>NC_054375.1:157126207-157749020 GCF_017654675.1 Xenopus laevis
GCTGAGCACACAGCAGAGCACTACTTAGCTCGCGTTGGATCAAGAATTAAGTATTAACGTAGTATTGAGTAAAGACCTGTCTAAGCAATAAGACCTGTATATTCTGGTGAGTCAATTTCTATCAGATTTTGTCTTCTTGAGTTCGGTTATCTCTGGGGATCTCAAATTGATATATTTCTTGAATCTGAAGAACCCATTCCTTAATGATGGAGTCCGATCTGTTCTCCAATATCTGGGAATTAGTGTTTTGGCCACATTAATCATGGTTGATACAATTGAATGATTGTATTGTGCTGTGGACATTGGATTGTTGAGAGGCAACCATTTCTTTATTGACTGATCCAGGCTGTTCATAGGCACAGGGCTCACTTCCCAATGGAGGCACAACCAAAGAATTGGCAAGAGTATGTGAATTTGCTAATAGAATTATAATGGGTGCAATTCTGCATCCATTTTCTAGCTTAAAGCTAGAAAATGTGTGTTTGGCAATCATAAATGTGCACTAGTTAAGTTTGAAGACTATACCCTGATTGTAATGTTGCTTAATCAGAGGGGCACTCTGAGGTGTTCTTTGAGTTTACAGACAGCTCTGGGTTGCTGGATCTCCCATAACCTTCATGGCTATAGATAGCCTCATTGTTCCTGATAAACTGTAAGACGTGCCGGGAGATCTGCTCCGTCCCTTACCTCCCGGTGCATCTCTCTTCATCGGCGGGTGCGCACTTCTGGGTTAGGGGCTAGGTGATGCTGACGGCATAACGCTGAGCATAATGACGTCACCAGTGGGTGCCGGATTTGAATTTTTGGCGCCAAACCTTCCGTAAAAGGCCAGTCCACCATTTTGAGAATGCACAAGCTAAGTTTCAGTTTACTGTTCCTGCTCAAGCATATTTTGTGATTGATAACCTGGTTTTTGACTCCTACCTGACCCCCGACTACGATTCCTGCCGCCAGCCTTGAACCCTTTGCACCACCTGGTGAAGTCATGTCGCTCAGTGTCATGACACAGGCGTCAAGACACTCAGCGTCAAACACCAGCGTCACTTAGCCCCTAGCTCGGAAGTGCGCACCCGCCGATGAAGAGAGATGCGCCGGGAGGTAAGGGACGGAGCAGATCTCCCGGCATGTCTTACATAAAACATTCATTCAGGTTGTGCAGGATCTTAGTTTCTTTGATTAGGGAACCTTCTTCCACACACCCTGTATAAAGACCTCAAAGTGGCAACAGCTTGATATGTTTTGTAGGGCTTTGATGACTCCCTGCTCATGAGTGGTAAGGTGGGGATTCTTCTATCTTCACAACAATGCGCTGACTTCTGACTTCAATGTTCTTTGACTAGCCCTGCCACTTGCAAGTTGATACCTATTACCTACCCAGCTAGTTACAATGCACAATGACATTGCTTTGGGCTGTGATCAAATAGAGCAAGCAGGAGGATTATGGGACCCAATGAAGATTGCATTTTGGCAGGGAACAAGTGTCGCCTACTTGTTTTTTATAAATGAAATAATTTTCAGTTGCATAAAGTAATATGTTAAACGTGCTGAAATCAAGCCAATTTAGCATGTTATGGGGAACTCTACATTACTATGTGTTCACAGAGCATTTCCACCAGAAGCTTCAACATGCATATGGCATAGGGTCAATATTAATTGCCAAGCTGCATGGAGGGTTAGATTAAAGGGTAATACAACCCAAATAGATGCCTGTTTATACTTTCCCATGCAAAAAAAACTTGTTTGGAGCAGTGCCCATTATTTCCTAGACAATACTGCAGTATAACTTTAATTATATAAGCTTAAAAGAGACCCCGCATCTCCAGTGCACTGTTCTCACCAAAATTATCAAACATTTGGGGATGTCTACATCTCAGGAGGACCTCAGAAATCTGTTAAGGCTCCTGCAAAAAAGCCACAATTGGCTTTTTTTTTTTATTTTTAAAAACTTTCTGCACTGCGTGGGGCATTGTGCAATGCATTACCCTTCACCCTTCCTCCTGAACACAGTTGCATGTGTACATGGATCACCTGATGCCTTCTGCACCACTATTACTGGTTGGTCTACATGTAGGGGGTTATTTATCAAGGTCTGAATTTATCTCAATATTTCTAATATCCAACTCCGAGCAACTCCGAATTCCTGAATGGATCTTATTTATAAAGAAAAAAGGCCAAAAAATAGGGTCTGGCAAAACTTCAGAGCTTTCCCCGAAAACTCTGGAGTTTTCCGAAAAAACTAAGATTTTTCTGAGTTTTTTTGCACTGAAACCCCAAAATCATCTGAAATCAGTATGGACATCAACGCAGACACTGGGACCTTCCCCAGTATACAGGACCTCGAGAGCTTTTAGATGACCATTTAGACCACCGGACTTCAATAAATCACGAAAAATTTGTTATTGTTTTTTTTGCTCTGAAAACTGAGAATTATTCTTTAGATAGCATTTTCTTGTGAGCAGTTTCTGTTTCTTTTTTTCAGCCATCCAAGGCATTGTAATGTGACTTACATGGACTGCTATATTTCAAGGACAGATGAAAATCGACTTTATCGAGCTTCTTGACCACTAGGCACTTCTAGATAGGTCAAGTTTAATGGAAAATGTACACCTTACCTTCAAAAATCACTTGTTCTAATTAATCCATCTTTATGCAAAAGCTTATAGTATTACTTATTTATTCATGTACTGTATACACACTTGACAAAGAGCTCTAGGCCCAAGACATGTGTATTTGAACCAGTTAATTAGGTTGCCATTTTATAGAACATGCTGTGGCTCCACTTTCCATTCTGTTTCATAAGGAGCGATATGCAACTGTGCTTAAGATATACCCAAATAATAGGGACAGGGTTATTGGTTATCGCTATTGGAGCCTAAATTATTAGGGCTTCAATGAAATGTAATTCTAACAAAAATGCATTTGTGTTCCACTACAATGGAAATCCACTTTTTCAGACATGACAGGATATCCTGGTTCCTAAAACTGTAAACAATAGGGATGATAAATGGTGTAACCACTGTGTATAGCAGAGAAATTGCTTTATTCATGCTGAGTGATTGACCTTTTGGTGGCACTGTATATTTACTAAATAAGGTCCCATAATACATACAGACAACAGTGAGGTGGGCACTACAGGTGGAGAAGGCTTTCTGCCTACCTGCACTGGAGGAGATCCTGAGGATGCTAAGGATGATGGAAGAAGAGGTGAAAAATCACAGTAAAAGAAGTCAATGATATTACACCCACAGAACTCCGAGCGAGATATCAGAACAACCCCATTAGCACACACCAGCAAACTCAGCATCCATGACCATGTAACTAGATAAAGACAAAGCTTGAGATTCATAATACTTCCATAGCGTAATGCATTGCAAATGGCAAGGTATCTATCAAAAGACATAACAGTTAGCAACAAGGAGTCTGCTTCAGTGAAAGAACCAGATGCCAAGAACTGGAATAGACAAGATGGAACATACATGATTTTACCCTTGTTCAAGAGGGTGCAGAGCAAGTTGGGGTCAACACTGGTGGTCAGTAAGATATCTGAGGCAGCAAGATGACTGAGAAAGAAATACATAGGGGAACGGAGAGAATGACTTGAGAATACAATGCAATTATGAGGCTGTTCCCACTTAATGTCATAGCATATAACACAAGAAGAATAACCAAGAGGACAGTTTTCAGTGTCTGAGGAACATTCAGCCCTAACAGAAAAATATCAGTTATTTTGGTCTGGTTTATGTATTTCATGTCACGTAAGGTAAAGTTGACTGTTTCCAAATGAAGTCTGATGTTGTCCATTGGAATATATCTTCCAGATCTTGCAATTTCTGGGAAAATCAAAAATGTGAAGACTATAGAAACTCCATTCTATATTTTTTAAATGTTTCCATTTTTTTTGTATATGCCTATCCAGTATTACTAATTGCATGGAAAATTCCAAAATTCCAAACAATCTATATAGTTGAGATACAGATCAATATATATAGTATAATATCATTGGGTGCTGTCCTTGCTTGGCTGCAGTATTTGTTTTGTCTATAAAATAATCATTATATAATTGGATATTGGAATGTATTATTTAATGTAAGGTCTCTGGTTCGTAAAATGCTGAAATTTATATGAGCCAAGTTTGTGAAATCAATTAAATGGTAAATTCGAATTTTCAAAGTATTTTTTGTCAAAACTCATAAATTTGAAATTCACCAACTTGAGAGATTTATCACACCTTGACCCTGGAAACAGTTCTAATTAGAATTTTCTGGTCGTTCATATTCGAGCAAATATTAAATGTTTGAGTTTTTTCAGGAACTTTTTTAGTGTACATTCAAATTTAAAAAGTTAAAAAAATTCACATAACTTCAAAATTTGACCTTTGATAAATCTGTCCCAAAATGTAATTCTAACAATTAGTTCTCTACATAGGACTGATACCAACAGGTCTATTGGTGCTATAACATGAGAAAGACTGCGAAAAAATCTGAAATGGCCAAAAAACAGGGGAATAAATCATTTTCATATTTGAATGTTTATCCAATTATGTAATAAAAAAATCTTAGTTTTGGACACTTTATTATTATGTTAAAAGTATCACTATCCAGTTTTGAAATTCCCTTAGCCATTGTAATATAAAATATATTAACCTTTATGTTATCCTACTGCATGAAAAATATTTAGCAACAAGAATTGCTATTTTTATGATATTTTTTTAATGACATTTTTTGAGACATCTCCTCAATATATATTTCACACTGGACGTCTATATCACACATGATACCTCTTTAAACAGGTAGAGTACTCTACTTTAACAAATTAGAAATGAAAATAATCCAAGTTTGGTTTGAGACTATTTTTTACCTACCCTAGAATTGCAACAACTAAGGTATGTCTTGCATCATGAATATAACATTAGCTTTGAATGATTATTATTTTCAAGAATCCAAAAGGTTCTGGACATATTTTGTGACATTCAGCATCAGGTTTCATTGTTCAAATCCACCTTTTGTAAAAACCTCCTTGAATACCAAACACCTATGCTTCCATTTTCTACTAATATAGATTGGTCCAGCCTGAATTCTATTCACCAGTACAATAAATAGTGCTGTTCTGAAATTGTAAATTTATATGTATATATAGCACTGCTATCAGTCTTCATGGAGTTGAATCCCCAAAAGGGCTATTACACATGGACAATTAATCATTCCTGTTAAAGTAGTAAACACAAATTAGTAACGTATTAGTTATAAAGAGTATTGTTCTAAAATGGTAAATGTATGGCAAATACAGTATATAATTTTTGGTAAATTAGTAACTTATTTACAGGTAATGCTTGTATTGAATACAATAATTCAGACTGTTGGTTTGAATCTCATACCATAGTGTCAGGTTTCCCTGGTCTATATAAATGGAAGTGAGCAATCTGCTTGGTCTTTTTGGCCTTCATCTCAGGATAGGTATGAATGCTGCTGGAGAGCCTGAGGCAGGAGGCATCAGTAAGGGACTACAGTGGAGTAAAACCTCAGAATTGTAACCAAAGTCTTAGAGAAGCCAGGCCTGCAGGGATCCTGTGAATGCCAGTTAATGGCAGTGTCTTGTTATAGTACATCCCAGGGTTGTGTATATATATATATAGAAGTAGACCCTATGGCCATAGGTGGGCCCAGTGGTACAGTATTCCGTAAGGGGGTCTGCTTCCTTGGTAGTAAAAGCAGTGGTGCGATTGTGGGTGAACAAGTATGTGCGATGGGGGACCGCAGTTGACCTGTGAGAATGTTTGGTGTAGGATCACGGGTGACAAGCAAATATGTGCACCGGGGGATCATGGTTGATCTGTGAGAAAGCACAGGGGTTGATCGCAGGTGAAACCTCGAGTGTGCAACAAGGAATTTTGGCTCGCCCACAATTATGTGCAGAGGGGGCTCAGGCTCCCTAAGTTTTGCTTCTGTTCCCCAGTAAAGACTCCAGTGTGGAACACCACAAGACAATCTGGCCTATAATTAACTTTGATCCTAAAGTAGCTAAGATGCACACACCAGTTGGCAAACATTTTTGAAAATTGGCACAATAGGGTGGCTAATGTTACCCAGGGAGGTGACAGAAATATACTAATTTTACTGAAACACTAAATGGATAGATATCTTCAATTCACTTGAACTATTTGTATTAAATGATGCAAAAATGTATGTTCTCTATATACTGATATATACTTTGTTTACAGAAAGAATGAGCAATTTGGATCAAAATAACTAGAACATGTACTGTGTAGTGTAGTGGTTAGGATAACGCCACACCTACCAGTGTCAGATACTCTTGTATTCTGTATCTATAGGGTCAACATGATAATTGGTACTTGATAATTAAATATTCAATGGGAGATAATGATTTGCAAAATTTGAGTTAGGAATTAATTTATTGCACAACTATAATGTTTTAAAATGTAGATAATTATTGCTAAATGTATAGTATCAAAATGTAGATAAATAACAATGTAACCGCCTACATATAAAACAAGGAGTTTAAATAATCTCATTTATTCAGCAACATTATAGTGGACATTCAAAATGGGTCATTTTATATTCTATAAATATAATTAACACGTTTGCTATAACACAAATTAAACTGGTTCATTGAGGGAGGTGGATATGGTTGTACTTACCCATTTTATCCAGAAAAGCTCTGAATTATGGGAAAGGCTATCCCTCATAGACTCCATTTTAATCAAATAATGCATATTTTTAAAAAGTGTTTCCTCTTTCTCTGTAATAATGAAACAGTATGTTGTATTTGATCCCAATTGATCCCAAATTTGATCCCAATTTATGTTTGTTTTTAAGTAGATTTAAGTTATGAAGATCAAAATTATGGCAAGACTGCCCTTACCTGGAAAACCCAGGACAATTACTAGCGAAAAAAAATCCAAAAGCCTGAATGACAAAAAAGGTCCATTACAGGACCTAAACTGCTTTTAATTGGGAATTTTTGTATTAGAGATTTTCATGGTTTTTACACTTAATAAATCTTGAATTTTTAGAGTTTTAAAGAAATTTAAAAAAACCTAAAATTTTTAAAGAAAAAAATTGTGAAAAAAAATAGAAATTCAAATTTTAGTAACTAGACTCTAGGGGCAGATTTATCAAAGGTCAAGGTGAATTTTCGAATGAAAAAATTGAATTTCGAGCTATTTTTGTATACTTCGACTAGGGAATAGTCCAAATTCAATTCGATTTGAACTGTAATCCCCATTTATTTGGCTCATTTTAAACATAGGTTTCAGTGCTAATAACAGATACGGTTCCCTTGCACTCTTCTTATAAGACATTTATGGGCAGAAAGACAGAGTGTTCTTTGAAATCTATATTCTCCTGTATTATAACCTCTCTGAGTTGAACAAATAGATCAATATTTTTTTTTAAAAAACTTTAGAATGTCATTCTGCAAAATATTTGCAAATTCTAGTGCTCAACCAATATGGAAATTAAATTTTGTAGACATGACAGGATATCCTGGTTACGAAAACTGTAAACAATAGGATTGATCAATGGTGTAGCCACAGTGTATAGCAGAGAAATTGCTTTATTCACGCTCAGTGATTGACCTTTGGGTGGTACTGTATATTTACTAAATAAGGTCCCATAGTATGTACAGACAACAGTGAGGTGGGAACTGCAGGTGGAGAAGGCTTTCTGTCTGCCAGTGCTGGAGGAGATCCTGAGGATACTAAGGATGATGATGACATAAGTGGACATTATAAAGAAAAAGGGGGCAAGGACAACCAGAACGGACAGCATCATGGTTAGTATCTCCACAATGAATGTGTCTTCACATGAAAGCTCAAGAAGAGGAGAGAAGTCACAGTAAATGAAGTCAATGATATTACATCCACAGAACTCAGAATGAGCCATCAGAAAAACCTCAGTAGTACACACAAGCAAACTCAGCAGCCATGACCATGTAACGAGATAAAAGCAAAACTTGAGATTCATAATACTTCCATAGCGTAATGCATTACAAATGGCAATGTATCTGTCAAAGGACATAACAGTCAACAAAAAGGAGTCTGCTACAGTGAAAGAGCCAGAAGCGAAGAACTGGAATAGACAAGATGGAACAGACATGATTTTACCTTTGTTCAAGAGGGTGCAGAGCAAGTTGGGGACAACACTGGTGGTCAGTAAGATATCCGAGGCAGCAAGATGACTGAGAAAGAAATACATAGGGGAATGGAGAGAATGACTTGCCAAATACAATGCAATTATGAGGCTGTTCCCACTTAATGTCATAGCATATAACACAAGAAGAATAACAAAGAGGGCAGTTTTCATTGTCTGAGGAACATTCAACCCTAACAGAAAAAATTCAGTTATTTTAGTCTGGTTTATGTGTTTAGAGATACATATGGTAAAGTTTCCCATTTCCAAATTATGTCTAATGCCGTCCATTGAAGTGCATTTTCCAGAGCTACACAGTAGATTTCTGTAAAAAATTAAAGACAGAATATTTGTACAAGTTTCATTAAAAGACGGTTACTCTAGAATTTCCCTAAAAGTTTCCAAATATTTTTGGGTGGTCTTTTTGGTTACAGTATTTGCTCTCTCTCATATATGTCTGTTGTGCATGATTTATTATTTAATTGGGTTAGCTGATGCGCTGAAGTGTAAAATGGGGAGGTAGCTAGGATCTGAACTGATCTACATATCCACATATTGGGCTTCTAAGATTGTTTTGCCTCCATTCAGGATTAATTATATCTTAGTTAAGATCAAGTAAAAAAAGGTACAAAGAGGAGATAATTTCTAAAAATTAAAATGATTCATTTAAAATGGAATCTATGGGGGATGGTCTTGCAGTAAATAAGAGCTATCTGGATAACAGGTTGAATTCAAAGTGACCGCTTTTGAACACTGAATGAGTTAGACTACTAGCTGAGCCTTCCACTTTTGGAAATACGTATAGTATCATGTAACATTATCAAAGGCCTTTTGGGCTTCTGTAAATGGGCCTGACTCATTTACATGTTATAGAAAGAATAATGGAATACATATTTATCAGTCTGCGGCAGGCCATTTTTAACCCATAGCAACCAATTCGATTTTTGCTTGAAACAAGTAACCAGTAAATACTACTACCTGCTTACACCTGTAGCAGACTTTGCACTTTTTTATCAAATAATACCATAAATATCTTATCAACATCTTGAGTTATTCCAAGACCTGAGAAGAAAAGTTCTATGGCAAATAATGATAAATAATGCTGGAAATAGTCTGCTGTGGGACAATGACCTAAGAGATGAGGTTGTAGGGTCATTTTTAGTAATGGGCAAATAAACTCGCCAGGCGCCAATTCGATAAGAATTGCTGATTTTCACCGCCGGCAAATACATTTGCGAAAGTCAATAAAATTCGGACGCGCAATGGAAAAGTTGCTTGCATCAAAACCGTTGCGCGTCAACACTATTTGGATGCTCATTGACGTTAAAGCCGGTGTCAAAATTGATGCAGTGTCAAAATTCGAGTTTCGCAAATTTTTCACCGCTTTGCGAATTTCGCTGGAAATTCGGAAATTTTTCGGCAAAGAGACATAGGAGAAATTCGCCCATCACTAGTCATTTTATGTGTTACAGTTGCCATATCTTGATGTTGATTTAACATTATATACAAATTGATGTTGAAGCCAGAATGCCTTCTCTAGCTTATCTTAAAATTCTAATTTTAACTGTGCCTTCATAACCATCTTTGCATCAAATAGATATAAGAATATAAATATTTAATTTAAGGTTTCTGATGGGATCTGCAAAGAACAAACAGATAAGGTACAAAATAATGTGGATCAAAGTGGCTGAATATAAATTAGGCCTAAATTAATGGAGTGTGAAATAAAAGGAATTTCATATGATCTTTTAGTCCAGAACCACACTTTGTATTTCTAATCATGTGCAGGCAGTTCTTAATCCACATAATTAGGCAAACGTCCAAGGCCCAGGTTCAGTCTCTTCTCTAAAGAATTGAAAGTTTTCATTAATTTGTACTCCCATTCTTTGGAAACAGAGTACTCTACATTAACTCTTAACATTATTACTTCCAATAATCCACAAGATAGTGTACATTTATATAGAGTAATTGTATCTTGTGTATCAACTATCCCCACCCTATAGATTGTAAGTCTGATGGCCCTCATTACCTACTATATCAATCTGTAAATTATTAACCTTATGTATAGTGACACATAATATAATACAAGTAACAATACTATGTTGTGATATTAAATAGAAGATGTCATTGTCTTAGTTGGCTTCACCTCAATCACATTTGAGAAGCCCATGTTGAAATCCCCTTCAGCACCAAACACCTCTGTTTTCAGATCCTACCAGCAAAGAACTTCCAGTGTGCAGTTTCATCTTCTATCCACCAGTGTAATAAGGAGTATTGTTTGGAAACTGTAAATGGATGGAAAATACAGTACTGAATATATAGTGTTGCCATCAGTCTTTATGGAGTTGAATCCCAGAAGGTGCTGATACACTTAGACAATTAATCATTTCTGATGAATCATTAAACATGAATGTGTAACTATTTTACAGGAAACATCACTTGTTATTGAATGGTGGGATAGTATCCAATATAGCAGTCTGTTTGAAGCTTAATATAAGTATTTAATCAGGCATAAGGTGCAGTACATAACTTATATGGATTTACCAGTACAAGAGAAGAAATGCAATGTCTGAATATTATTGGTCAATTAAGTGGAGAGTCTAGTATCTCATAGCACACTCTAGAAGTGTTTATCAGATTTAGCTAGCAATAACAGCTCTGTGCTCCACCAAGGAGAGATAGTAATCCATAGGTGGCTCCTGCTTAGTACAATGACCAAAGTGGAAAGGAACCCAGGGAATTATTCTTATCTCTGGGGGCATCTAATGAGAGTATCCAAAACAGTGAGGGGTCATACCTTCTGGTTACATTATAGCTCACAGTTGTTTACATGAAATGTTCATTGGTGTGTGAGTAGACTGATTTTACTGTGAACTTTTATTTGTTTCAACATTGTACAAAGAATGTACCTCTTATTTTATATTTGCATTTTCAGTAAATGTACTTTCCTTATCAGTTATTGGTTGGCTTGTATATAAATCTGTATATTCAATGTATAGGCCCATTTATTGTACAGCACAATATGTGAGTTTATATTGGGAACTGTACTGCTTACCTAGATAAAGTTCTTTCTTAGAGGCTGTTTATGAGACTTTAATCACAGGTTTTTAAGTTTCCCAGGATGTGGCTCAAAACAGTCCTCATTAGTCTAATGCTGCAGTGACTGAAAATTGCCTGAAAAAGCATATGCATGCATAGGGATGTGAAGTAGTTGTTTATCACCAGAAAGTCAAATTAACAAACAGAAGGCATACAATCATTTATAAAGCAAGGGTTACAAAATAAAATATTAGTGTGCTCTGGCCAAGAGCTTACAATCTGAAGGATTAAAGAACATTTGAAACATAAGAAAGATAAAAATGATTTATGACTTCTGATAAGCTGATGTATGATCAATCAAGATACATTGCATTAAGATGGCCATAAATGTTGAGATTTTTAAAAGATCAGATCCTGATCGTGAGACCACGATCTTGTCCGAACGATCGTACGAATTTACCATGAACTAAAAAGACCAATTTGCCAGGAAAACAAAGGGGAGCTGCCTGCTTGGCACTGCAGACATAGATAGATTGCACTGGGACCGACAAAGATTTTTTGACCTGGCCGATCAATTTCCTGGCAGATGTCGGCCGAAAAATCGTAAAATGTACGATCGTTCAAATCCCACTTACCGCACAATAATTTCGAAGGATTGGTCGGGCTTCCCTAAAATCGGTCGTTCGGCAAGAAGAATCGTCGCATCTATGGGGAGCTGAAGAGTCTTTAAACAGAGAGGTCCTTGGGAAGCACATCATCTTAAACAGGGAAATAAAAAAATCATGGTCTCCTATGCCCACACATCCTGACTTCAGACAAAATACAAATTCCAGACACATTATTGGAATACAGCATCCATGGTCATTACAACTGTTCTTCTTCCAATCTAGTGTACTTAATACAATACACTAAATGCATAACAGGGGGACTGTATATAGGAGAGACTGGGCAAAGTCTGAGAAAGAGAAACACACACCACCCATTCACTATAACCAATAAAAAACTGGACACACTAAACTAGACATTTCAATGGCCCTCATCACTCCATAAAGGATTTAAGAATTTTGGTTCTTAATGGCAATTTTAAAACAGATAATGAAAAAAGAGAGAAACGTATGGGAATACAAATTAATGGAAGCTTTCAATTCTTTGAAGAAGGGACTAAACCTAGGCCTTGGATTTATGGCTAATTATGTGGATTAAGAAAGGACTGAACCAGGTCACAAATACTAACATGTCTGGATATGGACTAAGAGATCATATGAAATTCCTTTGATTCTACACTAGAATAATTCAGCCCTAGTTTATACTCCTTGATCCACATTATCTTGTACCTTATTTGCTTGTCTCTTGAAGATCCCCTTTTAATGACTTTGACACCTCACACATAGAGATATTCCTTTTTGTTGGTCATTTGACCTATGAGCTGAATGTTGTATATATACCAGAGAACATCACAGCTTCATTGTAATCAGCTTGACAAAGGAACTAAAATGTTCTGAAAGCTTGTTATGATTATATTAGTTAGCCAATAAAGGGATCACCTTTATAGCACTTTTGTTATTTTTTATTTCAAAAGCGTTGCCCTGTAACATTCTAGGACTTGTCATAGCTGTATGCTCGCTAACAGTTCAAGCTAATGGTCCTATGCTAAAAGCATACAAAACGGGTGACATGGGGTGTAAAAAGCCCTTTTAAAGGGGAACTCCAGCTTCCAAACCAAAATTTTGATAAAAAGGCCCACGTAATACAGAAACCCCTATGATACCCATCACAGTTTCCTGTTACTTTAAAAAGTCTGAATAAATGGCATTTTCTTTGCTGAAATCCAGCTGTGTAACAGTTCTTCTCTTTCTGCATCATTTGAAATCCTGGCAGGGAAGGAGGGACTAAACATTGATGTTACAAATTGTAACAACTTCTTCATAGTTTACAGACAGCATGCAGGAACTACATTACCCACAATGCATTGCACTGTGATGTTCCTTTCCTTATTGAAATCACATGTGCAGCGAATTGTGGGGTTTGGAGGATGCAGGCTGAGGACAGATGGCTATTGATACAAAGTAACAGTAGTCAGACAGCTCAGCAAAGTAGTCAGACAGATCAGCAGGAGAGCAGAGGGCTAGTCTTAGGGAACTGTTGCATACCATTAAAAATCATGAAAAGTCTTCATATGTTTATTTGATGTATATTGCAAAGTTGCTTGAAATTATAAGAATACCTGTGCGGCGGGGTCGTCCGCCACGCCATCGGCAGGGACGCCCGCCGTACTGTTCTTCCCTCTAGCCGCTCCAGCGCCTGCTCTTCTCTAGGTCGCGCGCGGCGTGCCTCCTTGTTATATAAAGGCGCGACATTCAAATATTATTTAAAGCCCAGTCTGTCTGTTTGAAATAGCCCGTGATAGAACTTGTTTCTAGTGGTTTCCTGAGCCTTGTGCATCCGATCTGTTCTGTATCTAGTCTGTTTGATTACCCGTGTTTGACCCAGCCTGTTCCTGACTATTCCACGTTTACTTTTCAAAAAGCTTAAGTTATGGATATCCCCTTTAAATACCAGGCTTCCAACTATAATCTCTCAGGCTTTCCTTGACTATGAACCAATATATAAATCCCCCCTAAATACTGTGTTTGCAACTATAATCTCTCAGGCTTTCAACTATGAACCAGCATATATTTCTATACCTGTGATAACATATATAGGGCTCTGGTAACTTGTGAACATATAAGTCTATTCTTACAATAATTAACTGATACAATTACAAGTAATCACAGTGTAAATGAAATCCCCTAATCAGTGATGGGCGAATTTCTCCTGAAAAATTCATGAAACCGAATTGTCAAAATTATTTTGATGCCCGCGACAATTAAAGTCAATGGGCGCCTATTAATTTTTGCCAGTGTTATGTCTAAGTGGTTATCATTTAAGGTGTTTCTTCAGACACATCACCTGTTCCTTATTCCTTGGTTTCTTCTCCTGTTGCTACACCAAATGGAAGCGCATCCAGTTATATCCCTTTACCCTCCATGACAACCAGGCCAGAGCCCGCTAAAATGTATTTGTGAACATCCTAAAACCAGGATGAAACACTGTCCAGTAGTAGTTGCTGTAGACCATGACATAATTCAAGTCCCATAGGCATCCATTGAATTCCAGTAATGTACAATACTGAATACCATCCATTAAGTGCCGCTGTATACTGTGTCCCATGGGTCTTCCAAGTTTACTCAATTGTTGTTAATCTAGTTTTCCTTGGATATAGTCAGCACTCTTTACCTGGATTTATTTGGGTAATATATCTGTGTTAAGAAATAGAGCCAGGCACTCGCAGGTTAACTGCAAAAAGTTTTAATCGCACAACATGTTTCGGGCAAAGTCCCTTTCAAGTGTAACACTGGAAAAGGGGCTTTGCCCGAAACATGTCGAGCGATTAAAACTTTTTGGAGTTAACCTGCGAGTGCCTGGCTCTATTTCCTTACACAGATGTATTCATCTTATTTGGACAAAGGGAGAGCTAAAGGTACGAATAAGGCTCTTCTTAGTTTGTTTTAGTAACAACAACTGTCTTTCAAACCTTTCTTTTGTTAGCATTGCCATGTTTCCAAAGGTTTTAAGTCTTGCACAAACTTTTGTTTGTTTATTGTAACAGATAGAAGCTGATCTTCCAAAGACTTGCTTGGATACCTACTAGAGTCTCTTTCACCAAAATGATTTAATCTAAAGGCCCATTATAACAGTGGACAGCCCCGTTTTGTACCATTGAAAATTGAGATATAACTAAGGTATATTTGAGGAACCAGGAAATTTCAGAGTAGCAGTTGGGATAGAGTATAAAGCTTCAATAGTGGTTAGGAAAGACCATGATAACATCTGTTGGAGTAAATCAAACTTATATTGCTAGACCTCCTGGTACTTACCTCAGCTTTCTTCCTGGACTATCCTCTGTCTTCAAGCTACCTTGGCCTTGACTTACATTGTTTGCTGCCTGTCCAGACCTTTGGCCTGTCTAACTGCCTAATCTACATCCATCTCCTAGTTCATTTTCTGGCCACTATATTTAAGGAACTTACTTTAGAAGTTCTTAAGGCTTCTAACCTTACATTGTCTCTAAAGATCAATTTATTGAGTGCTTTCCTGATCTCCTGGTTTCAGGCTGTATATTATTGGGTTTAGCAATGGTGTTCCTAAAGTGTACAACACAGATATAATTTTATTTAAATGCAACGACTGCCCTTGTGATGGTGCTGTATATTTAGCAATTAGTATTCCATAATATATGGAGACAACAGTGAGATGGGCACTACAAGTGGAGAAGGCTTTCTGTCTCCCAGTGATGGAGGAGATTCTGAGTATAGCAATAAAGATACTCACATAGGTTGAAATTATAAAGACAAAAGGTAGGACAATAACAGGTAGGGATAATGCCATGGCAAGTTCTTCTACATAGAAAGTATCAGAGCAAGAAGCTTGAATTACAGACTTAAAGTCACAGTAGACAAAGTCAATGATGTTGTTTCCACAGAAACCCAAAAGAGAAATCATAATCATGACAGTCAAGACAACCAGTAACCCCAATATCCATGCCCACAATACTAGATGATGGCAATGCCTAGGGCTCATGTTATTGACATACTGCAATGGGTTACAGATGGCCAGGTATCGGTCATACGACATTACAGTTAGGAGGAAACATTCAACTGCAGTGATCACACCAGAAACAAGATTTGTGCAATACAGCCTGCAACTGTCAGGGTTTTTCCTTCACTTAGTAAGGTGCATAGCAAGATGGGAACAACACTTGTAGACAACAAGATGTCACATATAGACAGATGGCTGAGAAAGAAGTACATGAAGTACAAAGAATTACAATCCAATCAGCAGAATATTCCCACTGAGTGCCATGGAATAGAGCAGAAGCAACAAAAGGAAGAGCACATTGTTCACTTTGTGTGGTGCATTAAATCCCAACAAGAGAAATTCTGTGATCTTGGTCTGGTTGTGATACCGAATGTCCATCATAATGACGCTAAACATGGTTGGGAGAAACCGTTCTGAAGATTAATATCAATGGACATAAATTCATGAACTGATAAATGACATTGTTATTGCAATGAACAGAAGAAAGACAAGCCTAAAGATATAACCTAGGTCATAATATTACATATAAACTCATTTTGACCTATAATCTGTTTATTGGTTTAGTAACTTTCATTGTAACTTATTCGTCATTTTTCACATTCAAATGTTGTTGTTTTTCCATGACATTATATTTGTTCCAGATTTTACATTGCATTATACATTATGGGATAGTGTTGCTGAATGCCAGAAGCAAAGAAACTTGCCCATATTTGCCCACTACCAATGATCCCTTAAAAATGAGGAGTCATGGAATGAAAAAGACCACTGGCGTGCCCTTCAGGTACAGGATTTTATTAGATGTGTGCAAAAAGAAGGTAATGCAATAAGAGAGTGAACACGTTTTGAGAGTATTTGTGGATCAGATAAATCACTTTTCATTTCTAATTTATATAAAATACAACTATGGGGAAAATATGTTGAGCTTCTTAATTTTACAAAGAAATGGGAACATGAATTAGGTTTAGTTCTGCCATAAAAAGAATGGAAAAAAAATATTCAGAACCAATATTAATTGCCCAATTAGTAATAAGTACTGGGAATTTTCCTATAAGTTAATATCTAGGTGGTACCTGTGCCTGTGGTACTGAAACAAATGTACTTGATTATGAGTGATAATTGCTGGAGATGTGAAAGGGCCCAAGGTGCATTGATAAATATTTGGAAGTCATTTTCATTGTGTTGGGATCCAGAGGGATAATTCCCCTCTGTTCCTTATTATGAGAACCACATGTTGGGAAATCCCCTGCCTGTGCTAAGGGTGAAGGAAGGGGCAAGAGCCCTTGTCCCTGTGAAGTGTGTCTGGCAGATACCGGAGGGTGTCACAAGGTGTCGCTGCTTCGCAACTGATTTGATATATGCAGAGCCATGTGCTCACATTGTCTTTTGCTGATTTCTACTTCACTAAGGACAGAGTGATTTTGAACTGGCAAGATGTAGGGGCTAAAATGGAGTTCAAAAGCCCTGCTTGGCCTGAGACAGGGTACTCCAAAGCTTGATAAACTCAAGCATGCGGGTTTAGAGATTGGATGGACTTTTTATGTGCTCGCACTATGGAGAGTGCTGGGAGCTGTGCCATAATGATAAAGCAAGCTGCGTGTGCTTGGCTGAATGGATTTCATCACTGCGGATGCCTGTTCCAGCTCTGGATAAGCCTACCTATCTGAGTCCCCAGGGTGAGTTGTGTCCAAGGGAGGGTAGAAAGAAAAAGGATCCAGCACGTCTACTGTTTGTAAAACAGGCTTTCTTTGTGTGCCTGCCACATGGGAACAAATACCTTTGTCCAGCGGGAGAGGTATTTGGGCAGGTAGCGCTACCTTGGAAAATTAAGAGCTCTTTGGGGAAAAGGGACTGAGATGCTTTGTCCACCAGAAGGTGCCAGGATTGACCGCAGATATTCCCAGGAAAGTGGGTCATTTATATCATGTAAATGCATATTTTACTTTGTCTTTAATCTAATGTAAAGTTCCTATGTTTTACTACAAAAGGTGTGTTTGATTATTGTTTCCTAATGGAGCCAACCGCAGGTGTATTCCTGAAACCCATTAGGTGGAGGCGCTGCCATAAAGGTAATTCCCAGTACCCTTTCACCTTGCAAAGGGGACTCAGGACCTGAAGTTGGTAAGAAATATGTGATGTATAACCTTTGGCCCAGGGGCTGGCCAAAAAGAGGTCACAAATTTTTGAAATTCTATCCTAACTATATATGGAGAGGTTATTGGAGCCCCAATATCACTAGACCCAGCATGAATTTTAGTATAAAATGAATTGAAGGGATTAAAAGAGATATTTTGATGCAATTATTACAGCTAAATCCCTTATACTGTACCTATTTACTGGAGAGATAAAAGTCCTCCAATTGTGGAAAGTAGGATCACGGTTATTACAGATATATATCTGATGGAAGAATTTAAGGCAATAGTTAGTAATAAATATGCACAATATGTTGATATGTGGTCAAGGGGGTTTCAGTATCTAGATAGTCAAATGTAGTTATCCATTGGTGATGTGAGAGTGGTATATTGTTAAAATATTTATCTGTAAGTTGTAATGTACTGTATAGGCCCAAATAAGGCTAGAAAAAGGCTACTCTCGGACGTTAGCGTCTCTGTGTTTCATGTGCCTTTTTTCCTTTTTCAGCTTGAATGGCTGCCCCCATGGCTACACAGCAGCTTGTTTATATAAACTATAGTAATACATATCTGTTATCTACTGTGTATCCTGTGCTTGAATGGCTGCCCCCATGGCTACACAGCAGCTTGTTTATATAAACTATAGTAATACATATCTGTTATCTACTGTGTATCCTGTGCTTGAATGGCTGTCCCCATGGCTACATGGCAGCTTGTTTATATAACTATAGTAGTACTTATCTGTTATCTACTGTGTATCCTGTGCTTGAATGGCAGCCCAAATGGCTACACAGCAGCTTGTTTATATAAACTATAGTAGTACTTATCTGTTATCTACTGTGTATCCTGTGCTTGAATGGCTGCCCCCATGGCTACACAGCAGCTTGTTTATATAAACTATAGTAGTATTTATATGTTATCTACTGTGTATCCTGTGCTTGAATGGCTGCCCCATGGCTACACAGCAGCTTATTTATATTAACTATAGTAGTACTTATCTGTTATCTACTGTGAATCCTGTGCTTGAATGGCTGCCCCCATGGCTACACAGCAGCTTGTTTATATAAACTATAGTAGTACTTATCTGTTATCTACTGTGTATCCTGTGCTTGAATGGCTGCCCCCATGGCTACACAGCAGCTTGTTTATATAAACTATAGTAATACGTATCTGTTATCTACTGTGTATCCTGTGCTTGAATGGCTGTCCCCATGGCTACACAGCAGCTTGTTTATATAAACTATAGTAGTACTTATCTGTTATCTACTGTGTATCCTGTGCTTGAATGGCTGCCCCCATGGCTACACAGCAGCTTGTTTATATAAACTATAGTAGTACTTATCTGTTATCTACTGTGTATCCTGTGCTTGAATGGCTGCCCCCATGGCTACACAGCAGCTTGTTTATATAAACTATAGTAGTACTTATCTATCTACTGTGTATCCTGTGCTTGAATGGCTGTCCCCATGGCTACACAGCAGCTTGTTTATATAAACTATAGTAGTACTTATCTGTTATCTACTGTGTATCCTGTACTTGAATGGCTGCCCCCATGGCTACACAGCAGCTTGTTTATATAAACTATAGTAGTACTTATCTATCTACTGTGTATCCTGTGCTTGAATGGCTGCCCCCATGGCTGCACAGCAACTTGTTTATATAAACTATAGTAGTACTTATCTGTTATCTACTGTGTATCTTGTACTTGAATGGCTGCCCCCATGGCTACACAGCAGCTTGTTTATATAAACTATAGTAGTACTTATCTGTTATCTACTGTGTATCCTGTGCTTGAATGGCTGCCCCCATGGCTACACAGCAGCTTGTTTATATAAACTATAGTAGTACTTATCTGTTATCTACTGTGTATCCTGTGCTTGAATGGCTGCCCCCATGGCTACATAGCAGCTTGTTTATATGCATTATAGTGGAGTTTCTGAAGCAAACACTCCAGTTTTTCCAGTGCAGGGCAATAAGTAAATTATATTTTCATTACTTTGATATACTTTACTTTAATTTTTTTGCTGTTTCTGTTCCTTTAATTAAAGTATCATAAATCCAAACCATTCAAAACAATGCTATTTTTGTGACGGTTTGCTCCAAATTAAAGATAAAGAATCCCCCAGATCCCAAGCATTCTATATAATAGATCCATAACTCTGTGTAATTTGTAAATTCATGAATCTTCTATGTAGAAAATAACTTTGTAGGTTCCTAAAGGGCATTAGAAATACCACAGAAATGAAAAATTAAGCTCCAAATCTGATTTTGCTGAATAACACAGACTCACCTCAACTTCTGCATCTGGGATCTGGAATCCGAGACTGTACATAGACTGTCTTGTAGCACAAATAGTAAAATAAATCATATCAACAAAGTGAAAAAAAAATAGAGTCTGAGTAACATAGTAAGTTAGGTTAGAAAAGACACATGTCCATCAAAAAACCTTTTAACTTTTTTTTAACCTGCCTAACTGCCAGTTGATCCAGAGGAAGGCAAAAAAAAAAAAAAAACCTTCTGAAGCCTCTCCAATTTGCCTCAGAGGGGGAAAAAATTCCTTCCTGACTTCAAGATGCAATGGGACCAGTCCCTGGATCAACTTGTACTATGAGCTATCTCCCATATCCCTGTATTCCCTCACTTGCTGAACACCATCCAACCCCTTCTTATACCTATCTAATGTATCAGCCTGTACCCCTGGATTCACTTCCCAGCTCTCCCTGTAACACCCCTTTCCCTCCTCTAATCTCATTGACTCCCTCCTGTCTGCTGGGAGGAGCTACTGGTGAATAAAGCATCCGACCCTTCCTTGTACCTATCTAATGTATCAGCCTGTACCACTGATTCAGGGAGACAATTCCGCATCTTCACAGCTCTCACTGTAACAAACCCCTTCCCAATATTTAGCTGGAACCTCTTTTCTTCTAATCAGAATGGGTGACCTTGTGTCAGCTGGAAAGACCTACTGGTAAATAAAGCATTAGAGAGATTATTATATGATCCCCTTATATATTTATACATAGTTATCATATCTCCCCTTAAGCGCCTCTTCTCCAGCGTGAACATCTCCAATTTGGCCAGTCTTTCCTCATAGCTTAGCTTTTCCCTTTACCAGCTAAGTTGCCCTTCTCTGTCCCCTCTCTAATACAATAATGTCCTGTTTGAGTGATGGAGACCAAAACTGTCAGCATATTCTAGATGGGGCCTTACCAGTGCTCTATACAGTGGAAGAATGACCCCCTCCTCCCGTGACTCTCTGCCCCATTTAATACAAGTCAAGACCTTATTTGCCCTTGATGCTGCTGACTGGCATTACTTGCTACAGACAAGTTTATCATCTACAAGGACTCCAAGCTCAGTCTCCATTATGGATTTGCCTAGTGTAGTCCCATTAAGGGTATAAGTGGATATTTTTACATCCCAGGTGCAGGACTTTACATTTATCAACATTGAATCTCATTGCCACTTAGCTGCCCAGATTGCCAGTTTGTCAAGATCCTGTTGCAAGTGCCACATCCTGGATGGAATTAATTGGGCTGATAGTTTTGTGTTATCTGCAAACACTGATACATTACTTACAATCCCCTCCCCTAAGTCATTATTGAACAAGTTAAATAAAAGTGGCCCCAATACTGAGCCCTGGGGGACCCCACTAATAACCTTACTCCAAGTAGAAAATGTCCCATTAACAACCACCCTCTGTACCCGATCTTGTAGCCAGTTTCCTATCCATGTGCAAACGACTTCATTAAGCCCAACAGACCTTAGTTTAGAAAGCAGTCGTTTGTGGGGCACAGTATCAAACACTTTGGCAAAATCCAAATAGATCAATTGCCCCCCACTGTCCAGAATCTTACTTACCTCAGAGTAGTGATTTTTTAAAATTCCAATTACATTTGCAGAAGACGGAAGTGTTCAATATGTGATGTAACTGAAAAGGTGCCACTTTATAAATGTCTGGAAATGTCCGAGGTGTAGTTTGACACAACAGTAAATCCCACTAAGGCCAATTAGAAAACATATTTTTAAGAATTTCTTTCATCATACATTTATTGTTAATATTTTATATCCTTCTCAACTAGCAAATAGTAGACTTAAAAGTTTCAAAACAAACAGCTTCTCAGATATCCTGAAGGTCTCCCAATGATGATGTCAATGAAAGATAATTTAGATGTAGCAGCTGTGTGCTACCACTTCCATTATAGTCTTATTCTGGAGGCTGGCCTTTTTAGAGATTTGATTCTGAAATACTGTGAATGTCAGTAATCTAGAAGAGGGTCATTGTCCTCATTTAAAAACCTATGAAGATCCAGAAAAAGTCTAGGAAAAAGGTGCTCAAAAGTATGAGACCCATTTAAGGATCATTTGAATGGTTAGAGATCTTACATTCTACCTGGGAGATTTAACAAAATGCCTAAGATATTTTGTTGAATCCAACGGCATAGCTTGATCTACCATCACCATACTTTACTGTAGGTGTGTGTTCACCATATCCTTAAACTCTGATTGTCTATAGCTTGCATGAGATTGTGACACAAAAGCCAATTACTTAAAATGAATCATGTGAACCATGCCTGATGTTTGCCATAACATCTGTGAGTGACCCAAATAGAATGCAAGAAAGTGTTATGTGGTCAAATAAGACCAAAGCAGAGCTTTTTGGACACACTTTAAAGTAATATGTGTAGTTCAATTATTTATAGAAACATTGGGGTAACATTCAACCTGCTATAGTTCCAGGAATAACCAGGACATAAATAAGCACTCACCCCAAATATCACCATAATTCACCCTTAGGCTGGTTTATATTCTCTCAGTAAGGCCCATCTAGAATATGCAGTACAGTTGGCAGAGAAAGCACTTAGTTGATAAAAACTCAGTTAAGAAGAAACACTGGCCAATGTGGGGATATGATCACTATATATAAATATATAAGGGGATATGATCACTATATATAAATATATAAGGAAGATATGATCACTATATATAAATATATAAGGGGATATGATCGCTATATACAAATATATAAGGGGGATATGATCACTATATATAAATATATAAGGGGGATATGATCACTATATATAAATATATAAGGAGGATATGATCACTATATATAAATATATAAGGGGATATGATCACTATATATAAATATATAAGGGGATACGATCGCTATATACAAATATATAAGGGGGATATGACCACTATATATAAATGTATAAGGGGCAGTAATGAAATAGGGAAAGTACAGAGAAGAGCGACTAAGCTGATAAAGGGAATGGAAGGGATCAGTTATGGGGAAAGACAAGTTGGGATTGGTTATACTGGAGAAGTGACAGTTAAGGGGGATATGATCACTATATATAATAAATATAGAAAGGGCTCTAATGAAATTGAGAAAGTACAGAGAAGAACATCTATGCTGATAATTAGTAATAGAAGGAATTAGTTAGGGTAAAGGCTGGCCGAGTTATCATTGGTTCCACTGGAGAAGATGTGCTTAAGGATTGATATAAACACTATATATAAATATATATAGGGACCATACAATAAACTCTGTGATTCTTTATTCATTCAAAGTCAAAGAATTCTTTATTCACAGGTTCCAGCTTAAGATGCACAAGGGTTTCTTGCAGTGAGAGCTATGAAGTTGTAGCATTCTCTCCCTGAAGTGGTTATAATGAGTTTTATCTCAATAGCTGCAAGAGCCTGTGGATGACAGTGCCTGTCAATTAGAGGAGGCAACCAGTCCCCCAATGCCAGCCATGCTTATGTAATCAGAAATGCAGGAAAAGCAACTGCCAAGTAGGCTCGCACATTCAGAAAGATAGTGAAGAAAAGAGCTTTGTCACTGCTTGGTGGTCTGAAGACCAGTATTGTTATAACCCTGCTCTGGTTTCTGCTGCAAAGCATGAGCTGATGTTGCAGTTACTAGTTGCTCTCAAACCATTGTTAACCCCAAAGTTCTGAAGGCAATGTGCAAAGGGGATTTATATATACATATATGCAAACATTCTGTCAACACACCCTGTACTTGGTCAATAATTAGTCAAGCACCAATGACATTATTTTAGGAGCATACAAATGTTATAGTGGCATTGCCTGGTTTGTCCATGAAGGTGAAACATGTTCATCCACAGTTGTAAGGATATAGATCTATGGATAGGTATGCTTCCAACCAGGCCCCCTACTATGTTGCCCAACATACATTCTACAGTCAAAACCAACACTTGTTGGACTTTTAATAAAAACTTTTGAAAGTGGCAACATAGTTGACAGTTTAAACATGAATGCTGAATATATGCAAGTGCACACTCAGCATGTTGCTGCACAAGAAGATTCCTTAATTCAAATACCAACAATAAGAAATGACCTAATAAAGGAGGCAGAGGGAGAGAAAACTATGAGATGTCATGGTATATTAGTGATAACAACAGTTTCTACATTTACCAACACACACTTTAGGTTGAAAATATACTTTTTCCATAATAAAATTGATGATTATGGATTGACCTTGACATTGTGATTGTTTCAGAGGTAAATGCAACCTCCTAATGTGTGTGGCCCCTGAGAACCTCTCTATTTACTCAATAGAAATCCTAACAATGTTAACCTATTTTGCATCTGATAGCAAACTTTTTTATTCTCTTCTGAGATCTCACATGTTGCTAAGCTGTAAAGAATGCCTTCCATTTTTTTTTCTAGTGAAATACATGAAAAAAAACTTTGAAGTGGGTGCTTCAGGTGTAGAAGGCTTTTTCTCTCCCTGTATTTGAGTAGGTACTGAGGGCAGATATCTTTCTAAGATTATCCTTAGGAAGGGGATATTGATAATAGATAAGCACACTTATGGCAAATGCTTCCAAGATGATATATGAGAAAGAGGTACGGGATAATGACCCTTGCTTTAGAATGGTGAAACCACAGTGGACAAGGGCAATAATATTGTATCTACAGAACCACAAATGTGAGATCAAAGTCAAAGAATTCAATGCAATTAGTATAAATGAAGGTCTATCTATAAAAAGAGGTTTTTGAAACCATGAATAAACTCACTTTTTATAAAACTAGCAATCTCATGGAATGTACTACAAGATCCAAATATAATAAGTGCTAATGAAAAAAAAATGCTATATGATGATCTAAAAAATAATAAAACTTCAAAAAATTTAAGTTTTTCGGACAATTACTAGCAAAAAGATCTAAACCATATGTACAAAATTCAATAAGAGCAGAGAGCTAAAGCTAAGAATATACAATGATGCCAGAATATCGCCAATATCGGCTGCATTAA
Source organism: Xenopus laevis (assembly GCF_017654675.1). NCBI lineage: Eukaryota > Metazoa > Chordata > Amphibia > Anura > Pipidae > Xenopus > Xenopus laevis. Next base: position 157,151,452 of record NC_054375.1, read on the forward strand.
AGGTCTATTCTTGAAATATTCCTTTTAAAGGCAAGGTAGATCATGTCACTTACTGTGTATAAAGGAAAAGTGTCTCCATATGTATATTAATGTATAATACCAATTGATGTTGAGCAGAAATTTCCCCCAATCCTTAATTTTAGGGAGAGGTGTGTCAGTAACAGAGGTACAGACTGTGGGCAGTGATTCATTGCTGAGTAATTCTAGATAAATGCAAAAAACTCTCCAACATGAACATTGAACAAATAAATAGAGGAGCTACAACGGTTAATACAGACAGAACCAACTTATTATGGAAATCTTTACTTGGGGTATGCTAGAATATGTGACACTTTTAGCTGTGATTCTTTTTGACCACATAAGGTCATCTTTGCTACTTGCTTGTGAAATTGGAATATCAATTGGAATTTTCACCCCTAGGTTCCTTCCTTTCAAGAGACAGTTGCCAATGTCAAGTGAACCCCGGTCCCCATCGCTACCAGCATATTTCTCACATATAAAAGAAAAAATAATGGTGCCTTTCTGGTTTTTATAATGTTTACTGTTTTTTTGTAATGGAGAATTTCAATGTGTTTTAGACCATTTGGTGCTCCAAAATGTAGCCAGAACTTCTCGAATTTCCTGGTTCCTCAGGCTGTAGATTATTGGATTGATTAATGGTGTGACAACTGTATACAGTAAAGATAATAACTTGTTTGCATTTAATGAGCTTCCTCTGTATGGTACAACATAAATGATTATGAGAGGGCCATAATAAGAGCACACAGAGGTGAGGTGGGCACTGCAGGTTGAGAAGGCCTTGTGTCTGCCTGCAGAGGAGGAGATTCTAAGAACAGTGTAAAAGATACATATGTAAGTGATTATAATGAATGTAAAGGCTGTGATTACTGTAGGAATGGAAAGCACCAGAACTGCTGTTCTCACAAATGAGGTGTCGGAGCAAGAGAGTTCTAGAATTGGTTCCAAATCACAGAAATAGTGGTCAATGATATTGGAGGCACAGAACTGCAATTGGCATAATAATATTACAGTTATCAACACTAGCAAGAAACAAAGCAACCAAGAACATGACACCAAAGTCTGGCATATCTGGAGGTTCATCAGGTAGGAGTAGCGCAATGGGTTACAGATGGCCAAGTATCGATCATATGACATAATTGTAAGAAGAAGAGACTCTATACTACCTGATGCAATGAATATGTAAAACTGGATGAAACAACAGACAATTGTCATGGAGTTCCCTTCCTTCAATATAATATAGAGCATATTAGGAACAATATTAGTAGTAAACATGATTTCTGATATTGATAGGTGCTTGAGGAAGTAGTACATTGGGGACTGGAGTCGTTGGCTTGTTGATACCAGAAGAATAATCATAAGATCCCCAGTTAAAGTTGTAATGTGCATGATGAGCAGCACAAAGAATACAAGGAATTTCTGGTTGTTGTACTGCTGAAGTCCAAGCAAAAAAAAATCCATAATAGCAGTCTTATTGCTGCCCATTTTCCTTTGAAATGCTTACAAATGGTTTCCTTAAGTGAAGGTTTTCATACCTGGTTCAAAGAGACATTAAAATAAAATAAAAAGGCCCACTGAGAACGAATAAATATCATGAATATGGCGTTGTTCATCTATCTCTCATTTATCTATCTATCTATCTATCTATCTATCTATCTATCTATCATCTATCTATCTATCTATCTACTGTATCTATCATCTAACTATTGTATATCTATCTCTATTTATTTATTTATGTTGAGAATCTCTCTCTCTCTCTCTCTCTCTCTCTCTCTCTCTCTATATATAATATATATTTATAAGTATATATCATCTATATTTTCTATCCCCAACTTTTTGTGAGTTCTATAGAAAACAGCATATTTTACAATACCTTTTTGATAGTTGTATAACCCAATGTATATAAACAGGAGTAGATGAAATAATTTTGGAATGAAGTGCTTACAGAAGCCTTGGTGTAGACAGTCAATCAAACACTCAAGCTGTTCCAGCGTCTTTAAATACATCTCCTCCCTTTAATCAAAAAAAGTGAGAGCTAATTAGCAAAATGTGTGAAATGCTTTGATTTCCCTGAAGTGTAATTAACACAAGAGGAAACAGTTCTTCACAGAGAGCCATGTCACAATGTGATGTATGTGAAGAGACACACAGGAATAACCAGTGCCTTAACTCTTTACTTTATTCATGTTTTCATGATTTATTGGCCGTCATGTGCCAGATAAAAGTTTCAGCTGTCCCAGCTATCTTGAAAGCGTTAAAAGCACGTCTTTTCTTACAATCTCAACACCAACACTTTTATTGAACCAAAAAGGTTTTGCTTTGCGACAATGTTCCTTGCTTTCAAGGGGAACTGTATATACCAACATGTAAATATATTAGGCAGCATTTTAAAGACATTCCTATCAGGTTCTTGAACGAGCTGGAATAAAAAGCTGTCATTCAGCATATTTACAAACCTACTAGCTTTTTCTAACTTGGCAACCCCATTACCCAAGTCAATATCTGCATAATTGAAGTCACCCATAATAATAACTTGACCTAGTTGTGAAGCATTTATAATAGTATATTAAATTGTGTCAGGAAGTGGTCATTAACTCTATTGGTTGATAACAAAGAAATGTAAATAAGATAACGTACATACCCAAGCTTCAGCCTAGCAACTAGGGGAATAGCACTTGTAGAGGATTTCCATCCATAGGCACTGCTAACCCTGTAGGTCCCTACATTTGTATTATTATTTGGAGAAAAATAAATAAATAAAAAAACACTATTGTTCTACTCTTTATTCATATTACACTGCCCTGTTCTGGTTTCCTCAAATCTTTCAGATTGCTGTTGTCTTCTACAGCATTTGAAGCGGTTAAACTGGATGGACTTTGGTCTTTTTTTTAACCCAACTTAACTATGTAACAGGGTATTCTTCCCTCTTACCATTGGGGTTCCTCATGGCTCTGTCCTAAGTCCCTTATTATTTATCTAAATACCTACTAGTCAACTCATATGGTTTTCTATTCTACCCTTTTTATGCTCAAATCTATCTCTCCTCTCCTGATCTCAACCAAGAACACTTAACTTGGATCTCTAGTTCAATGTCCCAATGCAGCATCAGTCCTCTTTCCTTCATCCAACACATATAACATCATGGAAGTGTCCTTCACAGTTAACAACTCCATCAGCAATCCATCTTCCTGGGACCAGTGCCTTAAATTCTGCCTTGGGAATGGGAATATTCCCAAGATACCATCATTAATTATTGGAGATTCGAACAAAATTCTCATCATATCACACATTAATTAACTCTGTGTTAATTGACATGCCCTCCAGTCCATTATTAATGCTGCTGCTAGGCACATACACCTTAGCAACCTCTCCTCTTCTGCAATGCTTGAATTACACTAACTTTAATAATAATATTGCAGCTAATGACCCTGCCATTCCATAAAGTTTATAACTCTGCCACATCGTACATATTTTTAATTTATTTTCTATAGCTCTTCAACATTAGGTATGTCTTGTTAAAAGAGATACAGATCCTCACACTCAGCCACTATGTCATGAGATATTGGAACAATTGAATCATAAAATCTTTGGACCATCACACCATGAAATACAGAGGTCACCGTGTCATTTTTTGCTGTGGCCATTGTCACATACTGCTGGAGTCACTGTGTCATGAAATTCTGTAACAACTGTGTTATAAAATGTTGGGGCAAAAAAGTTTTTGTGAGTGACTATATAAATTCACAGAAAAGCAAAAATATGAAGAAACATCCTGCAACATGGAGCACCAGTGGGACATTAAAATCATTACTTTATTAATACTCAATTAAAATCATGAAATGTAGTGATGGGCTAATTTGCGCCGCTTCGCGCGAAATTCGTGAAACGGCGAAAAATTTGCGAAACGGCGCCGGCGTCTCGTTTTTGACGCCGGCGCCCGTTTTTGACGCCGGCGCCCGTTTTTCGAAAAAAATGTTTGACCCCGGCGAATTTTCGCGGGCGTTTTGCAAATTTATTCGCTGGCGGCGAATTGCGCAAATTCGCCGCAAATTCGCGCCTGGCGAATAAATTCGCCCATCCCTAATGAAATGCACATACTGTATAGTCTAAGACCACACCCTTGATATGTTTCATGGCAACGAGACACTTCCTCAATAGCAATTGGTCAGATAGCCCATACCTGAATTTCTCTGAAATCCTAACATAGACAAACTCTCTAAAAACATTAATCCTCTTTCTTGTGTATACATATTTCTAGATACATCTCTCTTATGTGGACACTATAGGAGACCATGATCAATTGACCACAATTGCTTGCGATCAATTGAATATTGATTACAGAATAAGAATTGTTTTCCAGATATACAGAATAGAGTTATATTGCAGTCTATTGTATCTTTATAATGTTTAAACTACTTTTATTTTGATAGGAGCTTCTTCTGCTGCCAGTTATGTGAAACTCTTTATGGGATGTTGGGAGAGGCGCTATATCTTTGAAGATATTAATCCATGCCGGAGGCATCTTATTCGATTCTATAGATTAATCAATGACTGTATTGGTATCTGAGATGGTGATGAACAATCTTTGCAATCTTTTGTTGGTTACTGTAATAGGGTGGTGGAAGGGATACAGTTCACTTATGAAACACGTCACCAGTTGCCCTCATATGTTTGTCATAAGGGAGAACTTAGTTATCTTGTGTGACTCTAGAAAGGAATAATAATTTGGCTTGGTTGAAAAATAGTCTTAGGTGCAAGGCATGTGCAGTAGTTAATGTTTCATCAACTTTCATTAGCAGAAATACAGGTATATAATATAGCATAACATAGTACTTTAATTGTCAAAAGGGGTAGTGTATCTAGTCACCTGCAAGTGCAGAGCCCAATATGTTGGTAAGACATTCCGTTGAGCAAGGGTAAGATTTTAAGATGTATCTGCATTTGATAGAGAGAAGTATTATGAAAGTCATGATTTTAATATACCACTGGTGCTCCATTTTCCATTGTGTGTCCTGTGGCTGATGATGCATTCTGAGGGCTGTATAATGCATAGAAACACAGTGTGAGATGTTAACATAGTAAGTTAGGTTGAAAAAAGACACACGTCCATCAAGTTCAACCTTTTAACTTTTTAACTGCCAGTTGATCCAGAGGAAGGCAAAAAAAAACAATCTGAAGCCTCTCCAATTTGCCTCAGAGGGGGAAAAATTCCTTCCTGACTTCAAAATGGCAATCGGACCAGTCCCTGGATCAACTTGTACTATGAGCTATCTCCCATATCCCTGTATTCCCTCACTTGCTAAACACCATCCAACCCCTTCTTATACCTATCTAATGTATCAGTCTGTACCACTGATTCAGGGAGACAATTCCACATCTTCACAGCTCTCACTGTAACAAACCCCTTCTGAATATTTAGCTGGAACATCTTTTCTTCTAATCGGAATGGGTGACCTTGTGTCAGCTGGAAAGACCTACTGGTAAATAAATCATTAGAGAGATTATTATATGATCCCCTTATATATTTATACATAGTTATCATATCACCCCTTAAACACCTCTTCTCCAGCGTGAAAATCCCCAATTTGACCAGCCTTTTCTCGTAGCTAAGATTTTCCCTTTACCAGCTTAGTTGCCCTTCTCTGTACCCTCTCTAATACAATAATGTCCTGTTTGAGTGATGGAGACTAAAACTGTCAGCATATTCTACATGGGGCCTTACCAGTGCTCTATACAGTGGAAGAATGACCCCCTCCTCCCGTGACTCTCTGCCCCATTTAATACAACTCAAGACCTTATTTGGTGGATAAACCAAAGAGTGATCCCAGTGCCTTCATTATAAAAACATAACCTTGCAAGTTCTACATCAGTATTATTTAACATTATAATGTATTAATAATTTTTCATCTGTTTACACAACTGAGGAACCAGCTAATAAAGACTCACTTAGTAGACTGATTTCTAATAATATAACTGCCAATGGCTGGTTGGTTTAGGAGGATCTTTGAAAGAAACTAGAACATGTGAAAGTAAGTAAAGGTCCAGGACTGGTTGATATGAAAAGTGCTCTTTTCTGTGACTGCCAATCCCCAAATATTTTAGGATTCTTCAATGTGTAGAGAGACTGATGAATTTCTAATATGGTGTCACTATTCAAAAAGCTATCCCACTCTCAGCCTGAAAACTATAGGCTAGTTAGATTAACAACAGGGGTAGGTGAAGGTGGTAATATGGGATAAGATACTGAAATACATTTACAATCACAAGGTTTGTTCTAACACAGTATACACAAATCGAATTGCCGTCTACAAGCAGGTGAGCAGAATTGGGGAGACCGATGCATCACAATTCAAATTTGTGAAACTCAACAAACTTAAATGTGTTTATTTATAAAAAGAACGCTGAATATTGAAAACTTGATTGACTAAAAATAGGAAAACAAAAACTTGAATGCAGTGAAATTGAATTTTACTCTTTTAATATGCAAGTTCACCAACTTAAAAACAATACTAAAAAATCTGAATTGTCCCAGGCAAAATCTGTTTGCCTAGGACAATTCAGGTTTTTAGTGTTGTTTTGGCTTCTACATGAACTCAGAATCTTTTAGAGGTCACATTTTTACATTTGAGCTGTTACTCTTTGAGTTGTTGCACTTAATAAATACTGAAAATGATTGTGTATTTTGTTACTCTATTTCAAGTTAGTGCAACAAAACTCCCTAAATGGTGTTACTTTTTCCCCTTAGATTTGGGTGGCAGTGGATTTGAACATTTGAAATGTAATAATAATGCTTGGACAGAGAACTGGCTGAAGAATAGATTACAAAGAATGGAGGGGGTCTCACATTTTATACTTAGACCAGTTAGTGGAGTATCTGAGGGGTCTACCCTTTGTTGTTTAATTTGTTTATTAATGACCTTGAGGTAGGCTTTAATAGTTTTGGAAATTGCTGTCTCAGATAGGAGGAGCAGTACGTATTCAGATAGGTGAAGCAGGGAGGTCCAACAATCAGTAGGCAGTTTGCTAAGAGAGGTCAGGAGAAAGAATGTGTAACAAGTGCGCCTGCTGGGAGGAAGTGCCTGTAACAACATAATGGGTAAGCTGCTTCTGGATTGCAACTCTCCCATACTGTCTGCCTTATTATAGATCCATATTTCATACAGCAGCCCAGTTTTAATTCTGATAATACCTGGATAATGTAAGTGGCTTCTATAGCTTTATGTAGATAGACTGTAAAGCAATTTCTTGAAAGTTACTTACATCCCCTGGTTGTGGTCTCAACTAAACTGGTGGCCTAAATTGTATAGAAATAAGTATAGAGCTGAGAAGTTCTCCTCAGTGAGAGGTGTGAATTGTCCTATTGAACCACATAACTCAGTAGTCCAATGTTATCGATGCTTAAATATTTCCTGAAAGGAAAGAAGAAATGGCAGACAGATAGTACTAGACTCAAAAATGAATAATTAATTTCATTAATTAGCCCATAATTGCCATGTCTTGGTAATTATCTCAAACACCAGAGTTTTGTGGAAATTTCTCATTAGGTTTCCTGAGTAATGTCTCCAGTTAATAAAAGGAGATGTTTTCAGCTCTGCCCAGTCTGTATCTGGTGCCAATGAGGTAAGTTCAAATCCGTTGAATATAATATTCCAATCCTGCAAAGTGATTTCATTGGAAAGAAATGGTGGGATTCTATTAGTAAAATGGCAGGAGAAATACAAACCAGGTTACACATTGTGAAAGGTTCATATACATTCTCCTATGGTTCCACAGGATTCAGTTTTCAGGTTCAGGGTTTCAGCTTTCACTCTAAAGGGGGAATGAAATTAAAAATTAAATTCTCACTCTCACTGGAAACATTATAACAATTTTTTCTGTGTGTGAAGAAGGAGACAAGAGGACATCTGTTGGAGGGAAAATCTGTTGAGACGTCAGTATAATATTCCATTCCATTGTGATTTGATTGCAAAGAAATGGTTGGGATTGTGTTATCTAAATAACAGGTGAAAAGAAGTGCAGGTGATACATTAGAAGAAGAGCATCTTTCTTTGGTTCCGAAGAATTGCAGGTTTTATTCTGGGACTTTATCACTTCCCTGACATTTTCATTATGTTCCTGCTGGTTATTTCATCATATTTATTTTTCTGAATAGCTTTTCTTCTATGTTGTGGTGAAGGTGACAAGAGACATCTGCTTGAAAAGAATGAGTTTCAAACTCAGAATAAGGTGAGTATAAAATTCCAAGAACATTTTTCCTGTAAATTCATTTAATTGGATATTTTTGCAAAATTTTAGGAAAGGAAGAAAGCTTCTTGGAATTGAATTTGAATATGAATTTGTCTGCACAAATATAAAAATGTTACATAACATTTTTTCTTTATTAAGAGTTTTATAAATGCCCGTCTCAAGGACTTTTCTATAAAGGGTGATGAAGCAAAAATTGAAGCAATCCAAACCCTGAGCACATTATGTACAGATTTCTCTATGAGCTATTTTTGTAAGATGTTAAGGTAGGTCATTTAGAGGATTAGAATTGTGAGGTCTTACATTATGAGAATCCAGCCACTCTTGCTGGGAGCTGATTATAAAATTTAGGGAAGGTGATTGTAATGAATAGTGATGCATAATTAGATGGATTGACTCCAAACAACATAAACAGAGGAATCTGGATTCATGAAAGAGCACCCAGTTTGTAGCTGCACAACAAACTGCAAGTCTGAGGATCAAATCCAGGCAAGTTGACTCAGTGTGGTGATTATTTGACAAGTACGTAATTATACTCAATAATGTATTTCACTGTTAATAATGTTGTGCCATAGATTATTTCTCATTGTAGACAGCAGTTTGGTATTGTTATGCCCTTTTTAGTGTATAACTTTTGTGCATTTATATTATTTCTACCAAAGTGCTTAACTTTGCCCTTATTAACATTGAACCTGATTTTCCAGTTTGCTTCCCAGTTCTTTAATGCCCACCTCCAGGTCATCAATAAACAAGTTGAAAAACAAAGGACCCAGTACAGAGCCCTGCGTTATTTTACTAACAACACTGATCCAATTGATCTTTTATCCAGTTCTCTATCCAGGTACAAATACTATGTTCCAAGCCAACATTCCTTAATTTAACTGATAACCTTCTGTGTGACACTGTATCAAATGCTTTAGCAAAGTCTAAGTAGATCACATCCACTGCCATCCCAGAGCCATACTGGCACAAATTCATAGTATATAGTTACTCTCGATGTAGTCAAGTATCTTATCTCTTATTATCCATTCCAAAAGCTTTCCTACCACTGACACCAGATTAACAGGACTATAGTTTTAGGCTAAGGATGGGATCCATTTTGAATCGTAACTTTGATTAATTTGCCCCTTTATTCCAAAAAAATGTTTTACTAAGGCAGCACAGACATCCTCCATGTCAATTTGATCAGTATCCTTTTTTATAAATATTTTTTCATTCAGTTACTGCTTTAAAATGTCTTAATTTTACTCATTGGTATCCATGACAACAACGGAACAATCCATATCTTCTTATTCTTGACTATATGTTAATACTTTCTCCTGGGGGTTGAGCACATTATATTTGTAGTGACCCATAGGGTTAACAGTCCCTATGGCTGGAAATCCCTACAAGTTGGAAATTCTGTGGAGCCTGCTGACAACAAGACCCAGTAAAATGTAAGTAAAGTGCCCTTCTAGAGAAGTAGGGAAACAGTGAACCAGTGCACGTTTTAGTCAGATATGGAATTGGCTTTGTCAGACTACATTCTACAAACATGAGATAATGAGCATAACTAACCAAGTAACCTTGTACTCCACCTAATGATTGATTTCTGGAGGTATCTCTCCCTTAGACTGTCCTTCAACGCAGAAGGGTTTCAGGCTTAGCATGTACTCCCTAAATCATTTCCACTTTAGGGGATCCAGACCATTAGCTTGTAACCTAAATGCAGTATGGTGCAAGGGTTAGGCTCTGCTTTTACTGTATCTGCCTTAATAGTTCTGTGAGTATAACCCTGCTCTATTTGACAATAAACCTTTTGTTTCATGTTCAAGAACATCTGACATCCTATCAATTTCTCTACTACAGAGAGGTGTAGTAGCACTACAGGTGTAGTGGCACAAGTTAAACCTATGGCAACTTTATTCCCTGTTAAATTCACTGATTTATTGTTTATTAGTTTGCAAACCATTTCAAATCCAAAGCAGATTCAATACACAAAACCCTAACCTTTGACTTCATCAGGAGATATTTTGCCCACAAAATTAAGCCTCATCAGGTGGTCTTTGACTCCTTCCTCCCTGTTACTAAAGTTGATGTGTCAAACCATTCCTCCCGACACTTCCAAAAAAATCACTCATGTATATTTTTTCCTGCATTAGCTCACATACTCATCTCATCCCACTGAATATTGATGCATTAAATGCATGCACTTGTGACATAACTATTTAACTAAGGACATCAAGGATATCCATGCTACTATGGACCAAAGACCCTATTCTATCCTCATACTCCTTGATCTCATCTATATGATACAGTTAACAATTCCACCAATTTAAATAACCTCCAAATGATCAGCAGCAGTGGTTCTGCTTTATTATGGTTTTTAACCAATCCCTGTAGACGGACGATCAGGGTAATAATTTCAGCAGGACCTTTTTTGCCTGTTGATTTCTCCTTACGGTTCTGTCTTAGGGTTTTCTCTTCTATCTTTACATTCTCTATCTTAGAGAACCCATCCTTAATGTGCTGCCTGTTTCATCTCACCTGCATTTTCCCATGCACTCTCTACTAACATTTGCAGGATTGTGGATAAAGCTAGCTCATAGCAGTCCAGCAGACAAATATTGACAAGTAATAGAATTTAGGTGGACACCATTTGGTTGAAAAACTAAGAAAGTGTTGAAATAATGTACAGTACAATTGGTTGTTTCTATTCTGTATTGGGTTGGTCAGTATATACTATATTGCTTGTTAGTAAATATCTTAAAGACAAAACCTAACATATATGCATTTTCTCTGCTTGACTATTGCCATGTATTCAATTTGTAAAGGGCAATCATCAAGTGAAATTTGACCACAGCAGCCTCCTGCAGTTGGTCAAATGTGCAGCTAAAACAATGAAAAATCTGCTGCACTGAGTCAAGTTAGTTGAGCTATACCACCACGCATTCTGCTAGAGATCAGTAAATGCTGCTGCTGAGCTTTCCAACCATCTACATTAGTAAGTAGAACTGATTTGTTTGTTGTGTCTGTAACACTTTGCTACACTTACTTTCTTTTAGGCAGCCTGCTATAAAAGTGGCATGTGAGGGACTGGCAAGAGTATGTGCAAAGAACAACAATGCATGCTTAACTGCACACGTGAAAGTGTGGTGTAAATAATACCTTGCAATTTTTTTTTTAGAAAATGAACGCAAAGAACCAGACACTGGTCAGTGAAATTGTTCTATTGGGATTTCAGGATCTACACAACTTCAAGATTCCTCTGTTCTCTGTTTTCCTTCTGATTTACATTATGACACTTTGGGAGAACATCCTCATCATTGCATTGGTGGCATCTAGCCGGAACCTCAAGTCCCCAATGTACTTCTTTCTCCAGCAGTTGTCCCTGTCTGATCTACTGGAGTCCTCAAATATTGTAGCCATCCTGCTCCAAACTGTAATTCATGATGGAGCCACATTGTCCTTTGGATGTTGTCTGACCCAATTTTATTTTTTTTCTGTGACAGAAACCTTTGACTGTTTGCTTCTAACAATAATGTCCTATGACAGATATGTGGCCATTTGTAAGCCACTACATCATACTTCTATAATGACCCACAAAGTTTGTACCAAATTAATGTTCCTGTCATGGGTTCTTGCCTTTGTCATTGAATTAATTCCAATGAATTTAATAAGGACACTACAGTTCTGTGACAAAAATACCATTAACCATTTCTTCTGTGATTTCTTTCCTCTTGCAGAACTTTCCTGCTCAGACACATTCTTATTTCAAATTGTAGCATTTCTTCTATCAGTCCCTATCATTTTTATGCCATTAATACTGATCACTGGATCCTATATCTGTATTGCCCATGCAATCAGGAAGATAGTGTCCAATATCGGGAGACAGAAAGCCTTCTCCACCTGCAGTTCCCACTTGGCCGTGGTCTCCATATTTTATGGGACACTAACTGCCATTTATGTGGTTCCCCCCACAAAAGAATCACAGACCATCGGAAAAATTGTCTCTCTCTTTTACACTGTATTGATTCCTTTAGTTAACCCAGTCATCTATGGCTTGAGAAGCAATCACATCAAAGATGCCTTTAAAATGTGGAGACTTCATGCTCGACTATTATGGGGAGGTTGACCTCAAATATTGAAACATGGGGCTTATTTACCAAAGGTTGAATTTTAGTGGATCAAGAGGTTTTTGAAACTACAACGAAACTTGCAAACTCTCAAATTACGAATGCAATGAGATTTATTAAAAAATCATAATTAAAGCGTATGAATGGAAACTTACACTAAATATTAATAATGCGCTACAAAATATGAATACCTCAAAAACTCTAAAAATTCTAGTTTTTTGGATAATTTCTAGCAAAATAAAATCCAGAAAACCTCTAAAAGTCCAAATTGATTTAAAGAGATCTAATAGGATCAGCAAAGCTCCCATTGACTCCAATAGGACCTTGACAACTTTTACCGGGTGAAGTTCTGTTTTAATGGTGTTTGTGGTTTTTATACTTAGGGGGTTATTTATTAAAGTCTGAATGCTAAAAACAAACAAAAAAGTCAAATGTTTAGAGATTTATTATACCTCGAGGATGCAAAAAGTCTTAATCTGAATATACTCCATCTTTAACCTGTCAAGGTCATATAAAAGTCAATGGCAGAGGTCCTATTTGAAATATGGAGATACTATGGTCTGTGCTGGATTTTGTATGAGAATCAGAACATTTTGGGCTTTTCCTCTGATTTCACGAAAAATTCAGACTTTTTGGCATCAAATAATATAATTTATCATTTATTTTGTGCTCTTCTACAGCTTTCCTGCTCAGATATGCTCAGAAAAAAAGAAATACTGTTATTTTAACCCATTATACTCATCACTGTATTATATTTGTGTATTGCCCATGCATTACACATAGCATTCTTCACCTGCTGCTCCCACTTGGCTGTGGTCTCCTGGCATACCCTGGTAACACTATCATAGAGAGTACTTACTTTAACAATCATTTTAATAAAACAAATTACATTTGTTTAGGCTTTCTGGTATTTAGCCACCCAATTATCTTAATAATAAAGGTGTGGTTTGAATGTAACTGGACTTGTGAGAATTGCATTTCCTAAACAGAAAAATAAATATCAATAATTATATTTTCCCCTTAACCTGCACAGATTGCACAATACAGTATTAAAAAAAGTTGTTAAAAAAAGTTTAGAAATAATGTACCCTTAAACAATATCCAGGGTGTGAGTAGCTCACACATTCCAATTTAAAAAGTGGTTGGGAGTCATAAAAATATTAATATATTCCTTAGTATCTCAGGCTGCACACTAATTAGCTGCAATAGTGCAAGCTCTGAGCTCAGATTACAGCAGGGGGGGAAGGAGCAAACTGAGCATGCTCAAGCCTGGGGCAAGAAGGTTTAAGATGAAAACAGGAAGTCTGATACAGAAGCCCATGAGTACACAATAGAAGGAAAGAAATGTGGTGTTTCTTTTGACAGAGGACTGAGAGCAGCTTACTTTGAGGGTTTACTGGTATATTTATGTGGACCTTTCGGATAAGTCTTAGTGGGGCTCATTTATAAACACTGGGCAAATTTGCACCTGGGCAGTAACCCATAGCAACCAATCAGTGATTAGCTTTTTTCAGCCATCTGTAGGTTGAATACTGGAAGCAATCATCTCATTGGTTGCCATGGGTTACTGCCCAGGTGCAAATATGCCCAGTGTTTATAAATAACCCCCACTTAGTTTTAACCTTTCCTTCTCCTTTAACAGCTGAAACAGAGGCTCAAATTTTTAAATTCCTCCTAGCAATCTCTAACTGGATGAACCAACGCCACCTCAAACTCAACAAAAACTGAACTAATCATCTTTCCACCTAAGCCTGGTCCTACTCCCCTATTTACTATCTCTAGTGATGGCTCATTAATCCTGTCAACTCAGCTCGCTGTCTGGGGGTAATCTTTGACTCCTCTCTCTCTCCTTCTCTGATCATATTAACACCACTGTCAAAACCTGTCACTTTTTCTTATGCAATATTGCCAAGATCTGTCCCTTTCTTTCACCTGCTATGGTCAAGACACTCATGCATGCTCTCATCCTATCCAGACTAGATTACTGTAACCTTCTACTAACTGGCCTCCCTAACTCCCCTCTCTCCCCTCTACAGTCTGTATTAAACACTGCTGCCAGAATTATCCTCCTCTCATCCAAAAGGGTACAAGCCCCTCCCCTGCTGAAGTCCTTATTATGGCTTCCTATAAAACAAAGAATAACATAAACTCCTTCAAAGACCTTCATTCATCTGCACCTAACTACATTTCATCTCTTGTTTCTCTATATGTTCTTGGACAAATCTCCGCTCCTCTCAAAGCAACCGCTTGGTTGTACCCCCCACTACTACTTCCGTTTCCCACCTCAGAGAGTACATCATGCAAAAATTAACTGCTGAGGCCACAAATTGCCTGGAGAATTTTGCCTATGACTTGACACAAAATGACACAGCTCAGGCCATGATCAACTCACCAGCAGGTTTTATCGAGGTTCTGCTGCAGTTGCAACACAGTTACCTGCAACTCCCTAACCTTACAGCTGAGCCTCCCCTCCATGATGTGGAGGACGCCTGCAGAGATATTCCATGGCAACATCTCACTGTGAAGAAGCTGGTGGCATAATTCCATTGCAAATCTGGCAATCTTGAAAACAGACTACACAGCAGCAATGTCTGGTTTGTCGGCTTCCCAGATATCTCAGAAGGTAACGCTCCTGAAAGCTTAATTTAAATCTGGATATAGGACACATTTGAAGCTGTGCAATTCTGTAACACTTTTGCCATCTGTTGTGATGTACTGTATATTGGGTGAAATATAGAATCCTCAACTTATCACAGCCAGGTAAATGGATACAGCCACAGATTCTCTTCCAGAGATATTTTAGAATGTGTCCACAGGATCTAGAGAACAGGCTTCAGAAGGCTCTTCCCTGATCTTCCACCCAAATCAGCAAACCAGCTCCATTGCTTTTATGTTACTATTCCATTGACCAAACTTCAAAATAGTTCTGATTTGCTGATAGCAAGTTGAACAAATATCACATTTTTATTGGTTTCTTTCTTGAGATGTTGTTTAACCAATAACATCTGCACAACCAGATCTCATTTGAAATTTGAATTACCCTCTCCAGATGGTTTCTCAGAAAAATTTGTTTTTATTCACCCACCTATTACCATGTCAGTCAAGGATAATAAATACCAAGATTCCCAACACAAATATTATTCAAACCATCCTAGGGAAAACTAACTTAATCCAGCATTGGACTGGGGGACCCAGGTTCCACCAGTCCTGTAGCCTCATGGGCCCCTCACACCATCCCCGGGGCTCCCCAGCTGCAAAGTCTTCTCTGCCGCCAACCTTAATCCATTGTGGTAATGGAGGGAGGGAAGCGTCCCATTGTCACAATGGCCCAGTCTGATCCTGACTTAATCTGTTTATTAACAGAAGACTCCACAGTTAACTTCAGAGTTAAAAAACTAGTAAAGCCCTCTGTGGTCTGTGGCAACTCATAGAAAGCTATACAATATATATGCACAGCAGCTGTTGCATGTTGAGAAACCACTGTTGGACCTTTTATTCCTACTCATCCTCCTCATGCTGAGGGGGTAGACCAGGGAGTCCAAATAAATCAGCCAACCAGTGATGCCCAGTGGCATCCAATTTTGCTGTTGAGCACCATAAAGCTTATTTTAAGGCTAGGAATTCCAACTTATGTACAGAATAGTTATTTTTCAGTAAGATTAAGGCCCCGGCTGATATAAGCAACAGATTTCAGTAACTGGCATCTACATGCAGAGCATAAGGTCTTTGTGGGTCAGAATAGGCAAATAGAGGTGCTTCTGTGAGGACGTCAGACATTGCAGGTATATATTATATTGAAATATAAGGAGTAGGGGGAAGTGGTGGCAGAACTTTCAAGGGCATAGTGGCATAAATATAGAGGAAGCCAGAAGTGGGTGCGCACCTGTGTGAGTGGGCAGCAAGGGGGAGTAGTGAATAGGGACCAGTCTGCGTCACTCCCCTTCAAAGATTTTTTTTGCAGGCAGACAATTTTCCTTTTGCCATTTTGCCAGGGCATATATAATGAGATGAAATGTACCTGCTTGAGCAGGAACATGCCCTAAGGAGACATGTAGATCTTCTGTCCAGCCTACACCTAACACCTTTATTACTTTATATGTTAGAACTGTGACAGACACTGATAAAAGTATTATTCAATTATTATCCCATACTTAGGCATTGTTTGGGTAACATCCATTTGCTTCAAGTTATAAATTGCATAATATTGTATACAGTACCTTTTTCCTGTTCAATATTAAAAAAAGCAGAAAGATAATAACTTGCACCTGTGAGACTGCTGGACACAGAATCCCATTGTGACGTCCACTGCAGGGAGGAATGAATTCTCCAGCCAATAATCAGGAGGACTGGCAGATTTCCATTTCCAGAGTCCAGCAACAGAAACGTGGCAAGTGAAGAGAGAGATTTACTGGGAGACAAAGAAACAAACGGTTTTATTTCCAGCTAGTTCAATTACCAGTCACATAATTATCCATTGGAGTGTGCAACTCACTGGGAGTTTTGCCCTTCTGCTCTGTGAAGGCTTTGTGAGTTCCAGGCAGCCAGTGTGGTCCTGTCAGTATTTCCCATGCAATTCTCTGAACTTATTTGCTCGAAATAAATGGAATCAAAAGATGGTTGAGTCTCTTAAACAAGTCTTTCAAAAGGCTGTCTGGGGCATTATAGAATAGGTTTAGGAATCTTGGGAGATAAGTCATTTTAATAAGGTTGATACATCCCCATAAACTTAACGTTTCATTTGCCCAGTTTTGTAGATCCTAGGAGAGAAAAGAATGGGGGTCTTTATTGAGTCTAATGTAATGTTTGGGGTCAATGTAGATTACTATTTGTCACGGTCAGCACCCTAAATCCAGAACCTATGCTAAGTACCCTGTTCTCTTCTGCCTTTAACACAAGGGAGGGAGGAGCCCTCGGCTAATCGGATGCCGCCAGATCTTATTAAGAGAGGTGCCAAGCGAAGGGCTCTGGACGAGCAAAGGGGCATGATGGTAACGCAAAAGTCTTTTGGGCAGAAGGTCACAGTATAAGGCGTAGGCAGAAAGCGTAGTCAAATCAGGCCGGATTGGGGCAGGCAGAGTACAAGCGGAAAGGTATCCTAAAAGAAAGGTAGGGCCAAGGTTCAATTGTGTCCAAGAGTACAAACGGAGTCAGACAGGCAAGGGTCAAACCAGGAGATCAATGAGGAGGGATACGGATATAGAAGAGTCGGTTACCAGGCAGGGTCAGGATTTCAGAGATCAGGATCGTCAAAACAGGCAGGGGTTACAACAGGTATCAGATAACACACAGATTAATAGCTCAGAAATACCAGGAACTCACAATATATGATCCTATAATCGGCAGTGAAAAATACATTCTGCTACTTTAAATACTTTTGAATTTCGCGACATTGCACGCTGGCGTCAATACGCCTATAAATAGAAGTAATACACACCCTGCGTGCCCTAAGCAACCTGCATTTTGGATGAAGAGGAGTGGCAGGCGTCCCTGCTGATGGCGTGGCTGGCATCCCCGCCACACAACTAGACCACCAGGGTAAGTTATTACACTATTCCTAAGTATTATGGGGGTAGATTCCAGTTATGTCTCCATAAGTCATGAATAGAATACAGGGTCAGACTGGGCCAGCAGACACCATGAAAAAACCCAGTGGGCCCCAGCCCTTGCTGGCCCCACTGTCCCAGACCCACTCCACACAGCCTGCCTGAGCTACTGACCTCCACCACCCCCGAGCACAGGTAAGCGGAGGGGCTGGGGGAGCAGAGCAGGATTTGTGGCTCAGGAGGGTGCCCTGAAGGGGACTGTGGGGGTGCCTGCTAAAGCAGCACCAGTGGGCAAAGACCGCCCCAGTCCGACATTAATAATATAGGCGTTTCCCAATGAATGTGTAGATCAGAGTAATTGACAAAGTGGTTTACTAAAGTAAGGAGGCTAATAAGTGAGGTTTATGTGCCAGTGAGATAAATCAGGAGGCCATCAGTGTAATCATTTGGGACTTTTAACCATGAAACGCAAGTTGCAGGGAAAACTTTTTCCCTACAGAAATACCTAAAGAAATAGTAGAATTCTACATGAATCAGATGAAAGTAGTTGTAGGACTGGCCAGTTGATACAGTTGACCAGTTTGAAGATGTTGCAAAATATGGATCAGTTTAATGTCTTTATGCACAAACAAAGCCTACCTACCTCATCAAATATTGAAGTTTCTCATACATCTTTCGTGAATCCAAAATCTGCTCCACTAAAAATTCTTCATTTGAGTCCACCTGAACAGGTTTAGCAGGTTTATGAGTTCTGCCTCTGAAACAATGTTCAATAAATGCTTTTAACAGGGAAACATTTCAAAACCGGATGAACTTTCATAGACCTAGGAAGTTTCATCTGGAAGGCCACTTTTTCTGATATTAGCTCTAATGTTCTCGATGTCAATTGTTTGGTTGATCACTAGTGATGGGCGAATAAATTCACCGGCAAAAAAATCAGCCGCGTCCAAAAAATGTGGGCGCGTGTCAGAATAGTCGTGCACATAGAAATTGTTACACGTAAAAATTATTCGGACGCCCATTGACTTTAATGCATTTGGACAAAATAGGGGCACGCATAAAATAGTTGCGGGCACCAAAATTGATGCATATCAAAATAATTTTGACGCCCATTGACTTTAATGTGTTTCGAAAAATTTTCGCCGTTTCACAAATTTCGCAGGAAATTCACAAATTTTTCAGCGAAGCTAAATGGGACAAATTTGCCCATCACTTGATCACCTCTCCAAGATAAGGAGAAGGGTCCAAGATTCTGTCCACAACATTCACTGCCCAAAAGAGAGCTTCTGAACATCAAAGAGCATCTCCTGTCTATCAGGTTGGTAATAAAGCCTAGTTATCTTCCAAAAACATTCCTCTAAAAATCCTGTCAGCTTAATTAGGTCCTAAATTCATTGGTCCTTTGAAGTCATTAATCCCAGCATGGTCAGGTTAGCGTTACCTCCTGAATTCAAGTCTGCCACAGTTGTTTGTTAGACCTCTCCTCCTCTTCCAATCTCTGTTGAAGGTCAACCGGAGTATTTAGTTCAAAGGTTGATAGATTCCCATATTTGTATTTGTGCAGTGAAAAGGTTATGGTACGGAGGAGAGGTCTTGGGTCCTTGCCACTAATGTACATGCTGACCATCTCAAATGCTAGTTTCATGCCAGGTTCCCTAATAAGCCTAAAGGTCCAGTGGCCCCCTCTAGAGGGGAGTAATGTAAGAGTACCTGGTGGTCTAGTGGGGTGACAGGAACTCCCCCCGCGCTCACAGTGGGGACATCCTGCAAGCTGCTTCTGGGTTCACACAGTGTTTGGCTATACTCGGCTATCCTTGTGTTTGCCACATGATGTCATCACAGTTGTCATGAAATTTAAATATTTTAAGATGCAAATGACCTATTCCCATTGCCCAATGTAAAGGTCTATTCCTATAGTTACTGGGTGCTCTTTCTAGTCTGATTCATGTTCCTGACCCTTGCCTGTTCCTGATCTTTAGCCACCTGTACTGACCTCAGCCTGTTCTTAACTATTCCTAGGATTGTGATTTTGTACCTCACTTCTGTTTGGTTTTACCCTGGCCTGTGCCTGTTTTCTGATTTGGTAGCGTATTGCCCATCTGGTATTGACCCTGCCTTTTCCTGCCCTTGCTGACTACTCCCACGTCTTATTCCAATGCTTGCCCGAAACTCACTCCCTAGTTCTCCCACAATTAGTCCTGGTGGCAATTGAGTAGTGGAGGGCTTCTCCATAAGCCAAAGGTGGCTGCTATAGGCAGAAGATTGGTCCGTGACCGAAACCTTGTAGTTAGCTCTGGGTTTGGGATAACTTACATTACAACCTGATTCATAAACAGATATTTCTCCCTAAGTATAGTGTAAGAGTCAAACATTCTTTTGAAAAGGGAGTTTCGGGCAAGCACTGGAATCAGACGTGGGAGTAGTCAGCAAGGCGTGAAAAGGCAGGGTTATGTCAAAAGTCTATGAAGTCTACAAAGGGAAACAAACCTTTTTGTAGTGGGCCATGACTGACCTGGGTCAAGGGAATGTGGCCCTGTGAATTCATGCTCCCCCTTTTTAAAGTGACCCTGAAAATTCACATATTCATGTTAAAAAAAAACTAAAAATAGCTCTAATCCAAAAATACTCCATCTAAAACCTGTTGAGGTCATGTAGGAGTTAATGGTAGAGGTCACTTGAACCATGTGAAGATGTTAATAGCCTTCATGATGTTCAAGTTTTTTATGGAGGGTTTTGCCCGAAAATTCTAGCAATTTGAGCGATTCAAGTTTTTTCCTGCTGAAAACTCGATTAATTCATGTTTTCGTGTTGTTAACCCCAAACTCATTGATTCAATTTTTTCTCATTCAGGTTTTTTCTTGAACTGGAAACCATTTTTAGCCGAGTTCATTCAAGGTATATAAAATGCTAAAATTCGACCTTTGATAAATAACATCACTCCTAAAACAGAATGCGGAGATATGCAGCAAGTTAAAGAGATAGGAAGGCAATGTGAAAAGTGCAACAAATGACAGATTGTACCTGTGTTTGCATTTGTCACCCTGCCTTACTCTTGGTAAATGACCCTATTTCTCAAGCCGCACTGGCTGATTGTGAGATCAATTGGTGCAAAATTGACACTGCCTGTGTTACTAGATAGACATCTCTGTGCTTTTCAAGCAACCTCTGCCCGAGGTCTGTGCTGCACATATTATTTTCTCCCTGTCTATCGTGTGTGTGGTCTATTTGCTTCTACCTTTACCATGGTGACATTTGAATAGATACATATTTCTTTAATTTAGACTGTAAGCCATGCGGGCAAGACCATGTCACTGGCACTTAGATGGTTTATTAACTTTAGCCAATATCACACATGGTCACTCAAGAATGAAACAGTGAGCTTGGTGCTTTATAACAGTCTTGGCCTTCAGTCTTCTGTCCTTTGTGCCAGGAAAATGACTGTCAGCTCTCTGCTCGTCAGTTTTTGTGTGTTCTGCACTCCAATTTTAGTGAATGGCCCATTTTACTCTTCGTTCTTTTAGCCCTGAATTAGATGTTTAGATTTTTAGCTTCACACTCAAGTCATTTTGCCCCTCTGCTTATGTCTCTCTAAGGTATGTGTTCTTGCACAAGCACCCACATTTTGAGGTGTGCAAAAGGAATTTTTTTGTGGAAACAAAAAAAGTTGTAATAATTCGGACCTGAGCACATAGTTTTGAAAAACTGTGCACACAAGTTTAAAATGTGCGCACACAATTATTTTTTTGCAAACATAGCCAAGAAGGAATTAGAAGAAATACCGTCTTCCACCCAAGTTTTTAGTTTATCAACTTTGTAATTATTTAACCAGTATATGCACATGCCCCAGACCTTCAGCAAGAGGAGACAAACACCAGAAAACTTCAAAAGAGGATGGCACAAGCCTGGACTCACAAAGTAGTAAGTAAGTCAGAATGTTAACTGGTTAAAAAAGCTTACATTTTATTTTCCATAATTAAGAGCCAAAGCCTGACGTGTTTCTTGTCTACCAAGGACACTTTTGAAAAAGCTTATTTACTGCCACAAAATAAGAAGCGATATATATGGGATGGGATAAAAATGAGAAGGTGTAAGTAATTTCAGATTATTACTTCAAGAATCCCAATGGACACACTGATTAGATAGTAGGGTATTTACAGGTATTAATTTGAAGTATACGTTGAACAACAAACACAGTAAATATTTTGTGTCTGATATACTGAAATTACGAGTGAAATATTATGTATTAAAAGTGAATTTACACAAAAAAGAGAAGCTAAATAAAAAAAATTGTATTTATATATAAAAATCAAACAAAAACAATAACTTACTAATAATCCACTCAGTACGTAATATTATAACAGGCTCAGATGATTTTAAGCATTATACTGTATATACACAGTATAATAAAGTTATAGGAAGTTTATTTTTCTTTTTGACTTTGACATTGGTTTTACTCTATGGACCTTATTATTCCAGCCTCAATAGGCCTCAGCAGATTTCTCCATAGACTTAGTGACTGTGTAAGTTGGTGCATCTAGTAAATAAAAGGAGACAAGTTTAACACCTCCCAGTCAGTAGCCGTTGCCATTCTGATAGGAGAAAATCAGGTCAGTACATTATTGCCAGATCCTCTGTTTCTGGGAAATGTTTCATAGGAAGAAATGTCTAATGCCGGCCTTACAGGAATGTCTGTTACAATGTAGAGCAGGTTGGTCTGATGCTTCTTCTTTCTTGTAATTCCAACATTTTGCTGCTTTTAATCTGCATTTTCCTTCCATGTTTAGCACATCTTTAGCTATTAAATGGAGAACCCTCACTATTATATAAATGCCCCAAACTGCACTGGGTGTTTAAAGAAATTGGTTAATTTGTTTATATTTTTAACTTTTTCTTTGTGAGATCCTCAGCCTAATGTTATTATTTCTCCAGATGCAACTCAGTTAAATTAATACTTCTCTCTGTATCAAATACAAGCTGGACTCTACTTATTTTCAGTGACAACACAAGCAGTAAGATAACCAAGCACTGGAGGACAAAGAATGCCAAATAATTGTGCCTCAATGGTGCACCACAACTTATTCGCAAGATTCCAAGATGATATCTTGGAACCGCAGGCATAATTCCCCATGTCTGAGTGCTAATATGGCATTCCCATTTTTCTGTGTAATGTCATTGCAATGTGTTTTTGTGTGAGAAATTTAAAATAAAAGGTTGCCAAAGACATAGGTTCAATGCTCAAATATAGGTCTTTCTTGCTAAAGTTCCTGAGTGCTACTAAATTGCTACAGTACTTTGGCTTGATCCATCACTTCCTGACCTCCTGCCTCGATTATGACTTTGCTGTTCACTGCCTGCCCTGACTTTTTGGCATCCCAATTTCAAAGACCTCTTATGTTAAGCTCTTCTTCACAGCCTCCTTCTACCTCCCCTGAGGAACCAATGCAGATTGTAAGGGCATGTGTCTCTGAACAGGAGACGTTCCCTTGGTCTGTGTTTGTAAGGCTCATTATGCCAATTACTACTTCTGAAGCAGGGAGATCCCAGTAAGACTGTGGAGTCTTATTTGAGTAACATTGAACCTTCTCCCCAAAATAACTCTCATAGATTCCTACTTCATTGTAAGTTCAGCTGTGTTCTAGAACCGTTAACGTGCAAACCTTTCTTGATTCTGGAGTTTCAGGGAATTTTTTGCCTTTGCTAAGCATCTCAGTATTTCCCTTTCCCCAAGTTTACACCCTTGCGGATCTTGGTGATTGACGATAGACCTTTGAAGTCTGAAATAATATTGGAAACTATGGGGAATTACCTCTGACTGGGGCGGGTGCTCTTCATGAGGAAAAATTGCTTTCTTCATGATTAACTGTACCTCTACTTACCTTGGCTTCACCTACATAACCCCACACTTGATTGGACTGCCAATCAAAATCTCTTGTTAAAGTTTGTATTGTCTCAAGAACTGCCTACCCACTACACCTATTGTTTGGATTCCAATTGCTTCAGTTAATCTTCATTCCTTATTACCTTCTTATAAGGACTTCGCAGATATTTTCTGTAAGAAATCTGCTGACAATCTTCCACCTCATCGTCCATATGAATGTCCAGTTTACCTTATTCCTAGAAAAATTTCTCCTTCTGAGACTAAAGACATGAAGGAGTACATCGAAGGAAACCATTAGCGGGGTTCATCCATCCATTTTCCTCAGCTTCTTCTTCATGGAAAATATAGAAAAAAGTCTTAATTAAATCACAAATTTAAATCATAAAACATTTTTCTTTGCTCCTCATCTCTGAAATCTTTGACCGGTAAAAGGAGAAACTATTTTAACTAAGCTTAAGCTCTGTGGAGCCTACAACCTGATTTAGGTTTGTGAGGTTGACAAATAGTCAAAGTCAAATCACATTTATTGTCATCTCTTCTGGATACAAAAGAAAGCATACACAATAAGATGAAATTGCCTTTTCCTGCCCCCAGCTATATAATACATATTACACAAACTCACAAGACAAGCATATACAAAAGATACTTCAATGTACACTTGGAGAAAAAAAAATATATAAATAAAAAAATAGAAGATAGCTTTCAATATCTATGGAAATTATGCGTATTTAGTAAAGTTTTATTCTAGAAGCTCATCATAGTGAGGACCAAAATCCAAGTCCACCTTTCAGAATTGTAGCTCCAGTCCACTCAATCTTCTGCACGTCTTCATACTCCCATTGCCATGGATCAATTCCTCCTGTACATCATCTCCCTGTTTTTCAGCAAACCCATTGTTTCAAACAAGCAAGGCATCAAGGCATAAAAAAGATATATATGGAAAGACATTAAAGCCTTTATTGCTTCTTCTACCATTTGTACCTCTTTGCCAAGCATCCCAGCATTTAAAATGTTCCCATGTTTACACCCTTGCAGGTCTAGCTATTCCCTTCAGTGTAGTCTCGTACAACCACTACCCATACCCTCTCAACCATGGACCCACTTAGCCATGGACTTTATTGTTGATTTGCCACCTTCTAAAGTTTATGTGAATGTACAGAGTGGTCGATGGGAGTGTTTGTATGTGTGGATGCTGGGTTTCAATTGGAGGGATTGAACTTGATGGGTCTTTTTTTAATCCACTCTAACTACAGTATGTAACTATGTAACTATGTAAGTATTAGCTCCTTTGTAGCAGATCTCAGTTACTAAATGCTTGTGGGCTTTTAGAATTGTGTATAATACTATTCCAGGTTAGTAAATAGAGATCTGTTTGACACTTAGGGGCAAAATTATTAAGGGTCAAATTGAAAATTTTAATTCAAATTCAAAACTCTTACATTTGAATTGTGAATTATCCAAACTCGATTCGAGTTTAAATACAAATTCTGAGATTTATCGTACTCTGGCCCTTTAAGGACTTGAATTCGACAATTGCCACCTAAACCTAAACCTGCCAAGTTCAAAAAACACAAATTGAATTTAGTCAAATTCGAATAAAATTTGATTCAAGTTTTTGGGTTGGGAATATTCATCTGAGTTTTAGATATTCAATTTTTTTTTGCTAAATAACCCCTATTCGAATTTCGAGCATTATCAAATTTAAAAGAGTTTAAAAAACTCACATGAATTCAAAAACCGTTAAAAACCCGAAAGGGTTAGATCAGAGTTTGTAGCAGAAGATATTGAGATACCTCATAAATAACCTTGATAAATAACCCCCTTAAATATGTAAATTAAACCGAACTAGTGTATGTGTTTCATGCTTACTGTAGAAAGTTGAACATAATCGAATAGGCTCTGAATTTCTACTGCCTTTATGTTCATATATTAACATATAACAAAGTATTACAAGTATAGGATCCATTAACCCCAAACCCACAATTCAGAAAGCTTTGAATTATGGAAAGGTCATCTCCCATAGACTCCATTATAATCAAATAATTACATTTTTTTAAAATGATTTCCCTTTTCTCTGGATCAATGAAGTACCTTGCACTTTATCCCTACTAAGATATAATTAATCCTTATTGAGTTTTAAATGATTTTGTAGTAGACTTAAATGGATACTGTCATGGGAAAAAAAAAATTTCAAAATGAATCCATTAATAGTGCTGCTCCAGCAGAATTCTGCACTGAAATCCATTTCTCAAAAGCGCAAACAGATTTTTTTATATTCAATTTTGAAATCTGACATGGGTCTAGACATTTTGTCAATTTCCCAGCTGCCTCAAGTCATGTGACTTGTGCTCTGATAAACTTCAATCACTCTTTACTGCTGTACTGCAAGTTGGAGTGATATCACCCCACATCCCTTTTCCCCCCAGCAGCCAGACAAAAGAACAATGGGAAGGTAACCCAGGCACTCGATAGTAAAACCCATGTCCCACTGAGACACATCCAGTTACATTGAGAAGGAAAAACAGCAGCCTGCCAGAAAGCATTTCTCTCCTAAAGTGCAGGCACAAGTCACATGACCAGGGGCAGCTGGGAAAGTGACAAAATGTCTAGCCCCATGTCAGATTTCAAAATTGAATATGAAAAATCTGTTTGCTCTTTTGAGAAACAGATTTCAATGCAGAATTCTGCTGGAGTAGCACTATTAACTGATGTGTTTTGAAACATGTTTTCTGATGACAGTATCCCTTTAAGGTAGGAAGATTCAAATTATGAAAAGATCCCTTATCTGAAAAACCCCAGGTCCTGAGCATTTTACATAACAGGTCCCATATCTGTACTTTGTGTCCTTTTTGACTGCCTTTTCATTTATCAGATAATAATTCCTCCAAGACTTATTTATAGTCCTCCCTTTCCCTTTTCTCTCACTGAATGTAAGTCATAGAATTATTAATATGGTGGTAAATAATACAGTGAAGAAGTGAAAAAGTTTGATGTGTTGATGTGACATATTAAATTCCAAGCAAATCATTATCATTACAATTAACTTGAGATCTGATTGGTAAATTAGAAAAATACTAATTTACTTCTTCCCTCCCAGGCAATGCAAATGAACAATCACTCAATGGTCACAGAGATTTTCCTTTTGGGATTTCAGCATCTCAACAATTTCAAAATCCTGATTTTTTCTTTGATTCTTTTGATTCACATATTGACCATCTATGAAAATATCCTTGTCATAGCATTGGTAACAATTAGCCGAAATCTTCATTCTCCCATGTTCTTCTTTCTCCAACAACTCTCCTTATCTGATCTCCTGGAGTCGATGGTTATTGTCCCCATCCTGCTCAGAACTGTAATAAATGATGGAGCTAAAATATCCCTTATTGGCTGTATTGTACAACTTTATTTCTTTGCTGTCACTGAAACGTTACAGAGTTTCCTTCTAACTGTGATGTCCTATGACAGATATCTGGCCATCTGTAATCCTCTGTGTTATTCTTCAATAATGAACCACAGATTTTGTGTTAAATTAATTCTCATGTCATGGCTGTTTGCCCTTAGTTTTACACTTGTTTTTGCGATTTATACATCTACACAAGAGTTCTGCAAACAAAATACCATCAACCATTTTTTCTGTGATTACTTTCCTTTCCTGGAACTTTCCTGTTCAGACACCTCATTAGCATGGATATTAGTAATCACATTATCTTTCCCTACGTTACTTATCCCCTTCACGGTCGTCACTGGATCCTATATCTGTATTTCCCATGAAATCCTAAAGATAAAGTCCAATATTGGAAGACAAAAAGCCTTCTCCACCTGCAGCTCCCACTTGGCTGTGGTCTCCATATTTTATGGGAGTCTCATTGGCATTTATGTGGTTCCCACAAGAAACCAGTCACAGACCATTGGCAAACTTTTTTCATTTTTATACACAGTAGTGACTCCTTTTATTAACCCAATGATTTACAGCTTGAGAAGTACAGATATGGAAAGTGCCCTTAAAAATATTATTAATTAAAAATATTATACAATAAAGAACATTTTATCAAATTTAAACCAAAAAATTGTCAATAAAGCACAAGGTCATTAGTAATTATAATTAGCTTGTTAAATCTGCATATTTTCATGTTTCGGCTGCCATACTATTCTCTATTAGAAATATATATCAAGTAAACAAATTACTTCTGAATTAGAGTTATTATGGGTTCCTTCGTGTATTCTCCCATAAAAATGCTAACAAAGAAGAAAATGTCCTCCTCCCTATTAAAATTACAATTACAAATCCATTATTACATGACCTGCCAGTCTAGTGATATGTTTTTCCCTCTGGAGCAGAATTTTGAAGGTGAAATAGTATATTAGATGGTGCTATAGACAAATAATGATGATGTTTTGATCAGAGTATTTCATATTTCACGAAAGGCATTCTCAAACTTCCTCACATCTGGTAGGACACTAATGAACACATGGCAATTAAAAGTATGTAAGCTTCTGTTGGCAGATGTTGGTCGATATGATGATCACACATGGAATACTCAGCACAGCAGCTTTTTTTTGTTTGGCATCAGTTATTCCAAAAGTACATATTTGGTGTATTCTGTGACTTTTGGTTGAGAAGAAACTTAAAAACTTGCTTTGATCTGCATACCAAGGTCACCTAGATCTTTGTTCTCAAAGTCCTCCTTTAGGACTTGCAGTAGTTTAGGCAGAGTATCTACCAGTCAGTTTTTGTTGTACAAGCAGGAGTCAGCTTTGCTCATTTTAATATCCTTGATTTTCATGTTCCATACTCTAGCCTCTTGTTTTAAAGAAAGTGTTTGTTTCATAGTCAAAGCTTCACATGACACATTACACATATCACAATTTGGGGTGAAAGGCATAAGGGATAAGGTTTCATGGAAAGCTTTGACTAATACACACACACACACACACACACACTTTCTTTGAATACAAGTGGAACTACTCATTGTTATTGTTTTGCCACATTTTTTCTGTTGACATTTTGTGTTTTTTAAAATAGTCCTAACTATCTGAGGTTTCCAAAAGGTTTTTGGAACTTGAGATGTGTCTTCTCAATCTGTAGGTTCACAGATGCAAGGTGTAGTAACTTTATTTGAAAGTTCAGCAGGTGACTTGATGAACAACCGGGTGTCAGGATTTGGTTTTTGGTTGTCTTATTTGTGGCATTTAGTGAGGAGTAAAATCTTTCCGCGAGTTTCCCCCCGTCTTGCGCATCAAAAAAAATTGTTATCCATAAACTTCAATATATTTTGGTAAATTTTGCAGTTTCAATAATTTTCATCAAAGTGAAGTCATTACATAATCTCTTTAGCCTTCAACAAAGGTTACACTATTGTCAACATTGTGTCTATCTCACATGGTCTACAATCAGCATACATCTCATTACTTCCATCAGGGTTTGGTGTTCTTTAGCTACTCTTTTCTGTTCTGGTGTATATGTAACTGTCTTCTGATGCTCTATCCTATGTTGTTTTAAAAGGTTCTCCACTCTATGTCCAGTGAATTGACCTCCGTTATCACTTCCTATTTATTTTTTTAACTTTTTATTGTTTTTCAAAGATAACAGGTTACATAGCAATGATGTTTGACTAAATGCTATATTAAACATGTATGCATGAATGCATCAGTAAAACTTACATTACTTCTACCAATTTCTATGTCCCATGTGTCAGGTTTTGGAGGGGGGGGGTCAAGATAATGTAATTTGGTGAAGGACAGTTCAGATTGCTTCCAGTAGCCAAATCCTGGATTGTGTCAAACTACAAGTCTAGAGTGGACAAATATCAAGATTTCAAGTCCAACAATTATTAAAACTATTCATAATGACAATACAAAATGTTGCCTCCTTTAACTCTTCTCCCAATCTCAGGGTTCCCTTAAAGAGGAATACCCATTTAATTAATCATGTTTATATTTTTCTTCATTGGGTAACATGTCAATAAATATTGCCTGTTTTGTAAAATCCCCTGGGTGAGGATCTTGGGTTATAATCCTGCATGCTTTCTGGCTATCTGTTTGCTTACTGGTGCTTGGAACCTGTATCGGATTATTTAATTAGAGAGGAGGGCACAAGTATCCTTTGGTGTCGTATTTTTTTAAAATCATATTTGCTTGTTGTTTAGAATGCTAGTCCATTTCTCGTTAACTAGGATCCAGTTTTTCTTATGTGTTAGTAGTTGTATAGGTAATAGTGGAGATGTACATGACCTAGCAATAGTCACTTTAGCTGATGTGAAAATATGAGTGATATGAATCCTTGTATATTTATTTCACTTCCCAGTAAGGCTTGGGTCAATGATTTGCGTAGGTTAAAAGAAGCGACAGAGAATTTTCTGAATCTTTGTACTTTGGGATATTGCCACAGTATGTGGTACATTGTGCCCTCATCTCTGTAACCTCTGAAGTTTAGGGGATCAGGATTATTTATTTGTGTAGCCTGGCAGGTATCAGGTACCAATGTAGTAGAACCTTATAGACTGCATAAAGTAGGGAGGTATTAATTGAACTATGTGCTACTGAGTCCCATATTTTGAACCATTTTTGATTGTCACACCTGTCCAGGTCTTCTTCCCAAGCTTGGGCATATGGTACACTTCTATCAATATTTGGTATAAACAACATACTACTCCTCTTGAATACGGGTTAGAGGTGTAACTGTAAATATTGGAACAGTTCTCTGGGTGGAGGGGAATGGAGCTGTTGGATTCTTTCCCATTGTAGTGGGCCTGTTAGGCCATAAAAGTGTTTCGATGTTATAAAGCCTTTAGATTTCCACTGTAATGGTCCCCATAGACACAAAAAATGTTTCTTGCCGAACGACCGATTTTAGTGAAGCCCTGTCAGAAAATTGACCGGCCAGGTTAAAAAATCTTTACCGGTCCCAGTGCAATCTATCTATGTCTGCAGGGCCAAGCAGGCAACTACCCTTCAGTTTTGCTGAAATGGTCTTTTTAGTTGATAGACTCATCGTACATTTAAACAATTGTTTTGAAATATTCTGGTCTCACGATACTGATTGGATCTTTTAAAAAATCTTTACATCTATGGCCAGCTTTAGCCTGGTAGGAAATCTGGGTTGCCCAGAATGGGAGCTGCTGGGAGATGTTGGGATAATAATTTTGTTTTGTACTTTATTTTATCCCCAGATGTTCAGGGCCTGTTCCAGCATTGGGGTCAGATAATTCGGTCTTGTCACATATGATACCCATGGTCAAATACAAGAGTCCTCTGCACTCAATTTTATCTGATTCATTAAGAATTCTATTGCTTCATTATACATTTTACAAAGGGACTAAGCTATAGTCAGGGGATCCCACTGGTGTCTAATAAAAGGGCAGCCAAGTATGGAGGTTTACTTTGAAAGCAGCAAGTAAGTTGCAGGTAAAACCTAGTCCCTTTGTAAAATGTATAATGAAGCAATAGAATTCTTAATGAATCATATAAAATTAAGCGTAGGACTGGCCAGATATGGGATGACTTTGACGTAGTTGGCCAGCTTAAATATATTGCAATATATAGACAAACAATCCCTGTTTTGTTTAAAGGGTAAGGCATTTTTTAGTAGCAGTAGCACAAAATGTCTCTGTCTTAACTATATTGATAATGGGTTGAGTGCAGAGGACTCTTGTATTTGACTATATGTATTTTGTGGTCACAGCCTCATTGCACCCCCGCCTAATGGTTTTAAAAAATAGTGGTGAGCACAACTTTCCCTTGTTTATGATACCCATGGGACAGTGGCTAGCTGAACAGGTTTATTTATAGATTCTTCCATAGTTACCGATTTTGGGCATGGATTAGCAAACAACAGGTATAGTTGTTAGTTGGGAGGCCTGTAGATATTTACCAAAATTGAGTACTCCCAGACCTCCCCTTAATCTTGGTACTGTCATTGTTGCCTTGGAGACCCTTGGGGCTTGGCTTTCCATTTGAAATTCATAACTTGTTGTTGTAGATCTGCTATATCTGTTTTAGGTACTGGGATTGGAAGGGTCCTAAAATAATAAAGAATCTTGGATAAAGTGGTCATTCTAACAGCATGAATGCAGCCTATCCATGATATTTAGGGATGTAGCGAACCGCCGAGTATGTGTTCGCGAACACCGGCAAAAAATGCGAACAGTTCGCGAACTGTTCGCGAACTTCGAACATCCGAAAATCGTTCGATTCGAACGATCGAAGGATTTTAATCGTTCGATCGAACGATTTTCGTTCGAATCGAACGAAAATCGTTCGATTTTAGCGATCGAATGGTCGAACGATTTTGACGCGAACGCCTATTGGCGAACGTCGCGCGACGTTCGCGAACTTGCGGCGGACGCGAACAGTCGAAGTTCGCGCGAACTAGTTCGCCGGCGAACAGTTCGCTACATCCCTAATGATATTTCATATCTGCATTTCTGCAATTACGCTCCACAAAGGGTTCAAGTGCTAAAATATGGGATGGGGGACAGAGGGCAGCCCTGTCTTGTTCCTCCTGACAATGAAAAGGGGTCTGAGAAGTATGTGCTCCATAGTATATATGCCTAATTAGATGTGAACTTTGATCAAATCACAAACCTTTTGCTTGAAATCCCATTTTTAAAAGTATATAAAATATAGTACAAGTACAGCCATGAAATTGAATCAAATTATTTTCTCAAGGCAATTGATAGCACCAAGCCAGGGGTATCTCTAAAACAGATTTTTGTAAAAATTAGGGCTCTCTTAATGTTGTCTGATGCCTGCCATTTAGGGATGAAGCCCACTTATCTTTTATAGTGGACAGGAAGGAGCTCAGTCATTCAGCAAGGATTTTTGCTAAGATCTTAACATCTATATCCATAATTGATATGGATCTATAGTTCAGTAATTGTGTTAAGTGCTTTTGTATCAGTAGTTTGGCAAACCTTTTATATTTGAAGGCAAGGAAACCATCTGGCCCAGGTGCTTTTGATACGTACAGTTGTTTGATCGCCCATTGGACCTCTTCCTTAGGTATTGGATTTTCCATCTGTTAAGCTTGGGGTTCCGTTAGGTGGGGGAGGTTAGCTGATAGAGCTTGTTAAACTCCTCTAATATTTTAATGGGATTACCTGAAATGTCCCCTGCAATGTTCTAATTCTGAAGGGTGCCTGAGTTGGGTTTGTTTTTTTTAGTTGGTTAGCTAAGAGTGCAATGGATTTATTACGTAATGAGTAGAATTTCTGTGATCTACCTTGCAATGTGGACACTGCTTTAGCAGAGAGGTGTAAGTCCAGCTCTGTACTAAGGTTTGCTAGCTGTGAGGGGTAGAGGCCCTTTTATGTTTCACAAATTTCGTTTGGAGAAGAGTGGTTTGTTGATTGGAGTGCCTAATTTTATGTGAGATTACACTTATTAGATGACCTCTCAGAACATCGTTATGTACTTCCCATTTTCTAGTGGGAGGTGTATCATAGATATCTCGTAGGGCCAGTGATAGTAGTGATTGGTCAGACCATGGGGATCTGAGTATTTTTTATACTTGTGTGGGTTGGAATAGAAGGTATAATCTTTACTCCTAGGATTAAGTTCCCTGCAGGCATCAAGAAGTTGTATGACAGATAAAGCCTTTTTTCAGAGAACATTACTTTATGTGTAGGGGTGTCAAATGGGGTGGGTAGCATAGGAGTGTTGGATCTGTCCATTCTCAAGTTAAAACTAATAGAATGCCTTCCTTATATTTTTGGATTTGTTGGAGTAATTGCAATAGAAACACCACTTGTCCTGAGTTTCGACAGTAATAAGTCACTATTGCAGTACTTGGTCTTAATATGTTGGTATTAATATGAAATATCTCCCCTTCTGGCAGGTCTGGACTGAGAATTAAAATAGACCCTGGTATTTCAGGTACACAGAGGCCCAATCAACCCACAAAGAGGCCCAAACAGCCCCCACTAGCCCACTAAATACTGACACTCTATGGCACCTTATAGCAGCCCCTCAGAACCCACAGATTGCCATTGTAGGCCTTGCCTCCTGTTCTTTAATCACCTCTTGAATTGTCAATGGAAGGCCTTTACATATTGCTACTCCTCTAGTTTTGTTGGATCCATTGACTGTGGGGTAGGATGGTGAAAAGTAGTTAGGGCCGGATGTAACAGAACAGCTTGTTTCCTGTAACAGAAGGATGTCTGCATGTACCGAATGGTAGTATTGAAATGTTTTAGTCCTTTTGTTTGGGCAATTAAGGCCCTGCATATTGTGTGAAATATGTTTTAACATAGAGGTCTGTTAAGAAACTTGTGGGTTCCAATGCTGGGTTGTAGCTATTTTTAACCACTGTGACCTGTATTTTGCTGTACCCTCAGAGACTGTGTAAACCTGAGAGTAGGATCTCCATTTTAAAAACATTTTATTTGCCTGGCACACAGTCCTGCAGTATACCACACTTCTGATTTATTTTTCATTAGATAAGTATATCTTGCGTGGTCATCTGTTTATATTCTGTAACACTATCTTGGCCACCACTTGTGGTAGGATATACTTCATTAAAATCTTACCACCCACAGAAGAAAAATATGTTTTCTAACTTTACAAAGATAGCAACACCATATAAAAAACAGGATATGTTTGACTACTTCTGTTCAGGCAGCCATCCTACACTCCGACTGCTTGCTCTGAGTAAAATAATTCTAATGGACAGCATTTTGAATGTTACCTAAGTATGTGAGTCTGTCTTTCCCAGCAGCCCATGCTCTTAAAGGGACATTTAGCTACAACAAAGGTGAAACTAGTAATTAAAAAAAATAGTGTCTGTACATTTTTGTTTCTGTCTCCAAAGAAATTCTATTTTCAGCCTCATTACTCACCATAGAAAATACAGGGAAAACAACCTCAGCAGAATCATTATACATGGAATACAGACAGAACTACTGCTGTGGCAGCACAACATCTACCCCTATGTTCTTTGTGTCAGGTTTTTTCTTCAAAGAAAATTGAAAATTAGATAAAGTGGCCAACCAGCGATGCCCAGTGGCATCCATTTTGCAGTTGTTAAAATATAAGTTTAAGGGTTAAAGTTCTTACTGTAAATTGAGCCCCATAAAAACTTTTCAAAACAGCCTATTTTGATTCTAAGAATTCCAACTTGTGTACAGGATAGTCCTTTAAGTGGGGCCAAGGCTGATATAAACAAGTGTCAGTCCCCCAGACTATACTGATGAAGGATGCCTTATCAAACCTTCACACTTGGCATCTACATCTACATGTAGAACATTTATATAGGCAAATTAGAGGTGTTTCTGTGAACCTTTTCAAAGAAAAGGCATAGGGAGAAGTGGTGCCAGAATTTGCACAGTCTTGTTCCTATAGAAGAAGACCCAGTGGTTGCAGAGGGAACCTGGACACAGGATCCACTTTCTCCATAGCTGCACTTTCATTCTGAAAAATGTGTATGCCAGCTGTAAAATATCAGCAGCGGGTAATTGCACATGTTGGGTATGGATCAGCCCACACATACCCCCTCCAAAGTTTTTATGCAGGGGGACCTGCTTTCACCTGCTTGGGCAGCAGAAGCAGCATCATACCCTATGGAGATATGCAAATCCACAGTCCAACCTACACATAACACTGCCTACGGCCTACACCTAACACCTTTTTAGATATTATATGTTAGAACTGTAGCAGATACTGGTTGAAGGATTATTCCATTATTATTCCATACTTTGGTATTGTTCTGGTAAGATCCATTTGCTTCATGCTCCTTAGGGTATTTACGTTTAATTGCATCATGTTGTTGAGCTTGGTATAGGTTTCTTTTTCCTGCACAAATGTTAAAAAAGTATCTAGTATTTCTAGTTTGTGGGGAGGAGACTGACACAGTGTACAGGTTTAGTCTTAGTTTCCATTGGTTTCAGGTTGTATTGCCTCAGCGCCTGCAGAATAATTGCAGCTGTGAAACTGCTCGACATTGTACCCCATTGTGACATCCACTAGGAACTCGTTCATGTTTCAGCTGGGCAGGGAGGAATGGATTGTCCAGCCAATAATCAGGAGACAGAGTTCCATTTCCAGAGTCCAGCAACAAAAAGTGGCAATTGAAGAGAGAGATTTACTGGGAGACAAAAAACAGACAGTTTTATTTCCATCAGGTTCAGATGTTTATCCATTACAGTTTGCAGCCCACTGGGAGTTGTGTCCTTCTGTTCTGTGTAGGGTTTGTGTGTTCCACGCATGAACAGTGTGATCCTGTGTCACAGCTTGTCAGCCATCCTGATATGTGGAGTGTGAGGAGAAGCCTAATGAAGCTCTACCACTACCTGAAGGAGCATTTGGAAGTTTTGTAACCAGACATTGTACTGCCAGTCCATTGAAGGGGGACTTTATTGTACTGTGTTACCTGAGAGACTGAGACCCGGGATCCCCTGTGCAAGTACTACATCCCTCATACCCTTGCGAGTGCTGGTGCCTGTTGTGCTACAGTATATGTGAGACCGTGAGACCTCAATGAACTGGAGAACTTCTGGATGTTTCCTCAGTATTCCCATGTGTCTCATTGTTCACCCCAGCCACCCCCAGGTGTGTTGTTCCATTGAAGCAATGGAGCTTCTGAGGTGTCTTCAGGGCTTGTTACAGTTACTGTAAGTAACAGCCCTTTCCTTCATACCCACCACCACTAGTGTGAGACTTTGTACCTCTGCTACCTACACAACGGGGAACTTGTGTAGGTTTCAGAAGCCATTTAAAGAACATTACAGGCAATATCTGATTGGCAACAAGTTGGGAAGTTAAGTGTTCTCAATGCGTCTGGACAAGGATTGTTCTCATAAGTATATTTGTAGGAATATATCCCAAAGCTCTATTTCCTCAGAGAACCCACACACACTTCCTCTTTCCTGCATTTTACCCTGGGCAGAGAGTCCCTCCCCAAAGTAAATGACATCTAGTAATGAGCGAATCTGGCTTATTTCACTTTGCTGTAAAATTTGTGAAACTTATTTGCGAATTAGTGAAAATGTTTTGACATTTTTGAAATTTTTTCTTAACATATTGAAGTCAATGGACGCAACAATTTTTCTCATTCCAAACTCATTACACTCAATGGGCATTTTTTCTTATGGGGCATTTTTCTTGGTGACATTTTAGTCGTGGCAAATTTTTCTGTGGTGAAATTTTGCCGCAGTATTGTGAACGCATTTTCAGATGGTGTAATGCGTCATTTTGACCTACATCCATGGCTTCCCAAACCTGCCATGCTAGATTGCACACAGAACACAGCATCTGCAATTCTCCTCACATGCAGAGTCTCATGGAGCATTCTGGGAAATATGTAACTTCCCTCTAGTGTTCTCCCAGACACAGCATTACTATATTAATATATATCTATATCTATATATATATCTATATATATCTATATATATCTATCTATATCTATATATATATCTATCTATATCTATCTATATATCTATCTATATCTATCTATATCTATCTATATCTATCTATATCTATATATATCTATATATATATATATATATATATATATATATATATATATATATATATATATTTATACATTTAGAAATATATTTATAAGTAGTGATGGGCCAGGCATGAATTCGCTGCAAATTCCTGCGATTTGCGAAACCGTTGCAAAAATTCGCTGAAAATCATTTTTTTTTGGACGTCGGCGCAGTTTCGCAAATCTTTTGCCTTTTCACAAATTTTGCAGGAAATTCGCTAATTTTTTGGCGAAGAGAAAAGCCCCAAATTCGCCCATCACTATTTATAAGTTCATAAACATATATATGGGCCCTCATTATGAATTTTGAGAAAGGTCTTTAAGGGCTTGTTAACTTTTAGTATGATGCAGAGTTATATTTTGAGACAATTTGCAAATGATATTATTTTTTTTTTTAGTGTTGTTTTTGAGTTATTTAGCTTTTTATTCAGCAGCTCTCTGGTTTGCAGTGTCAGCAATCTGGTTGCTAGGGTCCAAATTACTCTAGCAACCATGCATTGATTTTAATGAGAACGTGAAATATTAATAGGGGAGGGTCGGAACAGAAAGATAAGTAATAAAATGTAGCAATAACAATAAGGGGGTTATTTACTAAACTCCAAATGCATAAATCATTAAATATTCGTGATTTTTTTTATAAAATCAGACTTAAAAAATCACGAGTTTTCCGGAATTTATTAAACCCTGAGGATGGAAAAGTCAGAGTCTGAAAATCCGCATCTCAGATCTGTCGAGGTTCTATATAAGTCAATGGGAGAAGTACTAATGATTTTTTGATGTGCACTGGGTTTCGTGGAATACCCTGAAGTTTTCGGGTGAAAGTTCCGAAAAAAACAGGAAATTTGTGAAAATAGGATGAAAAATCAGAAAAGATCAAAAAAAATTGTGAAAATCTGATTTTTTACCTCAAAGCAAATTTTCAGGAAAATGTAATAATAAATAAGCATAAAAAACCAGAGCGGATTTAATCGGAGTTTGTAGCAGAAAATATTGATTTAAATTTGGACTTTGATAAATAACCCCCTAAATGTGTAGCTTTACGGAGCATTTGTTTTTAGATGAGGTCAGTGACCCCTTTTTGAAAGCTGGAAAGAGTCAGGAGAAGAAGGCAAATAATTCAAAAACTATAAAAAATAAATAATGAAGACCAATTGAAATGTTTCTCAGAATTGGCCATTCTATAACATACTGAAAGATGAATCACTCCATTAATAAGGTCCAATACATTGGACAAGTACTAAAATATGATGGAAGACTTTGTAGCTATTTCACCAAAGGGGTGCTGGTCCAGTTATATTGATCTGCTACATATATTTATATATTTTGCCTTCCTGTGGAAAATATGGTTTCACTTGGAAAAAAAGGTTTGAAAAAATGAGTTTTTCCAGCTTCAGCTGCTGTTTATCTATGTAACAATGTTTTTTTTAAAATGTATTTTTGCATGACATAAAGTGATTTTTTGTAATAAAAAATGTAATCTTATTTTTGATAATATTATACAACTATTACTTTCTTCTTCTTGATCTTTTAATAAAATTTCAATATGTATATGTTATAGTGTAATTCTACTCAATGTACTTGTATTAATACACAATATTACATTTACTGCATGAGGAGCAAAGGTTAAAGATTCTTTGTTTTGCCGTGAGCATTTGAAATCCCTTTGGAAATGTTTCAAAGTTTTCTCAAAGTCGTTAATTATTTCCTGCTCATTAGTTTCTGTATTGTGAAAAAAAAAACGACTTAATGAGACAAGGACAGATCCCTCTGGATTATTCTGCGCTACTGAAATCTCTACAGGGTTCATTAGTTTGTGTTATTGTTTATTTGTATTAAACATATTCAATCTATGACTAAAATGTAATTGGCAACAAAGCAATTAAATTACATCATCTCCAATAAACATGTCGTTATTTTGCCTTCATTGTGTCTCTAAAGTATCATTAATGGGAGTCCCAGTGCGGGAATCAGAGAATTTTGATGTCTCTCAGTCTTCTCAATACACATAAGGGGTTATTTACTAAACTCTGAATGCAAAAATCACGAAAAAATCGTGATTTTTTTTTTAATAAAATTGGACTTTTAAAAAATCACAAATTTTTCGGAATTTATTAAACCCCAAAGATGGAAAAGTCTGAATCAGAAAATCCGGCATCTCAGACCTGTCGAGGTTCCATATAAGTCAACGGGAGAAATCCCAATGATTTTTTGATGTGCACTGGGTTTCATGCAATACCCGAAGTTTTCTGAGTTTTCGGATGAAAAATCTAAAAAAAAAATCAGAGTTTTTGGGGTGAAAATCGGATTTTTCTGCAAAGCAAATTTTTGGGAAAATGTAATAATAAATAAACGTAAAAAACCAGAGCGGATTTGATCGGAATTTGTAGCAGAAAATATTGAGATAAATTTGGACTTTGATAAATAACCCCCCCCTAGACTTTCTATTAAAACAATGAATGGAAATGAGAGACAAAATGACCTGACTGATTTCTAACAATAAACTGGAACCCAGAGTCATGGCCACTTGTATTAAATAAAGGAATAATAAGAATAATAATTGTTATCATTATTGTATGTTCTGGTGAAGTCGAAATATCATGTGTCTAATATCAAGGCATTAAATGGGAGTCTCAGTGTGGGAATCAGAGAATTGTGATGTCACTCAGTCTTACCAATACAGCTAAGGGGTTATTTACTAAACTCTGAATGCAAAAATTATGAAAAATTTGTGATATTTTTTAAAAAAAATCACAAATTTTTAATTTTTTTTAAAAACTCTGATTATGGAAAAGTCTGAATCAGAAAATCCAGCATCTCAGACCTGTCGAGGTTGCATATAAGTTAATGGAAGAAGTCCCGATGATTTTTTGATGTGCGCTGGGTTTCATGCAATACCCTGAAGTCTTCTGGAGTTTTCTGGTGAAAAATCTGAAAAAATCTATTATACCAATGAATGGACATGAGAGACACAATGGCCTGACTGATTTCTAACAATAAACTTGAGCCCAGAGTCATGGGCACTTGTATTAAATGAAGGAATAATAAGAATAATAATTGTTATCATTATTGTATGTTCTTGTGAAGTAGAAATATCCTGTGTCTAATATCAAGGCACTCATTTCAGTTATATTATCATTATTAACACCCATACTGAATATGTACCAATATTTATTGTGCAAACAAGTAAATACACTAGCCACATAATTCCTCCTCTTTTATCAACATGAGCTGCACTGACACCGACACTGCCATGATTCACACATGCAGTACTCATTCATATGAATTTTGCTAGTATTAAGAAACATTAAGAGGCAAATTTATCAAAATTAAAATTTGTGTAATTTTAGAGGTTTTTTTTCTACTGAATAAGCTCATATT
Source organism: Xenopus laevis (assembly GCF_017654675.1). Taxonomy (NCBI): domain Eukaryota; kingdom Metazoa; phylum Chordata; class Amphibia; order Anura; family Pipidae; genus Xenopus; species Xenopus laevis. Next base: position 157,192,111 of record NC_054375.1, read on the forward strand.
TTCTAAAGAAAAACTTGAATGTTTGCTGATTTATTAAAATATTGAAATATAAAAAAAATTGTGGTAAAAACTCAACATTTATCAGCTCAAAAACATTAAAAACACCCGAATTGGCTTTTACGTGAAATCAGCACTTTTTAGATGCCACGTTTTAAAATTTAAGTTTTTGTGTTTTTTCTATTTTTTTTCTAGCACTTGATGGATCTCTAAAATTCAGTTATTATAAACTCTATTTTTTTTTTCTTTTTATTTATTGTGTTTTTCCAACATATACATACACTGTAGCTTCATATACTTCTCTAAGGAGTAAGATCTGAAAAGAAACTCTATTTTAATGTTCTAATTTTAATGTGTGAACTTTATCTAAAAAAACTGTCATTTTAATTATTATTGAGCTTATCAATATTAAAAAATAATTTAAATATTTATAAGTATTGTTGTTTAACTCTTTCTCATCCACTCATTATATCATTTGCTTATTTATTTTTTATTTGAATTCAAATAAAATAAGCACGGGGGAAGTCTGATAATTTTTTTTCATAGGGTCATTATTTTTTAATATGCATTTACAAATTTGCCTCTGGGTAGTTGCACCAAAATTGTTAGACAACTTTTAAGTGGAGAAATCCATACGTTACAAACGTTGTTGTGAGTTCTCCAAACAAATAAAAGTATTATTATTGTAATCATAATAACAGTAATCATCATTATAAACAAAAAACTATTAAAAAACAAGTTTTTATTTTTTTATTGTTATCCATGTTATCTATGTCATTCTCTCATTTACTTGTATGTGTAACGATAAGTTACCCTGGTGGTCCAGTGGCTTACCCTAGTGGTCTAGTGGCCGGCGGGGATGCCCGCTGTGCTTCCTGCGGGCACGCCCGCTGCACGCATCCTCTTTCCTCCAGTGCCGGTTTCCCCTATGGTGCGCGCGGCGCGCACTTCCGGGTTTCATAGGTGCAGTTGTGCCGGTGTGAAGACGTCATCACGCTATGGCGCGAAATTCAAATTGTATAAAAGGGGATTTATGTGGTTAGGACTTTGCTCATTGTTAGGTTCTATTTGTTCCTGGGTGCTTTAATCTTCGTGATTCCAATTGATCCTCTGTGTATTGACCCTTGCCTGCTGTGACTACTCTAATCTCTCCTATCCTGACCAATTGCCTGTCCACTGACTTTTCTTTACTCTCAAATTCCAATTCCTATTCCGGCCTGTCTGACGTTTCTACTCTGTTCCATGCTGTGTTATCTAGCATCTTCCATCCAGTATCCTTGGTGAGACGATCGTTCCCCTTTGCTCGTCCAGAACTGTTAGCTTTGCTCCTCACTCAAATAAGACCCGGCGGCATCCAATTAGCTGAGGGCTCCTCCCGAGGTGAAATAAAGAACCTTTACTAATCTAACTAATACTAATGAGATTAGATAATATACTATAATCTAATATTATTATTTATAATTATGAACAACCCACTAGCAATTCCATTTTCCCATAGTGGGCTATTACTGACTAGTACCAAGTGATTGTGACCCTGTGAATTCATTCACCACATTGTAATGTGTGTGTGATTCACAAAGCGACACAACTTTATTGTCTGTATTGGCTCATACCATGCAAGTTGCCAAGGATACTGAGCTTGAGCCTGCAGTTACTCACGAATTCCGGGGAAAAACATTGCATTGTTGAGAAAAAACATAAACGTGATTTGCACATAAATGTAAATTCTTGGAGTATTTGTTATTATTTGGTTGGTCTCATAATGATCCCCATTCTACATGTTTCCTCATCCTCTATTATTTATAAAAATGATCATAAAATGTGTTTAATATGGAAAGCACAGTCTTGAAAAATGTTATTTGATTGTGTCACATATAGTCACATGACCTGACTGACTATTGTACCATTTCTGCCTTATTGTGTCAGTATTGCAGATGTATTTTCTTGTAAGGCCAAATACATATCACATACAGTGACAATTATACAGTGAATAAAGTTATACAAAATAATATATTATAACCATGTGACCATATAAAAGCACAAGGCTGAAGGCTGTTATTAAGGTCATGTGACTTCAAGGTGACTTCTACTACCCTCATATTTTACAATAGGTGATACAAGTTTTTAGATTTTTATTCTATAAGTAAAGTTTTCCCCCTATGATTATCAACTCTTGTGTTTGGCTCCGAGAACTTCCCCTGACCTTGCTCAACATCTAACCCACCCCACTCAGTCCTTCCAAGTTCCTGCCTCCTGTCGTGAATTAAGCACAAATGCATTTATTGACACAGGGGAACCCTAGAAAAATCGCCACTAGTGATGGGCGAATTTATTCGCCAGGCATGAATTTGCGGCGAATTTGCACGATTCGCCGCCACCGAATAAATTTGCAAAACGCCCGCGAAAATTCGCGCCAAAAATTCGACGGCGTCAAAAAAAATTTCCGTGAAAAACGGGCGCTGTTTCGCGAATTTTCCGCAGTTTCGCGAAATTCACGAATTTTTCAGCGAACCTAAACGGCGCAAATTCGCCCATCACTAATCGCCACTTCCAAAGGTGACAGTAGCTCCAGGGTTATCAGTACCGACTGCACCAATAGACGTAGCAGACTTGTGCCTGAAGTACTGACCTCACGTATCAAGTTGACAGTGAACGGTGGATGTGACATAATAGCAATTGTATTTATTTTGTCACAACTGGCACAATTGCATCAGGCGCCACAGTAAAATTATGCTGATTTTATAGGGAAAATGCTGCACTGGGGGTGCAGTGTTCCTCTACATTCCATTTAAATTGGCAGCTTTTCATTCAATTGACCATAGAAATGGAGGCTCAAGTGTGACGTAGGGTCGAGAAGCACATTCCTCAGATGTATAGCTCATAACAAGGTTGCATATATTTAGAAACATTGGGGTAACAGTCACCCTGCTATAGTTCCAGGGGTACCCAGGGCACAAATAAGCACTCACCACAAATCTCCCCCTAACTGACCTTCAGACCTTCATAACAAGGTTACAGATATATAGAAACATTGGGGTGTCATCCTGCTATAGTTCCAGGGGTACCCAGGGCACAAATAAGCTCTCACCCCAAATCTCCCCCTAACTGACCTTCAGACTGGGCCCCCTTAGCTCAAAACAAGGTTACAGATATATAGAAACATTGGGGTGTCACCCTGCTATAGTTCCAGGGGTACCCAGGGTACAAATAATCACTCACCCCAAATCTCCCCCTAACTGACCTTCAGACTGGGCCCCCTTAGCTCATAACAAGGTTACAGATATATAGAAACATTGAGGTGTCACCCTGCTAGAGTTCCAGGGGTACCCAGGGTACAAATAAGCATTCACCCCTAATCTCCCCCTAACTGACCTTCAGACTGGGCCCCCTTAGCTCATAACAAGGTTACAGATATATAGAAACATTGGGGTAACAGTCACCCTGCTATAGTTCCAGGGGTACCCAGGGCACAAATAAGCACTCACCCCAAATCTCCCCCTAACTGACCTTCAGGCTGGGCCCCCTTAGCTCATAACAAGGTTACAGATATATAGAAACATTGGGGTAACAGTCACCCTGCTATAGTTCCAGGGGTACCCAGGGCACAAATAAGCATTCACCCCTAATCTCCCCCTAACTGACCTTCAGACTGGGCCCCCTTAGCTCATAACAAGGTTACAGATATATAGAAACATTGGGGTAACAGTCACCCTGCTATAGTTCCAGGGGTACCCAGGGTACAAATAAGCACTCACCCCAAGGGGCAAATTTAGTTATGGTCGAATATCGATGGTTAATTAACCCTCGATATTCGACTGTCGAAGTTAAATCCTTCGAATATCGAAGTTGAAGGATTTAGCGCTATTCGTTCGATTGAACGATTAAATCCTTCGAATCGTCCGATTCAAAGGATTTTAATCCATCGATCGAATGATTTTTGTTCGACCAAAAAAAGATTGCTAAGCCTATGGGGACCTTCCCCATAGGCTAATATTGACTTCGCTAGCTTTTAGGTGGCGAACTAGGGGGTCGAAGTTTTTTTTTTTAAAGAGACAGTCATTTGACTATGGAATGGTCGAATAGTCAAACAATTTGAACTAAAGTCGCAGTCGAACGTCGAAGTAAAAAAAAAAACATTTGAAATTTGAAGTTTTTTTCCCTCTATTCCTTCACTCGAGCTAAGTAAATGGGCCCCCAAATCTCCCCCTAAATGTTCTGGGCTCTCTGCCAAAAGCCAATTAAGTTAGAAACTTTGCTTCTTTTTCTGGCTGTTCTGTTTCAGAGAAAAACTGGACTTTCCAGTTCAAATGAGGGACAGCAGGTTGAGCTGTCAAAAGAGGGACTGTCCCTCTAAAAATGGGACAGTTAGGATGTATGGTCACAGACAGTCCTCTTGCATTAACTCCCTCACTACAACTTCAATAAATACTGACTTTTTATGGTTTATTCGGTGTCCAGATTAATTTATTCTGCCTCAGGATTGAAAAAATTGTTGATTTTCTGCCATAAAAGTAGAGGGATATCGATGGAATGGGAAATAAATGAGAAGGGATAAGGGTTGTCAGATTATTATTCCAAGAAGCCTAATAGCTGCATTGATTAGACTGTGTAGTATGTGCAGATATTAATATGAATAAGTATAAGTTGACTCCTATCTATAGGTAATTTAGACAACACTGAGGCATAGAGAAACACTGTTACTGTGACGAGGTTTTCTTTCCTGAGTAAAGTCAATATCTTGTGATCTATGTTTCTACCACATGATGGTACTGTTATTCATTCTATTAATGTAATGGTTTCATGTGAAGATATTTGAAGTAAATAATACATTGCTCCTGTCATAAAGGATTTTATATTCTCATTGGAGTTCAATCATATTGTGTTTTCTGATTAAGGTCCAACAAGAGAGAGGACTGGGGGACCACACCATAATTACTTGTGGTCTCTCCAGTGATTCATTTACTTACAGGAGTTTTTCAAACATCTGTCCCAGAACAGCTGTTATAGTTGGTACAGGAGTTGCTCCATTTCCCAGCAGCCCCTACTGAGCATGCTCCCTGAGCTTTACTAATGTCTGCCCCAGAGCAACTTGTACAATTAGTACATGAGTTGGTCCTTTTTGCAACAGCAACTTCGACCCTTTCTGTTAAGAAACTAATGTATCAAATTTTCCGATTTTAAAAATAAAACAACCTGACATACAAAATTTTTTAAAACCGAAAATTAAAAGTGCAAAATATCTGAAAATTCAAACAAAAACAATAATTTACAAGTTACCCATTAAGTATGTAAAGTGTTTTATAGGCTCAGATCATTCTAACATTATGGGGGCTATTTATCAAAAGCCAAATTTTTTTGTTTTTGTAAAATAAAAAAGTCAGCCCAAATTAGAGTTCATTTAAAAAAAAGCCCAAAATAGTCAGATTTTTGGTCTAATTACAGAGCAGACCACAGACAGTTCCAAATAGGATAGGGACCTGTCCCATTGACATATATACAACCTTGCAGGTCTGAGATGGCAGATTTTTAGATTCAGACCTTTTGCAGCCTCGGGTATAATAAATCTCAAAAAATTCGATTTTTTTTCCTATTAAAAATTCAAATTTTATAGTAAAAAAATTAATTTTTTCAAGTTTTAGCATTAGAAAAATTTATAAATAACCACCTATATGTATTATAAAGTTATAGGAAGTTTTACTTTTATTTTGATTTTGACATTGGCTTTATTCTATGGATCTTATTATTATATCCACAATAGGCCTCAGCAGATTTCGCCATAGACTTAGGGACAGATTTCCTAAGGGTCGAATCTCAAAGTTAAAAAAACTTAGAAATTTGAACTTCAAATTGAAATCCTTCGACTTTGAATATCGAAGTCAAAGGATTTTTAGCGTATTTGAACGATCGAATAGAGATCGTACGATTAAATAGTTTGATTCGAACGATTCGAAAACTTAGAAAAGTGCTGTGGAAGGTCCCCATAGGCTAACATTGCACTTTGGTAGCTTTAATTTGGCGAAGTATGATCATCAACCTTACCCTTAAAGGACCAGTAACATCAAATTTTTTTTAAAAAAAATTCGTTAGTAAACATCAAAAAATAAACACCAAGACAAATAAAATTGCAAAGTCTTTATTAAGAAATAACTTACCGAAACTCCACTTCCTGTCCTCTACAGAAAAGGCGACACGGCGACCATCCATGGTGCGGCGCTGGATTTCTCCTCCTTGGCTCTGTCTCATGCTGTATTGACAGCATGTGAAGCGGCTGCTGCATCAGGGAGCGTGGTTTCCATAACCGAGGATTGCTGGCTCATCGGCGCGTCTGTAGAGTGGGGAAGCTGTTAAGAGAGGAGCTGGGCCACATCGTGGATGTTTGTAATTCCAGGCTGATCGGAGTTCCCAGTCACGTAGCCACTCTCAACATGCGCTGCTTTCCATATCGAGTGCTTTTTACCGACCCGAATTCAATGCGCTGCTTTCTGTGCTATCTTAAACCCGCACTGTGTGTCCGCTTGCAGTTTAGCGCTCGATAACACGCAGCCACTCTCAGATACACTGCTTTCCATGCACACGTGTTTAAGAAAGCAGCGCATTGTATTCAGGTCGGTAAGAAGCGCTCGATATGGAAAGCAGCGCATATTGAGAGTGGCTACGTGACTGGGAACTCCGATCAGCCTGGAATTACAAACATCCACGATGTGGCCCAGCTCCTCTCTTAACAGCTTCCCCACTCTACAGACGCGCTGATGAGCCAGCAATCTTCGGTTATGGAAACCACGCTCCCTGATGCAGCAGCCGCTTCACATGCTGTCAATACAGCATGAGACAGAGCCAAGGAGGAGAAATCCAGCGCCGCACCATGGATGGTCGCCGTGTCGCCTTTTCTGTAGAGGACAGGAAGTGGAGTTTCGGTAAGTTATTTCTTAATAAAGGCTTTGCAATTTTAAAATTTTATTTGACTTGGTGTTTATTTTTTGATGTTTACTAACGAATTTTTTTTAAAAAAAATTTGATGTTACTGGTCCTTTAAGCACTCTTACACATCAACTTCTTGGATACAACCATCTACATCAAAAATGGAACCATACAAACATCCCTATACCAAAAACCAACAGGCCGTCCTGCATATCTTATGTGGGACAGTTTTCATCCTCATCACATAAAAAAAATCAATTGTGTTTAGCAAGGCTCTGAGATACAACCGGATTTGCTCAAACCTTGATGACAAAAACAAACATCTCCATTCCTTACGGAAAACTTTTGTTAATCAGGGATCCCATCTGCAGGTTATTGATGATCAAATCCACAGAGCAACTCAAATACCCAGAGACACACTCTTGGATTACAACCCACAACTGATCATTATTAGAAAAATAGCCAGAAACCTGCAACCCATGCTCCATACAGATACCCGACTAAAACAAATATTCCCGGAACTACCTCTCTTGTTTTATAGACAACCACCTAATCTGAGGAAAATAATTGCAACAGCAACAGATGTGAAACCTGCAAATCCATCCTGTGCAAAGATCAAGTTGCAATTCCCAATACACAAAAAGTCTACACCATTCTGGAGCACTATTTGTGTGCTTCATCCAATGTGGTATACATGATTACATGTACTAGGTGCTCTACAGGAGGCAGATACATTGGTGAAACAGGACAAAAATTGGGCACAAGGATGAACCATCACAGACATAAAACCAACAGCAAATCATGTGATACATCGGGGGGCAACACTTCTGCAGTCAAAATCACAGTCTTCAGGACATGCAGGTCTTAATTCTAAAAGGGAACTTTAAAACTGAATGGGCAAATTTCCCATTATTTCCATAGTCTGGGAGGGGCACAAACATTAGGAAGAGACCTTACAAAATTTGAAACAGCCTGCTCACTTCAAGACCCACTGCGACATACAATTTCTCTTTTATACAAAATGCTGCAGCCGCCCACCAAGTGGGAATCAGTCTCATATATAAATAGATGGTCCAGAGATCTAGATATCCAATTGGAAGAGGCACAGATTGAAAATATGTTATCCAAATTATTTAAATGCTCAAAATGCAGCCAGATACAAGAATTAAACTACAAGATAGTAACCAGATGGTATTATACACCATCCAAATTGCAATATACAGTATATATAAAACTCAAATGGCATTTGTTGGCGCTGCTCTAGAGAAAAAGGTACCATGCTCCATATTTTCTGGTCTTGCGACCTCCTGAGACCATTCTGGGAAGAGATATGCTCATTCTCCAGTCAGATCCTCGGTGTGGCCATACCGGCGGACCCCTCACGGGTCTTGTTATTCCATAATACACAACCAGTAGCTTTCATTGAAATCTTTCAATTCTGGCCTTGAACCACAAATGCTGAATGCGGCCAAACTTCTAATACCGCCACACTGGAAAACTACATATATTCCTACACCAAAGATTGGCTCAATAAAATCTCTGAAATTTATAAATTTGAAGAAATGTCGTCTTATAACGCAGATCAGTTTGCTAAATTTTCAGCGGTCTGGACGAGGTGGCTTCTGTTTAAAGAAACAGATGTGTACAAAGCTTACCTATAAGAGGAGCGAGTCATACATCTCCCTGCTGCACCCCCTTACCCCCCCTTTTTCTTTTGTATCTTCCTCTTTACTTATCTTTTTCCTAATCTAACCACAATACACAAACTTCTCTTGGTGTGAGTAATGACAACATTAGGGCATGTTATAGGATACGATTACGGTGTTATAATATCCCATTGACTGAAATGTTACGCTGATGGAAAGTGTACAGGTGGATGATAATATATAAGCGACTATATTGTATATGCTAACATTGTACATGCATTTTGGCTTTGTATTGATGGAAGTTCTTAATAAAGCTTTTCAAAATGAAAAAAAAAACTGAACGGGAAAGGTAGATTTATGAATTCAAATGTATGGAGTTATTTAACACATTAAGACAGGGCCTTAATTTAGGGTCAGGTTTCATGTCACACTATGGTCCCGTTAGCTCATAACAAAGTCACAGACAGTCCCCTTGCACTAATTCCTCACTACAACTCCAAAAAGTACTAATTATTTATGGTTTATTCAGTGTCCAGATTCATTTATTCTGCCTCAGGATTAAAAAATGAGCTGATTTCCTGCCATAAACATAGTGGGATACAGATGGGATGGGACATACATGAGAAGGGGTAAATGTTGCCATATTATTATTTCAAGAAACTGATTATTATTTGCAAGTATTAATATGGTGTATAAATTGTGCCCATTCCATATAATTAAGACAACACTGAGACATAGAAACACTATAACAAAGAGCAAAAAGTGTTTTTCTTTCCTGAGTAAAGTCAATATCTTGTGATCTATGATTCTACCACATGATGGTACTGTTATTCATTCTATTAAGGTAACGGTTTCATGTGAAGACTTTAGAGCTAAAGAATCTTTCAGCTTAATACATTACTCCTGCCATAAAGGATTTTATATTCTCATTGGAGTTCAATCATTTGTGTTTCTCTGATTAAGGACCAACAAGAGAGAGAACTGGGGATGATCTGGGCAACAATGCAAAACCTCCCCAAACAACTGACAAGACACCCACTAATAGGTGCCACATTGAAAGTCTGGAGAGAAAATACGTGGAATTTATCAACAAGCAGACCCTTTATAACACCCCTCTCAGGAAACTTAGATTTCCCCCCTAGCATAGAAAGAAGGGCATTTGCACATTGGGCTTATACTGACAATAGACCATCAATATTAGCAGGTTTCTTGCAAGGGAAAACATTTTTAGACTTACAATCTATCCAAAAAACTAGACAAATGCATCCACGAGATTTATTGTGCTATAAGCAATTACTTAACTATCTATCCTCAATAGAGACAGAATCCTGGGATAGATAACCAACTTGGTGGGAAAAGTTAATGCAAAAACCAGATAAGATGAAAAAACCAATTTCGTGGATCTACAAGGGATGCGTTCTAAATGTCTTGGACCCCGATAAAGAGACAGAAAAACGGTGGTGTAAAGAGCTAAACTTAGAGATCAAGGATGAAACGTGGTCACAAATATATAAATCTATGAAAACTAATTACAAGCTAATTGCGGAATGGTATTATACACCTAAGAAACTTAATAAAATGTTGGCAAATGTTTCTGACAAATGTAGGCGCTGCAACAGACAGATAGGCTCAACAATGCATATATGGTTTGATTGTTGCAAAATCAAACATTTTTGGAAAGAAATTTTAAGTATTATACAAAAAACAATTTAAATTAATATTTCTCAATATGTAAATATTCCCAACAACTCGCATGATGTACTTATGACTCAATACCTCTTCCCCCCCTCATGCTTTTCTCCAGTTGAAGTTCCCTGGGACCCCCCCTTATCCCCCCTCCCATGATGGGATACATCTTCATAGCATCAGTAAATAATAAAGCAGTACCTAAGGTCGAAATTAAGGCATTTTGGTTTCTAATGTATATGAAACCAAATTGTGTTAATGTCAATGTTGATGTACCCATACTCTTTACCTACCTTGCTTTCTCTTTCTGCCTTTTTCTAATTTTTTTTGTGTTAAAAAAATAACAATAAAGAAATTTATAAAAAATAAAAGAGAGGACCGTGGGACCGAACCATAATTTCTTGTGGTTTCTCCAGTGATTCATTCACTTGGAGGAGTGTTACTAACATTTGTCCCCAAGCAACTGTTACACTTGACATGAGTTTATACATTTCCCAGCAGCACCTTCAGCCCCTACTGTTAAATGAATCAACTAATGTATCAAATTTTCAAAGTTTAAAAAGAAAACAACTTGACATAGAGAATTTACATGAGTGAAAATAAATTAATTTCTTAAAGGTGTATTTAAACAAAATGTTTTTAAAAATTAGATATCTAGTATAGGTCAATACTTTTTCTTAAGTATCTAAAAATTAGATACTTAAGAAAAAAGTTAGTATTTTTGAAATGGAAAATTAAAAGTTTAAAATATCTAAAAATTCTAACAAAAACAATACTTTAGTGTGTAACTTACTCAGTATGTAATGTTTTTTACAGGCTTAGATAATTCTAGTATTACTGTATATGTATAATAAAGTTATAGGAAGTTTATTTTTCATTTTGACTTTGACATTGGCTTTACTCTATGGACCTTATTATTCCAGCCTCAATAGGCCTCAGCAGATTTCTCCATAGACTTAGTGACTGTGTAAGTTGGTGCATCTAGTAAATAAAAGGAGACAAGTTTAACACCTCCCAGTCAGTAGCCGGTGCCATTCTGATAGGAGCAAATAACGTCAGTACATTATTGCCAGATCCTGTTTCTGGGAAACCACATGTATCATTTTATCTTTTCTGGTATCTATTCCTTGAATCCCCCTGTTATATATCCCCGTACATTTGAAAGGAACATGACTATGATATTACTCTTAGATTGTCTGCTTAGTGTCCAAGAACATGATGCAAATGTTTCAGCCTTTGGTCCCAAAATTCCCTACTTTCATTAACATCTCTACATTCTAAAATGATTTTCTCTGTCGCTCTTAGATTGTCAGTTCCATGCTCCCAGTGCTTTTGCTATTGCCAGGAGCTTCTGTTACTATATAGATATCTCTGTATAAAACTCTTGCAGCGGGTACCTTTACCTGGTGTCCTGGTGATAATACATCCAACACAAGGTGCCAGTCCTGTGCTTACCACCTGTCATAAGAGGTAAGTATATGACCCCCTAGTAGTGATGTGTCAGCACATTTATATTGTGAGCAATGCACTCCCTTTGCCTTCAGGGCACCTCAACATTTTTTAGTTACTAAACATACAGAGATCACACAACCACTTTCTTACAGTTTGAACACTGACTTCCTCTCAGAATGCAGGTCTCTGAGATCCATTTCACTTTTCACTTCCCTACCTATGTTTTGGGCCACCCAGGCCCTTTATCAAGCCTTGATAAAGGGCCCAGGTGCCCAGAAACGTTGCCTTTCTTTTGTATGTTTTGGGTTCAATTAACCTCACACTTTTTGAAATCCTCAATGTTCTGCTGACATTTTCTCCATTGGATTGCCTGCCCCTTGAAGCAGGCATGGGTCCTTCAGCATAGCATCTGATACCACAAAAGACATTTATTCAAGGGTACAAGCTCTCTGCATCTGGTACTGCCCTACCTATGTTTGGCAACAATGTATTCATGTGTGGGGTAGGGGAAGCATAGAGGCCACCCCTTTCCTTCCTCTATCTCACCTCTTATTTAGACTCCCAAGTTTGGACAGTTAGGACTAAAATAGTCTGATGGTGCAGAGAGCAGTTTTGTTTCCAAGAATTCCAGGGTGATTGTGGGCACCATCCAAAAATTTGCACAGTGCAAATTAGGGATGTACCAATGACACATGCACCAGATGTCCCATAACCAGCAAGTAATGTAATGGCCACATAGAAAAAGCCCTGGTGCCCTTTGTACTTGTAACTGGTTCTGACAGTGTCCAATTTAGTTTGAGTAAAGTTTCTGGTTTATTTTATACTGTGATCATTCTGTTGAGTCTAATTTGGCCCAATTCCACTTTGAAGTGTGTTCTAGAAAAAAAAAACTTACCTTGTTGAAACCATTAAGACATCTGTTTAGCAAACATGGAAATATTGATAAAACATATATTTTTAATTCAGTATTTAGAGATGGAATTGGCCAATAAATGAAGAAAAGAATGGACCAATTGCATAAAAAGTGTTTCTTGTTAAGCTATAATAATATTGAAATATGTACCTTGAATACAATCAAGGAGGATTGTGGGATTGCCTCAAAAAAATGGAATGGATTCAGCAGATTTCCCTGTAACCGTAAGACTAATGTCACATCACATGGCAGAAAAACACTTCTTTCTGATTACCCCAGTGTCACTGCTCAATGATAGTAAATGCACCACCTGTCAGTGAGCTCAATGGGCAGATTTTGATGAGATTTTGGGGTCAAAATCTGTCCTAGTGTGCCACTGAAATGTAGATACCTTTTTGTTATATGCACACTGGCCAAGGGGTTGGAGTGGTACATTTTTATAAAATTTAGTATATTGTATTTTAATAGCAGTAGGTGGTGAAATGGGGTAATAAGTTCCTTCATTGAAGCGTGAAGTGGGGGGGGGGGGGTTCTTAAGATGTAGTTTTGATATTGTGTGGGTTCTGTCTGTTTCCCTGGAGATGTTAATGTGATATCATTCTTATTCATTTTGTATTTATTTATCATTTTTATTGATGTTTTATTGGTATTTTATTGATGGAAAGTGCTAATCCTTCAGTCCTTTGTGCCACTTTACTGTCCCTGTTTGTTTTGGGGGTCTTGTTGTTAACAGTCCTTAAGAAGGATAGATTGCATAATTCTTGTTAAAAGTCCCTATGTTATATGGTTTGACCCTGGGAGTTTTGTTAATGGATTGTATAAACTGTTCAACATCACCAGTGGCCTGAGGCCAGTAAGGAGTAATTTTCATGTGTCTAAAGCCTAGGTAAGTGGCAAATGACTAAAAGTCTGTACTACTGAAAGGAGGGTCATTGTCAGTCTTTACAGTTATTGGTATGCCATATTCAGAAAAGATCTTGTCTAATTTTGTTATGACAGCTCTGGCTGAGGTTGCAGAGACAGTTTCAACAACTGGAAAAATCATCGACGATGACTAGTATGTAGGAATGTTCTGGCATGGAGCAGAAGTCAACACTAAATGCAGTCCAAGGACTATCACGTATGGGTTTCATGCTTGTAGTTAGGTGTTGTTGCCTGGCAAGGTGTACAAGACTCTACTTTTGCATCAATTCCTGGAAATTATACCTTCTCTCATAGGAGATGTTTAGATTTCACCATACCTTGATGAGCCTTAAGAGCAAAATCAACTACTCTGTCCTGAAGCTTTGCAGGGATGATGAGGTGATTGTCACTCAGGAGTAGATTAGAGTCAGATGTGGAGAGTGAGTCTCGACATTGAAGTCAGTAGAATTGACACTTCCTGCTTCATAACACAAATGACAATAATAGTTTTGTAGTCTGAGTAGCCAGCGTTCTATTCATGGGGGAGGTTTGGATGAATGTTAATGAAGATTGGAATGAGTGGCTTGTGGTCACTTACCATAATAAAGCTGTGACCAATAAGGTAAAGGTGAAAATGCAGACACCCCCAAAAAACGGCAAGAGTTTCCCTTTCTGTCTGCGACTAGCGATGCTCTGTCTCTGTTAGTGTCTTGCTTGCATAAGAAATTGTATACACCTGACCAGTTTTAGAGATTTGAGTCAGAATTACACCCAGGCTCACTGGACTGGCATTTACTATAAGCTCTGTAGTTTTTAGTGGATCGAAATAAGACAAAACTGTATCACTAATCAGGCTGGACTTTGGTGCATCAAAAGGAATTTAGATGCTCGGTGGTTCATGACCATGGAACATCTTTTTTGACAAGCTTTCACAGGGGTTCTGACACAGCAGCAATATTGGGTATGAAATGACCACAATATGTTACAAGGCCAAGAAAACAATGGACTAGTAATATTCTGGGGTTGACTGATTTTTGGCTTCTACTTCTGAGATTCTGCTGATATTCCATTTTCAGAAAAAAATGAAGCCAAAGAAAGTCATTGATTTCTGATTGTACTGATATTTTGAAGCATTTAGTGTCAGGTTGTAATCTTGTAATCTTTGAAATACTTGTTCCAGTCACCTATCATGTTCTTGTTGGGAGGTGCCATATACAAGGATGTCATCACTTACATTGAATACACCAGGTATCCCAGAGAGTGTTTCCCTAACAACATTTTGATACATTTCTGCAGCTGAAAAAATGCCAAAATTTTGTCTCAAGACCCACGTCTGTGCTAAAGGTTGTAATATACCTGAATTTGGGGTGTAGCTATAGCTGATGATATCCTGAAGTTTTGAAAATATTTTGGCTCCATTTAGATCTGTGATGATGTCATCAATAGTAGGTGTGATGTGTCTTTCACCTTCAATGGTCCTATTTGCATGTCACACATCTATGTATAACCTGATTTTAACAGGCTGCTTTGGTTTAGGAGCAACAATTGGATTGACCCAGGGAGTTGGGCCTTCTACTTGTTCAATATTATCAAATGTTTGCAGTTTCTTTAACTCTTTCTCCACCAGCTAATGACCATGAAAAGGGATGTGTCTGTCAGGCTGAACTGAAGGTGTTATTGACTGATCAATGTGAAGTTTCACTTGCAGCCCCTTTACTTTGCCAATGCCTTTACAATGGTTTGGATGTTTGTGTCTGGAATGTGAGATTTGTTTATGTTCCTCACTAGTGTAACAAGACATAAGGCCACTGCACTGCTGCAGTTAATGAGTGTGTCACCAGCACATTCCACTACATAGAAATAGTCACTTATTGAATTGTCTTTGAATGTCAGTTGTGAGTGAAATGTACCAGACAAGGCATGAGATGAGCCATAAGGAAATATTTTCAGCTCAGTATTTTGTAATGCAGGTTTCCTTGTAAAGTTTTGGTAAGTGATTTGACTGATGCCCCTGTATCAATAAGAGCCTCGTCAAGGTTGGCATTTCATATAATTATCTACTGTGGATTAGCAATTACATGTACATGACAAGAATCATTTTCAGTAAGTCAGAATTAGTGTGTGCTGCCTGGATCTTCAGCTACTACTGGTGCCACTGAGCTTACTGCATACCTCCCAACATTTTGGATGTAAAAAGAGGGACAGAATTTTTTTCACATGTAAAAAAGCTAAATAGTTTGACCACGCCCCTTTTGTGGCCACACCCACTAATTACCATGTTCATTTTCATTTCATTTTATGTTTTTTTGTGTCTCAAAGTTGTTACAAAGTATCTTATTTGCACCTGTTAGCTGTTCTGTGCTCTCTGCTAAAAGCCAATTAAGTGAGAAATTTTGTTTCTTTTTCTGGCTGTTCAGTGCAGAGAAAATAGGGACTTTCCAGTACAAATGAGGGACTGCAGGTTGAGTTGTCAAAAGAGGGACCGTCCCTCTGAAAAAGAGACAGTTGGGAGGTATGTTACTGTATTTCCTGGAGATGCTTTAGTAGGTACAACTATTTTATTGGAGCTGATCTGTAAACTTTTACAAAATAGTTATATTCTCTTGAAATTATAGCAGGTTACAGCAGATTTATGGGCTTGTTGTAGTTTTGGTGGGATATTAGCTTATGAGAATGACTGATCTAGAATACTGTTATTTTGCTAAATTATTTTAGCTTGAATCTCTGCAGCTTGGTTAATGTGGGCAGTCTCTAGTCATTTAGATAAGGTCATAGTGGGGTCTCTGAGTGGCTGATGTCTCAGTTTAGTTGATGTGCCCCCCTATATAAACTGCATGTGAATTCCTTGTTCACATCTGCAAATTCACATGAGACAGCAACAGGCCTTAATCTCACATTATACTCATCAGTGCTGTCACTTGGTGACTGTTTTGACTGTCTAAACTTGAAAAGTCACAAAAACTGGATTTATATGTGGAGAAAAGTAGTTTGTTAGGGCTGTTTTGCATAAATCATAGTGAGTGTCACCTCCTGTTATAAAGATATCATATACTGCTCCCCTGTGTAATGTAATAGCATTATTATCTCAGTGACATCATATCCTCTATTCCACATATCATATGCAAATAAATAAAATTGCTGGCATTTCGTCATATTTAAAGTTGGAGTATGTTTATAAATTATCTTATTTCTGCTTCTTTAGCATTTGAAGCTCATGCCACATGTGTTTTAGGGCGGACTCATGGCCTAGGACAATAGAGGATCTCTGTCTTCATTTTGCTTCCTTTTTTAATAAGAAGTGACCACTTCCAGAAATGTCATCAATATCAGTAAGAAATACATCCATATAATCATTCTTTGACAACTGAATTTAAATTGATATAAGTGCAAGGAAGTTAAGGAAGTTTCACTAGGAAGAAAGTCATTCTAGAGAAAATACTTTATGAAGTGTTTACACTAAAAAATTATCACTGATAAAAGCACGTCAATATTCTTTTGATGAGACACTATTGGGCATTTTGATGAATATGTGCATTTGTCACAAACGTACTTGCACGAAGCATGTCAGAGACTTTCAACATGAAAATGTGCAGGTAAATAAATGTGCCCCTTTTGAGTGAGACTTGATGGGGTTGCCTTGAAGTCTATACCTGCGTTGTAATCTGTAGGTTTTGCAGAGGACTTGTACTCTAACAAATGAATGGGATGAATAGCTGAGGGCCTGGAAAGAAAGGTCAGCAATAACAACAAGAAAATAACTGAGGTTTCACTAATCAATAGCTTTTGTTATTAGTCAGTGACCATGGCAACCAGTTTCCAGGTTGGAGACCAGCAGAATAGTAAGGTTAATAATTCAAAGGACATGGAAATAACAAAGGCCGGTTGAAAAGGTGATTGTAGCAGATCATCAATTGCTTAACCTTAGCAGTGCTCCCACAACCCCCCCCTTTGTATTTCTATCAATAACATACTTTGACAATTCAAACTTCTCCTTGAATGTCACCCAGTAAAAAAACACAACTCAATGCCTATAATTAATAGAATTAGTAAAATGGTGATAGATAATACAGTGAGGAAGTGAAAAATATAATTTGTTCCAGATGCATATAATTCCAAGAAAATATTTATTTCTATTAACTGGAGTTTGATTGGTAAATTGTAAACCTTAATACATATGTACTTTTTCCCTCCCAGGCAATGCAAATGAACAATCACTCAATGGTCACAGAGATTTTCCTTTTGGGATTTCAACATCTCAACAATTTCAAGATACTGATTTTTTCTTTGATTCTTTTGATTCACATATTGACCATCTATGAAAATGTCCTTGTCATAGTATTGGTAACAATTAGCCGAAATCTTCATTCTCCCATGTTCTTCTTTCTCCAACAACTCTCCTTATCTGATCTCCTGGAGTCCATGGATATTGTTCCCATCCTGCTCAAAACTGTGATAAATGAAGGAGCTAAAATATCCCTTATTGGCTGTATTGTACAACTTTATATATTTGCTATCACTGGAGGTTTACAGTGTCTCCTTCTAACTGTGATGTCCTATGACAGATATCTGGCCATCTGTAATCCTCTGTGTTATTCTTCAATAATGAACCTCATATTTTGTGTTAAATTTATTTTCATGTCATGGCTGCTTGCCCTTAGCTTTACATCAGTTACTGTGATTTATACAGCTATACAAGAGTTCTGCAACCAAAATACCATCAACCATTTCTTCTGTGATTATTTTCCTCTTCTGGAACTTTCCTGCTCAGACACCTCATTAGCACGAATATTGATAATCACAGTATCTTTCCCTATGTTACTTATCCCCTTCATGCTCATCACTGGATCCTATATCTGTATTGCCCATGAAATCCTAAAGATAACGTCCAATATTGGGAGACAAAAAGCCTTCTCCACCTGCAGCTCCCACTTGGCTGTGGTCTCCATATTTTATGGGAGTCTCATTGTTACTTATGTGGTTCCCACAAGAAACCAGTCACAGACCATTGGAAAACTTCTTTCACTTTTATACACAGTAGTGACTCCTTTTATTAACCCAATGATTTACAGCTTGAGAAGTACAGATATGAAAAATGCTCTTGAAAAGATTATACGATCCCTCTGATGTAGTGATGTCAGGTCTTGCAACTGCAGCAATGTAAATATGATTATTGAATCTATTATATCACGTTTTATGTAGTTTGTGGTTAAGAAGAAAATAGCCATCTCCTTTTCTTCCAATCTGCATACAAATCCATAAAATGTTTTCTGTCAACTCGCTGTATAAGAAAGCTGTTTTGATATCAAATGGCTTCAAATGTTTTAGAAAGTACTTATGAATATATTCACATTTAGGCTTTTGCAGTGTGTTTTCTGAAATTCATAAAAACTGCAAATAAGAATTTTAAAAATCTTCTCCTTAATCTCAGAGACTTCCTTTTCTGGGGGTTGAGATATGTCTTCCCAACCTGTAGGATCACATATACAAGGTGTATTTACTGTATTTAAAAGTCCAGCAGGTGGTTTGAGTGCCTGTTTCTGTGTCAGGGTTTGGTTGATTCTGCTCTGTGATTTGTAACAATTAATTCAGTGTCAATCGCAGTCATTTGTTCTGGTGATGTACATGTTACCTGTTTAGTTCTGTTCTTAGTTCAAGTGAAGTCATTACATCATCTCTTAATCCTTCAATTAATGTAACCCTGTTGTCACCTCCTTGTCTATCTTTGGATCCAGAATTTTATATCCTTTGGAG
This sequence comes from Xenopus laevis, assembly GCF_017654675.1. Classification (NCBI taxonomy): domain Eukaryota; kingdom Metazoa; phylum Chordata; class Amphibia; order Anura; family Pipidae; genus Xenopus; species Xenopus laevis. The sequence continues at coordinate 157,211,377 of NC_054375.1, forward strand.
TTTTTACCATATACAACTAGTAAAACTAAATTTTATAGCTTACTGTGTATCTCTTCTAAAATATAAACAAAGTTTTTATACCCAAATACTCTCATGGTTTAACATCTGGTTTCTCACCATATCACAGCTCATATGAAGTTTTTGTCAGTTTTACAGTACAATCTGATTTGTAGGTACAGTAAGTAGTTATTTCTGCTACAACCCAGTATTTCTCAGATAGTCTGGAGTAAGTCAGCATACATCTGATTATATCTATCAGGATTAGGGATGTAGCGAACCGCCGATAATGTGTTCGCGAACGCCATTCGCGAACACCGGCAAAAAATGCGAACAGTTCGCGAACAGTTCGCGAACTTCGAACATCCGAAAATCGTTCGATTCGAACGATCGAAGGATTTTAATCGTTCGATCGAACGATTTTCGTTCGAATCGAACGAAAATCGTTCGATTTTAGCGACCGAATGGTCGAATGGTCGAACGATTTTGACGCGAACGCCTATTGGCGAACGTCGCGCGACGTTCGCGAACTTGCGGCGGACGCGAACAGCCGATGTTCGCCGCAGAACAGTCCGCGACATCCCTAATCAGGATTCTATTTTTATTTCTAGCCTTTCCATTATGTTCTGGTGTATATAACTGTCTTCTTGTGCTCTATCTCATTTTGTTTATCTTGTTCAAACCATGAAAATAAGCTTCTGTCACTTGTTATATGGCCTGTTGCTATGTACCAGTTCTGGGTTGGATGAGTGTTTGTTACTATAAAGGAAAACTAAACCCACAAAATGAATACTTAAGCAACATATAGTTTAAATCATATTAAGGAACATATTAAAGAATCTTACCAAACTAGTATATATATTTAAGTAAATATTCTTTCTTTAACCATCCATTTTGTGATGGTCTGTGTGCTGCCTCAGGATCACCTGATCAGAAAGTCTGCAGAAACTGTAACAAGAAGAAGTGTGGAAGCAACAGGCAAAACTCTGTCTGTTTATTGGCTCATGTGACCTAAAATGTATGGTTTGTTTCACATTTGCGTGTGCACAGTGAATCCTATGATCCCAGGGAGTGGCCCTTATTTTTTAAAATGGGAATTTTCTATTAATGATTACCCAATGGCACATGCTACTACTATAAAAGTATATTTATATATAAATATATATATTATATTATATAAATTATATATTTCCCCAATATATACTCAATCTTTGGAATAATTTATTCCTGGATCAGCTTTTTTTAGTGATATAAAGTCCTTTTATTTACACACACATAGGGGTAGATTTATCAAAGGTCGAAGTGAAAATTCAAATTAAAAATATCTAAATTTTGACAAGGGAATAGTCTAAATTTTATTTGAATTTGAAAAAATTAGAAAATGCGAATTTCAAATTTATCATGTACTGTCCCTTTAAAAATTTGACCATTCGCCATCTAAAACCTGCCAAATTGCTGTTTTAGCCTATGGGGGACCATCTAGAACCGATTTGCAGTCAATCAGTGGACTTTGAAAAAGTTGTTTTGGGGAAAAACTTTGAATTGTCTGAGTCAAATGCGCTATTACTTCGATTTGCACAATTTGAATTTTATCAAAAATGGACATATTCAATTGCAAACTGACCTATTCAGTCAAAAAAACCTTCAATTTAATTTTGGTTGGTATTTTTGAATTTGAAATTCGAAGTTTTTCAATTTCAAAATTCCACCCTTGAAAAATCTGCCCCATAACATAGTATTCCAAAGTTTTGGTCCACATTTTGACTTTTTTCAAATATATATATATCTATATATATATATAGATATATATATATATATATTTATTTCAATAATAATTATTTCAAGAAGCCCAATGGATACACTGATATTATTTATTATTATATTATTTGCAGGTATTCATATGGAGTATACATTAAATTGAACCCATTCTATATAATTAAGACAACACTTAGACATAGAAACACATTAACAAAGAGCAAGAAGTGATTTTCTGAGTAAAGTAAATAACTTGTGATCTATGTTTCTACCACATGATGGTAATGTTGTGCATTCTATTAAGGTAATGGTTTCATGTAAAGACTTTAGAGCTAAAGAATCTTTCAGTTTAAAACATTGTGTTTCTCTGATTATGGAGCAACAAGAGAAAGGACTGGGGGGCCACACCATAATTACTTGTGGTCTCTCCAGTGATTCATTTACTTGGAGGAGTTTTACCAGCATTTGTCCCCAAGCAACTGTTACAATTGGTACATGAGTTTATACATTTCCCAGCAGCACCTTCAGCCCCTACTGTTAAATGAATCAACTAATGTATCAAATTTTCAGCATTTAAAAAGAAAGCAACTTGACCTACAGAATTTACATGAATGAAAATAAATTAATTTCTTAAAAGTGTATTTAAACAAAATATTTTTTAAAAATAAGATACTTAATAAAAAACGTTAGTATTTTTGAAATGGAAAATTAAAAGTGTAAAATATCTAAAAATTCAAACCAATAATTTAGTGTGTAACTCGCTCAGAATGTAATGTGTTTTATAGGCTTAGATAATTCTAGTATTACTGTATATGTATAATAAAGTTATAGGAAGTTTATTTTTCTTTTTGACTTTGACATTGGTTTTACTCTATGGACCTTATTATTCCAGCCTCAATAGGCCTCAGCAGATTTCCCCATAGACTTAGTGACTGTGTAAGTTGGTGCATCTAGTAAATAAAAGGAGACAAGTTTAACACCTCCCAGTCAGTAGCCGGCGCCATTCTGATATGAACAAATCACGTCAGTACATTATTGCTAAATCCTCTGGGAAATTTTTCATAGGAAGAAATGTCTAGGGCAGGACATGCTGAAATGTCTGTTACAATGTAGAGCAGGTTGGTCTGATGCTTCTTCTTTCTTATGATTCCAACATATTGCTGTTTCTAATCTGCAATTTTCTTCCATATTCAGTACATCCTTAGCTAATAAACATGTCTCCCTCGCTATATAATATATAAATACACCAAACTGCAATAAATCATTTTTCTCTAACAGTTGTTTATATATTTAACTTTCTTTGTGAGTTCCTCGACCTAAAATTATTATTCCTCCAGATTCAACCAAGTAGGAACAAACAAACAACTTAACATGTTCTGTATTTCTGCTGCATATTGTTCCCTCTTCCCCAGCCAGTCTGTTAATTCCAACTCATTTCTTTCCTCTCACCGGCTATTCACTGCTCCTACTTCCCACTGTTCTCAGGTTCCTCACACTTCTATTAACTCTGGGTTTAATGGGAGGTTTCTTACAAGGGAGGCTTCATGGGCTAATGTTTTGGTTGAGCTCAGTCTGATCTTATAACCTGAGTCTGCACTAGATTTGCTCTGATATTTACACTGAAAGCTCTAATACACCCAGTTCTGCTGCCATTGGCATCTGAGCAGGGGACATTTCACTGGTCTCTCCAACATGTACCTGAACTGATCTCCCCTCCTATCTGTCTCTATCTTCTGTATTTGTATAACTATGGGGTGTAATATAGAGTTTAGATGTTGCACTTTTACACCATAAACAGGTTTTCTGTCTCTATAACTCTTCTCATAATCTTACCCATAAGTATCTGGTATCTATTTCAGACAAGCACTTGTGAATCCCTTTTTTATAGATGGTTCCTTGAATCTCCCTGTTATATACCACCATACATTTGAAGGGAACATGATTATAGTATTACTCTTAGATTGTTAGCTCAGTGTCCAAGAACATGATGCAAATGTTTCAGCCTTCGGCCCCAGAATTCCCTACTTTCACACTTTCATTACTATCTCTACATTCTAAAATGATTTCCTCTATCACTCTTAGATTGTGAGCTCCATGCTCCCAGTGCTTTTGCTGCTGTCATGAGCTTCTGTTACTATACTATACATCATCATACTTTTCAGGGAAAAATTTCTGCCCCAGGTCTGTGCTGCAGATAATATATCCCCCTGTCTGTGCTCTTATATTGACATTTGTGGGCTCCACTTACTTCTACAGTTACCATGATGCTCTGCCTTCAGTGTTAGATTGCTAGCTCTGTGCTCAAATGAATAGTGAAAAAAGTTATGTACATTTGCCTTAGTTATTACTCTGGAAAGATTGGCTTACTTAACCTTTAGGCCAGTTATTGGATCACATATGTTCCCTGTGCAGATCCATAAAACACAAGGATGTGGCGCTTGACTCAAATGAGTTTAAATCCAACCCAACCAATATGTGGAGATCTCATATACTGATCAGGGAAAGTGATGTTTAGGCACATTTATATTGTGAGCTCTGCACTCCCTCTGAATTTATTGTCAAGAAGTAATTATTGTCAGCTCAGTTTTCAAGTCTATGTTCCCCTCCCATTACTGTAACATTGTCAACTCAGTGGTTGGTTTGAGAAAGAATTGAAAAAATTAATGTTCTGGCCCATTTTGGTAGAAACTGAGCCTCTGACTGAGCTTTTATATTTTACATTGTATGCTCAAAGAAAAGCCGACAAGGTCATCAGAAGCCATTGAAGGGAAATGAAGAGAAACAAAGCTGCCGAAGATAACGAAGAAGGTGCCCAACAGATGTTAAAGGTAAGTTCCACTAAATACCAATGGACTTCTTTTTTTATCAGGATCCATATTTTAATTTTTTCTTCTGACAGATGAGATTAGTTACCATGTGATTAAGCCCCTCTAGTTTGGATAACTAATCTCCTTGTCTATCTAGGCCGATAAAAACATTATTCTTATTTGAGTAGCAGTCAGTGCTCAACTGAAAATATTTAGCAATGACAAATTTAGTTGTACGTCTCTGCACTCTCTCCAGCTCATTTATTTCCTTCTTAATGACTGGAGCCCAAAACTGCCCCCCATACTCCAGGTGAGGCCTTACCAGGTAAAATGATGTTTTCGTCTCTAAATGTCCCTTTTTATACAAGACAGAACTTTATTTGCTTTAGTAGCCACAGAATGACACTGCCCAGAATTAGACAACTTGTTATCTATCCTTCTCATTTAAGGAAACTCCCAACACACTGCCATTTAGTGTATAACTTGCATTTATATTATTTTTGCCAAAGTGCATAACCTGCATTTATCAACATTGAACCTCATTTTACAGTTTGCTGCCCAGTTTTCCTGTTTAGACAAATCACTGTGCAAAGTGTCAGCATCCTGCATGGAACCTATAGTTCTGCACAATTTAGTCTCATCTGCAAAAATAGAAACAGTACTTTCAATGGCCACCTCCAGGTCATTAATAAACAAGTTGAAAAGCAAGGGACCTAGTACAGAGCCCTGCGGTACTCCACTAACAACACTGGTCCAATTAGAAAATGTTCCATTTACCACCACTCTGTGTAGTCTATCTTTTAGCCAGTTCTCTATCCAAGTACAGGTAAGGGACCTGTTATCCATAATACTTAAGATCGGGCGTTTTCCAAATAAGATCATCATACTTTGTCTTCTGGAATTATTTTGCCTCAAGTAAGCATTAATTATATCTTAGTTGAGATCAAATACAACAGCAGCATTTAAATTGCAGCAAAATATTACTGACCCTTCTTGGCACCTCTCTAGTAATATATCATTTGCACCATGAATATTTGTTGGTATGGCTATGGAGAAAGAACTAGGCACCACATAAATAAGGGCTACAAACTATTACACCAATAAATAATTTGTGAAAATGAATTATTTTCTTCCTCATTATTCATAGTCATCTTTTGGATATGGTATGGTAAAGCCATTATTTGGGAGTTTTTGAATTTGATTTTAGAACCAGAGTATAAACATGACATACACAGGAATTAGATTGATCCAGCCTATGTGGTATGGAGGGGAGAAGATGAAGGATATCACTGTCTCCCAGGTTCTTCATATATTATAAAAATGGAGACATCAGTTTTGGATAATAAGATTAGCTGTAGCAAGCAATGGCAGTCAGCAGATGGAAGGACAAACTATGTATTACACTTTATTAAAAGGGGTATAGATTCACAAGAGGAGAGGTTCATACTTCCCCATTACAAAGCACTAGTAAGGCCCTTTTACATTTCTTATTTTTTCTTATTTTCTTATTATTTTTTAACCCTTTAAGTGCCACAGAACGTAGAATCTACGTTCTGTGGATCAAAGGACCAAAGTGCCACAGATCGTAGATTCTACGTTCTGCAGCACTTCCGGGTTTGCGAGCGGAGGAGCGGCTGTTAGAGCCGCTCGCTCCGCTCCTTCACGATCCCCTGCCCCTAGACAACGAGCAGAGCAGGGGATCGTGTGGCCCCTGGGGCGCGATCGCCCAGGGGCCCCAAAGCAGCAGCAGGGACGCGTTTCCTATGCGTCCTGCTGCTGCCTGCGCTGCACTTCCGCCCAGCTCCGCCCCCACATGGCTGATGACCGTTGGAGCTGCAGATCTGCTGCGTGGAGCCCTCTCTCATCGATCTGAGGCATCTACCCCAGGTAAGTGTAACATTTGCACACACAAAAACACACAAACACACCAACACACACTTATTACAGTAATATACACTTACATTCACACTTACACACACTCACACATAGATTTTTGGGGATTGGGGGGGTCACACACACTCACAGCACCCATGTACACTTGCACACGCGCACACGCGCAAATAACATGCAATTTACCCGTTGTACACACGCATATGTACATATATGGCTTTGTGGCTTTTTTTTTTTTTTTTCTTATCGCATCGTCTCTTTTTGGGCTAAAAAAAATGTTTTATTGCCGTTCCGAATAGCGTATTCGCTAACCGTACTGTGCAATAGCATTTGTATGTTATTTTGGTGGTTATATTGCAATTTTGGGTATTTTGGTGCATTTTTAGCCATTTTATTGAATTTTTAGCCATTTTATTGCATTTTCAGCTCTGCATTTGTGTTGTTCACTTGTTTCTGTCCGTATAATCGATTTGGCCCAGCTAAAATATTCAAACGGTAATTCTGGTGGCCGATTACACTAGTGTGAAAAAAAAAAGCATTGATTTTTGTGGTTTTATTAGTTTTTGGTGATTTATTTGCATTTCACACTGTTCTGTGTTATTTTGTTTTGCCTATGTAAATTTTATCTACTATATATCCATTTGTGGGTCTCTGTGCGCCACATAGTTTGGTATATCTATGCATATTGGGCATCAAAGTGTTCAGTAGACCCCTGTCGTTCATATTTAGGATGTTTTATGCTGATACGTTACGAAATGTGGGGCACATAATGGGGTAAAATTCAAGCTTTGTGACGATTTTCAGAAATTTGATAAAAAACGTTATGTTCAGCATTGCTTTGCAGTTTGGCAGTTTGCAGTAGAAACACTTATTTACCCATTTTGGATTCGTCAGAATGTGTACTTTCTGAAAATATATGGTTTTCTGGGGTCTCTGTACTGTTAGGGGGGTCTAATGTCGCATATTACACACACCAGGTGCTTATATTGCAGCAGCCAGCGCGTCAGCTGTGAAAATGTCTATACATATTGTCATTTGGGGGTCTCTGTGCGCCACATACTTTGGTATATCTATGCATATTGGGCATCAAAGTGTTCAGTAGACCCCTGGCGCTCATATTTAGGATGTTTTATGCTGATAAGCTACGAAATGTGGGGCATATAATGGGGTAAAATTCAAGCTTTGTGACGATTTTCAGAAATTTGATAAAAACCGTTATGTTCAGCATTGCTTTGCAGTTTGGCAGTTTGCAGTACAAACACTTATTTACCCATATTGGATTCGTCAGAATGTGTACTTTCTGAAAATATATGGTTTTCTGGGGTCTCTGTGCTGTTAGGTGGTCTAATGTTGCATAATACACACACCGGGTGGTTATATTGCAGCAGCCAGCGCGTCAGCCGTGAAAATGTCTATACATATTGTCATTTGGGGGTCTCTGTGCGCCACATAGTTTGGTATATCTATGCATATTGGGCATCAAAGTGTTCAGTAGACCCCATGCGCTCATATTTAGGATGTTTTATGCTGATAAGTTACGAAATGTGGGGCATATAATGGGGTAAAATTCAAGCTTTGTGACGATGTTCAGAAATTTGATAAAAACCGTTACGTTCAGCATTGCTTTGCAGTTTGACAGTTTGCAGTAGGAACACATATTTACCCATATTGGATTCGTCAAAATGTGTACTTTCTGAAAATATATGGTTTTCTGGGGTCTCTGTACTGTTAGGGGGGTCTAATGTCGCATATTACACACACCAGGTGCTTGTATTGCAGCAGCCAGCACGCATCAGCCGTGAAAATGTATACACTATTGTCATTTGGGGGTCTCTGTGCGCCACATAGTTTGGTATATCTATGCATATTGGGCATCAAAGTGTTTAGTAGACCCCTGGCGTTCATATTCAGGATGTTTTAGGCTGATAAGTTACGAAATGTGGGGCATATAATGGGGTAAAATTCAAGCTTTGTGACGATTTTCAGAAATTTGATAAAAACCGTTACGTTCAGCATTGCTTTGCAGTTTGACAGTTTGCAGTAGGAACACATATTTACCCATATTGGATTCGTCAGAATGTGTACTTTCCGAAAATATATGGTTTTCTGGGGTCTCTGTACTGTTAGGGGGGTCTAATGTCGCATATTACACACACCAGGTGCTTATATTGCAGCAGCCAGCGCGCGTCAGCCGTGAAAATGTATACACTATTGTCATTTGGGGGTCTCTGTGCGCCACATAGTTTGGTATATCTATGCATATTGGGCATCAAAGTGTTTAGTAGACCCCTGGCGTTCATATTCAGGATGTTTTATGCTGATAAGTTACGAAATGTGGGGCATATAATGGGGTAAAATTCAAGCTTTGTGACGATTTTCAGAAATTTGATAAAAACCGTTATGTTCAGCATTGCTTTGCAGTTTGGCAGTTTGCAGTAGAAACACTTATTTACCCATATTGGATTCGTCAGAATGTGTACTTTCTGAAAATATATGGTTTTCTGGGGTCTCTGTACTGTTAGGTGGTCTAATGTCGCATAATACACACACACCGGGTGGTTATATTGCTGCAGCCAGCGTGTCAGCCGTGAAAATGTCTATACATATTGTCATTTGGGGGTCTCTGTGCGCCACATAGTTTGGTATATCTATGCATTTTGGGCATCAAAGTGTTCAGTAGACCCCTGGCGCTCATATTTAGGATGTTTTATGCTGATAAGTTACGAAATGTGGGGCATATAATGGGATAAAATTCAAGCTTTGTGACGATTTTCAGAAATTTGATAAAAACTGTTACATTCAGCATTGCTTTGCAGTTTGACAGTTTGCAGTAGGAACACATATTTACCCATATTCGATTCGTCAGAATGTATACTTTCTGAAAATATATGGTTTTCTGGGGTCTCTGTACTGTTAGGGGGGTCTAATGTCGCATATTACACACACCGGGTGCTTATATGGCAGCAGCCAGCGTGCGTCAGCCGTGAAAATGTATATACACTATTGTCATTTGGGGGTCTCTGTGCGCCACATAGTTTGGTATATCTATGCATATTGGGCATCAAAGTGTTTAGTAGACCCCTGGCGTTCATATTCAGGATGATTTATGCTGATAAGTTATGAAATGTGGGGCATATAATGGGGTAAAATTCAAGCTTTGTGACGATTTTCAGAAATTTGATAAAAACCGTTACGTTCAGCATTGCTTTGCAGTTTGACAGTTTGCAGTAGGAACACATATTTACCCATATTGGATTCGTCAGAATGTATACTTTCTGAAAATATATGGTTTTCTGGGGTCTCTGTACTGTTAGGGGGGTCTAATGTCGCATATTACACACACCGGGTGCTTATATGGCAGCAGCCAGCGTGCGTCAGCCGTGAAAATGTATATACACTATTGTCATTTGGGGGTCTCTGTGCGCCACATAGTTTGGTATATCTATGCATATTGGGCATCAAAGTGTTTAGTAGACCCCTGGCGTTCATATTCAGGATGATTTATGCTGATAAGTTATGAAATGTGGGGCATATAATGGGGTAAAATTCAAGCTTTGTGACGATTTTCAGAAATTTGATAAAAACCGTTACGTTCAGCATTGCTTTGCAGTTTGACAGTTTGCAGTAGGAACACATATTTACCCATATTGGATTCGTCAGAATGTGTACTTTCTGAAAATATATGGTTTTCTGGGGTCTCTGTACTGTTAGGGGGGTCTAATGTCGCATATTACACACACCGGGTGCTTATATTGCAGCAGCCAGCGCGCGTCAGCCGTGAAAATGTATACACTATTGTCATTTGGGGGTCTCTGTGCGCCACATAGTTTGGTATATCTATGCATATTGGGCATCAAAGTGTTTAGTAGACCCCTGGCGTTCATATTCAGGATGTTTTAGGCTGATAAGTTACGAAATGTGGGGCATATAATGGGATAAAATTCAAGCTTTGTGACGATTTTCAGAAATTTGATAAAAACCGTTATGTTCAGCATTGCTTTGCAGTTTGGCAGTTTGCAGTAGAAACGCTTATTTACCCATATTGGATTCGTCAGAATGTGTACTTTCTGAAAATATATGGTTTTCTGGGGTCTCTGTACTGTTAGGTGGTCTAATGTCGCATAATACACACACTGGGTGGTTATATTGCAGCAGCCAGCGCGTCAGCCGTGAAAATGTCTATACATATTGTCATTTGGGGGTCTCTCCCCACATAGTTTGGTATATCTATGCACATTGGGCATCAAACTGTTTAGTAGACCCCTATGTTTATATTTAGGATGCTTTATGCTGGTAATGATACATGGACAATACGATGCTGGAAAGTTGAAGCTTTGAGGCAATTTTCAGAATATTTTACCAAAACCGCCAAATTTGGCAAAGCCTTGCGACTCAGTAGTTTGGGGCAGAAAGGCATGGGTACCCATTTTAGATTCTGTATAATGTGTACTTTCCAAAGATATATGGGTTTGGGGGGTAAACATATATTTCTGTGTTTTTACCCCACAAAAATGCAGTCAATGTGTTGATTTTTCATTAGCTGAAGTTACCCACAGGACTATTTGTATGCGCTAACTTCATTTTGGGGCCTCTAACTGCCATATACTTTGGTAAACCTATGCACAGTGGGCACCAAACTGTTTGGAGGACCCCTGGCAATCATATTTAGGGTGTTTTTTTTTGGTGCGTAACGATACATGGGTGATATCGTGCTGAGAAGATGAAGCTTTGAGGCAATTTTCAGATATTTCACCAAAACCGACAATTGTGGGAAAGCCTTGCGACTCAGTAGTTTGGAGCAGAAAGGCATGGGTACCCATTTTAGATTCTGTAGAATGTGTACTTTCCAAAAATATATGGGTTTGGGGGGTAAACATATATTTCTGTGTTTTTACCCCACAAAAATGCAGTCAATGTGTTGATTTTTCATTAGATGAAGTTACCCACAGGACTATTTGTATGCGCTAACTTCATTTTGAGGCCTCTAACTGCCAGATACTTTGGTAAACCTATGAACAATGGCCACCAAACTGTTTGGAGGAACCCTGGCAATCATATTTAGGGTGTTTTTTCTTGGTGCGTAACGATACATGGGTGATATGGTGCTGAGAAGTTGAAGCTTTGAGGCAATTTTCAGATATTTCACCAAAACCGACAATTGTGGGAAAGCCTTGCGACTCAGTAGTTTGGAACAGAAAGGCATGGGTACCCATTTTAGATTCTGTAGAATGTGTACTTTCCAAAAATATATGGGTTTTGGGGGGTAAACATATATTTCTGTGTTTTTACCCCACAAAAATGCAGTCAATGTGTTGATTTTTCATTAGATGAAGTTACCCACAGGACTATTTGTATGCGCTAACTTCATTTTGAGGCCTCTAAATGCCAGATACTTTGGTAAACCTATGAACAATGGCCACCAAACTGTTTGGAGGAACCCTGGCAATCATATTTAGGGTGCTTTTTCTTGGTGCGTAACGATACATGGGTGATATGGGGCTGAGAAGTTGAAGCTTTGAGGCAATTTTCAGATATTTCACCAAAACCGACAATTGTGGGAAAGCCTTGCGACTCAGTAGTTTGGAGCAGAAAGGCATGGGTACCCATTTGAGATCCGGTAGAATGTGTACTTTCCAAAAATATATGGGTTTTGGGGGGTAAACATATATTTCTGTGTTTTTACCCCACAAAAATGCAGTCAATGTGTTGATTTTTCATTAGCTGAAGTTACCCACTGGACTTTTTGTATGCACTAACTTCATTTTGGGGCCTCTAACTGCCATATACTTTGGTAAACCTATGCACAGTGGGCACCAAACTGTTTGGAGGACCCCTGGCAATCATATTTAGGGTGTTTTTTTTTGGTGCGTAACGATACATGGGTGATATGGTGCTGAGAAGTTGAAGCTTTGAGGCAATTTTCAGATATTTCACCAAAACCGACAATTGTGGGAAAGCCTTGCGACTCAGTAGTTTGGAGCAGAAAGGCATGGGTATCCATTTTAGATTCTGTAGAATGTGTACTTTCCAAAAATATATGGGTTTGGGGGGTAAACATATATTTCTGTGTTTTTACCCCACAAAAATGCAGTCAATGTGTTGATTTTTCATTAGATGAAGTTACCCACAGGACTATTTGTATGCGCTAACTTCATTTTGAGGCCTCTAACTGCCAGATACTTTGGTAAACCTATGAACAATGGCCACCAAACTGTTTGGAGGAACCCTGGCAATCATATTTAGGGTGTTTTTTCTTGGTGCGTAACGATACATGGGTGATATGGTGCTGAGAAGTTGAAGCTTTGAGGCAATTTTCAGATATTTCACCAAAACCGACAATTGTGGGAAAGCCTTGCGACTCAGTAGTTTGGAGCAGAAAGGCATGGGTACCCATTTTAGATTCGGTAGAATGTGTACTTTCCAAAAATATATGGGTTTTGGGGGGTAAACATATATTTCTGTGTTTTTACCCCACAAAAATGCAGTCAATGTGTTGATTTTTCATTAGCTGAAGTTACCCACGGGACTGTTTGTATGCGCTAACTTCATTTTGGGGCCTCTAAATGCCAGATACTTTGGTAAACTTATGAACAATGGCCACCAAAATGTTCAGAGGAACCCTGGCAATCATATTTAGGGTGCTTTTTCTTAGTACGTAATGATACATGGGTGATATGGTGCTGGGAAGTTGAAGCTTTGAGGCAATTTTCAGATATTTCACCAAAACCGACAATTGTGGGAAAGCCTTGCGACTCAGTAGTTTGGAGCAGAAAGGCATGGGTACCCATTTTAGATTCTGTAGAATGTGTTCTTTCCAAAAATATATGGGTTTGGGGGGTAAACATATATTTCTGTGTTTTTACCCCACAAAAATGCAGTCAATGTGTTGATTTCTCATTAGATGAAGTTACCCACAGGACTATTTGTATGCGCTAACTTCATTTTGAGGCCTCTAACTGCCAGATACTTTGGTAAACCTATGAACAATGGCTACCAAACTGTTTGGAGGAACCCTGGCAATCATATTTAGGGTGTTTTTTCTTGGTGCGTAACGATACATGGGTGATATGGTGCTGAGAAGTTGAAGCTTTGAGGCAATTTTCAGATATTTCACCAAAACCGACAATTGTGGGAAGGCCTTGCGACTCAGTAGTTTGGAGCAGAAAGGCATGGGTACCCATTTTAGATTCGGTAGAATGTGTACTTTCCAAAAATATATGGGTTTTGGGGGGTAAACATATATTTCTGTGTTTTTACCCCACAAAAATGCAGTCAATGTGTTGATTTTTCATTAGCTGAAGTTACCCACAGGACTGTTTGTATGCGCTAACTTCATTTTGGGGCCTCTAAATGCCAGATACTTTGGTAAACTTATGAACAATGGCCACCAAAATGTTCAGAGGAACCCTGGCAATCATATTTAGGGTGCTTTTTCTTAGTACGTAATGATACATGGGTGATATGGTGCTGGGAAGTTGAAGCTTTGAGGCAATTTTCAGATATTTCACCAAAACCGACAATTTTGGGAAAGCCTTGCGACTCAGTAGTTTGGAGCAGAAAGGCATGGGTACCCATTTTAGATTCTGTAGAATGTGTTCTTTCCAAAAATATATGGGTTTGGGGGGTAAACATATATTTCTGTGTTTTTACCCCACAAAAAATGCAGTCAATGTTTTGATTTCTCAGTAGCTGAAGTAAAGTCCTGAACAATTTGGATGCGCTAACTTCATATTTGTGTCTCTAAATGCCAGATACTTTGGTAAACCTATGCATAATGGGTATCAAACTGTTCAGTGGACCCCTGGCAATCATATTTCAGGTGCTTTTTCTTGGTACGTAATATAGTTTGGGATATGCGGAGCAGCAAAATAAAACCTTTGAAATGATTTTTCAAAATTTTGAATTTTATTTTGAAAAACCGCTATGTTCAGACAAGCTTTTCTGTTTGGTAGTTGGGAGTAGAGAGACATAGTTACCCATTTTGTAATCGGCAGAATGTGTACTTTTCAAAAATGTATGGTTTTCTGGGGTAAACGTATGGTTTCAGGATTTTTTGCCTTGGAATCTAAAGCATGCCGTTTTCTGCCTTAGTGCTTTCAAAATTCAGTAATATACTGCCGGGAGTTTTTGCTGTACAGAAATCCTAAATCTCCCTAAAACTATACATATCTGGTATTGGCACGTTCGAGAGACATAAGGCTTTCCAAATACGTTGGATTTTCATCTGTAAAATGAAATATTTTTCTGGTATAAATTGATATACGATGAAAAATGGTAATTTTTCATTTTTTTTTGTTATTTAGCACTATAAATTTTTTTGCACAGGTGGAAATACATGAAAACTCAGGCAGATTTAGAAAGCTCAGTTTCTACCGAAAAAAACAATGTATAATTTTCCTAGGTAAACTATAGGTTTCCCCTCAGAAAATGCCCCTAAAGTGAGAGAGCACAAAATGCTTAAAAACGGCTGGCATTTCGCGTAACCAAAATGTGAAATTCTGCTGGCACTTAAAGGGTTAAATTGTCAGATGTATAGGCACATCCCATAGAATGTGTGGAGAATACTACTAAGCATGCGCCCGTTGTTACTCTGGGGAAAACACTACATTGCATGTCAAATTTTAAAAAATGCCAATTATCACCCAAATGTAAATACTTGGGGTTCCATTTATGAATCCTCAAAATATTCTGGTTGAGGTTTTTTTTTGTTTTTTTTTAAATTTGAAATTTTTATTGATTTTTACCAATACAGTGCAGATTGCAGAACGTAATGCAACAAAAGGACATCGGCTGAAGTAGTAACAAAGGAAGTATCTAGACAGCAGATCGATAAATGCAGTTTCCACATATGAACCAATACCTCAAAAAAGCTAAAGTGACTGTATTGTCAATTATAAAAGGGGGGATAGGGGGTTGAGAAGGGAAAGATAAAGAAAAAGAAAAAAGGGGGAAAGGAAAATAAAGAATAGAGGAAAGGTGTCAGAAATAGCAGTGCGTTCAACCACAGAAGTACATCTAAACGAAGGTAACGTGTCCTACACCGTCTAGGTGCAGTGGCTCACCTCGCCACATTTGTCCTCAGCTAAAGCACGTCCAAGTAACGGGTCCACGGATGCCACTCCAGCTCCTCCTCATAACTTCTATCCAAAAGCCTGGCTCGAATGGACTCCATCACTCTGATCCAATTAACTTTTGTTACAAGGGTCTGTACCCCCGGTATTAGCGGCTTTTTCCAATTAGCTGCCAGTAAAGATCTTGCTGCTGTAAGAATGTGTGTGGCCAGTTTGTGCGAGCTTTTCGAGTGTATTTCTGGGATTTTCATGCCTAAAAGAAAGGTGTGTGGGGAGGCTGGTATAGTGACCTGGAGGACCTCTGAAAGCAGAGTGGCCACCTTCCCCCAAAATTCTCGGGCAACTGTGCATGTCCACCAGGTGTGTAAAAATGATCCCTGTTCTCCGCAACCCCTGAAACAGTTAGCATGGTCTGGATTGCCGCTGAGTTTACTGATGCGTAACGGGGTATAGTACCATCTAAATATAATCTTATATGCTCTCTCGGCAGAGACTGCACAAATGGACGTCTTTCTGGCCGTGTCCCATATGCATGACCATGTTTTGTCCGAAACCGGAAAACCAAGGTCCTCCTCCCATTTCGTCATGTAGGGTTGGCGATATGTAGTGGTGTCTGACGCAATGGAGCTGTAGAGACTGGTGATGAGATGAGTCGGGTATGATCGGTTGTGACAAATGGTTTCAAAGTACGTTAGTGTAGTGTTCGTGGCGGACTTAAGGGCCGTGTCCATGTAATGTCTGATTTGTAGATATCTGAAAAATTGTGAGTGTGGTATGTCATGTTTTCTCTACATTGTTGAAACGAGAGCATTGTCTGGTCCGTCAGAAAGGCAGTAAGGGTAGTCAGATTTGCCGCTATCCATGGAGTAAAATCAAGTGGAGAGCAACCCGGTGTGAAATCAGTATTGTGAAAAATAGTCCTAAATCTGGAATTAGAAGTACTCAGACCCAACTTTATAGACACTGCATCCCAAAGATCCAAAGCCTGTCGTGACGTGGGTAAAACATTCAGGGAGGCATTTCTGGAAGCTTTAGGTATCCAGAAAAGGTGAGCTAGCTGGAGGGGATAGATAAAGTGATTTTCAATTTCCTTCCAGGGTTCGCTGGTTGGGGCATGCACATGTATCATAGCCTCCAATCTGCTAGCTATATAGTATCGGTGTACGTTAGGGACCCCCAAACCCCCCATAGATTTCGGCTTAGTCATGATCTCCTCCTTGATTCTTGGTTTCTTACCACACCAAATAAAATCGGATATTGACCTTTGGAGGATACGAGCGGACTGTTCTGGGAAGTGTAACGGTAGTGTTCTAAACAGATACAACAATCGTGGTAGTAATGTCATTTTAACCGCAGCAATCCTGCCAAACCAAGAGAGGTGGTATGTGTGCCAAGTGAGTAAGTCCTTCTTAAGTTTATCCAACAGCTTGGGGTAGTTGGCCTTATATAATGTGTCATAAGATGAGGTCAGTTGTATCCCCAGGTACGTAATGGAGTTAGGCTCCCATTTGTAATCAAAATTGAGTTGTAGCAACTTCAGTTCCGAGGCTGACATCTTCAGCGGGAGTGCGTGTGATTTTGTGGGGTTGATTTTGTAACCGGAGAGAGATTGGAACCGATCTAGAGTGTGGATCAAGTTTGGCAAAGAGGTTTGGGGGGACGTCAGCGTAAGAAGGATATCGTCAGCGAATAAATTAATCTTATGCATTTGTCCGCCTACCTGAAAGCCTTTTATATTGGGGTTATTGCGGATGGCGTGGGCCAAGGGTTCTAGAGATAGAGCGAACACCAAAGGTGATAGAGGGCATCCCTGCCGTGTCCCTCCCCTAATCTCTATATAGTCCGACTGGAGGCCCATGTTCACCACTCGAGCTGATGGAGCTGCATAGAGTTGTTGAAATCCAGTAAGGAAAGGTTTTGGTATTTGTATTTTCTCCAAAACCGCGAACATGTACCTCCAGTCCAACCTGTCAAACGCCTTTTGTGCATCAAGGGACAGGAGGAGGGAAGAAGTTTTCTCATTTGGGGCCAGACTTATTAAATTTATAGCCTTACGGATATTGTCAGCTGCTTGACGGCCCGGTACAAAACCTACTTGGTCCGGATGAATGAGCTGTGGGAGCGTTGTGGAGAGTCTATTTGCCAATATCTTGGCGAAGATCTTGACGTCGGTATTGATAAGGGAGATGGGTCTATAGCTATCACAGTTTTGGGGGTCTTTACCTGGTTTCAATATCATGATAATATTAGCCGATTGCATGTGTCGTGTCAGGGGGGCACCCTCCATGAGAGCTCTAAACAGCTCTTTTAAATGAGGGATGAGGTGAGTGGAGAATTTTTTATAGTATTTGACGGTAAAACCGTCTGGACCGGGCGCTTTATTCGATTTAGAGCCTTTGATCACCGCCTCTATCTCCTCAGTCTCTATAGGTGCAGTAAGCAGTTCCTGGGCGTCCGCAGACAAAGGAGGGGGAGTCCAAGTGGACAAGAAGTCTGAACAAAGGGCGATAGGTGCATTCGAAGCTTTGTCCGCAGAGTATAAGTCGGAATAGAAAGTGTGGAAAGATTTAAGGATATGTTGAGTATCTCTAGTCGTCGTCCCGTCCGAGGTTCGAATAGCATGTATGGTTTGTGAGGACTGGAGGGCTTTGAGTTTGCGAGCTAGCATGGTGTGTGGCTTATTAGCGTATTCATAGTATAAGCTTTTAGTTTTCTGCATAACATATGCTGCCCTATCCGAAAGTACTTGGACCAGTTGGGCTCTAGTGTTCTGTATGTTCTCGAGGCTTTCCCTGTTGGGGTTACGTTTATGTGAAATAGCCAACTCATGTAGGCGAAGCGAAAGCTGCTGAATTTTGCCCTCCCTAATCTTTTTCAGTCGCGCGGCGTGCTTAAGCAGAATTCCCCGAACCACTGCTTTGTGAGCATCCCATCGGATCGCTTCTGATGTGTCTGATGTGTTGTTTAGTCTGAAATATTCCGTGATCGAATTCGTCACGTCAGTGCAGGCATCCACATCCAAAAGGATAGATTCATTCAGTCTCCAACTCCCTGACCCTCTGAGTGTATCCCAGTTAGCGAATACAATCTCAACCATACCGTGGTCTGACCAAGTGATGTCATGAATTGTAACCGAACGGACATATTGTATCTGTGTCGCTTTGGTGAAAATAAAGTCAATGCGGGAGTAAGTATCGTGAACATTAGAGTAGTAGGAATAGTCCCTGTCTATCGGATGTTTCTCTCTCCACGAGTCCACTAATGTTTCAGCAGTTAAATATTTAGCCAAATGTTTTGAGTCCCTGTCATAAGCGATGGGGGTCTGAGGATCTAAAACGGCTCTTGATCTGTCCAAATTGTTGTTTAGAGTAGTGTTAAAGTCTCCTCCCACTATGACCCTGCCTACCGCGATCTCCGAGAGTCTGTCAAAAAATTTTTTGAAGAACGTCTGTTTAGAGGAGTTCGGGGCGTATACCGATGCCAGAGTGGTCAGCTGATTCTGAAGAAGGCCTGTGACTATAAGGTATCGGCCGTCTGGATCAACCAGTTTCTGTTTAAGCTGAAATTTAATCTGTTTTGCTATCAGGATGGCCACTCCTTTAGTTTTGGTAGAAGAATTAGCAAGGTAAGGATGAGGGTAATGTTTTGACAAATATTTAGGTGAAGAAGTTGTGCTAAAGTGAGTTTCCTGCAGCAGCAAGATATCCACTCTTTTTTTGTGATAGTCCGAGAATGCTATAGTGCGTTTTTGGGGAGTGTTGAATCCATTGACATTATGGGAGCCTACCTTGAGGTCGAAGGAGGAGGAGCTCGAGGGGGTCCGAGGGCCCATCGTAGGCTTGTCCGGGGAATGCCGAGATAAGATCGTGGTGGAACGCAGCTGAAAGTATAAAGAGTAAAAGTTAAGAACAGAAAATCAAAAGTATAGCAAGTACAGGAGAGTAGTAATCAAAGTAACAAACAAAGTAACAAAAATGAACTATGTGTCGCCTCTCAATATGAGACGACTGCAGGTTTCCAAGGGGGGGAGCAAATCAATTGCAGCCCACTGGGAAAACACTATCGTAGAGGGGGGTCACGGAACGGAGTCAAGGAAGAGAGCACGCCCGTATAACCCGCCTAACAGATAACAAAATGTACTATAAACCTATGTCTAGAAGGTATTACTCCCTAACTGACCTATAGGTACCTGGGATGCAAGAAAAGAACTACAAGTGCATATAAATAGCTAGGCCGTAGATCGGGTAGCCAGTAGCAGCTATAGTAATAAGGCTCGGTGACCTAGCAATGAGGAGACAAAGAAAAACCTAGTGAAATAAGTCGCCCTAAATCAACTGTAACCATAAGCTATCAAAAACATTTGGGAAAAAAGATTAAGACATCTCAGTAAGATGGTGCTGCTCCTCAGGCTCCGTGGGGATATCCTCGTTGCTTTGGAGGAAGGGCAAAGCCTCCTCGATGTCAGTCGGATGTCGAACGGTGTAAGTAAGCCCATTCTGTTGATAAACCAGCTTGAATGGGAAGCCCCATCTGTACGGGATGTTTTTTTGGCGTAGGACATCTGTCAGAGGCTTTAGCTCTTTCCGCTTTTGCAAGGTTGTTTGAGCTAAATCAGCATAAATCTTCGGGTGTATCCCATCTAAGTCCACTTGAGAAGTTCTAGATGCCTTCAGGATCGCCTCTTTAGTTTGGAAGTAATGGAAGCGCACTATGATGTCTCTAGGAGGTGAATTCGGTTTAGGCCTGGCACGTAATGCCCTGTGTGCTCTATCCAATAAAAGATATTTTTCCTCGATATCCGGGACTAGGGCTTTAAAAAGCCTGGGCAAAAAAGAATCTATGGATACAGTTTCAGGAATATCTCGGAACCGTAAATTGTTCCTTCTGGTACGGTTCTCTAAGTCCTCATGCGCATCTTGAAGGTCTCGTAGCTGAACCTGTAAGTCCTGCACCAAGGTTTCCATGTTGGAGGAGGATTCTTGGAGCGAGCTGTGAGCTTGCTCCAAATGGTGCACTCTACCATCCATTGCTGTAAGGTCCGATTTAATCTCCGTGAGGGATTGTCGTATTTCACTTTGGATCTCGTCCTTGAAGCAGAGGAGGAGCGCTTTCAGTTCGTTCATGTCTTTTTTGGTGCTCGGGGTCTCCGAGTCCAATTCAGTGGTAGAGGCGAGTTGTCTCGTGGTCCTGGCCGTGGAGGCCCTACTTTTGAAGAAATCCGCCGTCCCCTCTGTGGGATTGGTAGGTTGTTTTTGTCTGCCACTGGCCATGATGGTGAATAGGGTTCGAATGAGAAAGCAGGCGGTGAGGAGGGTGGTTTGCAAGCTTGTAGTCCATATATAGGTCACAGTAAGTCCCAAGTAGTCCGCAAGGTTGAGTCCCGGAACAGGGCACAGTCTCGCAGGTGCACTGTATGAGCGATCTCAGGGGAGATGCTGAGAGCGAGCGTCCGGCGTACAGCTAGCAAATGTTGCGGGACTCGCAAGGCCTGTGGTGTGGTGAACTGTAAAGGGGGGTGAAAAGCGCCCTGTAGTAATCCGGACCCCCAGTAGCGTGGGAGAGGAATCTCGTCTCACCACCCCAAAAACTGGTTATGTTGGCAATAGTGATGGAAAGGCAGGGTTGGTCGAGCTATGGGCTCTGAGGGACTGGGGCCCTCTTTCTCAGGTCCTCTGCTGACCTCCGGACTGCGCCGGTATTCAGCGTGGGTGATCTTCCAAAAAGGGGGGGCCTGAGAGGTTTGGGCACCCCCACCGCTGCTGGCGTAGCTGAGGAGCACTATAGGGCCTTGCGTAGTGCGCCGTGGGATTAGAGTGCACGAGCCCCCCACTAGACCATGCGGCTTCCAATGTCCCCCAGGTTAGGCCTGGGCCTAAGGAGGTGAAGTCTGTGCAACTGCAATGGCGGCACTCACATACAGTCTGGAGCAAGCTGTGCCTCCCCTCCGCCACGTGGTGCCCGAGTCCGACAGTGAAAGGGCTGAAGGCTCGTTGCGCTCTTAGTGCCTGCAAGTCGGGTGCCTCACTAGCAGTCCGGGAGCCTGGCTGTCAGCATGAGCTGCCATGGAGGAGGACGCCGCTTCCCGCAGCGTTCAGGTGCGCAGTTAGGCGCGCGTCTCAGTACGCAGAGCCTGCTCGTCTCCTGGCAGATGCGGCCGCAGTACAGCCGGAAGTAGCTCCCCGTGCGACCCCGAAGGCTTCACAGTGTGTAAGCGAAGCAGGGAAGAAAAGGCAAGGTAAATTATAGTGCTAATGTGGGCTCAAGGCGGGATACCAAGACGGAGCTAAGTTTCTAGGCGGCCATCTCTCTCGGCTGCCAGGCCACGCCCCCCTGGTTGAGGTTTTTAAGGGAAAACTCAATTTTTTAGAGATTTGTTATACCCAAAAGCTGCTAAAAATCCAAATCTAAAAATACTCAATTGCAAAACTGTCAAAGTCATGTAGAAGTCAGTGGTAGATATCCCTTAAATTGTTTCTTCACATTGTGACCTGCTCTGTATAATCCGATAAAGTCAGGAATTTCGTCTGATAATTTGAATAAAAAGTGTTTTTGCAGAAAATTCAATTAAGTAGAGTTTTGGAGCATAACTCAGACGATATGAATTAATGCTTGATTTTGTCATGACATGTTTTCACTCAGTCTTTTTCCAGAATCTTTATTGATAAATTAGTTAAATTCATGGATGGGGGTTTGGTCAACTTTGTTTTAATAGTGAAATAAGATTAATTTGAGTTTTTATAAATAACCCCCTTAGGGGCAAATTCATCAAGGGTCGAATATCGAGGGTTAATTAACCCTCGATATTCGACTGGGGAATGAAAATCCTTCAACTTCAAATATCGAAGTCGAAGGATTTTGCGCAAATACTTCGATCGAACGATTCAAAGGATTTTAATCCACGAACGAAGGATTATCCTTCGACCAAAAAAAGTTAGGCAAGCCTATGGGGACCTTCCCCATAGGCTAACATTGCGTTCGGTAGCTTTTAGGTGGCGAACTAGGGGGTCAAAGTTTTTTCTTAAAGAGACAGTACTTCGAATGGTCAAATAGTCGAACGATTTTTAGTTCGAATCCTTTGATTCAAAGTCGTAGTCGAAGTTCGAAGTAGCCCATTCGATGGTCAAAGAATCCTTCACTCGAAGTTAATGAATTGGCCCCTTAGTCTGGTTTATAAAAATCCACAATTATAATTATTTTTACACACCTCCAATTTCCCTGTAATATGTATAAAATAATCATTAGTTTATCATTTAAAGTGTGCATTTTTAAAAAGCTTACAGTCACATGACCTGACTATTGTACCAATCCTGCCTTAATGCAGGTCTCTGAGATGCATTTCACTTTTTACTGTCCAACCTATGTTTGGCAATGTATACATGTGTGGGGTAGGAGAAGCATATAGGCCACCCCTTACCTTCCTCTAACTCACCTCTTATTTACACACACACAGTTAGGACAGGAATAGTCTGCATACCCTCAATCTGCATGGTGCAGAGAGTAGTTTTGTTTCCAAGAATTCCAGGGTGATTGTGGGAACTCGCTAAGTTGCAACCATCCAAACTTGTACACAATGCAAATTCGAGATGTACTGACACATGCACCAGATGTCCCATAACCAGCAAGTAATACAATGGCCACATAGAAAAGTCCTGCTACCCTTTGTAATTGTAACTGGTTCTGACAGTGTCCCATTTAGTTTGAGTAAAGCTTCTGGTTTATTTTATACTCTTATCATTCTGTTGAGTCTCATATGGCCCAATTCCACTTGGATTAATGTGTCTTCTAGAAACAAACATCTTACCCTGTTGAAACCATTAAGACATCTGTTTGGCAAACATGGCAATATTGATAGAATACACATTTTTAATTCAGTATTTAGACATAGAATTGGGAAATAAATGAAGAAAAGAATGGACCAAATGTATAAAATGGTTTCTTGTGGAGCTAAATAATATTGAAATATGTACATTGAGTATAATCAGGGAGGATTGTGGGATTGCCTCAAAATAATTGAATGGATTCAGTAGATGTCCCTGTAACTGTAAGACAGTATACTGACATGTATACTTTCTGGTATATCCACACTGGCCAAGGGGTTGGAAGATATATTGGAAAATTCTTGTTAAAAGTCCCTTTGTTATATGGTAATGATTCTGAGAGTTTTGTTGATGGATTGTATAAACCGTTCAATCTCACCAGTGGCCTGAGGCCAGTAACGAGTAATTGTCTAAAGCCTAGGTAAGTGGCAAAAGACTGTGTGGGACATTCACTAAGATTCGTAGTTGCGCCAGGCGTAACTTCGCCGCACTTCACCAGGCTTAGTTTCGCCAGCGCTTCGCAAATTCAAAGTTGCGCTCAGGGGTAGCGTAAGGTTGCGAAGTTGCGCTAGCGTTGATTCGCTAAGCGAAGCAAAGTTACACTAGCGATGGTTAATTTGCATATGGCGCTAAATTCAAATTTCAATGGAGGAATATGTAGCAGCACTACAAATGCCTGGGAAACCTTCAAAACATCAAATACAATTTTTGTTTTGCCCTACACATGTGCCCACTATATAGTTAAGTTGCCATGAGTCAGGAGATGTAGGAGGGAAGGAGGGGAGCCCCAAAAAATGTTTCAATCTTTTTCAGCCTTTCACCCATAATATAGAAAAAACGCCAGTGTTTTTTTGGGACTTAGAAAAAATGTGTAACTTTTTTTGAAGCAATCCCTATCTACTCTATTGCGCTTCGCCTGGTCTGAGGTGGAGAAGGAAGTCTAGCGTAAAAGGTAGCGTTCAGAACAATGCGCGCTTTAGTGAATTTGTGTAGTTACGTCTGTTGCGCAAATTCGCCAGGCGTAAGGGTACGAAGTTACACTACCGAAGTTATGCCAGCGTTCGTTAGTGAATTTGCAAAGTAACGAAAATGCCCAATGCTAGCGTTAGGCACTTCGGCGGATAGTGAATTTGCCCCTAAATGTCTGTACTACCGAAAAGAGGGCCATTGTCAGTCTTTACAGTTTCTGGTATGCCATATTCAGAAAAGATCTTGTCTAATTTGTGTATAACAGCTCTGGCTGAGGTTGCCAAGACAGTTTCAACAACAGGAAATTTGGAAAAATCATCCATGATGACTAGTATGTAGGAATTTTCTGGCAGCAGAAGTTAAGGACTATGACGTAGGAGCTTCATTTACAAGGGTACATGCTTGTAGTTAGGTGTTGTTGCCTGGCAAGGTATACAAGACTGGATATGTGCCTCTACTTTTGCATCAATTCCTGGAAACTATACCTTCTCTTATAGGAGATGTTTACTTTTCACCATACCTTTATGAGCCTCATGAGCAATATCAACTACTCTGTCCTGAAGCTTTGCAGGATGATGAAGTGATTGTCACTCAGGAGTAGATTAGAGTCAGATGTGGAGAGAGAGTCTTGGCATTAAATAAAGCTTGCAGGTTTGTTTGTTCTGGCCATTGGAGACGAGTCTAAGCATTGAAAGAACTCCAGTTTTTAGACCTAATGGCTTCCATGACTAACTGGAGGTGAGGATCCACATCTATTGCTTGTTGAATTTCTACAATTGTCATTGTTTTGGGCACAGCATACGCCTTTACAAAATTCACATGTTCCTCTGTTAGGATGGTTGCTGGAGTGTTGTCATTTGTGGACTGTAGAGGTGAATGTCTGGAAAAACAGTCAGTAGGATTGACTCTTCGATCTTCATAACACAAATGACAATAATTGTTTTGTAGTCTGAGTAGCCAGCGTTCTATTCATGGGGGAGGTTTGGATGAATGTTAATGAAGCTTGGAATGAGTGGCTTGTGGTCACTTACCATAGTAACCTGATTTTACCAGGGTGCTTTTGGACCAATAAGGTAAAGGTGAAAATGCAGACACCCCCAAACAACTGCAAGAGTTTCCCTTTCTGTCTGCGACTAGCGATGCTCTGTCACTGTAAGTGTCTTGCTTTCATAAGAAATTGTATACACCTGACCAGTTTTAGAGATTTGAGTAAGAATTACACCCAGGCTCACTGGACTGGCATTTACTATAAGCTCTGTAGTTTTTAGTGGATCAAAATAAGACAAAACTGTGTCACTAGTCAGGCTGTACTTTAGTGCATCAAAGGGAATTTAGATGCTCAGTGGTTCATGACCATGGAACATCTTTTTTGATAAGCTGTCATAGGGGTTCTGGAACAGTAGCAAGATTGGGTATGAAATGGCCGCAATATGTTACAAGGCCAAGAAAACTATGGACCAGTAATATTCTGGGGCTGACTGGCTGATTTTTTTGGCTTCTACTTACTGAGGTTCTGCTGATATTCCATTTTCATAAACAATGAAGCCAAAGAAAGTCAGAGATTTCTGATTGAATGCCAAAAATGTAGACTCTTAAATCTCCAAAGACCCATGTTTGTGCTGAAGGTTGTAATGTACCTGAATTTGGGGTGTAGCTATAGCTGATGATATCCTGCAATTTTAAAAATATTTTGGCTCCATTTAGATCTGTGATGATGTCATCAATAGTAGGTGTGATGTGCCTTTCACATGTAATGGTCCTATTTGCATGTCACACATCTATGTATAACCTGATTTTACCCGGCTGCTTTGGTTAAGGAGCAACAATTGGATTGACCCAGGGAGTTGGGCCTTCTACTTGTTCAATACTGTCAAATGTTTGTAGCTGCTTTAACTCTTTCTCTACCAGCTAATGACCATGAAAAGGGATGTGTCTGTGAGGCTGAACTGAAGGTGTTATTTGCCAATGCCTTTAAAAAGGTTTGGATGTTTGTGCACTATATCTGGAATGTGGGATTTGTTTACTTTCCTCACTAGTGTAACAAGACTCAAAGCCACTGCACTGCTACGGCTAATGAATGTGTCAGTAGCATATTCCACTACATAGAAAAAGTCAGTTATTGAATTGTCTTTGAATGTCAGTTGTGAGTGAAATGTACCAGGCAAGGCAGTATTTTGCTATGCGGGTTTGCTTGTAAAGTTTTGGTAAGTGATTTGGCTGATAACATTGACAGATGCCCCTGTATCAATAAGAGCCTCATCAGGGTTGCTATTTATTAGAATTATCTGCTGTGGTTTAGCAATTACATGTACCTGTATCTTTAGCTCTCACTGGGCCACTGAGCTTACCCTCTTTCCTGGAGATGCTTTAGTACGTACATGTAACAGTTTTTTTGGAGCTGTATACTTTTACAAAATAATTATGTTCTCCACAGTTGCTGCACAGTTTTGCTGGTGGGGATAAGGGCCATTGAAATTATAGCAGGTTACATCAGATTTATGGGCTTGATGTTGTTTTGGTATGATATTAGCTAAAGTAATGACTGATCTAAAATACTGGAATTTTGCTTAATTATTTTAACTTGATTCTCTGCAGCATGGTTAATGTGGGCAGTCTCTAGTCATTTAGAAGTCTCTGAGTGCCTGTCGTCTGAGTTTAGTTGATGTATGTCACGATCGCCGCTCGGAGCAGTTCCAGGAGCTCCGGGTGGCGTGTCCTCCGATCCCAAAATGGCGGCACCCATGGCCTCCATGTGGGTAGTGGAGCCGGCGCAATGACGCCAGCTCGTCGACGTCGGCGTAAGGACGCCAATGACGTCACTATGGCGCCAAATTCAAATATAAAAACGCTACCAAGACGCCAGAATGGTGCCTGTTGTTATATTTGTACCTCTATGACCTCGTACGTAAGCCTTGCAATCAGCTATTGGCTAAACATAGCCATTGTGGTATTTCCAGTAAGTTTGAGCAACACTTATGCAAAAAGGGGCCCCACGAGACAGTCTAACACTATGCTGGCACTCTGGAATTTAAGTAACAGAGTGGTGATCATTTATTTGTATGGCCTAGTATAAGTTATATGAGTGACCATTGTCCACAGTAGACCATTAGCCCTTATAGTCCATCCTGCCTTGGGCCCTATAGCGTTATGGCGTCATAGAGGGCGGGGGTGACAACTATCAACCCTCTGACACTAGCCATTCGTCCGTCTTAGGATATAGACCGTTCCAGATATAATTTTTCATAACATGCCCAAGTATAGGATTCATTACTGTGTGTTTCCTGGGTTTCCTGTGAACTACTTTTGGCTGTATCTTGTTCCTGATTGTTGCCTGACCCCTTGCCTGGACTCTGATAACTGGATTTTGCTTGTTATCTGCCTGCCCTTGAACACTTGCCTGGACTCTGATAATCCTTTTGATTAACCCTTTGGACACCGCGACTTTTGATCCCACAGTGGGCTTCCTCCTAGATCCTGACAACCTCCCTGGTGGGAGCATCCCGGCTCCCTGACATTGTATAAGCTGCAATTTCCTTGTCCACATCTGAAAATTCACATGAGACAGCAGTGCAATGCAAGTAAATCAAAATGCTGGCATTTTGTCATATCTAAAGTTGGAGTGTCCTTCAAAATTATCTTATTTCTGCTTCTTTAGCATTTGAAGCTCATGCCACATGTGTTTTAGGGTGGGCTCATGGCCTAGGACAATAGAGGATCTCTGTCTTCATTTTGGTTCCTTGGACATTTTTAAATAAGAAGTGACCACTGTACTGTCCTCACTGAATGTCTTATCCAATTATCCAGCAAGCTAAACACCTTTGCATTACAACTCAACCACCAAGTGATATGAAGTTAAGGAAGTTTCACTAGCGTTACTAAAAAGTAAGACTAGAGAAAATAGTTTATGAAATGTTTACACTAAAAAATTATCGCTAATGAAATGTATGCCAACATTATTTTGATGAGATACTATTGGGAATTTTGATGAACGTGCATATGTCACAAACATAGTTGGGCAAAGCATGGCTGATACTTTCAACATGAAAATGTGCAGGTAAATAAATGTTCCCCTTATGAGTGAGACTTGATGGGGTTTCCTTGAAGATAATCCTGCATTATAATCCTGCAGGTTTTGTAGAGGACTTGCACTCTGACAAATGAATGGGATGAATAGCTGAGGGCCTGGAAAGAAAGATCAGCAATAACAACAAGAAAATAACTGAAGTTTCACAAGTCAATAGCTTTTGTTATTAGTCAGTGACCCTGGCAACCAGTTTCAAGGTTGGAGACCAGCAGAATAGTAAGGTTAATAATTCAAAGACCATGAAATTAACAATGGCAAATTGAAAAGGTGATTGTAATATATCTATCAATAACATACTTTGTTAATTTAAACTTCTCCTTGAATGTCACCCAGTAATACAACACAACTCAATGACTATTTTTAATAGAATTAGTAAAATGGTGATAGATAATACAGTGAGGAAGTGAAAAAGTTTAATTTGTTCCAGAAGCATATAATTCCAAGCACATTTTTATTACTATTAACTGGAGATTGATTGGTAAATTGCAAACCTTAATACATATGTACTTTTTCCCTCCTAGGCAATGCAAATGAACAATCACTCAATGGTCACAGAGATTTTCCTTTTGGGATTTCAGCATCTCAACAATTTCAAGATCCTGATTTTTTTTTTTATTCTTTTGATTCACATATTGACCATCTTTGAAAATGCCCTTGTCATAACATTGGTGACAATTAGCCAAAATCTTCAGTTTCCCATGTTCTTTTTTCTCCAACAACTCTCCTTATCTGATCTCCTGGAGTCCATGATTATTGTTCCCATCCTGCTCAAAACTGTTATGAATGAAGGATCTAAAATACCCCTTATTGGCTGTATTGCACAACTTTATATTTTTGCTGTCACAGAAGGTTTACAGTGTCTTCTTCTAACTATAATGTCCTATGACAGATATCTGGCCATCTGTAATCCTCTGTGTTACTCTTCGATAATGAACCACACATTTTGTGTTAAATTTATTGTCATATCATGGCTGCTTGCCCTCAGCTTTCCACCAATTACTGTGATTGCTGCAGCTACACAAGAGTTCTGCAACCAAAATACCATCAACCATTTCTTCTGTGATTATTTTCCTCTCCTGGAACTTTCCTGCTCAGACACCTCATTAGCACAGACATTGATAATCGCAGTATCTTTCCCTACGTTATTTATCCCCTTCATGGTCATCACTGGATCCTATATCTGTATTGCCCAGGAAATCCTAAAGATAAAGTCCAATATTGGGAGACAAAAAGCCTTCTCCACCTGCAGCTCCCACTTGGCTGTGGTCTCCATATTTTATGGGAGTCTCATTGTTACTTATGTGATTCCCACAAGAAACCAGTCACAGACCATTGGAAATCTTCTTTCACTTTTATACACAGTAGTGACTCCTTTTATTAACCCAATGATTTACAGCTTGAGAAGTACAGATATGAAAAAAGCTCTTGAAAATATTATACAATAAATTATATTTTACTAAATGTAAACCAGGATTTTGACTAATTCTGTTACTCAGTATATTGGCAATAAAGCAAAATGTCATTAGTAACTAGATGGTGTCGTTTCTGAAGAAACCACAAGATGTTGGCTTTGAAACGCAAGAGGTGTTGGGGCCAGTCGCCCCTGGTGCATAGAGAGTACACAAAGTTGGTAGAATCTGGTTTAAAACTGTGAAAATTGAAGCAGATCAAATTGTACCATTAAAATCAATCAAAAAACCTGATTGGCTGTTTTTGGCTCCACCCACTTTTAAAATTTGAATCCCGACTGTGCCAAGTTTGAGGACCCTCCCATTAACAATCTAAGAGCGGCGACAGTTTTAACTTTTTCCCTTTAAACAAATGGCTAATATTTGATTGGCTGTGGTAGACTCCGCCCACTTTTCCAAATTTTAACCCCAGTGACCCATGGTGCCAAGTTTTGGGTCTCTGGCTTTAACACTGTGGGAATGACAGTGTTTGACATTTTCTCATTGAAGTCAATAGGGATAATCTGATTGGCTGTTTGTTGCTCCGCCCACTTTTTGGAGTCCCCAAAATGTGACAGAACTTTTCAGGTTGACCCCATGACTAAGTGACCCAAGTTTGGTGAGTGTAACTTTAATGCTGTACGAGTGGCAAAAGTTTAAAATTTTCCAATGAAAGTCTATGGGAAAAAATGGGGTCTTTGGGGGGCCGCCACAGGGCCACAGAGGGTGGGATTGCTTAACAGACCACAAGCAACCTATTCGGGTATGAGCCGAACAAGTGTGCAAAGTTTCATAATTGTACTCCTAAAACTCTGGGAGGAGTAGTGTTTAGAAAATTGCTAAAATTTCATTGGCTGTTGGTAGCTCTGCCCACTATGGTGTGCCCCCCAAAATACATATTTTTATTTGGGGTGGCACCAACAATATGCGGTCCGAGTTTGGGGAGTGTAGCTTCAAAACTGTACGAGCGGCAGCGATTTTAAAATTTTCCCTGTCAAAGTCAATACGAAAAAAGGCGTCTTCGGTGGTCCGCCGCACGGGCGCAGTGGGTGGGATCACTTACTAAAGCACAAGCAATGTACTTTGCTATAAGGCGAATAGGTGTGGAAAGTTTGGCGCTTGTACCCCTAAAACTGTAGGAGGAGTAGCGTTTAGAAAATGGGGGGGCGCTAATAATAAGAATAAGAATAAGAACGAGCTGAACTAGTAGAACAGTATGTTGCCTTCTTCAAAGCCAACATAATAAGAACGAGCTGAACTTGTAGATCAAGATGTTGGCTTCTTCAAAGCCAACATAATAAAGTACCCCCTACAAGGCAATATAAAATCATGAGGTTGAAGTAAATATACAGGGCCTCTTAATATTGGTGTATAACTGCTGGTATATCAGTGCTGGTGGTAAATCTGTGAATTAAAGGACAAGTAACCCAAACAATTTTTAATTAAACTGAGCTCTTTTATAATCTAATTATTAGCACTTCCATTTCTGTGGGTCAATTGTACCTCAACTTTGCTGTTTGAAAAAACCCACAATCCTACAACCAATGGGCAACTGTGAATAAAGTGCTGTATCTGACTCAGTATTAATTAATTAATTGTCATAATCTGAAATGTCAAACATTGATGTTTGTTGGGAGAGGGTTTTTTTGTACAGCTAACCAAAGCAAGTTACCGTATATACTCGAGTATAAGCCGAGTTTTTCAGCACCCAAAATGTGCTGAAAAAGTCTAACTCGGCTTATACTCGAGTCAGTCAGGTCAGACTCACCCAAACCGCATCAATTGTGCTCATTAAATCTCCTCCTGTGCCCCACACAGCTGCCTCGTTCCTGGCTGCTGGCAGCCATTTTCCCTGCATTACCGTATACATTGTTCCTTCTGTAAATGGGCATGCCCCTCCTACTTGACCTCTCCATTCAGTTTGAGGGGGTGTCCAAACTACAGCCCGCTGATTTGTAATTGGGCCGCAGCCAGGGCCGGATTATCCAGCAAGGCAGGTGGTTTTATCGGCACGGTACAGGGCCTGCCTAGCTGAAGGGGCCTGGGCAGCCGGG
The DNA here is from genome assembly GCF_017654675.1 of Xenopus laevis. Taxonomy (NCBI): domain Eukaryota; kingdom Metazoa; phylum Chordata; class Amphibia; order Anura; family Pipidae; genus Xenopus; species Xenopus laevis. The sequence continues at coordinate 157,243,269 of NC_054375.1, forward strand.
CTACCATTGAGGAAAGAATCACCTGCCCCCCCCGCTGGCCTGGCGTCAAAATGATCAGCAGCCTCCCACATCTTGCACCCTGCCGTGACGTCCAGCTGCGACACACTTATGAGGTTAGTTGCGCAGTAGTTTCTGCAGTTAATACTGAGCCGATACTATGGGACTCTAGTGCCGGAGGGGTGTCTCTCTCTCTCTTCAGCACTCTCTGCTCTCTTTAGCGCTCTCTCCTCTCTTTAGCGCCCTCTCCTCTCTATAGCGCTCTCTCCTCTCTTTAGTGCTCTCTCCTCTCTATAGCACTCTCTCTCTCTAGCTCTCTCTCTCTCTATGGGGCAAATTCACAAAGGCGCGAAGCGCCGAACGATAGCGTTACTTCGCTAGCGTTTGGCATTTTCGTTACTGCGCAAATTCACTAACGAACGCTGGCGTAGTTTCGCTAGTGTTACTTCGCAACCTTACGCCAGGCGAATCTTCGCTAGCGACGTAACTACGCAAATTCACTAACTTGCGCAGTGTACTGAACGCTACCTTTTACGCTAGACTTCCTTCGCCACCTCAGACCTGGCGAAGCACAATCGAGTAGATAGGGATTGTTTAAAAAAAGTCCCAAAAAACCCTGGCGTGTTTTCTACATGATGGCTGATAGGCTGAAAAAGATCGAAAATTTTTTGGGGCTCCCCTTCCTCCCCCCTACATTTCCTGACTCATGGCAACTTACCTAGACAGTGGGCACATGTGTAGGGCAAAATAAAATTTTTATTTGCAGATTTGAAGGTTTTCTAGGCATTTGTAGTGCAGATACGTGTTCCTCCATTGAAATTTGAATTTCGCGCCGTATTCAAATTAGCCTTCGCTAGCGCAACTTCGCTTTATATAGCGAATCAACGCTAGCGCAACTTCGCAACCTTACGCTACCCCTGTGCGCAACTTCGGATTTTAGTGAATTTGCGGAGCCCTGGCGAAACTACGCCTGGCGAAGTGTGGCGAAGTGCGGCGAAGTTGTGCCTGGCGCAACTTCGCATCTTAGTGAATTTGCCCCTATAGCTCTCTCTCTCTATAGCTCTCTCTCTATAGCTCTCTCTCTATAGCTCTCTCTCTCTCTCTCTATAACTCTCTCCCTAGCTATAGCTCTGTCTCTCTCTCTCCTTTTATTATGGGATATGTAAGCCATTTCAGCTACTGTTCATAGCCTTTAACATTTCCAAGCTAAAAACAAGTTTTCAATAACATAATCTTTGGGCATATTAAAAATATAAAAAACTAGTTCTGTAGATGGCTGAAGTTTTACTGCTCCAAATCTAATTTTACATCACTTGTCTACTGGTTCAGAGAATGGGCATTAACACTCGGGGGTTGATACTTATTATTATGGAAAAATTTACTGAGCTGTAACGATTTTACAGAGCTCTCTCTCCTTTAATGCTGTAAAGTATAAATACAAGATGTCCTTCCTGAATGTTTAACATGTAGTGGTGTACACACTCAAAATATATGATAATCATATTAGCTTTGCTGCTTGATTAGATTTTTTTGGTGGCCAAATTTAGGAAAACTTACCAGCACCCTAGACTTATACTCAGGTCAATAAGGTTTCCCAGTTTTTGTAGGTAAAATTAGGTACCTCGGCTTATACTCGGATCGGCTTATACTCGAGTATATACGGTAACACTGTTCATTACTTTGAAATATGTTTACTTTCTGCAGAGAAATCCCACTGCTGTAGCCATGTTAGATCTTGCAACTGTAACAATGTAAATGTGATTCTTTGTATCCTGAATCCAAAAAGGTTCTACTATGGCTTGGTTAAAGGGGTTGTTTACCTTTAAATTACCTTTAAGAATAATGTATATAGTGATATTCTGAGACAATTTGCAATTGGTTTTCATTTTTTATTATTTGTGGTTTTTTAGCTTTTTATTCAGAAGCTCTCCAGTTTGCAATTTCAGCCATCTGGTTGCTAGGGTCTGAATTCCCCTAGCAACCATGCACTGATTTGAATAAGAGACTGGAATATAAATAGGAGAGGCCTGAATAGAAAGATGAGGAATAAAAAGTAGCAATAACAATACATTTGTAGCCTTACAGAGCATTTGTTTTTTAGATGGGGTCAGTGACCCCCCCCCCCCATTTGAAAAGTTAACTTAAAAGTGAACCAGACGTTTGTGTATTTTGTGACTTTGGTTAAGAAGAAAACTTTTTTTTCAACCTGCAAAATGTCTTCTTGTCAACTCCCTGTGTAAGAAATATATTCACATTTTGAATTTTTCTGTGTTTTTTTTCTTGGATTCATAAAAACCCACAAAGCTGAGTTTAATTTTCTCTTCAGCAGCCTTTATTCATTTACTAGACATTAAGCCCGTTAAATTAACGGGCGCTAGAACATATGTAGTCAAACATTCGCCAGAGACGGTCCGTGGGGCACATGCGCAGTAGCGCAATCCCACGGACACAGGGACTGGACACAGAGACACTTCAACTTTATTATATAGGATTATTAGCTTCCTCTTTTGAAAGTTGAGAAATGTCTTCAAAACATACAGTATGATAGTTGTATTTATTATTAGTGATGGGCGAATTTATTCGCCAGGTGCGAATTTGTGGCGAATTTGTGCAATTCGCCGCCAGTGAATAAATTCACGAAACGCCCCGAGAAAATTCAAAAACTAGACGCGGGCGGCGTTTTGCGAATTTTCCGCCGTTTCGCAAATTTTTCGCTGTTTTGCGAATTTCACGCGAAATTCTCAAATTTTCCGGCAAAGCGGCGCAAATTCGCCCATCACTATTTATTATATTTGAAAGTCCAGCAGGTGGTTTGAATACATTCATTCTGTGTCAGTGTTTGGTTGTTTCTGCTCTGTGATCTGTGGCAATTAATTCAGTGTCAATCTCAGTCATTAGTTCTGGTGATGTACATGTTACCTGTTTAGTTCTGTTCTTAGTTCAAGTGAAGTCATTACATCATCTCTTAATCCTTCAATAAATATAACCCTGTTGTCACCTCCTTGTCTATCCTTAGATACAGAATTCTATAGCCTTAGGCATTTTTACCATATACAACTAATATACTTTCAACTATTTGAAGGTATACTAATAAATTGTATAGCTGACTGCTTATCTCTTCTGAAATATAAACAAAGACTTTACACCCAAATATTCTCATGGTTTCACACCTGGTTTCTCACCATGTCACAGTTCATATAGATTTGTTTTCAGTTTCACAGTACAATCTGTTTTGTAGGTACAGTAAGTATTTCTGCTTCACCCCAGTATTTCTCAGATAGTCTGGATTCAGTCCTCATACATCTGATTATTTTTCTTTTTAGCCACTCCATTCTGTTCTGGTGTATATATAACTTCTGATGCTCTATCCCATGTTGTTTGAAGACACTCCAGTGAATTCACCTCAATTATCACCTCTAAACAAACCCTGTCACACAGTCCTACAGTTGATCACACACGTCTGCTTATTTGTTTTTTATTATCTAAATGACTGTGTATCTTGTATGGTCATCTGTTAAAGTTACTATATATCTGTTACCTCCTGTGTAATGACGGGCGAATTTGGGTCTTTGAAAAATTCGCGAATTTCTTGCAAAATTTGCGAAACGGCGAACATTTTACGAAATGGCGCCTGTGTCTCGTTTTTGGCGCCGGCGTACGTTTTTTGGATGCCGGCAAAAATGTGCTGGCGTCCATTTTTTTACGCCAGTGAATTTTCGCTAGAGAATTTTCGCAGCGATTCCGCAAATTTATTTGCCGGCGGCAATTCACTGGAATTCCCTGTGAATTCACATTTGCCCATCACTACTCCTGTGTGGACATAGAAACACATACATCACTGTGTAGAAGGCAAAGTGATCTTGAAGCTCATTTCTGGAGTATAGCTCTCTTGCCTTGTAGCTTTGGCTTTGATACAACACTTGCTTCTTGCTATGGGTGGACAGACAGAAACACAAGATCTTCTCTTGGTTGCTGACTGCCTTATGCAGACTATGAGGAGACATGTGTGATTTATGTGCAACATACTACTTGTTAACCATTAATAACCATACCATAAAGAACCACCCAGAGACAAAAGCTTCCTTTTGATGGATGAGGGTCAGCCACAGCTTTTTATTTGAACATGTTATTATTCTTCCCGTAAACCAGAACTTGCCATTACGTCACCACACATCAATTTACCAAATGACAGCCACCATGTGAGTTAAGCCAATACAGCATCTATAACAAATGGCAAGGACACACTTTTTACCCCACCATGGAGGAGTTCCTGTAAACCAACACGCAACTCTGACCCCCACCCAAATGCGAAAAAGCCTCTCCTATTCCATCCTGTAAACCTGAAAGAAGAATGTCCAGGTCAATATCATTTAAATAAACACAATCCCGTAACATGAGGCCCTGATTAATACTCTCCAACTGCCTGTGCCGGACTATGATTCCCCCCCGTCCAAACAAAATGGGAGATCCTTGTATTAAAAAGGCTCCTGGCCCTCCTACTCACATCAGGGTCAGTTGCAACCCTCCAGAATAACCTAGGAATTATTTCCGACCACACCATGATATTCTCTGAGACAAAGGCTATAAACCTGCCGATATCAGACATTATCAGAGCCAAAAGCTCCGCTACCCAGACCTAGGTCATTGCCGCCCACATGTGTTACCAATACGACTGGGGGGGATGACTCTACTGATTGCCAAAACTTCTAGTAATAACTGTAGCCCCTGTAAGTCCCCACTCCCGCGCATTGAAAATGTACCCCTGCCAAATATAGTGGCCAACCAGCCAAATCATCACTGTTGGAGGTCCTGGAAGAAATAAAAACATCAGTAAATCTGGACAATATAAGTTGTGAAAACAGGCTGATTTCTAGCGACTCAACTTTTTTATTTGATTGTCTTTGAGCTCTCTCAAGCTCAACTCAGTTGCTGCATCTATATGTAATGAATGAGTCTCAATTTCAGCTTGATTTAAACCAAAATAGTACTTAAGCTATGCTTAAATATGGACTCAAATTTAAAATGGGTCAATGGGGAACCATCTAGGTGTGATAGAAAATGGTCACCAGGGAACCTAATTACTGAAAATTCAGACACTATGTTAAATGGGCAGGCCGGGCCTCCTATGGCTCTTACAGGAATCCAATACCTCTGCCCTAAAATGTCTGTCTTTGACCTCCTAACGCACAAGTGAATCTTAACTTTATGACATAGAACATCCCTCAATAACAAACCCCAATTTTTGAGTTTGCTAGGTGGGAGCAGCTCACTGACTCGCAATGTTGCAGAAAACACTAGAGCAAAAGTCATTCTAAATAGGGAGACATAGTAACATAGTAAGTTAGGTTGAAAAAAGACACGCGTCCATCAAGTTTAACCTTTTAACCTGCCTAACTGCCAGTTGATCCAGAGGAAGGCGAAAAAAAACCCCATCTGAAGCCTCTCCAATTTGCCTCAGAGGGTGATAAAATCCTTCCTGCCTCCAAAATGGCAATGGGACCAGTCCCTGGATCAACTTGTACTATGTGCTATCTTCCATAACCCTGACGTATATAATTTACATGAGTAAAATGAAATATATTTCTTAAACATGTATTTACACAGAAAAAATACAAAAGATTGTAAATTAAAAGTTATTTCTAAAACAGAAAAGTTTTAGTGAGTAACTCACTCAGTATGTAATGTGTTTTATAGGCTTAGATAATTCTAGAATTAATGTATATGTATAATAAAATTATAGGAAGTTTTATTTTAATTTTGACTTTGACATTAGTTTTTCTCTATGGACCTTATTATTCCAGCCTCAATAGGCCTCAGCAGATTTCTCCATAGACTTAGTGAGTGTGTAAGTTGGTGCATCTAGTAAATAAAAGGAGACAAGTTTAACACCTCCCAGTCAGTAGCCGGTGCCATTCTGATAGGAACAAATCACGTCAGTACATTATTGCTAAATCTTCTGTTTCTGGGAAATGTTTCATAGAAAGAAATTTCTAGGGCTGGACTTACAGGAATGTCTGTTACAATGTAGAGCAGGTTGGTCTGATGCTTCTTCTTTCTTGTGATTCCAACATATTTCTGCTTCTAATCTGCTCTTTCCTTCCATATTCACTAAAGCCTTAACTATTAAATAGGGAATCCACACTATTATATAAATGCTCCAAACTGCAGTGGTTGTTTAATAAATCAGTTCTTTTTTCTCTAACAGCTGATTATAAATGTAACTCTTTATTTGTGAGTTCATCAAACGAATATTATTATTTCTCCAGATGTAACCAACACAGGTAGGAACAAACTGGACTAAAATCCTGTTCTGTACATGAAACAGCTCTTAACATGTTCTGTATTTCTGCTGCATATTGTTCCCTCTTCCCCAGCCAGTCTGTTAATTCCAACTCATTTCTTTCCTCTCCGATTTTAAGATTTTAGATTGTAAGCTTTCGTGGCAAGAAAAAGTGTTCAATTGTCAGCTTTATGTTTCAGAATCTTAAGTCAATATCACATCCTCCCGATCACTGAAAAATAGGCTGTGCCATTGCTTTTAGATTGTGAGCTAAAATGACATAAATGATAGATCATATGGGGTTTCTTCATTTTGGGTGTACTCATAGGTAAACCTATATTGGGCACCAAACTGTTCAGCCAATCCCTGAAATTCATATTTAGATTGTTTTATCTCAGTACCATTGAAATATGGGAGATATGATGCTGCAAAATGGATGTTTTGAGGTGATTTTTCAGAAATATCATCAAAATTGCCAAATTTAGGAAATCTTTGCAGCTTGGCACTTTGCAGGAAATATACATTTGTACCCATTTTGAAGTCAAAAATAGATGTTGTCTTTCTGGATTGAGTGTATTTTTTGTATGCATACAATGCCATAAATGTGTTGATTTTGCAATATTTGGAATTACAGAAATGACAGTTCATTTGGTTTGGTTCATATTAAGGGGAACATTTACATTTACTAGAATTGTGTTTTTCTGATGAATTTTTGCTAAAAAAACAAGTTGCAACAACATTGCCTATTTACTAAAAGTCGATCAACACACTTTGAGGGTTATTTCATAAGGTTCGAGTTATGTTTTCCACTAATCTTTAAGTTTTTGAGTTGATTTTTTTTTTTGAGTTTTATTATTCCCTGACTCTGGAAATAGTTTGAATCCAAAAATACACCATGTGAAACCTGTTGAGGTCATTGAGGATTAAATGTCAGAGGTCCCTTGAACCATTTGAAGATGTTAGTATCCTGCATGATGGAGGGTTTTGCCCAAAAACGAAATCAATTCAAGCGATCCTGGTTTTTTCCAGCCAAAAAGTCGATCGTGTTATTTGAGGTATAAAAAGCTCTAACATTCGACATTGGATAAATATCCCCCATCGTTAGCAAATTACCTTGTTACTAGAGAAATTTCATGCTGGTTTGCCAGGCAAATTTTTACTCAGGCAAACGATTGTAAATCAAAGTGAGAAAAGTTCAATTTGTTACCCTTTTTTATCTATTTCACCAAGTTCAGACTGGTGAATTAATACAATGAAGCTACATCCTATGCATTGTTATGTTTATGATGTTAGTGGCATCATATCCTGTATTTCAAAAAGTCAAAATTTTTATTTAACGTGTGATTATGTTTACAAGTTAGACATATAATTTTTACACTTTTTTTAACATTTGAAGCTCATGCCACATTTGTGTTGGGTGGCCTCATGGCCTAGGACAGGGGTCCCCAACCTTTTTGACTCGTGAGCCACATTTAAATCTAAAAAAGAGTTGGAGAGCAACACAAGCATGAAAAAGTCCATGGGGATGTCAAATAAGGGCTGTTACTGGCTGTTTGGTAGCCCCTATGTGGACTGGCAGCCTATAGGAGGTTCTGTTTGGCAGAGCACCTGGTTTTTGTACTTCTGAAGAGAAAATGTGCTGGTAATAAATGTTCCCCAGTGTGTGTGATCTGGTTATCATATGTGGGAGATATGATGCTGTAGACTGGAAGCTTTGGTCATTTTTCAAAAACTGAATTTTTTTTAAAAAAGATCATTTTAGGAAAGAATTGTAACTTGGTATTTTTGGGTAGAAAGATATATGTGCCCCTTTTTAGATTGATCAGAATCTGTTCTTTTTAAAAATGTTTAGTTTTTAGGGTAAAATTACTGTTGTGAAATGAAGTGAAATGTTTGGCCTTGAAATCAGAAGTTTGCAATTTTGTGGAACGGAGCTGTGGAAGTTTCATAGTGTCCTGGTTGGAGTTTTTGATGTATACAAGTGAGAAATCTAATGGGAAAGAGTACAGTATTTTCAAAAATGGTTTGGCAATAGAAGTACCAAATCAGCTGGGAGTGAAAGGGTTAAAGTTAAACTGTGCCAGAAAAATGTCCTGTTGTGGGAAACATCAACTCTGTGCTCTAGTCTTTTGTGTGTCCTGCACTCCAGTTCTTTACATCAAACATCCTTTTTTTACTCTACAAACATTAAAACCTGGGTCAGTTTTGCAAGGAAAAAAAAATCATTGTATTTCACATTCAAACTATTTTTTTTATTTTTTTTTAATATTGTGTCTGTGTTTGAATGCTGATAAGTAGCACTGTTAACCCTTCCTATTTACATAGTTACATCATTAATTTGGGTTGAAAAAGTCCATCACATTCAACCCAGCGCCCATACATACACACACTCACACCAACCCATCCATACACTCACATAAACTATATATATAGTGAATAAAGTACCCCCTTTTGTAAAATATAGGGATATTATAAGTTACCGAGGAGTTTCATGACCATATAAAAGTACGAGGCCGAAGGCCGAGCTATACAGGTCATGGAACTCCGAGGTAACTTCTAATATCCTCATATTTTACAACTGGGGGTACTTTATTTATTATAATACACAAGTTTCAGTGAGTCATGTGACAGAAATGACATCAGAACTCACCGTTTATAACTGATGACATCAGAACTCACCGTTTATAAGGATATAATTTACAGGATATTCATGGCTTTTGTGTATTATATACCAATATCTTTATTAATTGTAGATTTTAGTATCACAATATCCTACAGTATAATACTTGCCAAGAAATCATCCAAGCCTTTGAACTTTATTTGCTTTAGTAGCCACCGTATAACACTGCCCAGAATTCCTTCCAACAATTCCTTCCAACTTTTTATCATCAAAAACCCTTAAATCCTTCTCATTTAAGGAAACTCCCAACACACTGCCATTTAGTGTATAACTTGCATTTATATTATTTTTGCCAAAGTGCATAACCTGCATTTATCAACATTGAACCTCATTTTCCAGTTTGCTGCCCAGTTTTCCAGTTTAGACAGATCACTTTGCAAAGTGGCAGCATCCTGCATGGAACCTATAGTTCTGCACAATTTAGTCTCATCTGCAAAAATAGAAACAGTACTTTCAATGGCCACCTCCAGGTCATTAATAAACAAGTTGAAAAGCAAGGGACCTAGTACAGAGCCCTGCGGTACTCCACTAACAACACTGGTCCAATTAGAAAAAGTTCCATTTACCACCACTCTGTGTAGTCTATCTTTTAGCCAGTTCTCTATCCAGGTACAGGTAAGGGACCTGTTATCTGTAATGCTTGAGACATGGGGTTTTCAAGATAATATTAGTCTTGTCAATAATCATTTTAACAGTAAATAACCCCATTAGGATTGTTTTGCCTCTAGCCACAAATGTTAAAAGGTCAAGGAAACTATGGACCAGTAATATTCAGATTTTTTTGCCTTCTACTTTCTAAGGTTTTGCTGATATTCTATTTTCAGAAAAAATGTAACCAAAGAAAGGCAGAGATTTCTGATTTCTAATGTTCTTGTTCTCTTAAATCCCCAAAGACACACGTCTGTGCTAGTGATGGGCGAATTCGCGCGATTCACCGCCAGCGAATAAATTCGCGAAACGCCTGCGAAAATTCGGCCGAAAAAATTCGCCGGAGTAGAAAAAAAAGGGGGCCGGCGTAAAAAACGGGCGCCGCCATCAAAAAAAGGGGGCCGGCGTCATAAACGGGGGTGCCGGCATCAAAAACGAGACACCGCCACCGTTTTGCGAATTTTACGGCGAAGCGAAACGGCGCAAATTCGCCCATCACTAGTCTGTGCTAAAGATTGTAATATACCTGGATATGGGATTTACAGTCAAATTTTGAAAATATTTTGGCTCCATTTAGATCTGTGATGATGTCATCAATAGTAAGTGTGATGCATCTTATCTCTTTGAATGGCCCTGTTTGCATGTTGCATATCTATGTATAACCAGAATTTACCAGGTTGCTTTAGGTTTAGGAGCAACAATTGGGGAGAGCCGAGCCTTCTACTTGTTCAATAATATCAAATGTTTTTGCAGTTGCTGTAACTCTTTCTCCACCAGCTTGTGAACATGAAAAGGAATCTGTGAGGCTGAACTGAAGGTGTTATTGACTGATCAATATGAAGTTTCACTTGCAGCCACTTTACTATGCCAATGCCTTTAAAAAGGTTTGGATGTTTGTGCACTATGTCCGGAATGTGAGATTTGTTTATGTTCCTCACTAGTGTAACAAGACATAAGGCCACTGCACTGCTGCAGTTAATGAGTGTGTCACCAGCACATTCCACTACATAGAAAGAGTCACTTATTGAATTGTCTTTGAATGTCAGTTGTGAGTGAAATGTACCACATATAGACAAGGCATGTGATGAGTAGGGATGTCGCGGACTGTTCGCCGGCGAACTTGTTCGCGCGAACATCGGCTGTTCGCGTCCGCCGCAAGTTCGCGAACGTCGCGTGACGTTCGCCATTTTGGGTTCGCCTTACCTGGCGCTTTTTTTTGACCTCTCACCCCAGACCAGCAGATACATGGCAGCCAATCAGGAAGCTCTCCCTCCTGGACCACCCCCACACCCCCTGGACCACTCCCCTTCCATATATAAACTGAAGCCCTGCAGCGTTTTTTCATTCTGCCTGTGTGTGCTTGGAAGAGCTAGTGTAGGGAGAGAGCTGCTAGTGATTTCACTGATTTGAGGGACAGTTGATAGTAAGTTTGCTGGCTAGTAATCTACTTGATACTGCTCTGTATTGGAGGGACAGAAGTCTGCAGGGATTTGAGGGACATTTTAGGGTAGCTTTGCTGGCTAGTAATCTACCTTCTACTGCAGTGCTCTGTATGTAGCTGCCTGCTGTGGGCACTGATCTCTTCTGATCTCATCTGCTGACTGCTGTAATAACCCAATAGTCCTTGTAAGGACTGCTTTTATTTTCTTTTTTGTTGTTTTACTTTGCTACTTTAACAGCCAAGTGCTATTAGTCTAGCAGTGTTGGGGAGTGGGACTGGTGTGCTACTGTGCTGCTCCTAGTAGTTCAGCAGCACCAACCCGAGAATATTTTTTTTTTTAATATACATATAATTTTTTTTTTTATTTTACTTATCTTACTGTTCTTTAAGGTGTCCAGTGCTGTTTGCTGTTCTTCATAGTAGTTCACCAATAGTAGTGCACTTGCAGGCATTATTTGCCCAGTGGCCATCTAGCTGTGTGAGCTTGTTCACATTCTGTCTAAATATCAATAATATTACCGTCTCCAGAAACACCACCTGAGTGACGTTTTTCAAGCAGCAATAATATATTCCGTATCCACCACTGCTGTAGTGTATACGTTGACCTTGTAGGCATTATTTGCCCAGTGTGTTCTTCATTTTCAAACCACTGCCACTTAGCTGTGTGAGCTTGTTCACATTCTGTCTAAATATCAATAATAATACCGTCTCCAGAAACACCACCTGAGTGACGTTTTTCAAGCAGCAATAATATATTCTGTATCCACCACTGCTGTAGTGTATACGTTGACCTTGTAGGCATTATTTGCCCAGTGTGTTCTTCATTTTCAAACCACTGCCACTTAGCTGTGTGAGCTTGTTCACATTCTGTCTAAATATCAATAATAATACCGTCTCCAGAAACACCACCTGAGTGACGTTTTTCAAGCAGCAATAATATATTCCGTATCCACCACTGCTGTAGTGTATACGTTGACCTTGTAGGCATTATTTGCCCAGTGTGTTCTTCATTTTCAAACCACTGCCACTTAGCTGTGTGAGCTTGTTCACATTCTGTCTAAATATCAATAATAATACCGTCTCTAGAAACACCACCCGAGTGACGTTTTTCAGGCAGCAATAATATATTCCGTATCCACCACTGCTGTAGTGTATACGTTGACCTTGTAGGCATTATTTGCCCAGTGTGTTCTTCATTTTCAAACCACTGCCACTTAGCTGTGTGAGCTTGTTCACATTCTGTCTAAATATCAATAATAATACCGTCTCCAGAAACACCACCTGAGTGACGTTTTTCAAGCAGCAATAATATATTCCGTATCCACCACTGCTGTAGTGTATACGTTGACCTTGTAGGCATTATTTGCCCAGTGTGTTCTTCATTTTCAAACCACTGCCACTTAGCTGTGTGAGCTTGTTCACATTCTGTCTAAATATCAATAATAATACCGTCTCCAGAAACACCACCTGAGTGACGTTTTTCAAGCAGCAATAATATATTCCGTATCCACCACTGCTGTAGTGTATACGTTGACCTTGTAGGCATTATTTGCCCAGTGTGTTCTTCATTTTCAAACCACTGCCACTTAGCTGTGTGAGCTTGTTCACATTCTGTCTAAATATCAATAATAATACCGTCTCCAGAAACACCACCTGAGTGACGTTTTTCAAGCAGCAATAATATATTCCGTATCCACCACTGCTGTAGTGTATACGTTGACCTTGTAGGCATTATTTGCCCAGTGTGTTCTTCATTTTCAAACCACTGCCACTTAGCTGTGTGAGCTTGTTCACATTCTGTCTAAATATCAATAATAATACCGTCTCCAGAAACACCACCTGAGTGACGTTTTTCAAGCAGCAATAATATATTCCGTATCCACCACTGCTGTAGTGTATACGTTGACCTTGTAGGCATTATTTGCCCAGTGTGTTCTTCATTTTCAAACCACTGCCACTTAGCTGTGTGAGCTTGTTCACATTCTGTCTAAATATCAATAATAATACCGTCTCTAGAAACACCACCCGAGTGACGTTTTTCAGGCAGCAATAATATATTCCGTATCCACTGCTGTAGTAGTGTATACGTTGACCTCGTAGGCCTTGTTTGCCCAGTGTGTTCTTCTTCTTCTTCATTTTCAAACAACTCCCATCTAGCTGTGTGAGCTTGTTCACATTTTGTCTAAATAACAATAATAATACCGTCTCTAGAAACACCACCCGAGTGACGTTTTTCAGGCAGCAATAATATATTCCGTATCCACTGCTGTAGTAGTGTATACGTTGACCTTGTAGGCCTTGTTTGCCCAGTGTGTTCTTCTTCTTCTTCATTTTCAAACCACTGCCACTTAGCTGTGTGAGCTTGTTCACATTCTGTCTAAATATCAATAATAATACCGTCTCTAGAAACACCACCCGAGTGACGTTTTTCAGGCAGCAATAATATATTCCGTATCCACTGCTGTAGTAGTGTATACGTTGACCTTGTAGGCCTTGTTTGCCCAGTGTGTTCTTCTTCTTCTTCATTTTCAAACCACTGCCACTTAGCTGTGTGAGCTTGTTCACATTCTGTCTAAATATCAATAATAATACCGTCTCTAGAAACACCACCCGAGTGACGTTTTTCAGGCAGCAATAATATATTCCGTATCCACTGCTGTAGTAGTGTATACGTTGACCTTGTAGGCCTTGTTTGCCCAGTGTGTTCTTCTTCTTCTTCATTTTCAAACAACTCCCATCTAGCTCTGTGAGCTTGTTCACATTCTGTCTAAATATCAATAATAATACCGTCTCCAGAAACACCACCTGAGTTGTTGTTGTTTTTGTTTTAAAAATAATGCCAGGCAAAGGCAGGCCGCCACGCAGAGGCACTAGGGGCCGTGCTGCTATGCTATCCTGTGGCCCTAGGAAATTGCCCAGTTTTAAAAAGGCAATGACCCTGAACTCCCAAAATGCTGAAGAGGTAGTTGACTGGCTTACACAGCACACCCCATCCTCTACCGTTTCTAACTTTACCACAACATCCTCATCCTCCACTGCTATGGGCACCCCACGTAACACTTCCTCCACCACCGGCGCCCCTTCTTCACTGGAGTCAGAGGAGTTATTTTCACATGAGTTTCTTGAACTGAGTGATGCGCAACCATTATTGGCAGAAGAAGATGAAGGAGATGAGGACGTTACACCAGATTTAATTCTGGCAGAGAACACAACAGAGATGGACATAATGAGTGATGACGAGGAGGTCCCCGCTGCTGCTTCCTTCTGTGAGCTGTTAGAAGAAATTGATGCATCTGAGGAGAATGATGATGAGGAGATTGATGTTTTGTGGGTGCCCAGTAGAAGAGAGCAAGAGGAGGATAGTTCAGATGGAGAGACGGAGAGTCAGAGAGGCAGGAGGAGAATAAGACTTAGAAGAAGCAGGGAGGACAGCTCGCAGGGAACAGTAGGGCAACAACATGTATCGGCACCTGTGGTCAGCCGGCCAACGCACCCGCCATTGCCGCCAACGCCGCCGACTTCTACTTTTACCCCCAGATTGCCAGCCTCAAAAAGGTCAGCAGTGTGGGATTTTTTAATGTGTGTGCCTCTGACAAAAGCGTTGTAATTTGCAATGAGTGCAGTCAGAAACTGAGTCTTGGGAAGCCCAACAGCCACATAGGTACAACTTCTATGCGAAGGCACATGAACGGCAAGCACAAAGCACTTTGGGAGCAACACCTCAAAGGCAACAGGCAAACTAAAAGCCACCCTCCTTCTGGTCCAGCATCTTACTGCTCTACCTCTGCTGTCCTTGACCCGTCTGAACCACCCTCCACTCCGCCTTCCACCTTGACCACCAGTTCCCATTCCCAGTCATCTGCCCCCAGCCAAGTTTCTGTGAGGGCCATGTTTGAGCGTAAGAAGCCAATGTCTGCGAGTCACCCCCTTGCCCGGCGTCTGACAGCTGGCTTGTCTGCACTCTTAGCCCGCCAGCTTTTACCATACCAGCTGGTGGACTCTGAGGCCTTCCGCAAATTTGTAGCAATTGGGACACCGCAGTGGAAGGTACCCAGCCGCAATTTTTTTTCTAAAAAGGGAATACCACACCTGTACCACCATGTGCAGAGCCAAGTCACCGCATCTCTGTCACTTAGTGTTGGGCCAAAGGTCCATATGACTACTGACGCATGGTCCTCCAAGCATGGTCAGGGCAGGTATGTCACCTACACTGCCCACTGGGTGAACTTGGTCATGGCTGGGAAGCAGGAAATGTGTGGCTCAACAACGACAGTGGAGTTGGTGTCACCGCCACGGATTGCACGCGGTTCTGCCACCACCTCTACTCCTCCTTTGCTCTCTACCTCGTCTTCTTCCTCTTCTTTGTCCTCTGCTGCTGGGTCCTCCTCCTCCTCCACACCTGTGCACCCCCAGCTCCCCCTAGGCTATTCGACGTGCCAGGTACGCCGTTGTCATGCTGTCTTGGGGATGACGTGCCTGGAAAGCAAAAACCTTCCCGGATCTGTACTCCTGTCATCTCTGCAGTCACAGGCCGATCGGTGGCTGACCCCACACCAACTGAAGATCGGAAAAGTGGTGTGTGACAATGGAAGCAATCTGTTGGCAGCACTGAGACTGGGCAATTTAACACATGTGCCCTGCATGGCACATGTTCTGAATTTAATAGTCCAACGTTTTGTCTCCAAGTACCCAGGATTCCAGGACGTTCTCAGGCAGTCCAGGAAGGTGTCGGCCCATTTCAGACGTTCCTATACAGCCATGGCACGCCTTGCTGACATTCAGCAGCGGTACAACATGCCAGTCAGGCGTTTGATTTGCGACAGCCAGACTCGCTGGAATTCAACGCTCCTCATGTTGGAACGTCTGCTGCAACAACAAAGAGCCGTCAACGAATACCTGTTTGAACTGGGTGGTAGGACTGGATCTGCAGAGCTGGGGATTTTTTTCCCCCGTTACTGGGTGCTTATGCGCGATGCCTGCAGGCTCATGCGCCCTTTTGAAGAGGTTACAAATATGGTCAGTCGCACCGAAGGCACCATCAGTGACCTAATACCCTTTGCTTTCTTCCTGGAGCGTGCCGTGCGACGAGTGACAGATGAGGCTGTAGACCAGCGTGACGAGGAGCAGGAAGCGCACAATTTCTGGTCGGAATCACCAGAACGAACCCAGGCACCTGCTGCAACGCAGGGAGAGGTGTCAGAAGTGGAGTCAGAGGAGGAAGGTGGCTTTGTGGAGGAGGAGGACCAACAGGAGCAGGCTTCCCAGGGGGCTGGTGGTGACCTTTTGGGGACCCCTGGTCTTGTACGTGGCTGGGGGGAGGAGACCGTGGATGATGCAGTCCTTGATAACGAGGAAGCGGAGATGGATACCTCTGCATCCAACCTTGTGAGAATGGGGTCTTTCATGCTGTCATGCCTGTTGAAGGACCCCCGTATCAAGAGGCTTAAGGAGAAGGACCTGTACTGGGTCGCGACTCTACTAGACCCTCGGTACAAGCATAAAGTGGCAGAAATGTTACCAACATACCACAAGTCTGAAAGGATGCTGCATTTACAAACCAGCCTGCAAAACATGTTGTACAATGCTTTTAAGGGTGATGTCACTTCAGGAACTCATCAACATTCCAGGGGCAGAGGTGCCAGTAATCCTGCCACGAGCGCACCTGCAAGGACAAAGCACTTTGGCCACTCTGTAACGTCAGACATGCAAATGTTTTTTTGTCCAAGGCAGCGGCAGAACCCTTCTGGATCCACCCTCAAAGAACGCCTCGACCGGCAGGTAGCGGACTACCTGGCATTAACTGCAGATATCGACACTCTGAGGAGCGATGAACCCCTGGACTACTGGGTGCGCAGGCTTGATCTGTGGCCAGAGCTGTCACAATTTGCCATGAACCTCTTGTCTTGCCCCGCCTCAAGTGTCCTCTCAGAAAGGACCTTCAGTGCAGCAGGAGGGATTGTAACTGAGAAGAGAACTCGCCTAGGTCACAAAAGTGTGGATTACCTGACCTTTATTAAAATGAATGAGGGGTGGATCTCGGAGGGTTACTGCACGCCGGAAGACTTGTTCTGAGTTTCTGATTCTGACTCCCCATGCAGCTGTCCTTCTCTGCACGCCTCATGACTCCACATACAGCTGTCCTTTAGCGTCCTCCTCCCTCCACCACCGTTACAAACTAGGGTGCAAACCCTACTGGTTTAATTTGAATCCAGGTAAATCCTGAGTTTTTCTGGCCTCTGTGCTTCAGTGGCTGCGACAAAAATAAATGAATATTTTCAGCATTTATATGGCATATTTTTTCTGGCCTCTGTGCTTCAGTGGCTGTGACAAAAAAATGAATATTTTCAGCATTTATATGGCATATTTTTTCTGGCCTCTGTGCTTCAGTGGCTGCGACTAAAAAAACAGAATATTTTCAGCATTTATATGGCATATTTTTCCTGGCCTCTGTGCTTCAGTGGCTGCGACCAAAAAAACAGAATATTTTCAGCATTTATATGGCATATTTTTCCTGGCCTCTGTGCTTCAGTGGCTGCGACCAAAAAAATTGAATATTTTCAGCATTTATATGGCATATTTTTTCTGGCCTCTGTGCTTCAGTGGCTGCGACCAAAAAAAAATTAATATTGTTTGCATTTATATGGCATATTTTTTCTGGCCTCTGTGCTGCAGTGGCTGCGACAAAAAAAAAAATTAATATTGTTTGCATTTATATGGCATATTTTTCCTGGCCTCTGTGCTTCAGTGGCTGCGACCAAAAAAATTGAATATTTTCAGCATTTATATGGCATATTTTTTCTGGCCTCTGTGCTTCAGTGGCTGCGACCAAAAAAAAATTAATATTGTTTGCATTTATATGGCATATTTTTTCTGGCCTCTGTGCTGCAGTGGCTGCGACAAAAAAAAATTAATATTGTTTGCATTTATATGGCATATTTTTTCTGGCCTCTGTGCTGCAGTGGCTGCCACAAAAAAAAATTAATATTGTTTGCATTTATATGGCATATTTTTTCTGGCCTCTGTGCTGCAGTGGCTGCGACAAAAAAAAATTAATATTGTTTGCATTTATATGGCATATTTTTTCTGGCCTCTGTGCTGCAGTGGCTGCCACAAAAAAAAATTAATATTTTCAGCATTTATATGGCATATTGTTTCTGGACTTCTGGTTCAGTGGCTGCGACAAAAAAAACATAATTTTTCAGGAAAGTACACATGCCTAATTTTTCAGGGTTCTGCAACAGTGGCAAAATCGCATCTTTTATGGTCACCGCAGGTGATCAATAAAGTAGACCAAAACTGGGCCCACACTGCAGAATCAGTGTTTTTTGGTTCACTTCACTGTACATTGAATTACCTTTGCCTGACCGTGCACGTGCGCACAAGCACGGTGACTGCTAAACACACCACTACAGAAATATTGCCACCAACAGGACGAACATCCTGGAGGTGACAAGCAACTAGTAATTAAAAACTATTATTTGCTCACTTGACGGTATCATTCATTAAAGCTCTTTGCGTCTTTTTGCGTTGCAGTAAGCACCGCGTTTCGTCTTTGCGTGTGAACAGGCTGTAACTTTTACACGACTTGATTGGCATGTAGACGCCGGACGTTTTAAAGCATTTTATTACACAGGTTTAGAAATGTAGTGTGATTTCTGCCCTTTACAGCACAAAACGCAGCGCTGTGTCAACAATGGATTTTTTAGAAACATTTTTGCCCTTGATCCCCCTCTGGCATGGCACTGTCCAGGTCGTTGCACCCTTTAAACAACTTTAAAATCATTTTTCTGGCCAGAAATGTCTTTTCTAGCTTTTAAAATTCGCCTTCCCATTGAAGTCTATGGGGTTCGCGACGTTCGCGAACCGTTCGCATTTTTGACGCAAGTTCGCGAATATGTTCGCGAACTTTTTTTCCGACGTTCGCTACATCCCTAGTGATGAGCCATAAGGAAATATTTTCAGCTCAGTATTTTGCAATGCGGGTTTGCCTGTAAAGTTTTGGTAAGCGATTTGACTGATGCCCCTGTATCAATAAGAGCCTCATCAAGGTTGCCATTTATTATAATTATCTGCCATGGATTAGCAATTGTATGTACATGACAAGAATTATTTTCAGTAAGTGAGAATAAGTACAGTATATGCTGCCTGTATCTTCAGCTCCCACTGGGCCACTGAGCTTATTCTCTTTCCTGGAGATGCTTTAGTAGGTACAAGTAACTATTGTTTTGGAGCTGATCTGTATACTTTTACAAAATAATTATGTTCTCCACAGTTGCTGGACAGTTTTGCTGGTGGGGATAAGGGCCATTGCAATTATAGCAGGTTGCAGCAGATTTATGGGCTTGTTGTTTTTTTGGTGGGACATTAGCTAAAGAGAATGACTGATCTAGAATACTGTCATTTTGCTTAATTATTTTAGCTTGAATCTCTGCAGCATGGTTAATATGGGCAGTCTCTAGTCATTTAGATAAGGTCATAGTGGGTCTGTGAGTGGCTGTCGTCTGAGTTTAGTTAATGTGCCCCCCTATATAAGCTGCATGTGAATTACTTGTTCACATCTGCAAATTTACATGAGACAGCAGGATGCCTTAATCTCACATTATACTCATCAGTGCTGTCACTTGGTGACTGTTTTGACTTTCTAAACTTGAAAAGTCAAAAAAACTGGATTTATATGTGGAAAAAAGTGGGAGTATGTTTATAAATTATCTTATTTCTGCTTTAGCATTTAAAGCTCATACATGTGTTTTAGGGTGGGCTCATGGCTTAGGACAATAGAAGATCTCTGTCTTCATTTTGCTTCCTTGGACATTTTTAATAAGAAGTGACCACTTCCAGCAATTTCATCAATATCAGTAATAAATACATCCATATGATCATTATTTACCCACTGAATTTAAATTGATGTAAGTGTAATGAAATTAAGGAAGTTGCACTAGGATGAAAGTCATTCTAGAGAAAATACTTTATGAAGTGTTTACACTAAAAAAATATCACTGATAAAAGCACGTCAATATTCTTTTGATGAGACGCTATTGGGCATTTTGATGAATATGTTTATTTGTCACAAACATGGTTGCACGAAGCGTGTCAGAGACTTTCAACATGAAAATGTGCAGGTAAATAAATGTGCCCCTTTTGAGTGAAACTTGATGGGGTTGCCTTGAACACTATACCTGCATTGTAATCTGTAGGTTTTACAGAGGACTTGTACTCTAACAAATGAATGGGATGAATAGCTGAGGGCCTGGAAAGAAAGATCAGCAATAACAACAAGAAAATAACTGAAGTTTCACAAGTCAATAGCTTTTGTTATTAGTCAGTGACCATGGCAACCAGTTTCCAGGTTGGAGACCAGCAGAATAGTAAGATTAATAATTCAAAGACCATGGAAATAACAAAGAACAGCTGAAAAGGTGTTTGTAGCAGATCTATCAATTGCTTAGCCTTAGAAGTGCTCCCACAACCCCCCCCCCTTTTTGTATTTCTATCAATAACATGCTTTGTTCATTTAAACTTCTCCTTGAATGTCACCCAGTAAAATAACACAACTCCATGACTATAATTAATAGAATTAGTAAAATGTTGATAGATAATACAGTGAGGAAGTGAAAATGTAATTTGTTCCAGATGCATATAATTCCAAGAAAATATTTATTTCTATTAACTGGAGTTTGATTGGTAAATTGTAAACCTTAAAGGACAAGGAAAGTCTAAAATAGAATAAGGCTAGAAATGCTGTGTTTTGTATACCAAACATAAGCATGAACTTACTGCACCACAAGCCTAATCAAACAAATGGTTTATGCTTTCAAAGTTGGAAACAGGGGGCTGTCATCTTGTAACATTGTTAAACATCTTTGCCTGACCCTGACCCTGACCCTGCACATGCTCAGTGTGGTCTGGGCTGCTTAGGGATTGTCATAAACAAAGCTGCTTGAGTTCGGCATGGCTGGGAAGTAAGGCGGGGGCTCCCCCTGCTGCTCATAAGTATGATTGTTTCCCTGCTCAGCAGTTAGGGACCGTCTGACAATTCCTATCCACAGCAGTAAATGAAGGGGGAATTTCACTGCATACAGTCAGGTTTCTTATAAAAATGGTACACATTTTTTAATTAAAGTATATTGGAGATAGGTTTCTTTTTCATTAAAGAAAGTAAAAATAGGATTTTATTTTTTTGCCTTTCCTTGTCCTTTAATACATATATACTTTTTCCCTCCTAGGCAATGCAAATGAACAATCACTCAATGGTCAAAGAGATTTTCCTTTTGGGATTTCAACATCTCAACAATTTCAAGATACTGATTTTTTCTTTGATTCTTTTCATTCACATATTGACCATCTATGGAAATATCCTTGTCATAGTATTGGTAACAATTAGCCGAAATCTTCATTCTCCCATGTTCTTCTTTCTCCAACAACTCTCCTTATCTGATCTCCTGCAGTCCATGCTTATTGTCCCCACCCTGCTCAAAACTGTGATTAATGAAGGAGCTAAAATATCCCTTATTGGCTGTATTGTACAACTTTATATATTTGCTGCCACTGAATCTTTACAGTGTCTCCTTCTAACTGTGATGTCCTATGACAGATATCTGGCCATCTGCAATCCTCTGTGTTATTCTTCAATAATGAACCACAGATTTTGTGTTAAATTAATTCTCATGTCATGGCTGCTTGCCCTTAGCCTCATATCAGTTACTGTAATTACTGCAGCTACACAAGAGTTCTGCAACCAAAATACCATCAACCATTTCTTCTGTGATTATTTTCCTCTTCTAGAACTTTCCTGCTCAGACACCTCATTAGCTCAGATATTGATGATCTCATTATCTTTCCCTGTGTTACTTATCCCCTTCATGGTCATCATTGGATCCTATATCTGTATTGCCCATGAAATCCTAAAGATAACGTCCAATATTGGGAGACAAAAAGCCTTCTCCACCTGCAGCTCCCACTTGGCTGTGGTCTCCATATTTTATGGGAGTCTCATTGTTACTTATGTGGTTCCCAGTAGAAACCAGTCACAGACCATTGGAAAACTTCTTTCACTTTTATACACAGTAGTGACTCCTTT
This sequence comes from Xenopus laevis, assembly GCF_017654675.1. Taxonomy (NCBI): domain Eukaryota; kingdom Metazoa; phylum Chordata; class Amphibia; order Anura; family Pipidae; genus Xenopus; species Xenopus laevis. Next base: position 157,265,392 of record NC_054375.1, read on the forward strand.
TATTAACCCAATGATTTACAGCTTGAGAAGTACAGATATGAAAAATGCTCTTGGAAAAATTTTACAATAATGGATATTTTACCAAATGTAGACCAGGATTTTGACTAATTCTATTACTCAGTATATTGTCAATAAAGCAAAATGTCATTAGTAATTATAAGTTTGTTTCATCTGCATATATTCATGTTTCACAGTGAGAGTTGACATTCTATTCTCTATAAGACTATACATTTAAATTGTGCCAGCCTCTAGATTTAAATTAAAGGACAAGTAAACCTAACAATTTTTTTTAATTAAACTGAGCTCTTTTATAATCTAATTATTAGCACTTCCATTTCTGTGGGTCAATTTTACCTTAACTTTGCTGTTTGAAAAAAACCCACAATCCTACAACCAAGGGGCAACTGTGAATAAAGTGCTGTATCTCACTCTGTATTAATTCTGCTTAATTGTCATGATCTAAAATGTCAAGTATTGATTTTTGTTGGGAGAGGTGTTTTAGTACAGCTAACCAAAGCAAGTAAACATTGTGTATTACTTTGAAATATGTTTACTTTCTGCAGAAATATCCCACTGCTGTAGCCATGTTAGATCTTGCAACTGTAACAATGTAAATGTGATTCTTTGTATCCTGAATCTAAAAAGGTTTTACTATGGCTTGGTTAAAGGGGTTGTTCACCTTTAAATTACCTTTTAGAATAAAGAAGGTGAAGGCAAATAATTAAAAAACTATACAAAATAAATAATGAAGACCAATTGAAAAGTTAACTTAACTTAAAAGGGAAACAGTCGTTTCATTGGTTTTGTGTTATTCATTACTTTTTGTGTATTTTGTGACTTTGGTTAAGAAGAAAACTGACATCTTTTTTTTCATCCTGCAAAATGTCTTCTGTCGACTCTCTGTGTAAGAAATATATTCACATTTATGATTTTTTCTGTGTTTTTTTCTTGGATTCATAAAAACCCACAAAGCTGAATTTAATTTCCTCTTCAGCAGTCTTTATCCATTTATTAGCTTCCTCTTTTGAAAGTTGAGAAATGTCTTCAAAACATACAGTATGCAAGTTGTATTTATTCTGTGTCAGGGTTTGGTTGTTTCTGCTCTGTTATCTGTGGCATTTAATTCAGTGTCTCAATCGTTTGTTCTGGTGATGTACATGTTACCTGTTTAGTTCTGTTCTTAGTTCAAGTGAAGTCATTGCATCATCTCTTAATCCTTCAATAAATATAACCCTGTTGTCACCTCCTTGTCTTCCTTTAGATACAGAATTCTATATCCTTAGGCATTTTTACCATACACAACTAATATACTTTCAACTATTTGAAGATATATTAGTACATTTTATAGCTTACTGCTTATCTCTTCTGAAATGTAAACAAAGACTTTACGCTCATATAGTCTCATGGTTTCAGACCTGGTTTCTCACCATGTCACAGTTCATATAGATTTATTGTCCATTTCACAGTACAAACTGTTTTGTAGGTACAGTAAGTAGCTGTTATTTCTGCTTCACCCCAGTATTTCTCAAATAGTCTGGAGTCAGTCCTCATACATCTGATTATTTTTCTTTTTAGCCAATCCATTCTGTTCTGGTGTATATATATATATAACTTCTGATGCTCTATCTCATGTTGTTTTAAGACACTCTGTGTCCAGTGAATTCACCTCAATTATCACCTCAAAACAAAATTAATTCACTCCAACTTGTTACTTCCCTGTCACACAGTCATACAGTTTATCACATATTCCTGCTTATTTATTTTTCATTAGATAAATGACTGTGTATATTGTATGGTTATCTGTAAAAGTCACTATATCTGTTACCTCCTGTGTAGTGATGGGCGAATTTGGATTTTTGAAAAATTCGCGAATTTCTTGCAAAATTTGCGAAACGGAGAAAAATTTGCGAAATGGCACCCGCGTCTCATGTGTACGTTTTTTGGACGCTGGTTCACGTTCGCCTGCGTCCATTTTTTTTACGCCGGTGAATTTTCGCAGAATTTTGCGGTTTCTCAAATTTATTTGCCGGCGGCAATTAGCTGGAATTCACCGCAAATTCACACCTGGTGAATAAATTCACCCATCACTACTCCTGTATGGACATAGAACCACATACATCACTGTGTAGAAGGCAAAGTGGTCTTGAAGCTCATTTCTGGCTTAAAGGTCTCTTGCATTTGAAGATTTGATACAACACTTCTTCCTATAGGTGGACAGACAGACAACAAAAGATCTTTTGTTCCATCTATTCAGCTCCTGTCTACTTTCAGGACATCATGGACATAGATTCCTGGGTCACAAGTGAATGTGCAGTAGTTATTTTACATATGTATGCAGAGTCTTGCCTGTTGCTTTACTGTGTCCAATCAATAGCTGCTTATACACTCTCACTGTTCTTACCACTATTTCTCCTTATACACTTGTTACCTTAGTATTATGTGTTCATTCTCTTGGTTGCTGACTGCCTTATGCAGACTATGAGGAGAAATGCGTGATTTATGTGCAACATACTACTTCTTAACCATTAATAACCATACCATAAAGAACCACCCAGAGACAAAAGCTTCCTTTTGATGGATGAGGGTCAGCCTCAGCTTTTTATTTGAACATGTTATTATTCTTCCCGTAAACCAGAACTTGCCATTACGTCACCACACATCAATTTACCAAATGCCAGCCACCATGTGAGTTAAGCCAATACAGCATCTATAACAAATGGCAAGGACACACTTTTTACCCCACCATGGAGGAGTTCCTGTAAACCAACACGCAACTCTGACCCCCACCCAAATGTAAAAAAGCCTCTCCTATTCCATCCTGTAAACCTGAAAGAAGAATGTCCAGGCCAATATCATTTAAATGAACACAATCCCGTAACATGAGGCCCTGATTAATACTCTCCAACTGCCTGTGCCAGACTATGATTCCCCTGTGTCCCAAACAAAATGGGAGGTCCTTGTATTAAAAAGGTGCCTGGCCCTCTCACTCATACCAGCATAACCTAGGAATTATTTCCGACCACAACATGATAATCTCTGAGATAAAGGCTATAAACCTACCAATATCAGACATTATCAGAGCCAAAAGCTCCGCTACCTAGACCTAGGGGGGATGAATCTACTGATTGCCACAACTTCTAGTAATACCTATAGCCACCGTAAGTCCCCACTCCCAGCCATTGAAAATGTACCCCTGCCAAATATAGGAGTGGCTAACCAGCCAAATCGTCGCTGTTGGAGGTCCTGGAAGTAATAAAAACATCAGTAAATCTGGACAATATAAGTTGTGAAAACAGGCTGATTTCTAGCAACTCAACCTTTTTATTTGATTGTCTTTGAGCTCTCTCAAGCTCGACTCAGTTGCTGCATCTATACGTAATGAATGAGTCTCAATTTCAGCTTGATTTAAACCAAAATATTACTTAAGCTGTGCTTAAATATGGACTCAAATTAAAAATGGGTCAATGAGGAAAAATCTAGGTGTGATAGAAAATGGTCACCAGGGAACCTAATTACTGAAAATTCAGACACTATGGTAAATGGGCAGGCCGGGCCTCCTATGGCTCTTACAGGAATCCAATACCTCTGCCCTAAGATGTCTGTCTTTGACCTCCTAACGCACAAGCGAATCTTAACTTTATGACATAGAACATCCCTCAATAACAAACCCCAATTTTTGAGTTTGCTAGGTGGGACCAGCTCACTGACTCGCAATGTTGCTGAAAACACTAGGGCAAAAGTCGTTCTAAATAGGGAGACATAGTAACATAGTAAGTTAGGTTGAAAAAAAACACGCGTCCATCAAGTGTAACCTTTTAACCTGCCTAACTGCTAGTTGATCCAGAGGAAGGCGAAAAAAACCCCATCTGAAGCCTCTCCAATTTGCCTTAGAGGGTGAAAAATTCCTTCCTGATTCCAAAATGGCAATGGGACCAGTCCCTGGATCAACTTGTACTATGAGCTATCTTCCATATCCCTGACGTACTTAATTTACATGAGTGAAATGAAATACATTTCTTAAATGTGTATTTACACAGAAAAAATACAAAAGATTGTAAATTAAAAGTTATTTCTAAAACAGAAAAATTTTAGTGAGTAACTCACTCAGTATGTAATGTGTTTTATAGGCTTAGATAATTCTAGTATTACTCTATATGTATAATAAAGTTATAGGAAGTTTTATTTTAATTTTGACTTTGACATTGGCTTTACTCTATGGACCTTATTATTCCAGCCTCAATAGGCCTCAGCAGATTTCTCCATAGACTTAGTGACTGTGTAAGTTGGTGCATCTAGTAAATAAAAGGAGACAAGTTTAACACCTCCCAGTCAGTAGCCGGTGCCATTCTGATAGGAACAAATCAGGTCAGTACATTATTGCTAAATCCTCTGTTTCTGGGAAATGTTTCATAGTAAGAAATTTCTAGGGTTGGACTTACAGGAATGTCTGTTACAATGTAGAGCAGGTTGGTCTGATGCTTTTTCTTTCTTATGATTCCAACATATTTCTGCTTCTAATCTGCTCTTTCCTTCCATATTCACTAAAGCCTTAACTATTAAATAGGGAATCCACACTATTATATAAATGCTCCAAACTGCAGTGGTTGTTTAATAAATCAGTTATTTTTTCTCTAACAGCTGATTATAAATGTAACTCTTTATTTGTGAGTTCATCAAACGAATATTATTATTTCTCCAGATGTAACCAACACAGGTAGGAACAAACTGGATTAAAATCCTGTTCTGTACATGAAACAGCTCTTAACATGTTCTGTATTTCTGCTGCATATTGTTCCCTCTTCCCCAGCCAGTCTGTTAATTCCAACTCATTTCTTTCCTCTCAGATTTTAAGATTTTAGATTGTAAGCTTTCGTGGCAAGAAAAAGTGTTCAATTGTCAGCTTTATGTTTCAGAATCTTAAGTCAATATCACATCCTCCCGATCACTGAAAAATAGGCTGTGCCATTGCTTTTAGATTGTGAGCTAAAATGACATAAATGATAGATCATATGGGGTTTCTTCATTTTGGGTGTACTCATAGGTAAACCGATATTGGGCACCAAACTGTTCAGCCGATCCCTGAAATTCATATTTAGATTGTTTTATCTCAGTACCATTGAAATATGGGAGATATGATGCTGCAAAATGGATGTTTTGAGGTGATTTTTCAGAAATATCATCAAAATTGCCAAATTTAGGAAATCTTTGCAACTTGGCACTTTGCAGGAAATATACATTTGTACCCATTTTGAAGTCAAAAATAGATGTTGTCTTTCTGGATTGCGTGTATTTTTTGTATGCATACAATGCCATAAATGTGTTGATTTTGCAATATTTGGAATTACAGAAATGACAGTTCATTTGGTGTGGTTCATATTAAAGGCATATTTACTAGAATTGTGTTTTTCTGATGAATTTTCGCTAAAAATACAAGTTGCAACAATTTTATAAGGTTCGAGTTATGTTTTCCACTAATCTTTAAGTTTTTGAGTTGATTTTTTTTTTTGAGTTTTATTATTCCCTGACTCTGGAAATAGCTTGAATCCAAAAATACACCATGTGAAACCTGTTGAGGTCATTGAGGATTAAATGTCAGAGGTCCCTTGAACCATTTGAAGATGTTAGTATCCTGCATGATGGTCAGAGGGTTATGCCCAAAAACAAAATCAATTCAAGCGATCCAAGTTTTTTTCCAGCCAAAAAGTTGATCGTGTTATTTGAGGTATAAAAAGCTCTAGCATTCGACATTCGTCGTTAGCAAATTACCTTGTCACTGGAGAAGTTTCATGCTGTTTTGCCAGGCAAATTTTTACTCAAATTTTTAATCAAAGTAAGAAAAGTTCAATTTGTTACCCTTTTTAATCTATTTCACCAAGTTCAGACTGGGGAATTAATACAATGAAGCTACATCCTATGCATTGTTATGTGCATGATGTTAGTGGCATCATATCCTGTATTTCAAAAAGTCTAAATTTTTATTTAAAATGTGATTATGTTTACAAGTTAAACATATCATTTCTACATTATTTTTTTAACATTTGAAGCTCATGCCACATTTGTGTTGGGTGGCCACATGGCCTAGGACAATAGAGGATCTCTGTCTTCATTTTGCTTCCTTGGACAGTTTGTTTTTTAAAAAGTGTCCACTTCCAGCAATTTCACCAACATCACTTATAAAGACATACATATAACCTTTATATACCCACTGAATTTAAATTGATGTAAGAGTAATTTAACAAATTTTTGATAGGAAGAAAGAAACGCTAGCGAAAATAGACATTTTCAACAAATAATCGCTGATAAAAGTACACCAACGTCTTTTGCTGAGACATAAATGTGCATTTTGATAAATACACATATTTGTCATGGTAGAAACTTCTGAAGAGAAAATGTGCTGGTAATAAATGTCCCCCAGTGTGTGTGATCTGGTTATGATATGTGGGAGATACTGTATGATGCTGTAGACTGGAAGCTTTGGTCATTTTTCAAAAACTGAATTTTTTATAAAAAAGATAATTTTAGGAAAGAATTATAACTTGGTATTTTGGGGTAGAAAGATATATGTGCCCCTTTGTAGATTAATCAGAATCTGTTCTTTTCAAAAATGTTTAGTTTTATAGGGTAAAGTTACTGTTAGTGAAATGTTTGGCCTTGAAATCAGAAGTTTGCAATTTTGTGGAACGGAGCTGTGGAAGTTTCATAGTGTCCTGGTTGGAGTTTTTGATGTATACAAGTGAGAAATCTCCCCAAAACGAAATATATATTGTTTTCCTGGGAAAGGCCCCTAATGGGAAAGAGTCCAATATGTTCAAAAATGGTTTGGCAATAGAAGTACCAAATCAGCTGGGAGTGAAAGGGTTAAAGTTAAACTGTGCCAGAAAAATGTCCTGTTGTGGGAAACATCAGCTCTGTGCTCTAGTCTTTTGTGTGTCCTGCACTCCAGTTCTTTACATCAAACATCCTTTTTTTACTCTACAAACATTAAAACCTGGGTCAGTTTTGGAAGGATAAAAATCATTGTATTTCACATTCAAAGTATTTTTTTTCTTTTGCCCATGTTTTTTGAGATACTGTACATTTATCTAATATCACTTTTAGATTGTCAGCTATGTGCTCTACTTAATTTTGCCTGGAAAACAACACTTCATTTTTCTACTGTGCACTAGAAAGAAAATTGTATTTAGTAATAGATTGTTAGCTCTTCTAGGAAATTTCCTTGTGCCTTCAGCCTCATTATTGCATTGTCAGTTCTGCCCTCAAATCAGCATTTCAAGTCAAATGTTCATTTGTTCCCTCTATTGTGTGTTTGAAAGAGAACATTTAAAGGAGAACTAAACCCTAAAAATGAATATGGATAAAAATAGCATATTTTATATAGTGAACTTATTGCACGAGGCTAAAGTTTGAGCTTGTCAATAGCAGCAATGATCCAGGACTTCAAACTTGTCACAGGGGGTCACCATCTTGGAAAGTGTCTGTGACACTCACATGCTCAGTGGGCTCTGATTGGCTGTTGAGAAGCTAAGCTTAGGGCTCGTCACTAATTATCCAGCAGAAAATGAGCTTCCCTGGCTGTAATATAAGCTGATGCTACAGGTTTGCTGATTATTCAATTCTGATGCTAATTGCACTGGTTTCTGTGCTGCCATGTAGTAATTATGTGTATTAATTACTAATCAGCCTTATATTGTGACATTTCTATTCTATGTGTACTGTATATTGTGAGTGGCTCCCTAAGCTCAGTAAGTGACAGCAGCACAGAGCATGTGCAGTGAATCAGTAGAAAAGAAAATGGGGAGCTACTGGGGCATCTTTGGAGACACAGATCTTTATTGCTAAAGGGCTGTGGTTGCCCTGGGCTGGTACAGAAGCCTAAAACATGTACAAATATTCTAGCTACTTCTTTAGTTAAGTTTTAGTTCTGCTTTAAAAATATGCACCCTTCTACTTGTGCTTGTAGATTGTCAGCTTACCGCTCAAATAAATATTTCCCTGTGTCCCTTTGATGGATCCCATAATCCTTTATAGCTCTTTATTACTCTTGTATCACTGGGATTGTCAGGCCTGGCTGGCTTTCATGCCATTAACTCTCTCCTTGAACCCATCCATACTCAGAATGTCCAACTGGCCAAACCTTGAGTGAATTCTTCTCCCTCCTCACATGGCCAGTCATAAAGTTCATTACAACTAATCCATAAAAATATACAAAATAACACATAAAAGCATCAGTTAGGGGCAGATTTATCAAGGTTTGAATGGTAAATTCAAATTTGAATTTTCACATTTCTTTGCGTCAATACTCAAATACTTTGAATGTGAGATTCATCACACCTCAAACCATGGAAACAGTTCTAATTCAAATAATCACCACTTAGGTTAGGAAAAGTGCTTCCCTCACCTGTTCCTAAAGATCCGATTATATTTGTTTTAGGGGATACTATTCCTCACGTTGCAACTCCACTGCAGAGACTGGCAAATTCTATTCTGTCAGCGGCTAGGTGCTGCATAGCCAGTAAATGGAAGGGGACATCCCCACCTTCTGAACAAGAGTTGTTAAATCGGATTCGATATGTCAGAAGGATGGACTTTTTAACAGCTTTACGTAGTGACACAGTTGACCGCTTTAATAGCATTTGGGGCAATTGGGATATAGCCCAGGAAGTACTTCCTGGTTAACATAGTTTGCCACCCATGCTACCTTCCTTATTTGCCCAACCATGTCGTGCTGGGAGGTTCCTACCACTTTGTTCTGTCTGCTCGGGGTGCCCTATAAATGAGATGTTGCTGTTGCTATGTTGAAACTCATTTGTGTGTGTAGCTATGTTGAGTTTTATGTTGTTTTTTTTTTTTAATTTTTTTATTTTTCATCACTTCCGGCTTATTGTGTACACGGTGCCATTTGATTTCCAGATGTGGGATTACACTTGTTGAGTGATTGTTAATGGGAGATGACTTTCATGTGTGTCCTATACAATGCTGTTTTCCTTTGTCTATTGTGATATATTATGCTAACTTTGAAAATACTGTACACTTTTCAGGTGATGTTTTCCTTTTTGTTTAATAAAAATATTTTGAAAAAAAAAAAAAATAATCACCACTTAAAACCTGCCAAATTAATTTATAATGGCCCGTTGACCAATTTGAAGATGTCAATAGGTTCCTGACAATCGAGTTTCCGAAAAAACCTCAAATAAAAAAACAAACAAATACAAAAAGTACGTAGAAGTGATATCTATATTGGCTAACAATAAAAATAGATTGCAAGCATTCGGAGCACCAAGGCCCCTTCATCAGGCAAAATACAAATGAAAGGTAGAAAGGCACAGCATATATTCTGTTAGATCAGAGAAATGTATTCATGGGTAATAAATTAGGAAGTTCAAGAAGAGTTTCATTCAAATTCAATTTGATCTGAGTTTTCAGGTCAGTAAAATTTGTTTGAATTTTAGACGTTCAAGTTTTTTCTTATATAAAAGAACGTTCGAATTTTGAGTGCATTCAAATTTATTAGAGTATAAAAAATTAATACATTTGAAATTTGACCTTTGATAAATCTGCTCCTTAGTATTACATTAATTTCACACCCTTCTCATGTGGAATTTGGGCTATTCTCATGGACTTGACTCTGATTCTCTCATAATCATTTTCATGGTATTTTCTGGTATTATTTTCTCCTTTACTTATAAATGAAGAACCAGCATAAAATGTATCATTATTAATTGTAATTTTTCTGACTTTGTATTGAGTTTCTACAGACTCTGACTACTTCAGAGGTAAAGAAACTGATTTTTTACAAAACATTGTTGTTTTTCTTTATCTTATATAAATACCAATATCTTTATTAATTGTAGATTTTAGTATCAGAATAGACTACATTATTAAAAAGTGTACAAAATCTAATCTTGCGCAATTTTTACATAGGGAAGAACTCTTTGATGTTTGGAGATGTCAGCATCAAGGAGAAAGGGACTTTACCTTTTTTTCACCCGTACACAATATGTACTCTAGAATTGACCTAATAGTTGTTGACAAGTGGGTATTGCAAAGATCTAGGAAATCCTGTATTGGCCATATTACGTGGTCTGATCACGCTCCCATTTCAATTGAGATATTAGAGCAATATAATTTTAAGGAACCATCCTTATGGAGATTTCAATCCTATTGGTTAAATATCGATAACTTTGATAAGATCATGCATAGCAGTTTGGAGGAGTATTTTTTCCATAATGATAACTCTGAAACATCTAGTATGAACCTTTGGTTGGCACATAAAGCATATTTGAGAGGAGTTGCTATCCAACAGAATGCTCGTCTTAAAAAGGAAAGGAATATTAAACAGCTGACGTTATTAAATCAGCTTTACGTACTTGAACAGGCCAATAAATTAAATACGACACCCACTAATAGCTTACAAATTGCAAATATTCAGAAGGATCTTCAGGAACTTTTCACCCATAAACAAACAATTATGTACAATAGGATGAAACTAAATTATTATCACCAAGGGGATAAGGCTTCAGCCTTGCTAGCCAAACGTATTAAGATTTCCCAAGCAAAACAAAGAATTCCATTTCTAATTAACGGCCAGGAAAGGAAAGAACAAAATCCTAAATTAATTGCAGAAATCTTTGCTGATTTTTATTCCAACCTCTACAATTTAAGTAATGACGATAGTACAACCCAACCACGACAAGTGCAGATAGAAAATTTCCTTAATGACATCTCATTGGCTAAAATTTCTGTGGACCAGAGAGAAGAACTGAATAGGCCTATTTCTGAGCTCGAGGTTTTATCTGCGATAAGATCTTTAAAAGCAAATAAATCACCGGGACCGGATGGTCTAATTAATGAATATTATAAAAAATACAGCAATATACTTATTCGGTATCTGACTAGAGCATTTAATGATGCTATCTCTCAAAAACAATTTCCTACAGAATTCCTTCAAGCTATAATTGTTACTTTGCCTAAACCAGGTAAAGAACCGGATAGACCTGAAAACTTTAGACCGATCTCTTTACTGAATTCGGATAATAAATTGTTTGCCAAAGTAATATCAAATAGGTTACTAAATATCATCCCATATTTGATTAATAGGGACCAGGTGGGATTTGTAAAAGGGAGACAAGCTCCGGATGGCACGAGATGGATAATTAATTTATTAGAGATAGCAGGACTGAAAAAAATACCTTCTCTGCTTCTATCTTTAGATGCAGAGAAGGCGTTTGATCGAGTACAACAGCTGTTACGTAAATTTGGATTTCAGGACCAGATATTTAACGCAATAATGGCACTATACTCCTCTCCATCGGCTAGAGTCCTTGCCTTAGGTTTTCTGTCTAGAAATATCCAATGGGACGAGACAGGGGTGTCCTCTGTCTCCTCTGATCTTTGCATTAGTGATGGAGCCCCTGGCCTCGGCAATAAGGGAGGACATGGGTATTGAGGGAATACGGGTGGGACAATACCATCATAAAATAAGCCTTTTTGCGGATGATGTGCTTTTGATTGTTTCTAATCCTGAATCTTCCCTATCTCACATTCAACAACTATTGTTAAAATTCTCGGAAGTATCCTACTATAAAGTTAATACGGGGAAATGTATGATTTTGAATGTGGGAGTGGGAGATGTCTTAAGAGATAGATTACAGGGTACATTTCCGTACAAATGGTGTAAGAAGAGTATTTCTTATTTAGGTATTAAGTTAACTTACCCCATTTCAGATATTGCTATGGAAAATTATACGGCTATTATGCACCAAATAAGTTCAGACGTAAAGTTATATAAGCAACTGGAGTTATCCTTGATAGCAAGAATAAATACGGCTAAAATGATGGTTTTACCAAAAATTTTATATTTAATGCGATCGATCCCTTTAGATTTAAATAAAGCCTTACTCAAAAAAGTGCAAAGCTTGTTACAGGATTTAATTTGGAAAAATTCTCCCCCTAGAATCAATAAACTCCTGTTATTTAGGTCTCTGGAACAAGGAGGGCTGGCAGTTCCTGATTTGGCCAAATATTTGAATGCGTGCATTGCAGAAAATATCAAACTGTGTTGGCATCAGCAGGCAGATAAATCTTGGATTGATATTGAATCTGTTTATGTGCCTGGTAATAACATACGACATTTACTATGGGCCATAGCTCTGTATCCACAATTACAAATACAGGTCTTATCCACTACTGATTGTATGTGTCAGGTATGGAAGGGTATACTAACTGAGGAGCGGTGGTGGAGTGTCGACTCGTTAGAAATCCCTGTAGCAGCCATTCATATTATTACTAGTGACAATGGGTTTAAAAAGTGCAAAGACAAAGGAATTGTTCTTATTGCGGATATTGTATCCTCTGATACTTTATGGTCTTTTCAAGAAATACAGGATAAATTTTGTATCCCAAAACAACATTTTTACCTTTATTTACAGTTAAGACATATTATCCAACCATTCCTTAAGGTCACTTCACAACCCCATCCAATATTTTATAACTATCTGGTATCTCAGTCTTCCACCGTGAAAGGCATTACTTTTTGTTATAAAATGTATAATGACCATAGGGATAAACCTAAGCCTTTCCATAAATGGGAAAAAGATCTAAAGGAGGTATTCTCACAAGAGCAATGGGCAGTAGCCTTGAAATGGCAAAAGAAGGCATCTCATTGTATCAATCACTTTGAATTAAACAGAAAAATTTTATTGAGATGGCACTTAACCCCGCTGAGAATGTTTAAGATGCACATGACCACTTCAGAGTTATGTTGGAGAGGCTGCAATCAAACGGCGGGTAGCTTCCATATGTGGTGGGGTTGCCCTACACTAGTCAATTTTTGGGAAGATGTAGGAAAGTTAATCCACGCAGTGGAGGATAAGTCACCTCCTTTGGAGCCTGCTATGGCGTTGCTAAACCTGGGTATAGACTCATTTCCCAAGGAAAGTATATGGGTTATGGCTCATATCTTGATAGCAGCTAGGTTTACTATAGCTCGAAATTGGAAACCCCCTTCGCACCCGTCAATTCGGGAAGTAATCTCTAGGGTGAATAGTCAAATTCATATGGAAAATCTTTTTCAATATAATATTCGCAAATCCAGTAGGGGTGTGAACCGTGGGACTCTTGGGTGAGATGGACGAGGGCTAATTCTAGTGGTTCGCAGAGTCCAGATTGTCAGAGTTAATGGGAAACAAATGGAAACTTTATAAAAATTGCATGGATAATGATTTACCACAACTATCACTTGTGACTTAATTTTCTCTACGAGAATACTAATTCTAGAAGGTAATTGCAATACACTACTGAACATTTATGTAAAGTACAGGGTACTAAGTACTTACAAATTGTATAACACAAGGAATGTTATTGCACATCTGTTTTTTTATTTATTTTCGATCTTTTGTTGTCTTTTATTCCCTTTATAATTTTCTTTGCTGTACAACAAATCTACAATAAAAAAGATATTGTTAAAAAAAAAAAAAAAGAATAGACTACATTATAATATTTGCCAAGAAATCATCCAAGCCTTTGAACTTAATTTGCTTTAGTAGCCACAGAATAACACTGCCTAGAATTCCTTCCAACAATTCCTTCCAACTTTTTATCATCAAAAACCCTTAAATCCTTCTCATTTAAGGAAACTCCCAACACATTGCCATTTAGTGTATAACTTGCATTTATATTATTTTTGCCAAAGTGCATAACCTGCATTTATCAACATTGAACCTCATTTTCCAGTTTGCTGCCCAGTTTTCCAGTTTAGACAAATCACTTTGCAAAGTGGCAGCATCCTGCATGGAACCTATAGTTCTGCACAATTTAGTATCATCTGCACAAATAGAAACAGTACTTTCAATGCCCACCTCCAGGTCATTAATAAACAAGTTGAAAAGCAAGGGACCTAGTACAGAGCCCTGCGATACTCCACTAACAACACTGGTCCAATTAGAAAAAGTTCCATTTACCACCACTCTGTGTAGTCTATCTTTTAGCCAGTTCTCTATCCAGGTACAGGTAAGGGACCTGTTATCTGTAATGCTTGAGACATGGGGTTTTCAAGATAAGATCACCATCATTTTAGTCTTGACAATAATCATTTTAACAGTAAATAACCCCATTAGGATTGTTTTGCCTCTAGCCACAAATGTTAAAAGTTCAAGAAAACTATGGACCAGTATTATTCAGATTTTTTTCTTCTACTTTCTGAGGTTTTGCTGATTTTCTATTTTCAGAAAAAATGTAACCAAAGAAAGAGAAAGAGAGATTTCTGATTTCTAATGTTCTTGTTGTGAGGTGCCATATACAAGGATGTTATCAATTAATTTAAGTGATCAGGTATCCAAGAGTGTCTCCCTAATAATATTTTGAACAATTTCCACAGCTGATGACATGCAAAAATGTAGTCTCTTAAATCTCCAAAGACAAATGTCTGTGCTAAAGATTGTAATATACCTGGATACGGGATGCAGCTCCAGCTGATGATATCCTGAATTACAGTCACATTTTGAAAATATTTTGGCTCCATTAAGATATGTGATGATGTCATCAACAGTAAGTCTGATGCGTCTTATCTCTTTGAATGGCCCTGTTTGCATGTTGCATATCTATGTATAACCAGAATTTACCAGGTTGCTTTAAGTTTAGGAGCAACAATTAGCCTTCTACTTGTTCATTAATATCAAATGTTTGCAGTTGCTGTACCTCTTTCTCCAGCAGCTTGTGAACATGAAAAGGGATGTGTCTATGAGGGTGAACTGAAGGTGTTATTGACTGATCAATATGAAGTTTTACTTGCAGCTCCTTTAATTTGCCAATGCCTTTAAAAAGGTTTGGATGTTTCTGTTCTGTCTGGAATGGGGGATTTGTTTATGTTCCTCACTAGTGTAACAAGACATAAGGCCACTGCACTGCTGCAGCTAATGAGTGTGTCACCAGCACATTCCACTACATAGAAAGAGTCACTTATTGAATTGTCAGTTTTGAGTGAAATGTACCAGACAAGGCATGTGATGAGCCATAAGGAAATATTTTCAGCTCAGTATTTTGTAATGCAGGTTTGCCTGTAAAGTTTTGGTAAGTGATTTGGCTTAAAATATTGTCAGATGCCCCTGTATCAATAAGAGCTTCTACAGGGTTGATATTTATTATAATTATCTGCTGTGGATTAGCAATTACATGTACATGACAAGAATTATTTTTAGTGAGTGAGAATAAGTATGTGCTGCCTGGATCTTCCGCTCCCACTGGACCACTGAGCTTACTCTCTTTCCTGGAGATGCTTTAGCAGGTACAAGTAACTGTTTTTTGGAGCTGATCTGTATTCTTTTACAAAATGATGATGTTTTCCAGAGTTATGGCAGATTAACCCTTTTGATGGACAGTTTTGCTGGTGGGGATAAGGGCCACTGCATTTATAGCAGGTTACAGCAGATTTATGGGCTTGATGTTGTTTTGGTGGGATATTAGCTAAAGTAATGACTGATCTAGAATACCGTCATTTTGCTCAATCATTTTAGATGTCATTTCCTTGTCCACATCTGCAAATTCACATGAGACAGCAACAAGCCTGGATTTTTGGAAAAGCCACCAATGCCTGGGTGATGGTTCGACAGGATTTTAGGGGGTGACATGCTGCCCAACCACACCCACATTGGTTCAGAAATACTGATAAATTGCAGGAGATAAAATCGTTTTTTAAATTGCTCATTGCTCTGGTCCCAGGGGCAATGAACATCAGTGGGCCTAGGGATGCCTGCTATGTAAATCCAGCCATGGCCAGCAAGATGCCTTAATCTCACATGATACATTGGTGCTGTCACTTGGGGCTGATTCATCAAAAGTTGAAGTGAAAATTCAAATTAAAAAAAAAACTAATTTCAAGCTATTTTTTTCTGTACTTCAACTAGGGAATTGTCCAAATTCAATTTGAAAAAAAAATTGAAAATTAGAATAACACAATTTATGATGTACTGTATTTTTAAAAATTTCACTTCGACCATTTATCATCTAAACCCTGACAAATTGCTGTTTTAGCCTATGCGGGACCTCCTAGAACCTACTTGGAATCAATTGAATTGAATTCGATTGAATATGATGTTACTTTGATTTGTACGATTTGAATTCAAATGAAAACGGCCTATTCACCCGGAAAAAAAACTAGATTTTTTAAATAAATTGGTTGGTCTTTTTTATTCAAATTTCAAAATTCGACCCTTGATAAATCTGCCCCTTGGTGACTGTTTTGACTGTCTAAAAAGTCTCAAAAACTATATTTTTATGTGGAGAAAAGTAATTTGTTTTGCATAAATCATAGTGAGTGTCACCTCCTGTGCCAGGCAGAGTTGTATGTATGTATGTATATTTTTATTTGTATAGCGCTCCTTGAGGGCAAAGCACTGTACAGCAAAACAATAAATTAGTAGTAACAAACAAGGGGTCATTGGAATAAAAATTAACAGTAAGTGCATTATTAGAAATACAATTCACATAAATATAAAATATAATTACAATACAGATTAAGTGCTCAGTGTCAAGGAAACAAAAGGCTAGAGGACCCTACCCCGTAGGGTTTACAGTCTAAATGGGAGGGTAACATACAGACACAATTCAGAGGGGTATTAAGGTGCTGTGGGTTACAGTTTGTTACACTGTTATATAAGTGCCAGTTCAGGTGTTATCCAGGTGCTCCCGGAGGTAGTCTTTGAGTTTTGTTTTAAAAACATTGAAGGAGAGAGATTCAGGAGAGTTATAAAGATATCGTATACAACTCCCCTGTATAATGTAATAACATGGATTACTTTCTGGCATTGTCAGTAATGTTCATGGCCACTTATTCCAGTGTTCGCTTAGGACTGATGCACATCAATACAGGGGAAGTTAGACAGGCTGTACAGAAAGCATTTTAGGACATCCTAAAGTCCTCAGCCCTCCTTCCTCAGGCCTTATTACAAAAGCCCTCTGTCCTCATCCCTCCCTCCTTAATCATCAGCCCTACCTCCTTGGTCTTCAGCCCCCCCTCCTTGGTCCTCAGCCCCCCCTCCTTGGTCCTCAGCCCTCCCTCCTTAGCCATCAGCCCTCCCTCCTCAGCCCTCCATGCTCAGACCTCAGCTCATAAGCCAGTCTGATAGCTGAGGAGGGAGGGCATGTTTGAGGGCTGAGGAGGAGGGGCTGAGGAGGAGGGGCTGAGGATGGAGGGCGTTTGTGTCCATAACCTTTCTCATTACTCCACACAGTACTAAGCGGCTAATGCATATTAACCTAAACATTTAATATCAGGAATGGATGGAGCAACATTACAGTTATCAAACCCCAAGTACTTGTAGTCAGAGCCTTGAAAATAATATATTATATCAGAGAAGGAAGTTTATTTTTATAACAAGCACATAATACAGAAGCATTCATTAGATATATCTCTAGCTGATCATTACATGAGTATTAATACCATATAGTAAACAGCATAATCATAAAGCATTATCATAATTGCAATTTAATGGCCTTTAATTTATTGGTCACTGTGATCTCACTTCTGATATCAAATCACATTCATGTACACATATAAGGATTGTAAATAATTAATTATTAAAACCTACATCAGATTCCCAATAATTTCCAACTTCCCTAAATATATTTTTATAGTTATATGTTTGCTTTATCATGTGCATCTGTATAATATTAGATAACTAGCAGGGTATTAGCAATTGTTCTTACACATGGGGGCAGATTTATCAAGGGTCGAAGTGAATTCGAGAGAATTTTCGAAGTAAAAAGATTCGAAATTCGAAGTAATTTTTTGGATACTACAACCATCGAATAGGATACTACGACTTCAAATTTACTTCGAATTCGATTAGAAGTAAAAATAGTTTGAATATTCGACCATTCGATAATCGAAGTACTGTATTTTTAAAAAAACTTCAACTTCAATACTTTGCCAAATTAAACCTGCCAAATTGCTATGTTAGCCTACGGGGACCTTCTACAAACTTTTTCCAAGTCTTTACACATCAAATTAAAATTGCTCGATTGATCGATGAAATCCTTCGAATTGTTCGATTCGAAGGATTTAATCGTTTGATCGAACGATTTTAATTTGATCGATCCATTGCCAAATTCGCTGAAAAAACTTTGAATTCGATGTTCGAATTATTTAAATTTGATGGTCGAATTTCGAAGTGTTTTCAACTTTCTTATGTTAAATGAAATAGCTATTGTTAGGGCTGGTTATAAGGGGTCCAAGTAGCTCTAAGAATTTTTGCCCATAACATGCTGCACCCGAGGCGCACATTTATTAAAGAGAGAATTGTGGGGGTTTTTTTTTACTAATTTTCACTAATAAAAAAAATTCTCAGTGACATCACCTGGCAAACAATCATAAATCCTCTAAATTATCAGAGTGCGAAAATTTGATTTCATTACTTTTTTCACCAAATCTATTTCTCGGGTTCTGACTGGCAAAATAATATAATGAAGCTAAATCATCAACATTTTTATCTCAGTGGCATCATATCCTGTATTCCATAAGTCATCAGCAAACGTCAAAACACTGGTGTTTTGTCATATTTAAAGTGAGATTATGTTGTTACTGTTAAGAATATCTTATTTACACTTTTTTAACATGTGAAAATATGAAGCTCATGCCACATTTGTTTTTGGGTGGGTTCATGGCCAAGGACAACAGATCATCTCTTTCTTCATTTTGCTTCCTTGGATGTTTTTAATAAGAAGTAAACACTTCAAGCAAATTCCACCAATATCATTAATAAATACATACATATAAACTTTCTGTACCCACTGAATTTAAACTAATGTAAGTGTAAATTGACAAAGTTTCACTAGGAAAGTAACTAAAGAAAATTCATTATGAAATTTTCACACCAATGAATCTTCTTTGTAGTTGTGCAAAATATGGTAGAGACTTTCAAAGCAAAAATTTCCAGGCAAATAAATGTGCCCCTTATGAGTGAGACTTGATGGAGTTGGCTTGAAGGCTATCCCTCCATTATAATCTGTAGGTTTTTTTGGGATTTGCAGAGGACTTGCACTCTGACAAATAAATGGGATGAATATCTGAGGGCCTGGAAAGAAAGATCAGAAATAACAACAAGCAAAGAACTGAAGCCTCACAAATCAACAGTTTTTGGTATTGGTCAGTGACCAGGTTCCAGGTTGGACACCAGCAGACTAGTAAGGTTAATAATTCACATTAAAATAACAAAGGCCAGTTGAAAATGGGATTGTAGCAGAACTATCAATAACATGCTTTAAGTTCATGTAAACTTCCCCTTGAACTTCTGTATATTGATATGAATAAATAAAAGTGCATGGAATATTCCCCAGTAATACTGACACAACGAATGTTATAATTCATATCATTAGTAAAATGGTGATAGATATTACAGTGAGGAAGTGAAAAAGTTGCCTTTGTTCCAGAAGCATAGAATTGCAAGCAAATTATTACTATTAACTGAACTTAATAAAAATTTTCCTTTTCCCTCCCAGGCAATGCAAATGAACAATCACTCAATGGTCTCAGAGATTTTCCTTTTGGGATTTCAACATCTCAACAATTTCAAGATCCTGATTTTTTCTTTGATTCTTTTGATTCACATATTGACCATCTATGAAAATATCCTTGTCATAGTATTGGTAACAATTAGCCAACATCTTCATTCTCCCATGTTCTTCTTTCTCCAACAACTCTCCTTATCTGATCTCCTGCAGTCCATGCTTATTGTTCCCATCCTGCTCAGAACTGTGATTAATGAAGGAGCTAAAATATCCCTTATTGGCTGTATTGTACAACTTTATATATTTGGTATCACTGAAGCTTTACAGTGTCTTCTTCTAACTGTGATGTCCTATGACAGATATCTGGCCATCTGTAATCCTCTGTGTTATTCTTCAATAATGAACCACAGATTTAGTGTTAAATTAATTCTCATGTCATGGCTGCTTACCCTTAGTTTTACACTAGTTGTTGTAATTACTGCATCTACACAAGAGTTCTGCAACCAAAATACCATCAACCATTTCTTCTGTGATTATTTTCCTCTCCTGGAACTTTCCTGCTCAGACACCTCATTAGCACGAATATTGGTAATCACATTATCTTTCCCTACGTTACTTATCCCCTTCATGGTCATCACTGTATCCTATATCTGTATTGCCCATGAAATCCTAAAGATAAAGTCCAATATTGGGAGACAAAAAGCCTTCTCCACCTGCAGCTCCCACTTGGCTGTGGTCTCCATATTTTATGGGAGTCTCATTGTTACTTATGTGGTTCCCACAAGAAACCAGTCACAGACCATTGGAAAACTTCTTTCTCTTTTATACACAGTAGTGACTCCTTTTATTAACCCAATGATTTACAGCTTGAGAAGTACAGATATGAAAGATGCTCTTGAAAATATTATAGAATAGAGGTCATTTAACCAGATTTAAACCAGGATTTTGACTAATTCTGTTACTCAGTATATTGTCAATAAAGCAAAATGTCATTAGTAATTATAATGAGTTTGTTTCATCTGCATATATTCATGTTTCACAGTGAGAGTTGTCATACTATACTCTATGAGACTATCTATTTAAATTGTGCCAGTCTCTAGATTATTTTTCAGTCAGGTTTGTAACCTCCTGTACAGGGTTAATACTCTGATATACAGGGATATCTGGTAAATTGCTGATCTACACAAATAATTCATCTGAACTGGGGTTAAGTTTAAAGCACTGACATAGTCAGCAGCGTTGTACAATATAAATATATATTGAATAAGGTCCCCCTTCTTGTAAAATATTGTAAGATATTATAAGTTACAGGGAGTTTCATGACCATACAGATGAAGCCAGAGTGGATTGTATGAAGTGTCAGACTGGCCCCCCCCCCCGGGGACACCGGGAAAAATCCCGGTAGACCCCAGTCCTTTTGGGCCCCCGTGACTGCTAGACCACTTGCTATGCTATTTTCATTTATTTTTTGTTTGGGCTCGGATTGTGCGCTCCGATTTTGAGCGCTCTGGTTTTGTGCACTGTCACAGATTTATGGGCCCCACACTTGACCTAGTGGGCCCCGCTGCCATTGCTCCACCTGGGCTAGCACCTGCTAGCAACGCTGCTCTTCTTCCTGGCTCCCTGCTGTGTTCTGGATCGATTGTGTGCATGCTTTCAGTTTAGCCTAATGATGTCACTGATGAATGGGTTGATCCAGCTGGTAGGGCCATCATTGTAGTGGGTTGCATTAAGAATGTCAAATATACTTTGGTAAATGTGTATGTTCCCAATGACGGTCAAAATCCCTTCTTACATAAAGTTTTCACTAAAATGAATCAGATGAAGCAGGGTTTCTTGATAGTTGGTGGTGATTTTAATCTTCCCCCAGACCCAACCATAGATACCACTAATCAGGCATTTTCCACCCAGGCCACTAATGGATATTATAAACGGAAATTAGCAAATGCTGCAAAACTTAGGAAATTGTTTCATACCGAAGGTTTATACGATATATGGAGAACCCTTTACCCAACAGCACGGGATTACACATATTATTCCTCTACTTATAAAGAATATTCTAGAATAGATCTATTCCTGACTGATGCAACATTATTACAAAGTGCCCTTAATTTCACTATAGGCCCGATCGCTTCGTCGGATCACGGTCCTGTAACTCTGCACATTGACAATGCTGCTTCTATGCCACAAACTTATGGCTGGAAATTAAAATCACTTTTGCTTGCTGATCCTGAATTTCAGAAGGCAATTAAAACAGCGGTACACAACTTTTTTGTAGAGAACGATACGCCCACTTTAACACAGGCCTCTATATGGTGTGCACATAAAGCTACAGTTTGGGGACTATTGATACAACAAAACAGTCGTATCAAAAAGCAAAAGGCCCAAAAGAAAAGAGACTTATGGGAACAATTGGCCAGTTTAACAACTCTTAATAAAAAAAATCCCACAGGACACAGGGCATCTCAAATTCAGGACATTAGAGACCAGTTGCAAGAAATAAATATGGCTAATTGCGAGATTGCCCTTAGGTCACTTAAATTATTATAAGGGAAATAGGGCCTCTAATTATTTGGCTAAGCAGGTCAAACACCAAAGAGCCAGAAACTCAATAGTCAAACTCAAACACAGAGATAGTACCCTTTACAATCCAAAAGATATAGCGGGCGCATTTGCTGATTATTATACTAAGTTGTACAATCTTTAAGACGACAGCACCATATCTCAACCTACCACAGAGGCAATTCATGGTTTTCTTGACAGTTTAGATCTCCCCAAAGATCACTGGACACTGGAACAACAAGACAGATTAAATGTAGGGACCCATAGAGTTAACAAGGCTTCTATGACTTTAATTCCCTAACTTCCTGATCTTCCTAGTTGCTGGGCAGATTCCCATGTAGCTAGAGGTAATTTGCATAGATATGCTATTGTCCAGGAGGCTCTGTGACCACATCCTGTCACACTCTGGTATAGTGAGTGAGAAGGGGTTTAGCTTGCTCTTTTGATGCTGATCCGACTGGGTGTGCCCAGGGGAGCCTGGTTACCGCAAGGCCCAGAAAGCCTAGAGGGACCTGGTCCTCTAGTATCTAAGTCGGGGAACAGGGAACCCTATGGCAGGGATATATCTGTAAAAGACTCTGTAGGAGAGTGAGATAGAGAGTACAGATAGTAAGGAGGTAGCTCTCCTCTCAGGTAAGAATGGCCTGTAGTATAGGGACACAGACTAATAGGGATTAGGTCTAGTGAGTTCCCTGATCCCCTGTGTGAGGATCCAGGTCACTGTGTTGTCTCTGGAGGAAATTCCCTGGCATCTCCCTCTGTCAGCTCTGTGTGAGCAGGTGTATATTTATACTGCCACTGCCTCTGTACCACTGCAAGTAACCTGTGGATCATTTGTCTTGGACCAATAAAAGTTATTTTGTTATAGTGAGTTCCCTGATCCCCTGTGAGTGTGAGGATCCGGGTCGAGGTGCTGAGATCATGAGGGGCCTCTATCCAGGTTGATGCTATTGCCTCAGGGAGTTCCACTGCAAGTAACCTGTGGATCAT
Source organism: Xenopus laevis (assembly GCF_017654675.1). Lineage (NCBI taxonomy): Eukaryota > Metazoa > Chordata > Amphibia > Anura > Pipidae > Xenopus > Xenopus laevis. The sequence continues at coordinate 157,288,444 of NC_054375.1, forward strand.
TTGTCTTGGACCAATAAAAGATATTTTGTTATATTGCAAGAACCTCCTGGCACTCATTTTTTCCTGTTTTGTAGCACAGTAGCCTGAGAGTTGTAGTAGTACTACACCATTCCTGAAATCTTCCATTTAGCGAATGTCTTAGCCTGCAGTGTTTGAGTCACATGTAACCCATGCTCTAACAACTAGCTGGACATTAACTCCTTTTGGTCTAGATAGCCCAACTTAGCATTGCATTTACATATATATATATATATATATATATATATATATATATATATATACATGTAATAATAACGTCCAGTATTAAACCGCACTCACAGTTTCACACACATATATGTGTGTGTGTGTATTATAGGTATATAAATATAGCTATAATATTGTTTACCTATTGGCACGTGAGCTGATGTCTGGACTTTGTAGCTGTTATCACATTCCCATCAGTCCCTGCCCTGGTGAGCTTACAATCTAAGGGCCCTATCAAATTTGCATCAGTTTTTGCCCCAGTGAGCTTACAATCTAAGGTCCTTATCCATTCCCACCATTACCTGCCCAATCAGCTTAGAATCTAAGGTCCCTATCACGTTTACATCAGTTTATGCACCATACTATTGAATGTTAAAGATGGCAACTTGAATAATGTACAGTAAGTCCATGCATACAAACATTAACATAACCAAGCATTCTGTACCATGCAGGTGCAACGTTCTTGTTATTTAGTTACTTAGTCTGATTGGCAAATTAGTATTTTCCTCACTAAATACTAAACTGACCCATCAGAATTTTCACCTGCAGCAGTTCTTCCCAGTGAGGACCGTGAGGGTGTGGAATGCACTGCCGGGTGATGTTGTGATTCTGTGCTGATTGTGTCAATGTTTTTAAGAGTGGATGGGATGATTTCTTGGGCAAGCATAATATCAAAGGATTTAGTGATCTACAGTTAGTTGTATGTACAGATGCAGCCACTTTTTTTTTTTGTAGATTTAACACGCTGTTACGCTAGCGAAATAGCAGCAAGCTAGTTATCTAGAGTTGCCTCGGTGCGTTTAATGCATTTTCCTATATTTAAATGTGTGCTATACCAGCCGTGGCCACTAGTGGCCACCCAGCACCATCTATTTCTATAGCAGGTTACCCTGTGACTTGAAGACAGAGGAGATCCATTAACTTCTGATCTAATTCTAAACTAGTGAAAAGAAATAGGCAATCGTTCAAATATTGCTGTGTACAGCATGCAAAATGATTTAAATATGTGTGGAACACAAGTTCTGATGGAGAGCTGTAGTTCTAAGAAGTTTAATGTAGGGATAGCTTTATATTGGCACATGTTAAGCAGTGCAGGGTACACAATACAAGCTGATCTGACCTCCAAACATATTATAATGTAATCTGCACTTACATATTAATTATGCTGCCACTATTTGAATGAGAATGCAGTATTCCACAGATAAAATATTATTGAGTACTTGTTAAGGTACTACTAAATGGGAAAGAAAAGATAAGCAGATTTGCTTTGTAGTCAACTGGTACAACTTTGTAGTCAATGGTCGTTGGTACAATTTCTGTTATTACTTAATTTTTTTATATACCTAACTCTATATCATTAAAAAAAATTACATTTTTACATTATTTTTCTCAGTTTTATTTTATTTGTAACAGTTTACGCAAAAAGTGTGCTATGGAGAATATGCATTAATAAAATGACAGTGCTTGTTTGAATGCCACTGCGATTGTAAAATGAAAAATTTAGTGCACAAGCTCTTTGTCCTTGCAAGCACGAGCACCAATTCTCTCACCTAGCCTGTGTTCACTTTTGCTTACCATAATGTCAGTGGCAGAACTACCAGGGGAGCAGGGGTGCAATTGTACCAGAGCCCGCACCCCCTGCAAGTCCACTGGTAGTTTGAGTAAACTAAAAAATGTTTGAAAAACTAATTTTGGAGGGGGGTGGGTGGGCACAGCCTGCACCCGGGCCCACCTCTCCATAGTTTTGTTACTGCATAACGTATTTATTAATGACTTGGGGGCATGCTAAGCAATGTATATGTTGTCAGTCACACAAAACTATGCAGGCAATTAATTCCATCTTTTACGCATGGAGGGGTAGCTGTTTAGCAATATGTTTCAACACCCTTCTAAAAAGAAAAAGCAAATGAAATTATAAAGGCTCTGCTTCTCTTTTTGGATATGCCCCTTTCCCAGAACTTTATTTCAGTACAGGCCTGGCCTCAGGCCCAGATTTGTGCTGAGGCCACAAAAGCCCAGGCCTAGGGTGGCAATGTGTTAGGGGCAGTATGCTGCCTAGCTGCTTTCTGAAGAGCACTGGGTATGCGAAGCTCCCCAGTACTCCGGTGCGCCTGCGATCCATAGAGCGGAGCGGGAGGCGGCACTAGGACCACGCCTGACCTAGGCACAGGCTATCTGGCAGGCCACATTACCTCCAAGACTGGAGTATGCACAGTACAGTCATGCAGATCGTGATCAAATTCACCCATTATGACTTTTTTTTAAGAGGTTAATGGATTTTTTTAATACTGGTATAAGATCTGTTATATGGAAACCTGTTATCCAAAAAGCTCTGAATTACATGAAGACCACCTCCCATAGACTCGCATTTTTAGCAAATAATTTAGGTTTGAAAAAACAATTTCCCTTTTCTGTGTAATAATAAAACAGTAGCTTGTACTTGATCCCAACTAAGATATAATTAATCCTTATTGGAAGCAAAACAATCCTATTTGGTTTAATTATTTATTTTTTAGTAGACTTAAGGTATGGAGATTCAAATTACAGAAAAATTCATTATTCAGAAAACTCCAGGTCCCAAGCATTCTGGATTACAGGTTCCATACCTGTATACAGGGCCGCCATCAGGGGGGGACAGGGGGGACAAGCGTACCGGGCCGGGCATGAAGGGGGGCCCGGCAGCGCTGCATTTTTTGAAGATCCGGGCCCCCCTTACGAGCGCCCGAGCCGTACGTCTTCCCTCTGCGTTGCCGAAAAGCCAAAGCCGATGCGCCGAAAAGACCCAAAGTCACGGAAAAAGCCGAAGTCCCGAAGTGCCGAAAAGACCCGAAGTCACGAAAACAGCCGAAGCCGAAGTCCTGAAGCGGCGCAAAGACCCGAAGTCCCAAAAGGAGGCGAAGTTGAAGTACTGAAGCCATGAGTTCAATTCTACTGAACACCAGTTTGTGTATTTTTCTTTTTTTTAATCCCCTGGCTACCAATGTATTATTTTAATATTCTATAGGCCCCTTATAGAATACCTTTTTTTAACTTGTAAGGGGGCCCCTGCCACTTTTTTTTTTCTTTTCAAAAAACATTTTTTTTTAAATTTTTTTTTTGGGGCCCCAATTTTTTATCAGCATCAATAGCTTTTTATAACTTGTGTGGGACGGGGGTTACTTTTTTAGCGCTGATGTCTGTGTGGTCTTTTAACTGCGATGTGGAGTGGGCGGCATATGGGGTGGAGCTTGGTCATCAGTGTGGTCGGGGGCCCAAAAATTTTGTTGTACGGGGCCCCGTGATTTCTAATGGCGGCCCTGCCTGTATACATGGATAATCTGTGGGCTGCTGCCGCCTGAGGCAGCAACCCCAATGCCGCCCCATCAAAACTCCCCACGCATAAAAGTTTAGCATCTGAGCGGGTTAAGAGGGGCTGCATCGATAACACAATGAGCGCTGCAGCACTTTTTGCACTAGCAGAGCTGAATTTCTGGTTTGAAAGCATGACTAACACACCTTAAGAAAATCCAAAAATTATTCTTCTGACTGTACCCCAACAGAGGCACCGATCTTGTCACCACAGATCAATGTTACTCCAGACCATAACCCCCTGTTTACTACTGACAATGATGAGGGGCAACAACAGGCTACTCTCAGCTGGAACAACATTCCAAATGCCCCCACAATTAGGGGACTTTTTGGAATCAAGTTAAGTTGAAATTGATTTGAGTTTTCTAGTCAAAAAATTTGTGCGAGTTTTAAATTTTAGAGTTTTCGATTTTCAAGTATATTCGAATTAAAAGGAGTTTAAAAAAACACATTGATTTGAAATTTGACCTTTAATAAATGTGCCTCTTTATGTATAATAAAGTTATAGGAAGTTTTATTTTAATTTTGACTTTGATATTAGTTTTACTCTATGGACCTTATTATTCCAGCCTCAATAGGCCTCAGCAGATTTCTCCATAGACTTAGTGACTGTGTAAGTTGGTGCATCTAGTAAATAAAAGGAGACAAGTTTAACACCTCCCAGTCAGTAGCCGGTGCGATTCTGATAGGAGCAAATCAGGTCAGTACATTATTGCCAGATCCTCTGTTTCTGGGAGATGTTTCATAGAAAGAAATGTCCAGGGCTAAACTTGCAAGATAATCTGTTACAATGTAGAGCAGGTTGGTCTGATGCTTCTTCTTTCTTATGATTCCATCATATTGCTGCTTCTAATCTGCACTTTCCTTCCATATTCACTAATGCTTTAACTATTAAATAGGGAACCAACACTATTATATAAATGCTCCAAACTGCAGTGGTTGTTTAATAAATCAGTTATTTATAAATGTAACTGTTTATGTGTGGGTTCCTCAATAGTGATGGGCGAATTTGCGCCGTTTCGCTTCGCCGAAAAATTCGCGAATTTCACGCGGAATTCGCGAAACGGCGAAAAATTCGCGAAATTGCGCCGGCGCCCGTTTTTGACGCCAGCACCCGTTTTTCCAACGCCGGCGCCCGTTTTTGACGCCGGCGCCCGTTTTTGGCGCCGGCGTCCGTTTTTTCGGGAAAAATTTTTTTGACGCCGGCGAATTTTTGCCGCGAATTTTCGCAGGCGTTTTGCAAATTTATTCGCTGGCGGCGAATCGCGCAAATTCGCCGCGAATTCGCGCCTGGCGAATAAATTTGCCCATCACTATTCCTCAACCTGATATTATTATTTCTCCAGATGTAACCAACACAGGTAGGAAAACACTGGACTAAAATCCTGTTCTGTACATGAAACAGCTCTTAACATGTTCTGTATTTCTGCTGCATATTGTTCCCTCTTCCCCAGCCAGTCTGTTAATTCCAACTCATTTCTTTCCTCTCACCGGCTATTCACTGCTCCTACTTCCCACTGTTCTCAGGTTCCTCACACTTCTATTAACTCTGGGTTTAATGGGAGGTTTCTTACAAGGGAGGCTTCATGGGCTAATGTTTTGGTTGAGCTCAGTCTGATCTTCTAACCTGAGTCTGCACTAGATTTGCTCTGATATTTACACTGAAAGCTCTAATACACCCAGTTCTGCTGCCATTGGCATCTGAGCAGGGGACATTTCACTGGTCTCTCCAACATGTACCTGAACTGATCTCCCCTCCTATCTGTCTCTATCTTCTGTATTTGTATAACTATGGGGTGTAATATAGAGTTTATATGTTGTACTTTCACAACATAAACAGTGTTTCTGCCTCTATAACTCTTCCCATTATCTTACCCATATGTATCATTTTATAGTTTATGGTATCTATTTCAGACAAGCACTCATGAATACCTTTTTATAAATGGTTCCTTGAATCTCCCTGTTTTATACCCCCATACTTTTGAAGGGAACATGACTATGATAAAGAGAAAAGCAGGGCCAACCAGCACTCAATGGATCCACAGGACCAGAGAAATTAGATGGACATGTAGACTTATATACTTTTATACTTTGTATAAATAAAATTATTCTTTTAATCTAATTTCTCTGGTCCTGTGGATCCATTGAGTGCCGGTCGGCCCTGCTTTTCTCTTTGCCGTGCTGCTCCCTGAAGCTGGGGGTCTGGGGCTGGTGCACCCGGACCCCTTTCATTACTTGGTGAGTTATTTGCAATTCATTCTGGAGCACCTTGTCCTTTCCTAACTATCAACAGGACTATGATATTACTTTTAGATCAGCTCAGTGTCCAAGAACATGATAAAACTGTCTCATCTTTTGGTTCCAGAATTCTCTTCTTTTACACTTTCATTAACATCTCTATATTCCAAAAACATTTCGCCTATCACTCTTAGATTGTCAGCTCCATATTTCCAGTGCTTTTGCTATTGCCACCTGCTTTTGTTACCAGATAGACATCTCTGTGATCATATTTTTCAGAGCAAATCCTCTGCCCCAGGTCTGTGCTGCAGATAATATATCTGCCTGTCTTTTACACAAGGATGTGGCCCTTGACTCAAATTATTTTAAATCCAACCCAACCAATATATGGGAGATCTCATATACTGATCAGGAAAAGTGATGCTTAGGCACATTTATATTGTGAGCTCTGCACTCCCTCTGAATTTAGTATCAAAAAGTAATGATTGTCAGCTGTGCGCTCAAGTCTATATTCACCTCCCATTACTGTAACATTGTCAGCTGAGTTTGAGGTCAGTTTGAGAAAGATTTGAAAAGACAATGTTCTTGCCTATTTTGGTAGATTCCCAATTTGGTACTGTGTTTTTTTCTTCCTGTGTATGACCTTGGCCTGTGACCCAAACCTTGCTACTGCTACCTGCCTTGGCACTGTGTTACCCATCTGGTTTGACCCAGCCTCTTTCTTTCTATGCTACTGCTACCCCATCCTGTCAGTACATGTTCGGTTCCTGTGCTCGCCCAGAACTCTCTCCATTGGTGGGCTCCACCCAAAGCCAAAGATGGCTGCTATAGGCAGAAGAGCAGGCTTAGACTGGAACCTTGGATTTAGTTTTGGGTTTGGGATACCCTTCGTCACAAATAATTACCCAATTTGAATTTGACATACTTTTCAAACATTTTGCAATTCACAGAAGGTAAACTGGCTAATTTAGCAGGCCTGCTATTTCTCAACGGTTTATACAATTTTAGATATAACCTTAGGGGGGTTCTTTTTAAGAAACTAAAACTTTTGGATAGTGATCTGGGCGCTTCTTTCAGCCCAGATTAAGGAGATTCCTATCTTGTTAACTGTTTTCATTATAAGTGCTCTGGAATTTGTGTGTTTTTTTTTTAGAAAAGATAGCTCTTTAACTTAGTCAGTTAAAATAGAATTGAGACCACAGTCCCAGAAGTACTGACTTCTCTCTCTTTGTGGGGTCCCGCAGTTAGTCAAATGATCAGCTAGAAAACATGGGACTTCTCTACCCATCTGCAATTTCCTTTTCCTACCTTTTTTTTTGAATCAGAGATATTAATAATTGCACTGTAATTGATTTATAAGTGAATTTCACCAATATCAGTAATAAATACATACATATAAACTTTCTATACCCACTGAATGTAAACTAATGTAAGTGTAAGTAAGTTGACAAAGTTTCACTAGGAAAGTAACTATAGAAAATACATTATGAAATGTTCACACCAATGAATCATCTTTCTAGTTGTGCAAAATATGGTAGAGACTTTCAAAGCAAAAATTTGGGGCAAATAAATGTGCTCTTTATGAGTGAGACTTGATGGGGTTGCCTTGAAGGCTTTCCCTCCATTATAATCTGTAGGTTTTTTCGGGATTTGCCGAGGACTTGCACTCTGACAAATAAATGGGATGAATAGCTGAGGGCCTGGAAAGAAAGATCAGAAATAACAACACGTAAAGAACTGAAGCCTCACAAATCAACAGTTTTTGGTATTGGTCAGTGACCCTGGCAACCAGGTTCCAGGTTGGACACCAGCAGACTAGTAAGGTTAATAATTCACAAAATTAACAAAGGCCAGTTGAAAATGGGATTGTAGCAGAACTATCAATAACATGCTTTAAGTTAATGTAAACTTCCCCTTGAACTTTTGTATATTGATATGAATAAATAAAAGTGCATGGAATATTCTCCAGTAATACTGACACAACTCAATGAATATAATTCATATAATTAGTAAAATGGTGAAAGATAATACAGTGAGGAAGTGAAAAAGTTGCCTTTGTTCCAGAAGAATATAATTGCAAGCAAATTATTACTATTAACTGGACTTCTGATTGGTAAATTGTAAACCTTGATAAAAATGTACCTTTTCCCTCCTAGGCAATGCAGATGAACAATCACTCAATGGTCTCAGAGATTTTCCTTTTGGGATTTCAACATCTTAACAATTTCAAGATCCTGATTTTTTCTTTGATTCTTTTGATTCACATATTGACCATCTTTGAAAATGTCCTTGTCATAGTATTGGTAACAATTAGCCGAAATCTTCAGTCTCCCATGTTCTTCTTTCTCCAACAACTCTCCTTATCTGATCTCCTGCAGTCCATGCTTATTGTTCCCATCCTGCTCAAAACTGTAATAAATGAAGGAGCTAAAATATCTCTTATTGGCTGTATTGTACAACTTTATATATTTGGTGTCACTGAAAATTTACAGAGTTTCCTTCTAACTGTGATGTCCTATGACAGATATCTGGCCATCTGTAATCCTCTGTGTTATTCTTCAATAATGAACCACAAATTTTGTGTTAAATTAATTGTCATGTCATGGCTGCTTGCCCTTAGTTTTACACCAGTTGTTGTAATTACTGCAGCTACACAAGAGTTCTGCAACCAAAATACCATCAACCATTTCTTCTGTGATTATTTTCCTCTACTGGAACTTTCCTGCTCAGACACCTCATTAGCATGGTTATTGACAATCACATTATGTTTCCCTACATTACTTATCCCCTTCATTGTCATCACTGGATCCTATATCTGTATTTCCCATGAAATACTAAAGATAAAGTCCAATATTGGGAGACAAAAAGCCTTCTCCACCTGCAGCTCCCACTTGGCTGTGGTCTCCATATTTTATGGGAGTCTCTTTGTTACTTATGTGGTTCCCACAAGAAACCAGTCACAGACCATTGGAAAACTTCTTTCTCTTTTATACACAGTAGTGACTCCTTTTATTAACCCAATGATTTACAGCTTGAGAAGTACAGATATGAAAAATGCTCTTGGAAATATTATACAATAAAGGTCATTTTACCAGATTTAAACCAGGATTTTGACTAATTCTGTTATTCAGTATATTGTCAATAAAGCAAAATGTCATTAGTAATTATAATGAGCTTGTTTCATCTGCATATATTCATGTTTCACAGTGAGAGTTGCCATACTATTCTCTATAAGACTATCTATTTAAATTGTACCAGTCTCTAGATTATTTTTCAGTCAGGTTTATACCTCCTGTACAGAGTTAATACTCTGATATACAGGGATACCTGGTAAATTGCTGATCTACACAAATAGTTCATCTGAACTGTGGTTCAGTTTAAAGCACTGACATAGTCAGCAGTGTTGTACAATATAAATATGTATTGAATAAAGTACCCCTTATTGTAAAATATTGTAAGATATTATAAGTTACAGGGAGTTCCATGACCATACAGATGAAGCCAGAGTGGATTGTATGAAATGTCACTTTCAACTTGAAAAAGAGCCACTTTAGCTCGAAACATGTTGTGAAAAATTAAAAAACCTTGCAGCACAGCATCTGCGGTTTTATGTTCCTGTTTGTCCACAATTCTAAAGACTTGGCATTTGTATGAAATGTCCGACTGGCCCACCGGGACACCGGGAAAAATCCTGGTAGACACCAGTCCTTTTGGGCCCCTGTGACTACTAGTCCACATGCTATGCTATTTTTATTTATTTTTTTGTTTGGGCTCGGATTGTGCACTCTGGTTTTGTGTACTGTTATAGATTTATGGGCCCCGCACTTGACCTAGTGGGCCCCGCTGCCATTGCTCCACCTGGGCTAACACCTGCTAGCAACGCTGCTCTTCTTCCTGGCTCCCCGCTGTGTTCTGGATCGATTGTGTGCATGCTTTCAGTTTAGCCTAATGATGTCACTACCAGTCAGTCATCCTTCACGTGAGAGGAATCAGAAAGCTGCGTGTCAAGGAGGGAGCAGCTATATACAGCAGTACTTACGGAACGCATTTTAGTACATCCTCCAGGGAAATCCCTGTCCTGTATGTGATCTCCTATGCTAGAAGAATGCAACATCGCCTGCTTTTCAACTCACCCCTCCCTCAAAGCAGATGTCACACCTCGCTCCTCCCACCTCAGCTGTTAGCTCCTGCTCCTCAGTCATCCAACCTGGTTCCTCACTCCTCCCTCCTCAGTGGTGAGCAACAATTGGGGGGTTTACATGGAATATGTGACCCTTATTTACCCCCATCACCCACATGGACTGTATAACTCTGAGTGCCACCAACAACTTCTTTAATTTATCTATGTGCTCCATTAAGTTTCCTGCCCCACTTTTTTATTTCAAGTTGCTTCATCTCTCTCTACCCCTGGTTGAGGTATGAATTATTTTTTTACTGGGACTGGGGTGGCAGTGGTTAAAATGAATGAATTAAAATTTGATTAAATAAATGAAATGCTTACTGTTTTTATTTGATTAATGAAGTGTAACATGATTTTTTAATCAGTTAATTAATTACAATTAATGAAATGGAATGCAGTTCATAAAGCTGATGTAGTATACAATGTGTACATATATCTATCTGTCTATCTGTATATATAAGATGCATTCCCAGGTCTTAGGAAAAAGCAAAAGTCTTTAATGTGGCACAAAAACTGACATTTCTGGCTGGAACACCAGCCTTTCTCAAAGTGAAACAGAAATGCAAAATGCAAGTTAATATACAGAATGTGGCATTTTAGTACATCCTACAAGGAAATCCCTGTCCTGTATGTGATCTCCTATGCTAGAAGAATGCAACATCGCCTGATTTTCAACTCAGTCTTCCCTCAAAGCAGATGTCACACCTCGCTCCTCCCACCTCAGCTGTTAGTTCCTGCAACCTGGGTCCTCACTCCTCCCTCCTCAGCCATCTGACATGGGTCCTGGGTCCTCACTCCTCCCTCCTCAGCCATCTGTCCTGGGTTGGGGTGGCAGTGGTTAAAATTAATGAATTAAAATTTGATTAAATAAATGAAATGCTTACTGTTTTTATTTGATTAATGAAGTGTAACATGATTTGTTAATCAGTTAATTAATTACTATTAATGAAATTGAATGCAGTTCATAAAGCTGATGAAGTATACAATGTGTACATATATCTATCTGTCTATCTGTATATATATAATAAAGGCCAAAAATCCAAATAAGATGCATTCCCAGGAAAAAGAACTATATGTGACCATTTTAGGAGAGCAGGTCAAGCAACATGTATACTGTCTCTATTAGCAGATGTTACTGTAAAGTGCGAATAAATCTAAAGCTATTCTTATTTAAATATCTGGAATAAACTCTTGTTGGGGTTCTAAGATCTTGATGTGGTGGAACCCACTGGTGTATCGGCTCGGCTTGTCAGTTTCGAGTTCTTCCCTGTAGGCGGTGCTCACTCAGTATCGATCCTCCGCAGGGCTTTACTCAGTACTGGACTTTCGTGCTCACCTTGTTGCAGCGACCGCACAGCAACATCAGGGAAGTGTAACATGTTGCTTTCCAGCTGCTGATTTTAGGGCCATCTTCCATATGGATAGGTTGGTAGTTATCTGTATCTTTCCTTAGCAACGAAGATCTTTGTTGCATTATTATACCCAGGATTGCACCCAGGCATAGATTGCCAGTATTCCCCAAATCGATTATATATATATATATATATATATATATATATATATATATATATATATGTAACCCTTTCGACACTCCTTTGTCGGTGTTACACTACACTCCACGTGTGGCGCTTACCTGATGACACGGGACAAACCTGAGCCACTCTACAGTGGTATGGGGAGAGACTGGGTACCTGGTACTTACTAGCGCAATGCCTCCACCTAGTGGGATCCAGGAATGCACCTACGGGTGGCCCCACTAGGAATACAGTAATAACACACACAGTATTAGTTAAACTGAATAATGGTTTATATAAAATAACTGGCAAACTAGTACATGCAGCACTCCTAACCAGTGGCAATAGGGCCTCACTAACTAACTTGCTAGCGCCAAGCTGTCTGCCTAACTAAGAAAAGGCAAAGTCCTTTAACAAACAATCTCTTTATTCTTCAGCGCCTCTTTAGGGTACTGTCCCTTTAACCAGGATACTCACAAATTCTCCTTGGATACTTCAGAGCTCTCTTCAGGTGAGTCCAGCACAGTCAGACATACAGTGAGACTAGCAGCCCCTTTGGATGCTCAGATAGGAATCTCCTGCTGGATGTTCCTCCAGTCTGGATTCCTCTCACACTCTCTGTCTCTCCAGGCACAGTATGTGGCTTCCCTGTGCCAGCCTGATCCAAATGAATACTTGTGGTGCAGCCTCTCAGCTCTCTGGTCCCACCAGTAGCTCTCTGGCCTCTTTCTCTGTCCACCATGAGGCTCTCTATGCCAGGCTTTCTTTTTTTGCCAGTCTCTGTGACTTCCTCTTCCTGCCAGCCACTCACTAGCTGTTGTGTCACTTCCTGTTGCACTGTGATCACTGAATAGCTGGTTGCTAGGTAACAGCTTACAGCACACAGACACAGGCTCTGGGCTTCTGCCCTTACAGGGATAAGTCCAATGATTTTGCTTGGATTCCCTACATTTATATATATATACAAAGGATAGATATCGGCACTCACGAAAAAAAGGATAAATTATTGCCTGGGTGCAGTCCTCGAAGTATCAAATAGTTATATGGTCCACAGAAGTTGCATTCAAAGGACTTAAGGTGAATAAGAAAAATCTTTAAAAAACTAAAAAAATTTGGTGCCCACATTAAAGTCCTGTGAGTGTGACTTCTATGGACCTTATATATATATATATATATATATAGGGACCCATAGAGTTAACAATGCTTCTATGGCTTTAATTCCCTAACTTCCTGATCTTCCTAGTTGCTGGGCAGATTCCCATGTAGCTAGAGTTAATTTGCATAGATATGCTATTGGCCAGGAGGGTCTGTGACCACATCCTGTCACACTCTGGTATAGTGAGCGAGAAGAGGCGGAGCTTCCTCTTTGGCTGCTGGATGCTGATCCGACTGGGTGTGCCCAGGGAGCCTGGTTACCGCAAGGCCCAGAAAGCCATGTGCCTAGAGGGACCGGGTCCTCTAGTGTCTAAGTTGGGGAGCAGGGAACCCCATGGCAGAGATATATCTGTAATAGACTCTTTAGGAGAGTGAGATCAAGAGTACAGATAGTAAGGAGGTAGCTCTCCTCTCAGGCAAGAATGGCCTGTAGTATAGGGACACAGACTAATAGGGATTAGGTCTAGTGAGTTCCCTGATCCCCTGTGTGAGGATCCAGGTCGAGGTGCTGAGATCATGAGGGGCCTCTATCCAGGTTGACGCTATTGCCTCAGGGAGTTCCACTCTATTGTCTCTGGAGGAAATTCCCTGGCATCTCCCTCTGTCAGCTCTGTGTGAGCAGGTGTATATTTATACTGCCACTGCCTCTGTACCACTGCAAGTAACCTGTGGATCATTTGTCTTGGACCAATAAAAGTTATTTTGTTATATTACTATCCTATTTTGTTGCACAGTAACCTGAGAGTTGTAGTTGTACTACACCATTCCTGAAATCTTCCATTTAGCGAATGTCTTAGCCTGCAGTGTTTGGGTCACATATAACCCATGCTCTAACAACTAGCTGGACATTAACTCCTTCGGGTCTGGATAGCCCAAATTATATATATAAATACATGTAATAATAACATCCAGTATTAAACCACATGCACAGTTAACACATATATGTGTGTGTGTGTATAAATATAGCTATAATATTGTTTACCTATTGGCACGTGAGCTGATGTCTGGACTTTGTAGCTGTTATCACATTCCCATCAGTCCCTGCCCTGGTGAGCTTACAGTCTAAGGGCCCTATCACATTTGCATAAATTTTTGCCCCAGTGAGCTTACAATCTAAGGTCCTTATCCATTCCCACCATTACCTGCCCAATCAGTTTACAATCTAAGGTCCCTATCATGTTTACATCAGTTTCTGCACCATACTATTGAATGGCAACTTGAATAATCTACAGTAAGTCCATGCATACAAACATTAACATAACCAAGCATACTGTACCATGCAGGTGCAACGTTCTTCTTATTTAGTCACTTAGTCTGATCGGCAAATTAGTATTTTCCTCAGTAAATCCTAAACTGACCCATCAGAATTTTCACCTGCAGCAGTTCTTCCCAGTGAGGACCGTGAGGGTGTGGAATGCACTGCCGGGTGATGTTGTGATTCTGTGCTGATTGTGTCAATGTCTTTAAGAGTGGATTGGATGATTTCTTGGGCAAGCATAATATCAAAGGATACAGTGATCTACAGTTAGTTGTATGTACAGATGCAGCCACTTTTTTTTGTAGGTTTAACATGCTGTAACGCTAGCTAATTCATCAAGCTAGTTATCTAGAGTTGCCTTGGGCGTTTAGCGCATTTTCCTTTATTTAAACATGTGCTATACCAGTCGTGGCCACTAGAGGCCGCCAAGCGCCATCTGCGCCATCTATTTCTATAGCAGGTTACTCTGTGATTTGAAGACAGAGGAGATCCATTAACTGCCAATCTAATTCTAAACTAGTGCAAAGAAATGGGCAGTCGTTCACATATTGCTGTGGACAGCATATACAATGATTTAAATATGTGTGTAACACAAGTTCTGATGGAGAGCTGTAGTTCTAAGAAGTTTTATGTAGGGATAGCTTTATATTGGCACACGTTAAGCAGTGCAGGGTACACAATACAAGCTGATCTGACCTCCAAACTTATTATAATGTAATCTGCACTTACATATTAATTATGCTGCCACTATTTGAATGAAATTGCAGTATTCCACAGATAAAATATTATTGAGTACTTGTTAAGGTAAATGGGAAAGAAAAGATAAGAAGATTTGCTTTGCAGTCAAGTGGTTAGGGTAAGGGGCTTTGATATGAAAGATCGTTGGTAAAATTTCTTTTATTACTTAACTTTGTTTGTATACTTAACTCTATATCATTAAAAAATTTAATTTTTGCATCATTTTATTTGTAACAGTTTACGCAAAAAGTGTGCAATGGAGATTATGCATTAATAAAATGACAGTGCTTTTTTTTGAATGCCAGTGCGATTGTAAAATGAAAAATTGAGTGCACAAGCTCTTTGTACTTGCAAGCACCAGCACCAATTCTCTCACCTAGCCTGTATTCACTTTTGCTTACCCTAATGTCAGTGGCAGAACTACCAGGGGAGCAGGGGTGCAATTGTACCAGGGCCCGCACCCCCTGCAAGTCCACTAGTAGTTCGAGTTGAAGAGTTAACATGCCTACGTGCCGACCCTTGTAGGCCTCTGTACTTGTTTTCCTGTACGACCCTGTACTGTCTCTTCTTAGACAACCTTGTATAAGTATCATCATGTACCATAAACAATATTATCAGCTTGCCTCAGACAAAATATCTTAGCTAACGCGCATGCACATATTTGTCTCTTTTCTATCTTGTCCATCCTGAAGGATATACCTATTACTAAGCTAATAACTATGCTGATACGTCACTATATTGGGACGTCTTTACCTATAACTATATAAGCCTATGTTTGACCTTCAATAAACGGAACTTGTTATTCTGACCCACTCATTGGTGTTTCTTTGTGCAAGTTCCCCGGATCCGGAATACTAGGCATTGTTGGTCAGACGAAACCCAAAGGTTCCAGTAGCAGTCGGTTCGTTGTCCCCTTCAGTCTGGTGTCAGAAGCTGGAAATAGCAAGCGGCACGGACAGGTAAGAAAACATCTGTCTTATAGACGATATTTTTCTTGCCATCCGTATATGCTTAATGCTGTATTCTTAAGCTTAAAGGGGAGACAAAAGAAATCCCTGACGAGGGATTCAAGAAAAAAAACAAGGAAATCCCTGACGGGGGATTCCAAAGGAGTTTTAGGTAAACTCCCGGTTTCTGGAGTTCTAGGTAAACTCCCGGTTTCACGAGTTTTAGGATCCCGGTTCATATATTGTTACTCCTGGAACGGATTTCTGCTGTAACGTCACTGCCTTGTATTCAACTGTATGTTGTATGTGTCTGTGTTTTACTGTTTGTATGTTATGACAATGTTTAAAGGTTAAGGCATATTTTTTTTGTGTATAATTACATGTAAAACGATCGCTATATTAAGGAATACCTCTGTGAGTTGACAAGGTTTTGTCGGGTCCCTCGATCCCAAGACAGCCCGTAAATTGTCTTGATTTATTGCGATCGCTTTACTCTATTTCTTTTTGACGTCTTGCTTGTGCTCAGTAGTAGTATTTGAGTTTAGAAACCACGCGTTCCCTATAAATCACTATTAGTGCACATGAGCTCTGCCATCCAGAGACAGGCTGTATTTTTTTATTATTTCTGAAATCTAGGATATAAGTTGTAATAACCACTTATATAGTATTTTTTCAAATAAGTAGTCTTCCTTAGGAACTCTGCAAGTTGCATGTAACACTACATACATTTAATTTTAGTATTTCTATCCGCCCTTTCTTCTTTTCTCACTAAGAAACTCACTACTTATTTGGTGCAAGCAAACAGCGTGTTTTATTTCAATATGGGTGCGAAAAATTCAAAGAAATTGCCACCACCCATTAATGGTGAAACTTGTAGAATATGTGTATAGATGCAGTCCCACAGTAGGGTTTTATGTTGATCCCTGGGTTGATAAAATAGCAGGATGGGGAGAAGCTTTTTCTATACTGAACATCTTGTGTCAGTGTGGTTCTTCTGGTGTACACCCATAATCTAATTAAGACGGGAATAGATATCCTCAGGACTGTTTGTGTCCTTATCAATTTTTATGCCCATAGTGAGGCTGCAGGTTCTGACTGCTCATCAGCCGATACAAAGGACACAGGTCGACCAATAGAGGACGGGACGGAGACTGATCACCTCCGGGACACGGGAAGACCTATTTTTATAGTTTCTTACTCGTGTCAAACCTGCTATTATTGTTCATACCTGTTGTCTAAATCGACTCCTGGCAGCCAGCAACAACAGGTATTTTCTTGCCTGCAGCTCTTTATTGAAGCTGTATAGAGCTATCTATTACCCGGTTTGTATTTTATGTTTTGTGATATTCTCTTTCCGAGAAAAAAGAATAAGATGATTAATGCGTGTGGTATCCAGACGTTGATAGGACGCTGATACAACTCTTTCTCTGTACATCATAATGATAAGGGTCATTGTAGAGACCGCTGAAGCGTGGTTCAAAGTTGCTAAATGCTTACACAAAGAATTTTGGTCTGAACAAAGAATAATTGAATCAAATGGGAATGTGATGTATTAGAAGCTCTAGCCCCACAAGAGTTGAATGGTTGTAACTCATATGGCATACATAGAGCCATCAACCCCCTCCCTATGCTAGGAATGTTTCCTATAATCAGAGCAGGAGAGAGCAAGAATCATCAGAAAGTGCAGTAGAAGAAGGTAAAGTAAGTGACATAGAAGAAGGTCAGGAAAGTGCCGTAGAATCAGAGGAAGCTAGAAAGCAAAGAGAGGAACATGAAAAGCTGCTAGTAGAAGGGTTAAGTTAGAAAATAGAGAATAGTGAGAAGAGACAATTCATCTTTCAGTGCTGAAAACAGCAGCGCTGATACAGGCAGTTCTCAGCCCTGCAGCCAAGCTCTACCCCGCCCGTAGAGAAAAAGGGGGGTAGCGGGCGTCCCTGCAGCACGTCTCATTAACACAGACAGAAAGATCATTCCATGGACAGCACCAAATCTTAAAAGAATTTTTCAAGATGTTCCACAGCCCCGTATTAATCCACACAAATTTGGACAGGAACTCTTGTTTATCCATAGTGCCCATAACCCTAATTGGACTGATATGTTAGTTATAATCAAACATGTGTGGTCCAGCGGATTACCAACATCTGCTAGCTAAAATGGATTGGGACACTAACCCTGCTAACCCAGCCCAAGTAGGGGTCCCGTATCTACACAAGCTCCCTTTCTTATCAGTGCCCCCATCCCTGACAGTTTCATGGGTAGGGACATCCTTTGTAAACTAGGGTGCACCATAAACTGCATTCTGGATTGAGTGTGTGTGTTTCTGTCCCACCTCAGTAAATGTCTGAGATGACTAATGCCCCAGATACAGCAAATCTTCTGTCACTAAAATAAATGTCTAAGGAGGAACCTTCCGTACCTCCAGAATTATAATGTGTCCTAATTGATGTATGGGCTTTATCATTGACGGATGTCTAGTTGATGTCATCCATCCCACCTGTGTCCAAACAAGTAGACCCACGGCCACCCCTGCCCTACAACCCATAGCACCCACTGTCCAGGGTGCAAGGAGAGGGGATTCGCCCAGTCATTCAAGGGTTACTTGACAGGGGAGTGTTAATTCACAAGATCAGCCCATCTTGCCAATTAAAAAGCCCGGCAAGAATGAGTGGCGTTTTATTCAGGATCTCACAGCAGTTAACAAAGTTGTTATTGCATCCCATCCGGTAGTGCCTAATGTAACTACCAAAGCAGGTTGCAAAACTCCAGAAGGTGATTTTTCTTTTTTGCGCTTAGGCGATTGGCCTGTCACACCCCGTGCTCTGTTACCATATTTGGTTGCTGCCTCACATGGTCTCACCCACATTTCAAAAAGGGGGAGGTGTGATGCAGTATCAAGAGTATGGTTTGCCCCAGGTTCTTATCTATCACAGCCAAATATGTACAATCAATGTACCCATATTGCAGATAGATTCAACAAATCTGTAAAGACATTGGGATATACCAAATGCTTCACACACCCTGACAAAGTGAGGTACATGGGTTTGATAATGTAAAAGATGAACCTTTGTTAAATCCTTATTGTGAATTGTTTTTTGATGGTTCTCACTACTGTACTGAGTTTGCTAAATATCATATGCTGTTGTAACATTTGTTTGATGTTTTAGTTCTGCAGAATCTACCTCCACATATGTCAGCTCAAGAAGCTGAGCTACAAGCACTCATCACAGCATGCACACTAGTGGAAGGTCAAAGGGCAAACATCTTTTCTGATAGCAGGTACTGTATTGGTATTTGTCTTGACTATCTTCTGATTTGGAGGGCGAGAAATTTTATGACATCATCAGGTAAACCAAATAAGAATACAAATACAAATTTGGTAAAACAGCTATTGTTAGCATTACAGCTTCCAACTGAGGTAGCCATTCTTAAAGTACAAGCGCACACAAAGCTTCAGATTCCAGAAGCTACAAGGAAATGCAAAAGCTGGTGAGAGAGCCAAGTCAGCTGCCCTCTTGCCTATAATGACAGTAAGTTGCATCCAGAAAGACCACAAAGGGCCGTTGCACATGGATATCTTGGCTACAATACAGGACTAGGCCCCTGAGATGGAAAAAGGAAAGTGGTCAAAGCTGGGAGCATCCAAGGATGACATGGATCTATGGAGAAATGGCCTATTATACTGTCTATCAAAAGCAGCGTATGCTGTGATGGCACATCTAACTCATGGACTTGCGCACTCAGGTAAGAATGCAATGGCTGCTTCAGTTTAGAAAAGTTGAATAGCACCTGGGTTTCCAGCATTTGTTGCAAAATGTGTATTTTCTTGTGTTACCTGTTTACGTCATAATCCTGGTCAGGTAGTCAAATCTCCGAGACAGCACTTTGCTAAGCCAGAATAACCCTTCCAGCGATTACAAATAGACTACAGCCAACTGCCTAAATTAGGTACATATGAATAAGTACAAGTATGTATTGACATGTTCTCAGGATGGCCTGAAGCATGGCCAAGTTGCTAAGGCTACAACAAAAGCAACTGCTAAGAAACTTTAAATGAGGTAATGTGTAGGTATTCTTTACCAATCTACATTGAAAGTAACAGGGGTACACATTTTACAGGGCAGATAATGTCTTAAATAAAAATAACCCTCAGAGTTTTGGGAAGGTTGAAAGCCTAAATGGTGTTATATAGAATAAAATTTAATAGATTCTGAAGAAACATTAAAATCTTGGGTTAACTTCTTTCCATTGATTTGTTCACAATATGCGCCAATCCAAGAGGCCCTAACAAACTGTCACCCTATGACATTCTGTCTGGGTCAGCCCTAAGAATGGGATTGTATATGTAGCTGTTGTACAGAAATATCTAAATGAAATACACAAAGATGTTTTTGATTCTATTCCAGATCCAAATGTCAATACTGGTTCACAATATCTTAAACCGGGTGACTGGGTAGTGATTAGAAATTACGTGAGGAACAGCTTGGACCCAAGATTTGAAGGTCCTTTCTAAGTGCAATCAGTAATACCTTCAGTAAAATTACATAACAAAGATATATAGATACATGTTTCAAATTGTAGTAGAGCAAGTGTACCCGACAAGCATGTATTTGTATTTTGAGTACTACTGATTTTTGGTTTCGTTCATATGTCCTTTAGCAAAAGTAATTTTTATGAACAATCAAATCATTACATAACTTTACAAAAAAAAAGAATAACTAAGGAAGCAAATAGAACTAATTGTTGGGTGTTTGGCATTAGGCCAACTGATTCAATAGGACTACCCATGGTAGTTTTCCCAATTTCTGCTCATAAATTAGTTTAATAATAACAATTACTTATATATGGCTTGGAAAATAGCACTATTGAAGCATTAAACATGTTTAAATGACACATGGAAAATAATGATTGGTCTAAGTGTGTTTTTACAGGCAACTAAAGATGAAGCTAATGAATTTAGCATCGAGCAGAAGATGGTATTTATAAAACAACTCTTAATTTGACAGATACTAACTTTAAGAAAGTATAGAGTGTTGGAACCTATTCTATTCTAAAATAAAATGAGCTATTTATGGATTAATAACATAGAAATCTACCTACTACTTTATATGTGGTACATGGGCTTATGTTTGGTTACCAGAGAATAGCTATGGTACCTGTATTATTGCTACTTCAGCTCCTGCCATAGCAATTGTAGATTAGGATAATGTAACAGCAAATTTTTTAATATCACGCCACAATCTTCTTAAGAGAATTGTTTACCATAGTAAAGTTTAATATTTTTTGGGGAATTGTAAATAAGATTAAAGAGCTACAATATGAAGCAAGGGCAATTAGGCATAAGGGGTGGAACCCTTTTAAAGGTTTCCAATTTAGTAATATATTTAGTTTTACTTAAGCAGGATAGTGTTTTCTTGTTCATGGTTTTCATTATATTGCTATAATTTTATGCAATATATAAACTTACTGTGTTTATAATTTCTCAAAGTACAAAACCTAAGGCTTAACATATCTACCGTATCAGGATTCAAGATCCTGACTCTGAAATTCTTTATAAAAGTAGTTTCTAACATTATAATTTGTTTACTTCTATAGAACAACTGAGCATGTGGAAGATTTTGCCAATCGTTTTTCTTGCTACATGTTTATGATGATGATGATTTCAAATGAACACTCTTTATTGATAATTCGAAATCTGTGATAGATGGGAACCATTCTTATTTCACAGTTCCCTTTAATTACGGACATCTTTTCCATGTCTCTTTCCAAAGCACTATATAGAAAAAGTTTGCTGACACCTGTCTCTACAAGAACATGACTATATCATGGAGATGCAAGTATACTAAGTTCATCACTTCTAAGAACTATAATTGGAACAATACCTTTGCAGATGCCTTTATTCAAACCATCTTTTCTAAACGGCACTGGAACATGGATAAAGAGACTTATGTTTACTAAACGCAATATTTCGAAATACATGGCATGGAATCTTTTGGGTGTTGGTTGAATTAGATATGTAATACTTCATGTTAATTCTTTTTAAATGAAGAAGTTTGTGTAGTTAGGCAAATAACAAGATTGGGATGGATTAGGAATTCTCCAGCATGTAGTTGTGTTAATTCTGCTGGTTAAGAATGAGTTCTTGGTTTTGAAGACAGGCCTAGCCCCTCTTCAGAGCATAGTAGTCTCAATACGGTTATTTGCATTTAGGTGAGTTTATAGTTTAGGTTAATTTTACTTATTGCTAATTATCAACTCCCTGTTTCTCTGTGTCATTCACTTATTCATCATCATACTAACACTGTTGCTGCATATCACAAACACACTGATAAATTCTATGATACTGTTGTTAAAACTGTTGCTACGAAACACAGATTAATTTCTTTAGGTTCTCAGTTACAAGATGATTTACAACACCATTGGTATGATGTGTTTACTGGTTGGTCACCTACTGGTTCTGCTATCATGCATTCTATTATTTATCCCCTTGTTATTGTTACAGTCATTCTTGTTCTTCTTGTTATTTTCAATTTATATCTTTCCTGCTCTTTTAGGAAGCGTATCCGCTCTATGATACGTACTTCAGAAAATTCTCAGTTGAAGAAAATATATTCTCATATGTTTTTTTCACATTAGATGATCATGTTATGATCAAAGAGGGGGTTGAAGGGTTAACATGCCTACGTGCCGACCCTTGTAGGCCTCTGTACTTGTTTTCCTGTACGACCCTGTACTGTCTCTTCTTAGACAACCTTGTATAAGTATCATCATGTACCATAAACAATATTATCAGCTTGCCTCAGACAAAATATCTTAGCTAACGCGCATGCACATATTTGTCTCTTTTCTATCTTGTCCATCCTGAAGGATATACCTATTACTAAGCTAATAACTATGCTGATACGTCACTATATTGGGACGTCTTTACTTATAACTATATAAGCCTATGTTTGACCTTCAATAAATGGAACTTGTTATTCTGACCCACTCGTTGGTGTTTCTTTGTGCAAGTTCCCCGGATCCGGAATACTAGGCATTGTTGGTCAGACGAAATCCAAAGGTTCCAGTAGCAGTCGGTTCGTTGTCCCCTTCACGAGTAAACTAAAAAATGTTTGAAAAACTGATTTTGGGGGGGGTGGGCTGGTCCGGCTGCATAGCCTGTACCCAGGCCCACCAGTGACACAAAACTATGCACGCAATTAATTCCATCTTTTACACATGGAGGGCAAGCTGTCTAGCAATATGTTTAACATCCATCTAAAAAGAAAATTATGAAATTATAAAGGCTCTGCTTCTCTTTTTGGCTATGCCCCTTTCCTCAGGCCCAGATTTTTGGCGAGGCCACAAAGGCCCAGGCCTATGGCGCCAAGTTGTTAGGGGCGGTATGCCGCCCAGCTGCTTGCTGAAGAGCACTGGGGATGCAAAGCTACCCTGTGCTCCAGTGCGCCTGCGATCCATAGAGTGGTGTGGGAGGAGGGCACTAGGACCACACCTGGCCTAGGCACAGGCCATCTGGCAGGCCCCTTTACCTCCAAAACTGAAGTATGCACAGTACAGTCATGCAGAACGTGATCAAATTCACCCATTAATGGGCTTTTTTAATACTGGTATGGAAACCTGTTTTCCAGAAAGCTCTGAATTACATGAAGACTAAATCCCATAGACTCCATTTTCAGCAAATAATTTAGGTTTGAAAAAACGATTTCATTTTTCTCTGTAATAATAAAACAGTAGCTTGTACTTAATCCTAACTAAGATATAATTTATCCTTATTGGAAGCAAACAATCCTTTTTAATTATTTATTTTTTAGTAGACTTAAGGTATGGAGATTCAAATTACAGAAAGATTCATTATTCAGAAAACTCCAGGTCCCGAGCATTCTGGATAACAGGTCCCATACCTCTATACAGGGGAGATCCGCAGGCTACTGCCACCTGAGGCAGCATCCCCAATGCCGCCCCCTCTCCCACTCCACGCTTAAAAGTTTAGCATCTGAGCGGGTCAAGAGGGGCTGCATCGATAGCACAATGAGCGCTACAACACTTTTTGCACTAGCAGAGCCAAATTTTCAGTTTAAAAACTGGACTAACACACCTTAAGAAAATCCGAAAATTATTGTTCTGACTGTACCCCAACAGAGGCACCGAACTTGTTGCCACAGATCAATGCTACTCTAGAACATAACCCCCTGTTTACTACTGACAATGATAAGGGGCAACAACAGGCTACTCTCAGCTCCCCTTCAGGGTTATCTCAGCACCCCAGTCCAAATCTGCGGGAACAGCCCTCCACATCCCAAATGCCCCCGCAATTAGGGGACTTTTTGGAATGGATAAAAGCCATGTTCCAACCTCCTCCTCAGCATCACCTCATGCTAGAAAGAGGAGAGCTCAAGATGCCACGTCAGACTCTTCTGAACCGGAGTCTTCATTCCCAGGGGAGGATGTCTGGGAAGATAATATCTTTGCCACACCAAAAGTCTCCTCCAAACTTTTAAAAGCAATGATGGAGACTTTGGAGATTAAAGATGAGTCAGTAGCTGTCTCTAAAGCAAACAAAGTGCTAGGAGTACAACAGAAAAAGAACCACTATTTCCCAGTTTTTAAAGCAATTACTCAGGCTATAGACTCTGAATGGTCACAGCCAGAGAGCAGATCAGCTTTAACCAAGCAATTCTTCAACACATACCCTATTCCAGAGGAGCAGGGAAAGTTATGGGATAGACCTCCCAAAGTTGATTGGGCTGTTAGAGGAAGCAGCTTTCAAAGATCCGATGGACAAAAAAGTGGAATCAGCTCTAAAAAGAGCCTATAAACAATCAGCAGCAGTTCTTCGTCCAACAACTACAGCAGCGGGTCTAGCACGTACGGCCAAACACTGAGCCCAAGAACTAATGTATCAACCACCTGAATCAGCACAACAATTAGCTGCAGTGGTAGAAAAACTCCATGCTACATTGGCTTTTTTAGCAGATTCTGCACTAGATATTGCTCGACTTGCAGCAAAATCCACAGCCAGTACAGTAGTTGCCAGGAGAGCTCTATGGCTACGCCACTGGTCAGACGACACAGCTTCCAAAAACAAGGTGATCAACCTCAAATTCTCAGATGAATCCTTTTTGGACCAGATTTGAAACAAATTATTACAGAGTTGACAGGGGGCAAAAGCACATTTCTTCCAATGGGAAATAGAGGTTGTCTAGTGCATACAAATAGATTTTCTACCAAAAAGCCATGGTCTGCTCCACATCACAGTTACTGATCTTTTCGAAACCCTTCCTTTCACAATTCCAATGCTGATCAGGGAACACAGAGAAATAGACCCCAATGGCACCAACCAGCGAGGCAGACCAGAAAACCGGCTGCTTCAAAACCCAACTCCTCATGAATTACCTCAGCAATAGCCCCAGGTAGGAGGTCATCTAACACAGTTCCTCTCCTACTGGGAAGCACATATTACAGACCAATCGGTGATGCAAATTATTCAATTCGGATACAAAATTAAATTTTCAACCCTTCCTCCAATACAATTTGTCCAGTCTATGCCCTCCCCACAAAGAATAAAAGATTTGGATCTGGCAGTTTCTTCCCTGTTACAAGCAGGAGTCATCGTTCCAGTGCTGGAACTTCAGAAGTTTTGCGGCTTCTACTCCACCCTCTTTCTTGTAAGAAAAAAGGAAGGCTCATTCAGACCAGTCCTCAACCTAAAAAGGTCAAACAAATTCCAACCACAAATTCAACATGGAGTCAGTACGCTCCACCATAGCCTTCATGGAAGGCGACAATTTCATGACAGCAATAGACCTGCAGGATGCTTACCTGCACATACTGATTCACCCATGGTCACAACCATTCCTCAGATTTGCGGTCAAAGATCAGCACTTTCAGTTCACAGCACTACCCTTTGGCCTCTGCACAGCTCCAAGGGTATTTTCCAAAGTCCTGGCACCACTCACGGCTTACCTACGATGCTCAGAAATTCACATCTTGCGTTACCTGGACGATTTACTGCTAAGAGCCCAGTCCATAACAGGCATCACCAGACACAGAGACCTGTATACAAGTCCTGCAGCAACATGGCTGGTTAATAAACCACCGCAAGAGTTCTCTCATACCGTCGCAAACCATTCAATTTCTTGGACTAATCTTCAATTCACAACAACAAATAGTCCAACTTACAGATGAAAAAATACAGACACTAATCAACAGTACTAAGTCCTTTCTTCACAAGACTAGGGTATCAGCAGCAGATTACCTTCAACTGCTAGGTTATATGGTAGCAGCACTGGAAGCGATACCTTATGCAAGGTTCAACATGCAACCTTTACAATGCAATTTTCTTCAATGCTGGAACAATAATCACCAAAATCTTCAACAGATCATACCCTTCTCTCCAACAACCAGAAAGCGTTTGTTCTGGTGGACAGTACGCACTCATTTGTCCCAGGGCAGAAGCTGGGCCCCTTCACAATGGGAGGTAGTTACTACTGACGCCAGCAAATTCGGCTGGGGAGCAGTTCACAGCACCTTCACTCTACAAGGTTGTTGGGACAACCAAGAATCACAGCTCCCAAATACATTCTAAAGCTAGAAGCGATAGTACTAGCACTCCAGGGCTTGTCTCACAAACTCCAGGGTCACCCAGTGTGAGTGCAATCAGACAATGCCACGGCGGTGGCTTATGTCAACAAGCATGGAGGCACACGCAGTGCTCTAGCTATGCAGGAAGTAGCGAAAGTGATGATTTGGGCAGAGAACACAGTTCCAGCCATATCTGCAGTGTTCATTCCCGGAGTCCTGAACTGGGAAGCAGACTTCCTCAGCAGACAGACAATAGATCAGGGGAATGGGAACTACTCAAATAGTGCAAAAATGGAGTCTTAGTGTCCAGACACAATTTCAAACTTCCTTGCTACTGTTCCTGGGCCAAAAACCCAGGAGCAGTATATAAAGATGCACTGGTGATCCAATGGACTTTCAACAAAGTGTATGCCTTCCCACCACTGGTAATTCTTCCCAGGATAATTGCCAAGATAAAACAGGAACAGACCATGACAATGTAGGGGCCAGTTAATCTCATTACCAGCACAATGTAAAATCTACACAAGGTACAGAGACACAGCAGACAGACTTTAATGGGGGCCATACAAGGGGTCAGTTGGACATCGTTGTTCTAAGTGCAGCTGACCTTGGTTGCCAAAGACAGCTCATTTGCATTTGAAACAACAAGAGTTTAATGGCAGAGACACACTCTTAGTCGCACAGCACTTGAATTGCTTCGTTTTTCAAAGTCGCCCAAAGTTTCCACAGAAAACTAAGCACTCCGAGTGCCACCCCCCGTCGATTTACATTCTAGCCAGCGGGAAGGCAGGCTAAAGAAGTTCGGGGAGATTAGTTGACCAAAGGAGAGGAGATTTGTCGCTGGATGACTAATCTCCCCGAATTTGAGCGCGTTTCTCTACCCTAATAATATAAAAAGGTTCACACAATCTGTCCTGATTCACTTTGCCAAAAAAATTCACAAAATGGCGAAAAAAAAATGCAAAAAAGTTCTCGAAAAGCATTTGAGGTAAATGGGCATCAAAATAATTGTGACGCAGAACAATTTTGGCGTGAGCGACAATTTTTATATGCACCTTTGACACCTTTGAGATAACCTTTAGTATGACGTAAAGAGTGATATTCTGAGACAATTTGCAATGGTTTTCATTTTTTATTATTTGCAGTTTTTGTGTTATTTAGGTTTTTATTCAGCAGCTCTCCAGTTTGCAATTTCAGCCATCTGGTTGCTAGGGTCCATATTACCCTAGCAACCATGCATTGATTCGAATATGAGATTGTTATATGAAGAGGAGAGGCCTGAATAGAAAGACGAGTAATAAAAAGTAACAATAACAATATATTGGTATCTTCACAGGGCATTTGTTTTTAGATGGGGTCAGTGATCCCCATTTGAAAGCTGGACAGAGTCAAAAGAAAACGACAAAAATTAAAAAACTATAAACATAAATAATGAAGACCAATTGAAAAGTTACTTAGAATTGGCCATTTTTGAAACAGGGTCATGAGTTCAAGATCTATAGCTGACTTTATTCAAAATGATTTACATATCCTAAAATTTCAAATTCAAAGATCTTAACTTTCTGGTACTATACCCCAGAAAGACTGCACAAGCTTTTCCCAGAGCACTCTCTGTTGGAGAAATTGTGGTGCCCAAGGTTCTCTATTGCATATTTTTTGGGATTGCCCATCTATACAGCCCCTCTGGAAAGAAGTACAAGACCTTCTCTGCTTGCTACTCCCCCAACCAGTGGCGTTAGACCCGGTAGTACTTTTACTGGGTAAACCCTTGCCAAGGACTCACAAGAGTGGACAAGCTCTAATTAACCAAATATTGACTGCCACTCGGTTAGCCATTGCTGCTAAATGGAAAAGCCAGACAACTCCCACAATGACTGAAATTATTAACAGGGTGAACAGCAACAGATCGTTCGAGGCTAACATAGCCCACATCCACCATAAGACAGAACAATTTCTCAAAATTTGGTCCATATGGGACCTTCGAGGTATGGCGCCCACCCTGTCCCATTGAGTTTCTCTGAGACCGTCACTGAGCTCCCCACCACTTTTTCTTAATTGCTCCCTAGACCCTCTCTGTTGCTAATGCTTGAACCTGAACCCGAAGTGCTATAATTTGAATTATTAATTTTGTACTTTTTGCTTGGTATCTTTTTCTTATATCTGTTGTTCATGTTTGAATGATCCATGCCTCGCATTCCCTCCTGGATTTGCGAACATTTTTTGCTTATTGACATAGATCTGGTAGCTGGCCATAAAGGCCCTAGCTCTTGACAATTTTCTGAATGCTACACTGTATTAACATGCAATTGATACCTATTGTGATGTTTTGAGCATTGTAAAACTTTTAAACCTGTCAATAAAAAATAAGTTACTAAAAAAAAAATTTCAAATTCAATATTATATGCCATTAAACATAAATATTAAACACTAAAGACTATGTTTTACAGCATATAATATTGCATTTGAAATATATGGCTTATATGGCAATTTCATACTAAATCCCCTGATAAGCCTAGGGATCTGGTGGCCCCCTCTAGGGAGGATAATGTAAAGTTACCTGGGAGGTAGCGGGGACTCCTTCCACCTCCTCCTCGGGACACAATCATGTGCACCGATGCCTACAGCTTTTGACACGTGGGGCATCTCTTACATTCAGTTAATTATGTGATGTCTTTGCATTTGGCACTAATTTCAAATATTTAAAGGGGTCATGTCCAATTGTTCCTTGCCCAACTTAGGTCTACTCCTGATAGCACTTGTGTTTATTGTCTGTTTTACTGTTCATTGACCCTTGCCTGTCCTTGTCCACCACTATATTGCTGCCTGAACTGACACTTGCCTGTCATTGACATTGCTCTTGGCTCCTGATACTGTTCTGCTCTACTGTTGGTTTTGACCCAGCATGTTCCATGACTATGGTTACTCTTTCCCTGTTCCTCCAGTTACATGATCCAGTTACCTTGATTGCCCAGAATCCTCACCTTGATCATCTTACTCTCCGAGTAGCGAGGGGTCATCCTGCCAGGAAAGGCGACTGTTATAGGCAGAAGTGTGAGCTGTGACTGGGACCTTAGTGTTGGTTCTGGGTTTTGGAATACCAGTCATGACAGACACCCAGGGCACAGAAAAGCACTTACGCAAATCTCAAATTAACTGACCTTCAGGTTCAGTCCCTGTAGCTCATAACAAGGTTACAGATATACAGAAACACTGGGGTAACAGTCACCCTGCTATAGTTCCAGGGGTACCCAGGGTACAAATAAGCACTCACCCCAAATCTCCCCCTAACTGACCTTCAGGCTGGACCCCCTTAGCTCATAACAAGGTTACAGATATATAGAAACATTGGGGTGTCACCCTGCTATAGTTCCAGGGGTACCCAGTGCACAAATAAGCACTCATCCCAAATCTCCCCCTAACTGACCTCCAGACTGGGTCCCCTTAGCTTATAACAAGGTTACAGATATATAGAACCATTGGGGTGTCACCTTGCTATAGTTCCAGGGGTACCCAGTGCACAAATAAGCACTCATCCCAAATCTCCCCCTAACTGACCTTCAGACTGGGTCCCCTTAGCTTATAACAAGGTTACAGATATGTAGAAACATTGGGGTGTCACCCTGCTATAGTTCCAGGGGTACCCAGGGTACAAATAAGCTCTTACCCCAAATCTCCCCCTAACTGACCTTCAGACTGGGCCCCCTTAGCTCATAACAAGGTTACAGATTTATAGAAACATTGGGGTGTCACCCTACTATAGTTCCAGGGGTACCCAGGGTACAAATAAGCACTCACCCCAAATCTCCCCCTAACTGACCTTCAGGCTGGGCCCCCTTAGCTCATAACAAGGTTACAGATATATAGAAACATTGGGGTGTCACCCTGCTATAGTTCCAGGGGTACCCAGGGCACAAATAAACACTCACCCCAAATCTCCCCCTAACTGGCCTTCAGGATGGGCCCCTTTAGTTCATAACAAAGTCACAGGCAGTTCCCTTGCACTAATTCCTCACTACAACATTAATAAGTACTAATTCTTTATAGTTTATTCAGTGTTCAGACTAATTTATTCTGCCTCAGGATTGAAAAATGAGTTGATTTCCTGCCATAAAAGTAGAGGAATAAAGATGGGATGGGATATAAATGAGGAGTAAAGGTTGTCATATTATTATTTCAAGAAGCCCAGTGGACACACTGATTAGTATTTTCAGGTATTAATATGGTGTATAAATTGAGCCTATTCTATATAATTAAGACAACACTGAGACATAGAAACACTTTATCAAAGAGCAAATAGCAAGAAGAGGTTTTCTTTCCTGTGTAAAGTAAATATCTTGTGATCTATGTTTCTACCACATGATGGTACTGTTATTCATTCTATTAAGGTAATGGTGTCATGTGAAGACTGTAGAGCTAAAGAATCTTTCAGCTTAATATATTGCTCCTGTCATAAAGAATTTTATATTCCCGTTGGAGTTCAATCATATTGTGTTTCTCTGATTAAGGACCAACAAGAGAGAGGACTGGAGGGTCGCACTATAATTACTTGTGGTTTCTCCTGTGATTCATTTACTTGAAGGAGTTTTACTAACTTTTGTCCCAGCGCAACTGTTACAATTGGTACATGAGTTTATACAGTTCCCACCAGGGCCGGACTGGCCCCCCGGCTCTAGTGGGCCCTGCACGGTCGGGGGAGGGTTGCAGTATGGGAAACAGTGAGGCAGCAGCCCTCAGAGTCTGGAGGGGGGGCCCGGGCCCCCAGTACGACCCTGTTTCCCAGCAGCACCTTCAGCCCCTTCTGTTAAATGAATCAACTAATGTATCAAATTTTCTGAGTTTAAAAAGAAAGCAACCTGATGTATGGAATTTACATGAGTGAAAAGAAATTCATTTCTAAAAGGTTTCCATTTTTAAAAATTAGATACTTAATAAAAAGTTAGTATTTTTAAAATGAAGAATTAAAAGTCTAAAATATCTAAAAATTCAAACAAAAACAATAATTTAGTGATTAACTCATTCAGTATTTAATGTGTTTTATAGGCTTCTAGTAATAATTCTAGTATTACTGTATATGTATAATAAAGTTATAGGAAGTTTATTTTTCATTTTGACTTTGACATTGGCTTTACTCTATGGACCTTATTATTCCAGCCTCAATAGGCCTCAGCAGATTTCTCCATAGACTTAGTGACTGTGTAAGTTGGTGCATCTAGTAAATAAAAGGAGACAAGTTTAACACCTCCCAGTCAGTAGCCGGTGCCATTCTGATAGGAACAAATCACGTCAGTACATTATTGTCAGATCCTCTGTTTCTGGGAAATGTTTCATAGGAAGAAATGTCTAGGGCTGGACTTGCTGGAATGTCTGTTACAATGTAGAGCAGGTTGGTCTGATGCTTTCGCTTTCTTATGATTCCAACATATTGCTGCTTCTAATCTGCAATTTCTTTTATATTTAGTACATCCTTAGATAATACTCAGGGAACCTGCACTATTATATAAATACACCAAACAGCGGTAGGTCTTTCATAAATTATTATTTTTTCTCTAACAGCTATTTATATATTTAACTTTCTTTGTGAGTTCCTCAACCTAATATTATTATTTCTCCACATGTAACCAACACAGGTAGGAAAAACCTGGACTAAAATCCTGTTCTGTACATGAAACAGCTCTTAACATGTTCTGTATTTCTGCTGCATATTGTTCCCTCTTCCCCAGCCAGTCTGTTAATTCCAACTCATTTCTTTCCTCTCACCGGCTATTCACTGCTCCTACTTCCCACTGTTCTCAGGTTCCTCACACTTCTATTAACTCTGGGTTTAATGGGAGGTTTCTTACAAGGGAGGCTTCATGGGCTAATGTTTTGGTTGAGCTCAGTCTGATCTTCTAACCTGAGTCTGCACTAGATTTGCTCTGATATTTACACTGAAAGCTCTAATACACCCAGTTCTGCTGCCATTGCCATCTGAGCAGGGGACATTTCACTGGTCTCTCCAACATAGTAACATAGTAACATAGTAACATAGTAAGTAAGGTTGAAAAAAGACACATGTCCATCGAGTTCAACTTTTTTTTTTTTTTTTTATTAACTACCTATCTGCCAGTTGATCCAGAGGAAGGCAAAAAAAACCCATCTGAAGTCTCTCCAATTTGCCTTAGAGGGGGAAAAATTCCTTCCTGACTCCAAAATGGCAACCGGACTAGTCCCTGGATCAACTTGGAGCTATTTCCCATAACCCTGTATTCCCTTACTTGCTAAAAAGCCATCCAACCCCTTCTTAAAGCTATCTAATGTATCAGCCTGTACAACTGATTCAGGGAGAGAATTCCACATCTTCACAGCTCTCACTGTAAAAAACCCCTTCCGAATATTTAGGCGGAACCTCTTTTCCTCTAATCGGAATGGGTGACCTCATGTCAGCTGGAAAGACCTACTGGTAAATAAATCATTAGAGAGATTATTACATGATCCCCTTATATATTTATACATAGTCATCATATCACCCCTTAAGCGCCTCTTCTCCAGCGTGAACATCTCCAATTTGGCCAGTCTTTCCTCATAGCTAAGATTTTCAATACCTTTTACCAGCTTAGTTGCCCTTCTCTGTACCCTCTCTAATACAATAATGTCCTGTTTGAGTGATGGAGACCAAAACTGTGCGGCATATTCTAGATGGGGCCTTACAAGTGCTCTATACAGTGGAAGAATGACCCCCCTCCTCCCTTGACTCTATGCCCCTTTTAATACAGCTCAAGACCTTATTTTCCCTTGATGCTGCTGACTGGCATTGCTTGCTACAGCCAAGTTTATCATCTACAAGGACTCCAAGGTCCTTTTCCATAATGGATTGGCCTAGTGCAGTCCCATTAAGGGTATAAGTGGCTTGGATATTTTTACATCCCAGGTGCATGACTTTACATTTATCAACATTGAATCTCATTTGCCACTTAGCTGCCCAGATTGCCAGTTTGTCAAGATCCTGTTGCAAGTGCCACATCCTGGATGGAATTAATTGGGCTGATAATTTTGTGTCATCTGCAAACACTGATACATTACTTACAACACCCTCCCCTAAGTCATTAATGAACAAGTTAAATAAAAGTGGACCCAATACTGAGCCCTGGGGGACCCCACTAAGAACCTTACTCCAAGTAGAGAATGTCCCATTAACAACCACCCTCTGTACCCAATCCTGTAGCCAGTTTCCTATCCATGTGCAAACGACTTCATTAAGCCCAACAGACCTTAGTTTAGAAAGCAGTCATTTGTGGGGCACAGTATCAAACGCTTTGGCAAAATCCAAATAGATCACATCTACTGCCCCCCTACTATCCAGACTCTTACTTACCACATCATAAAATGCAATCAAATTTGTCTGACATGACCTATCCTTCATAAAGCCATGCTGATTGTTGCTCATAATGCCATTCATTAGGACAAAATTTTGAATGTGATCCCTTAACAAGCCTTCAAATAATTTGCCCACCACAGATGTCAAGCTTACTGGCCTATAATTGCCAGGCTGAGATCGTAATCCCTTTTTAAATATTGGAATAACATCAGCTTTTCTCCAATCCATAGGCACCATACCAGATGACAGTGAATCTGAGAAAATCAGAAATAAGGGCTGGTCTAAAACTGAACTAAGCTCTCTTAGAACCCGGGGGTGTATGCCATCAGGCCCTGGAGCCTTGTTTACATTAATTTGTATTAAAGCTTTTTGAATCATATCCTGAGTCAGCCACTGACTAGATTGAGCTGAACCATTCGTGCAGTTATTAAGTGAGCCTGTGAACCCAGACTCCTCTATTGTATACACTGAAGAAAAGAACTGATTTAACACATTTGCCTTATCTGTATCTGTTACAACCATACTGGTACCATTATTTAATGGAGCAACACTCTCAACCTGCATCTTTTTACTATTAATATATTTAAAAAACTTTTTAGGGTTAGTTTTCACCTCCACCGCAATTAACTCTTCATTTCTTTTCTTAGCCTTCCGGATTGCTGATTTACAACATTTATTACAGTGTTTATATTCATTAAATGCAGCTTCTGTCCCTACAGATTTGTAGTTTTTAAATGCCTTTCTCTTCTTTCCCATTAACTTCTTTACTTCTGTAACCTGAACTGATCTCCCCTCCTATCTGTCTCTATCTTCTGTATTTGTATAACTATGGGATGTAATATAGAGTTTATATGTGGCACTTACACCATAAACAGTGTCTCTGTCTCTGTAACTCTTCCCATAATCTTACCCACATGTATAATTTTATATTTTTCTGGTATCTATTTCAGACAAGCACTTGCGAATCCTTTTTTATAAATGGTTCCTTGAATCCCCCCGTTATATAGCCCCATATATTTGAAGGGAACATTACTGTAGTATTACTCTTAGATTGTTGGCTCAGTGTCCAAGAACATGATGCAAATATTTCAACCTTTGACCAAGAATTCCCTTCTTTCACACTTTCATTAACATCTTTACATTCTAAAATTATTTCCTCTATTACTCTTAGATTATCAGATCCATGCTCCCAGTGCTTTTGCTATTGTCACGTGCTTCTGTTACTAGATCTCTGTGATTTATATTTTTCTGTGCTGCAGATAATATATCCCCCTGTCTGTGCTCTTATATTGGCAAATGTGGGCTCCACTTACTTCTACAGTTACCATGATGTTCTGCCTTCACTGTTAGATTGAGAGCTCTGTGCTGAAGCCAATAGTATAAAAATGATGTACATTTGCCTTTGTTATTCTCTGGAAAGATAAGCTTACTTGATCCATTAAACACAAGGATGTGGCTCTTGGCTCAACTAAGTTTAAGTCCAACCCAACCAATATGTGGAGATCTCATATACTGATCAGGGAAAGTGATGCTTAGGCACATTTATGTTGTGAGCTCTGCACTTCCTCTGAATTTAGTGTCAAGAAGTAATTATTGTCAGTTCGTTTTCAAGTCTATGTTCCCCTCCCATTAATGTAACATTGTCAGCTCAGAGGTCAGTTTGAGAAAGATTTGAAAAAATATTCTGGCCCATTTTGGTAGAAACTGAGCCTCTGACTGAGCTTTTATATTTTACATTGTATGCTCAAAGAAAAGCTGTCAAGGCCATCTGAAGCCATTGGAGGGAAATGAAGAGAAACAAAGCTGCCGAAGATAACGAAGAAGGTGCCCGAGAAATGTTAAAGGTAAGCTTTACTAAATACCAATAGTCTTGTTTTTCTTTTAACTTGTGGGGGGGTGACCATCAATGATTTTTGGTTTAAACTGTTTTAGTGCTCATAACTTGTGATTTTTTTACTGTGGTGTGGGGGGTGCATGGGGTCTAGGGAAGGGCCTGTGGTGGGTGGGCCTAGAAACTTTTGGTGTATGGGGCCCCATGATTTCTGATGCCAGCCCTGATCATATTTACAAAAAAAAGCAAAATTGTGCTCAGACCAACCTACACTTTAGAGCCGACCAGCTCATCCAGCCTGATATAATTCTTTTTAAATACTAGCACCATACAGCCAAGCAAAAAGTATATTTTGTGGTGCAGCAGCATTTCCTCAGTATATTTCATCACTTCATGGGGGATATATGGATACAATAGTTATATATCAATGCTAGAAAGTAACCGATCAGGATTTATATTTTCATTTCTATACTACTGACAGATTAGGAGATTAGTCACCCTGAGGTTAAGACCCTTTAGTGTGGAGAACTAATCTCCTTGTCTGTCTATACCCATAAAAACATTTTTCTAATCTGAGTGGCAGTCGGTGCTCAACTGAGAATATTTAGCAATGAAATTTTTCTAGATCTACAGTATAAACTTATTTTAATCTTAATATATAGATGTGTTTCATTATTTTTTGTTTAATCTTGTGTCTGTGTTAACTGTTAACCCTTCCCATTTACATAGTTACATAGTTGAAAAAAGACCAGACTCCATCAAGTTCAACACAGCACCCATACTGTACATACATACACTCACACTGACCCATCCATAAACTCACCAATATCTTTATTAATTTTAGATTTTAGTATCAGAATAACCTAAAGTATAATGCTTGCCAAGAAATCATCCAAGCCTTTGAACTTTATATGTTGTAGTAGCCACAGAATAACACTGCATAGAATTACTTCCAACAATTACTTCCAACTTGTTATCTTCAAAAAAACCTAGATCCTTCTCAGTTAAGGAAACTCCCAACACACTGCCATTTAGTGTATAACTTGCATTTATATTATTTTTGCCAAAGTGCATAACCTGCATTTATCAACATTGAACCTCATTTTCCAGTTTGCTGCCCAGTTTCCCAACTTAGACAAATCACTCTGCAAAGTGGCAGCATCCTGCAGGGAACCTATAGTTCTGCACAATTTAGTATCATCTGCAAAAATAAAAACAGTACTTTCAATGGCCACCTCCAGGTCACTAACAAACAAGTCGAAAAGCAAGGGACCTAGTACAGAGCCCTGTGGTACTGAACTAACAACACTTGTCCAATTAGAAAATGTTCCATTTACCCCCACTCTTTGTAATTCATCTTTTAGCCAGTTCTCTATCCAGGTACAGGTATGGGACCTGTTATCCACAATGCTTGAGATCTGGCAAATTCCAGATAAGATTACCATACCTTAAGTCTTCCGAATAATTATTATATCACTAATTTGGTTACTGTCTCTTTAAATAGCAAATTACCCTTGGCAATCCAGGGGCTCTGAGTCCCTTTTGCGTATGAAAAGTACTGGGAATTACAGTGCAGTGCCTCCACCTAGTGAACACTGAGGAACACACCTCAGGGGGGTTCCACTAGGAATAATAAAACACATAGTTTGCAATTGAACATATATAAACTTTGAATAAACAGTTTAACAATGGGGCAACTAATACACACTTCACTCCTACACTGGGGACACGTGGGACACTACCTAAACCTCTATTAGGGGCTTAAGTGTTGCTTTTACACAGTCCTTGGAACCGGAAGCGGTTAATAACCACACAGTTCAAATGATTGTCCCTTCCCCAGAGCTCTTATTCCCCAGGTAGTGCTACCTCATTCCCCAAAAGTACCTCTCCCTTTTGAAGTTGGCAGCAGCTCCCTCGTAGCAGGTAAATATTTGAGACCTGTATTTACTGTGGGGCCCCACTGTGGGGCCCGTGCCAAGATCCTCCCTTGGGTGGCTCACTCACCGGGGTGCTCTCAGAGGAATTCACACTGGGGATCACACCTTCACGGTCGGCACCCTACACCAGAACAGATGCCAAGCACCCTGGTCTCGGCTCGTACCTCACCAGTTAAGTGACCACCTTTGGCCTCGGGAGGAGCCCTCGGCGTACTCAGATGCCACCTGGACTTAACGAGAGGTGCAAGGCATAAGTTCTGGCAGGCAATGGGGCACGACTGTTTTCAAGGATGCTGGAAGATAGGAAGCCACCAGGAACAGGCAGGCCGGGCCAGCACAAGCAGTTGGAATAGTTAGACAGGCCAGAATCAGGATTAGAGATCGTAGAATAGTCGGAAAGCAGGCAAGGTCAGGATTGGAGAGAACAACGTAGTTTCAGGCAGGCAAGGTCAGGATTGGAGAGGTCCGAGTAGTAAGCAGGCAAGCAAGGGTCATACACAGAAGATCAAACAGGAATCTCACAGAACAAACACCTAGGTTCAATTAGTTTGTTCCTGGGTGTTTGTTCGGTGAGATTCCTGTTTGATCTTCTGTGGCACCTGAGTTTCTAGCCGCTTGGCAGGGGACAGGCTGGGCTTAATCTCGCCAGGTTCAACAACTTCTTCCCTGTACCTCACAGTTTTACAGCTACTCACGCTGGCTCCAAAGTCAGGCACACCCTTTCTCCCAAGGATGCACTGGGGTTCCCAGCCAATTGGGTCGCTATCCAGCATGCAACTGGGCTGGATGATGTCACAGGCAGACAAACAGGGGAAGGATTCCTCATGTCCCCTACATTATTTTAACACTAAATAAATCCATTAGAATTATTTTGTATCCAGTAAACTTTAATTATATCTTAGCTGAGATCAAATACAATGCATTTAAATAGCACCAAAATATGACTGACCCTTCTTGACACCTCTCTAGTAATATATCATTTGCACCATGAATATTTGTTGGTATGGCTAGGGAGAAAGAACTAGGCACCACAAAAATAAGGGCTACAAATTTTACACCAATAATCTGTAAATAAATAATAAATTATTTTCTTAATCATCATTTTGCTGTGATAATGCAGTGAGTGATGTGTGTCTTTTGGATATGGTAAAGCCATTATTAGGGATTTGTTGAATTGATTTTAGAACCAGAGAATAAACATTACATACAAAGTAATTAGATTGATCCAGCCGATGTGGGATGGAGGATAGATAATACAGTGAGGAAGTGAAAAAGTTTAATTTGTTCCAGATGCATATAATTCCAAGCAAATATTTATTTCTATTAACTGGAGTTTGATTGGTAAATTGTAAACCTAAATACATATATACTTTTTCCCTCCCAGGCAATGCAAATGAACAATCACTCAATGGTCACAGAGATTTTCCTTTTGGGATTTCAGCATCTCAACGGTTTCAAGATCCTGATTTTTTCTTTCCTTCTTTTGATTCACATATTGACCATCTATGGAAATGTCCTTGTCATAGTATTGGTAACAATTAGCCAAGATCTTCATTCTCCCATGTTCTTCTTTCTCCAACAACTCTCCTTATCTGATCTCCTGCAGTCCATGCTTATTGTTCCCATCCTGCTCAGAACTGTAATAAATGAAGGAGCTAAAATATCCCTTATTGGCTGTATTACACAACTTTATATATTTGCTGTTACTGAAGGTTTACAGTGTCTCCTTCTAACTGTGATGTCCTATGACAGATATCTGGCCATCTGTAATCCTCTGCGTTATTCTTCAATAATGAACCTCACATTTTGTGTTAAATGCATTGTCATGTCATGGCTGCTTGCCCTTAGCTTTACATCAGTTACTGTGATTTATACAGCTACACAAGAGTTCTGTAACCAAAATACCATCAACCATTTCTTCTGTGATTATTTTCCTCTTCTGGAGCTTTCCTGCTCAGACGCCTCATTAGCTTGGATATTGGCAATCACAGTATCTTTCCCTACGTTACTTATTCCCTTCATGCTCATCACTGTATCCTATATCTGTATTGCCCATGAAATCCTAAAGATAACATCCAATATTGGGAGACAAAAAGCCTTCTCCACCTGCAGCTCCCACTTGGCTGTGGTCTCCATATTTTATGGGAGTCTCTTTGTTACTTATGGGGTTCCCACAAGAAACCAGTCACAGACCATTGGAAAACTTCTTTCACTTTTATACACAGTAGTGACTCCTTTTCTTAACCCAATGATTTACAGCTTGAGAAGTGCAGATATGAAAAATGCTCTTGGAAATATTATACAATAAACAATATTTTACCAAATGTAAACCAGGATTTTGACTAATTCTGTTACTCAGTATATTGTCAATAAAGCAAAATGTCATTAGTAATTATAATGAGTTTGTTTCATCTGCATATATTCATGTTTCACAGTGAGAGTTGTCATACTATTCTCTATGAGACTATCCATTTAAATTGTGCCAGTCTCTAGATTGTTTTACAGTCAGGTTTGTACCTGCACTGAGTTAATACTCTGATATACAGGGATACCTGGTAAATTGCTGATCTACACAAATATTTCATCCTAACTGTGTTTTTTTTTTTTTTATTTCCGACTGTTAGGAGGCCACAAAATCTGATCATCATCATCATCATGCATAACTGCTGGTATATAAGTGCTGGTAGTAAATTTGTAAATTAAAGTAATCATAACCATTTTTTTTAAATTAAACAAAGCTGTTTTACAATCTAATTAAAGGAATTTACATTTCAATTGTACCTTAGCTTTGCTGTTTGAAAACAACCCACAATCTTACAACAAGGGGAACTGTGAATAAAGTGCTTTATCTCACTCCGCACCACATTCTGCTTGTGTCATGATAAAATGTAAAATATTCATGTTTGATGGAGAGGTTGGGTGTTACAGTAAACCAAGGCAAGTAACACTGTTAAAATTACTGTTAAATATGCTTAGGCACCTTCTGCATAAAATATCACTGATGTAGTGATGTCAGGTCTTGTAACTGCAGCAGTGTAAATATGATTCTTGAATCTGTTATATCATATTTTGTGTATTGTGTGGTTAAGAAGAAAACTGACATCTTCTTTTCGTCCAATCTGCATACAAATCCGTAAAATGTCTTCTGTCAACTCACTGTTTTGATATCAAATTGCTTCAAATGTTTTAGAAAGTACTTATGAATATATTCACATGTATAAACTATCTATTTTGCCGTGTGTTTTCTTAAATTCATAAAAACTGCAAATAATAATTAAAAAAGAAATCTTCCCCTTAATCTCAGGTTAGCCACCTTTATCCATTTACTGGCTTCCTCTTGTGGAGGTTGAGATATGTCTTTCCAACCTGTAGGTTCACCTATGCAAGGGTCCAGCAGGTGGTTTGAGCGTATGTTTCTGTCAGGGTTTGGTTGTTTCTGCTCTGTGATTTGTAACATTTAATTTAGTGTCAATCTCAATCATTTGTTCTGGTGATGTACATGTTACCTATTTACTTCTGTTTAGTGATGGGCGAATTTTTTCGCCAGGCACAAATTTGCGGCGAATTCCCACGATTCACCGCTGGCGAATGTGCTCCGGCATCCAAAATGGACGCCGGCATCAAAAAGAGACGCTGGCACCATTTCGCGAATTTCACGGGAAATTCACCAATTTTACAGCTAATCGAATTGCCCCAAATTCGCCCATCACTAGTTCTGTTCTTAGTTCAAGTGAAGTCATGACATCATCTCTTAAGCCTTCAACAAACATAACCCTGTTGTCACCTCATTGTCTATATTTGGATCCAGAATTCTATATCATTTAGAGTTTTCACCATAAACAACTAGTAAACCTTCAACTACTCAATTGTATAGCTTACTGTGTATCTCTTCTGAAATGTAAACAAAGACTTTACACCCAAATATTCTCATGATTTCACACCTGGTTTCTCACCATGCCACAGTTCATATAGAGTTGTTTTTCTGCTTATTTCCATCAAGATTCTATTTTTCTTTTTAGCCTCTCCATTCTGTTCTGGTGTATATAACTGTCTTCTGATGCTCTATCTCATTTCGTTTATCTGCTCCAAACCCTGAAAATAAGCTTCTGTCACTTGTTATATGGCTTGTTGCTATTGAAACTATGTACCAGTTCTGGGTTTAGATGACTGTTTGTTACTTTAAGGTAAAACTAACCCCCCAAAATTAATACTTAAGCAAAATATAGTGTATATCATATTAAGGGGCATATTAAAGAATCTTACAAAACTTGTGTATCTATTTAAGTAAATATTCTTCCTTGAAGCATCTATTTCACAATGGTTTGTGTGCTGCCTCAGAGATCACCTGACCAGAAATACTGCAGCTCTAACTGTAACAGGAAGAAGTGTTGAAGCAACAGGCAAAACTCTGTCTGTTTATTAGATCATGTGACCTAACATGTATGGTTTGTTTGGCATGTTTGTATGCACCGTGAATCCTATGATCCCAGGGAGTGGCCCTTATCTATTATTGGCAATTCTCCCAAAGGCACATACAACTAAAAAAGTATATATATATATATATATATATATATATATATATATATATATATATATATATATATATATATATACTCAAACATCCTCACTCTATCCTTCGGGGTGCACGATCAATCCCCAACATATATTCAATCTTTCAAATAATTTATTCCTGGATCAGTACTCCCATTTTAGTGATATAATGTCCTTTTATTTATACACACATATGGTCAGATTTAAAATTAAAACTTAAAATTCTAATGAAAAAATTTTGAATTTCGACCAGGGAATAGCCCAAATTCAATTTGATTTTGAAAAAAATTTGAAAATTTGAATTTCAAAATTTATCATGTACTGTCTCTTCACAAATTTGACTTAGACCATTCACCAACTAAAACCTGTCGAATTGCCCATGGGGGAACTTCTAGAACCTATTTGGAGTCAATCGGTGGCAATTTTTACTGTGACATTTATGGCCAGAAATGCATCTTCAAAACTCATAAACTTTATTGACTGATGATTATACCATCCAACAACATCACCAGAGTAACACCAATCAAACATGTCTGCATCATATAAACCCTTCTGCCAATAGAATCGTAGGAACAAGAAATGATACCAGTCAATCTCTTTGCTTCATAGAAATACACAGTTTAATGTAGCCAATCACAATGAAACCAAAAAAGCATAAACGCTGACGAATCCTTGGACTGTGATGCCGCTGCCAATAATACAACTCTGAGCTGAAACTGCTGCTGTTGCACCAGATAGAAGCAGAAGCCAAAACATCCTGTCAGCAATAGCTACAGATCTGTCTCCTGTCAGCAAAGAATGATGGGTAAAAACACAGTATTATGGGATATTTCCTGCCCCTTGAGAATTTTCTGGCGAAAAAAATACTTTTACGCCACTGCACAGGTGGCGGTAAAAGTTTGCGAATATTCTGGCGTTAATTTTGTCTTTAGCACATTTCGATGTTTAGTAAACCAGGCGTTAATGTGTACGTAGCGTTATTTTCAGCGAATGCGATAACTGGCGAACAATTATTCTTGCACAAGAAAATTCGCAAATTTATATTTACCGCAGGTTAGTAAACTGGCGATAACATATTTGGTGAAAATTCTGTCTATATATTGTGCGAATATTTTTAACGCACTTTATTAAACGGACCCCAAAGTGTCTTCTGTGAGGCTGCCTCAGTGTCAGCTTAAACTGAGCCACACCCCCTGTCCAGCTGCAGGCAATAGCTCATTAAGGGGTTATTTAAGACTGCTTCCCAGACTCCCCAATGCTGGGTCATTGGCCTGTCTGCCGACTCCAAGACTCATAAGATATCCCAACTCACGTTTCTGCCTATAACAGCCACCTTTGGCTTTGGGAGGAGCTCCCCACTACTCAGATGCCACCTGGTCTTAATCTGAGAGGACCAAGGTGAGAGTTCTGGGTAGGCTAGGGAACCGAATGTTTAGTAGAAGAAGAGGAGACAGTGTAGTCCATGGCCAGGCTGGGTCGGCTCCAATCAGGCAAAGTAGTACAAGATCAGGAAACAGAAGCATTAAGGTTACAGC
Source organism: Xenopus laevis (assembly GCF_017654675.1). Lineage (NCBI taxonomy): Eukaryota > Metazoa > Chordata > Amphibia > Anura > Pipidae > Xenopus > Xenopus laevis. The sequence goes on from NC_054375.1 coordinate 157,331,851, forward strand.
ATAGGGTGAAAAACCAAACAGTAATGTGGTAACAGAATTAGAATCTGAAGAATGGTCAAAGACAGGCAGTGTCTAATACAGGCAGCAGGATAGCAAAGTGAGGGAAAGGCAAGATTATGCTTGTCTGCCGCATGCCCTTGCCCTTTGGCCTGTTTTCGGTCTGCCCCTATTTTCAATTGCCTGTAGAGTTCTATGTAAAAAAATTTCTGTTCTTATTAATTAAAGCTCTGTTTAAATTACCCAGCACGTGTCAAGTGTGGGAGTGTTATACAGCACATTGGCTCCATACAAATCAGCACTTATTCCCAGCCTTTTATACCCAGTGATCCCAGCATGCTTTGACATCACACATTAAATTAAACAAATATTAATTTCCATATTAATTACAAATTTTGTGAACTTGATGGAGCCACTTTTTTGTGCATTTAATGCACTGTAACTGTAGAAGATAAGCCTACACATACAATACCAGCCATGACCATGAGTTGTTGCAAGAAGAACTATATATTTCTATAGCTGCCGGCTTATAGAGGAGAGAGATCATTTCATTCACAATCTCCTAAGGTGAAGAAACAGGGCTCCTGCGGGAAAAGTCCTTTTACCTTCCTCTTCCTGAGCTCTCACAAAACTTTAAAAAGTTTGACACTAGGAACGAGTGATTTGCAATCAGCCCTTGTAGTTATTAAAGTTTTTTTGGTAGGTTTACTTATTAGGGAGGAGAAGTTCCTCTGTTCCCTCTTGTGTATATATAGTGTAGTCTGACCAGTCCCATCTATAAGATTGTGCTACTCTGGCTTCAGTGGAGGAATAACTCAACGTGCAAATTTGCTCTTTTAAGATGTAAAACAGGCCCGGACTGGCTATCTGTGAACTCGGGCAATTGCCCGTGGGGCCGCTCTGTTTCCTGTTCAAGTGGGCCGCTCCTGAACAGAGAAATCAGTGTCTTTCCCCCTCCGTCGCGTTGAATGAAGGCAAGACCAATAGGGCAGCTTCAATGTGGCCCAGCTTGAAGCACTCGGTTGCCGTATAATCAGGAGGGAGAGAGAGACTCTGCTGCTGTGCTCTGTGACAGCACGCCTCCTCCCCCCTCGCAGCTTCGCTGGCCTGGCTGGACTGTGCGGTTGAATAGGAGACGTCACAGCTCGTCATGTGACTCGTCTCGTCTAGACCTGCCTCTCTGCATTGTGATCCGTCGGCATGTCAGCTTCTAGTAAGAGGTACTGCTCAGTAGGGGAGGTTAAAGCTATAGACACGGGAAGGGAGCGTGTGAGAGGGATCGCTGACTGTTTATTGCTAAAAATATACTAGCCACAATCTGATACAATCTGGACTGTTGAGGGGGGGGGTTGGGGAGTTCTAGTTCAACAAGTGCTTTGTTTTTTAGTTTAACTGTTTATTGCTAAGAGTGTTTCGTGCTGCGCAGGTACCAGCCACAATCTAGACTTTGGGGGGGGGGGACTTTGTGAGTTCTAGTTCAGCGAGTGCTTTCTTTTTTGGTTTAATAGTCATTAAACCAAAAAACAAAGCACTCGTTGAACTAGAACTCACCAAGTCCCCCCCCAGATTGTGGCTGGTACCTGCGCAGCACAAAACATTCTTAGCAATAAACAGTTAACCTGAAAAACAAAGCACTTGTTGAACTAGAACTCCCCAACCCCCCCCCCCCCAACAGTCCAGATTGTATCACTTGCATATCACGTATCACTTGCATATTATAAGAAGTAATATACCCCATACTATAATGGTGAACTATTGAATTCTTGTAATTTTTAAATAAAATGTTCAAGGCTTATAAATAAATGGCAAATCAACAAAGTGGTTAATATAGACACACCAGATTTATGTGGTGCCATTACATATTTTACTGTACTATAATGTAATAATAATAATAATTAATGAATAACCATAATATTTTACATTAATTACAGTTAAGTGAAAAAAGGCAGCCCTATATGCACATCACCTATAACCATTTTTGCAGTTTTACCCCAATATACTGTATGTGTGGATGAGTGCAAAACATAGTGTCTTTACATGTGGGCTGCTTTGATTATTTTGCCCGGGCTGCTTTTTACTCCCAGTCCGGCCCTGATGTAAAAGGTTGGTCATTCGATTCTGAGCCTAGTTTATTTTTCATTATTTGTTAAAATTACTTTTTTAAAACATTTTTTTTAAACCAAATAAATAGATTGACAAATATAAATGAAATTAAAGATTTGTGAACAAAATGGGGATATACTAACTCAGTGGTCCTCAACCAGTGACAAGTGAGCAAAATTTGCTCCCCAACACTTTAGATGTTGTTTCCAGTGGCCTCAAAGCAGAAGCTTTATGTAGAATTCCAGGCTTGGAGGCAAGTTTCAGTTGCATAAAAACCAGGTGTACTGCCAAACAGAGTCTCTTGTAGCTGCCAGTCCTCATAGGGACTACCAATAGTTAATCACAGTCTGTAATTGGAAATCTCAGGAACATTTTTCATGCTTGTGTTGCTCTCCAACTTCTAGTTACATTTGAATGTGGCAAAATGGGTAAAAAAAGGTTGGGGATCCCTGTACTAACTAAAGCAGTGACATAAAGGCACATGTAATAGTTAATTTAAGTCAGTTAAAAAAACAATATAAAAATAAAGGCAGGTTGATGGGCCCCTACAATGTAGTAAAACTAATTGAAAATTAAAATCTGTGCCATGAATCAAACAAAGTGAATGTCTGTACTGTAAATGCCTTCATCAATAATTAAGGTTCTCTGTAAAAATATATAATGTAATAAATCTATAACACTGCACAAAATGAACTGCTTTAGTATTTTATACAGTTCTACATAATTTTATAAGAAAGACTCCTCACATGCTTGTCCGAACCGAAGATCACTTAGCTCTAAACAATCCCCCACTGCTCTCACAGTCAATCCCAACTATGAGAAAGCCAACAGCTACTATAAGTTTCCCCCTTAACACATGTTAATTACAGTTTGCACTTCCTTGCAGGTTACTGAGACGTGGTGGGGAGGGGGTGGGCAGGTTCCACCAACAGCCCCATTCCCACTGTTCTGCTTTGTGTCAATCAGGGGCGGATTAATGCATAGGCTAGCCTAGGCTATAGCCTAGGGGCCCATTACTGGTAGGGGCCCATGAGTTTCTTACTGCAAATTTTTTTTAAATTAAAAAAAAAAAAAAATCACCAGGTCCGGCCAGTGGTGGAGCTACCAGTGGTGCAGTTGTACCAGGGCCCGTGCCGCTGCACCCCGATGGGGCCTGCGTCCCTGAAGAGAAGTTACTTGCATTTGACTGCGTGTCTCTGCGGCGCATTGCGCATGACGTCACCAACCGCGCCTGAGGCTGATTGCTTCCAGTCGGCCCTCACCATGAAAGTAGCCAGCAGCAGGAAGCTGTTCTCCCCCACCAACGTCAAGCGCTGTTAACTTTGAGAGGAGCGAACACATTCCAGGAGGTAGGCAGGAGCTATGAGGGGAGGTGGAGTACCTGCTTAGCAACTGGCTTCCTCCAAAAAAAATGTTGTCAGCGTGTGCAGGGAAAAAAAAAACTGCGCGAGTGATGTACGATGAGTGTGTGTGTCTCCTACATGGTGTGCGCATTTATTACAACAACAGCGCGTTCCCCTGGCTGGAAGAGAATGTAGTGCCTGCTTCCTTCAGTGCACCAGTGAGGTAATATGGCAGGCGGAGACTCCTGTTCCTGTGCTGGCTGATTTCAAATATGGCGCCTTTGATAGCGATAAGGCAGAGAAGCTATGTGTACAATTTAACCCATTGTGTGCAGTACTACAGGAGGATATGGAAACAAAGATAGTTTTTTTTATTTAAGGGTAAGCCCACTGATTGGAGCAAAAAACGGAGCATTCGGGGAGATATGTTAAAATCTTCAAATTTTAATCATCCAAGTTAAAATGAAATAACAGCGTGTCAAGTTACATCAGATCATCCGCTTTACGCGTTTCATGGCATCTCGCCACTTCATCAGAAGCGTATAACTGATCCCACTCCATAGCCACGATTAAATAGCACCTAGTCCCACCCATAAAATACATTAACCCTTTCATGATACCATGAATTAGATCACATGTTAATCAAATATTCGTTTTGCTAAATATGACTATATATAAGTAAGTCCTGTAGCCCGAGAATGAATAGTAACACAATATATACCATATAATTTTAGCTGTCACATTAATTATTGTTGCATAAACATAGGGCTACAATGTAAGGTATATTTCAGCAAGAATGAAGGCTGTCTGGGAATAAAGAAATGCCTAGAATACACTAAGGCATAATATATGCATAAATTTACTAAAATATCATAATACATCCTTATTTCTATATCGGTATGGTGGCTATTGATATTCAAGCTAAACCATTTCAATTATAATTAGAAAAAACACGACAATTCCCAATCCTTATTCAAACCCCCTTCCCTTTCCAACGTTTGTAGACGATAGATCCAGTATGCTTCATTTCTCAGTAGCCTTTTATCCGCATCTCCTCTTCTAGACTGTATAATTGGTTTATCAATAATTTGGAAAGAAACATTTTTTCTCCCCTCATGTTTTTCTAACAAATGTCTAGAGATTGCGGACCTCTTATCGTTTCTATCCACCGCCGCAAGGTGTTCTAGGAACCTAGTTCCAGCTTTACGGACCGTCTTCCCTACATATTGGACACTGCATTGGCAAGTTGCCAGATATATTATGCCCTGTGACACACAGTTAAAATATTGCTTAATCGGGAAAGAATACCCAGTCCTCGAGCTTACAAATTCTTGCGATTTCTTAATATATTTACAAGAACCACATCTATCCCTACCACATTTGTAATTACCTCTGTGTTTTAACCAATTTTTTGAATTGGATTCTTTTGAGTTAAAAACACTTTTTGATATATGGGAACCTAGGTCCCTAGCTTTTTTATATACAAAGGACGGTTTCTTTTCAAGTTGTAGTTTCAAGACTGGATCCTGTAAAAGAATATCCCAGTGTTTCCGTACACTTCGTTCTATAAGGAATGTTCCTCTATTGTATGTAGTACAGAATCGTAGTCTGGGGGCTACTTTCTCTAAATTATTTCTATTGCTCTTATTGGAAAGTAATTCGGACCTGCTACTCAATACTGCTCTATCGTAAGCTGCCTTAATTACTGACTCATCATATCCCCTTTCAATAAAGCGATCCCACAGTTGCATTGCCCTGTCATGGAAATTTTGCCAAGTAGAACAGACCCGACGTAATCTCAGGAACTGTCCCACTGGAATTCCATTCAGGCAATTTCCTGGGTGTGCGCTTTTGTGATGCAATAGAGTGTTACGTGTTATTGGTTTCCTGAATAAATCCGTTTCAATGTGGCCCTGGTCTATAAAGAATGTAACATCTAAGAAGGCTATTCTGGTTTCATGAGTTTCATGGGTGAAGGCAAGCCCTTCCACCACATGAGAGCAATATTGTACAAATTGTGTCAGGGACAATTCGTCCCCTTCCCAAATCCCTATACAATCGTCGATATAACGAAAGAAACGTATTATATGTGAACTAAAAGGATTAGTATCTCCAAAGATGTGGAGTCTCTCAAGCCAACCCATGACTAGGTTGGCGTAAGTGGGAGCAAAGGATGCCCCCATTGCGGCCCCACATCTTTGGAGATAGAATTTGCCATCAAACATAAAATAGTTAGTGTCCAACAAAAATTTAATAGATCTAATAATAAAGTCACCTTGTGCTTCCGAAATCAAATTACATTTATCTAACCAATATTGAATAGCCGTCACCCCCACTTTATGATCAATCGATGAGTACAACGATATCACATCCATGGTAAACCAGCGATATGTAGATTTCCAATTCGTCCCTTGTATTTTATTGATACACATCGTTGTGTCTTTCAAATAGGTGGGAAGTGCTTCCACCAGCGGACGTAACAGGACATCTACATATTGAGACAATCCTTCACTCAGAGAACCTATACTCGCCACAATGGGCCTACCCTGTACATTCTTGAGGGACTTATGAACCTTTGGTAATACATGAAAGATGGGGATCACAGGATTTTTACACTCCATTCCATCTTTTTCTGCAGCTGTTAAGACACCCCGATCAATACCGTATTGTAAAAGGTCATCTAGTAGTTTCATATAGATGAACGTAGGGTCACCTTCTAGGGGGCTGTACATGGTATCAGTATTAAGTTGTCTCATCACTTCAGCTACATACACCGGGGAGTCCATAACCACCACAGAGCCCCCCTTATCAGCATTCTTGATAACCAACTGTTTGTCTTCCTTGAGGTTCTGTAGTGCCTTACGTTCCCCCCACGTCAGATTCCTACAAGTTTTAGGACCCTGTTTGCCCAGACTAGAATCTATATCCTGTTGTACCAGTTTCTGAAAAAGATTAATCTGGACACTTTTAGAATGTATAGGATAGAAATCCGACTGTTTCTTTTTCCCTGACCTTATCATCACCTCTGATCTATCCCTTTCCATCACATTCTCATCTAGTAAATCATTCATTATATTTATAGTGTTAAGGTCCTGAAAATCCAAAACTTGCATCTCATACGATGCTTCTGATTTAGAGTGTACTACACCAATTTCCACCAAACCCATATCACCTGCAAATGTGGCCTGTTCCACCTCATCCTGAACAGGTGTAATTATTGCATCCAAACTTGCGCACATAGTATCCTGTGTCATAGTATCATTCACATTATCAAGTAGCGTTTTATCAGCAAAATGTCTTTTGAGTGTCAAAAGTCTCACAAATTTATTCAGATCCAGAATCGCCTCAAAAGCATCCCCATTTGTCTCTGGCACATAGTTGAGACCCCGCGATAGTAAATTAAGTTCATCAGTGGACAGTTTCCTTGTAGACAAATTAATTACATTATTCTGTGGGGCCGAACTACTAGCCATAGAAATTGCAGTATCAATGTCTGAAGTAACAGAGTCAGTAGGGCATTCCCCATTCATACTCACCACCGCGTCTTCTTCTTTTTCCCTTTGGGGTATTTCCCTTGATTTGATGAGGCGGGAGGGCCTTGACCTACGGCCCCCTCTCCGTCTCGCTTTGGTTGGCTTTGAGAGCGGGTACCCACCGGATCTTTCTTGGGGGTTGATTGGGTCATCTGGTCCGGACCTCGTTTCCGGTAATCCTGTTCCTCGTCCTGATCGCTGCCTGAGAAGTCTGTCTCCGACATTAAAAAAGAACCCGGAGAGATAGAGTGTACTGGTCGCCTTGAATCATCCTCCTTAATAAACTGTACCGTTTTCCCCGGCTTGAGAATCGATCGTGGTATCCATTGCTGAGACTTATCATACTGGCCCTTATATCTTTTGGGGAAAAAGGGGTGATCAATATTTCTCCAAATATATACTTGTCCTTTATCATAATCGGATTTATCACGTTGGAATTTATCCCTCTTAATGGTTTTGACCGTATATTCATACTGTTTAATCTGGGAAGACAATGACTCCAAATCAATAAAATCGTTATTTTCAAAAATTGGTGACTTTAGAGTATGTTGTATCGAACATATGTCCTTTTTGACACGGTCAAGCTCTTGTTTATTGTATTGCAATATCAGTTCCATTAACTTCTTAGAGCAGTCTGATAAAATGCTATTCCAAGAGCTAATAAACTCCGGGGATACATCAGAGAAAGCAGGGAACTTCTTTAATCTAAGTCCCCGCGGGATCCGATCACATTTTAGATAGTTCTCTAAAGAACAAACATCCCACCAAAGTCGTACCTCTCTCTTCATGGCACGTTCCAGACCCCGAAATAGGTGTCTCGGATCCACATCCTCTGGCTCCTCCGGCAAGGGATTAGTATCCAGGGTTTCAGCAAACACCCACGCTGCTTGCCGTGTGCGTTGCTGTCATTTGTAAGCCCACTGATTGTCAGCATAGCTTGTCTGTAGTACAGTGGTGGGGAAGTATTTGGGAAACCTACAGCCATTCGATCTTTTTCTGGACACCCCTTAGTGCAGTGTAATACAACTGTTTCATTCCATTGATGCAAAAGGCTGTAGTGGGCCTATTTTGTGAATTTTTGTGATTAATTTGACATCTGTAGCTCACATAATATGTCAAATTATGTAATCAAAACTGATATTCTACCTTAGCAATAAATTATCTTCATATTGTCATGTTCTCAAACACATAATTTACATAATTTGTGTTTGTTGTTGTTGTAATTGACACCGTACCATCTTGCGCAATGCCTTGTAAGGCTATACTTTTATTGCTATTGCTACATTTTTTTATTCAGGCTCTCTGCAATTCATATCCCAGTCTTTCATTCAAATCAATTTATAGTTGCTAGGGTAATTGGAACCTAGCAACCAGACTGCTGAAATTGAAAACTGGAGAGCTGCTGAATAAAAAGCTATATAATTAAAAGACAAATAATAAAAAATGAAAACCAATTGCAAATTGTTTCAGAATATCATTCTCTACATCATGCTAAAAGTTATTTTAAAGGTGAACAACCCCTTTAATGAACAGGGAGCTCCACTTCCACAGTTTCACTACTCAGATTTATGTTTTCTCAGAGTTGCTTCTCTTGGCTCTGCCTTACTGCCAATCTGCCACAAGCGCAGACAAGGTCACAGAGACTTTCTGTTCGTTGGCTATGTTTTAGTCATCTTACTTACTTGCCTGGGATCAATGGAGTGCTCATTGGCCATTTCTACAGTGATTCTACTGTAACAGCCGGGGTTAATATGCTAATTTTCCATTTTTTGTAGTAAATGTATACTGTCAGATCTGCGTATAATATCCTGATTATCCATTTAAAACTGGCATGACAGAATAATGTTTTTTTAAATGGGTGTGGTATTTGGGGGTGTGGCCAAAAAGGGGTGTGGTTTAAAAATATTCGGAGCGCTGCGCGTGCCATGGTTTTCCGACCCTGCCCTAGAAGGGGGCCCTGTGGAAAGTGTAGCCTAGGGGCCTCTAATGTCCTTAATCCGCCACTGGTGTCAATGGTAAAGCACTAAGGGCAATGTCCCTGATTTGCTGGAAGGCCACAAAGACCTGGGCCTAGGGTAGAACAAAATGAAGGGTGGCCTGCTCCCCAGCCACTTCTGCCTCTGGTGTAAAGAGTGAGTAGCTGTAATCCATAGTCCCCAGCAGCTGGAAGAATTAACAGAGTAGTAGGTGGGTGGCATTTGTGCATTTGTTACAGTTGGCCTAGGGGTGCCCTGTTTAGAAATCCAGCCCTGACATTAAAGATATTTGGGTAATTGTTCTATTAATACGAGTTGGATTGTTTGTAATGGTCTTGGTGGCCTATGGCACACCTCCCAACTGCACCACTTTTACCAGGTCAGTCCTGCTTTTTATTCCTCATCCCTTTGTCCTGGATTGTTAAATGAATATCGTCCTTCTCCCGGTTTCAAAGTATCACTATATGACCTGACGTTCATTTGTCACTGACACGGCTTGGCTGCAGAGACCCGGCATGTTGGTGTGGCTTGCACTGAACAGAAAAGAACAGAAAAGAAAATCCTGGGCTTGTTTTCCAGTGCTTTCTTCTGACAGACATACTGATTTGGATGAAATATTTGTGCAGCTATTGCTGGAACAGGTAAACAGATTGGGGGCAATATGATGGATGCTGGGCTTGCTGGCACAGGTACATGGGGCAATATGATGGCTAGTGGCATAGGTACATGGGGCAATATGATGGCTAGTGGCACAGATACATGGGGCAATATGATGGCTAGTGGCACAGGTACATGGGGCAATATGATGGCTAGTGGCACAGGTACATGGGGCAATATGATGGATAGTGGCACAGGTACATGGGGCAATATGATGGCTAGTGGCACAGGTACATGGGGCAATATGATGGCTAGTGGCACAGGTACATGGGGCAATATGATGGCTAGTGGCACAGGTACATGGGGCAATATGATGGCTAGTGGCACAGGTACATGGGGCAATATGATGGCTAGTGGCACAGGTACATGGGGCAATATGATGGCTAGTGGCACAGGTACATGGGGCAATATGATGTCTAGTGGCACAGGTACATGGGGCAATATGATGACTACTGGCAAAGGTACATGGGGCAATATGATGACTACTGGCACCCAGGCTCTTCCTGGATGCTTCCCTTTTTCCTCCCCTTTTTCCCAGATGCCACCCCCCTGCCTGTAACTGGGCTTGATGATGTCACAGGTAGCACAAAGGAACAGGGGAAGGGTTTTTATATATAAATTTATATATATAATTTTTCAACGTATTACCCATCTCTATCTTAAGCAAACAAGTGAAAAGCAAGTAGCAACATACTGTAACTTCAATTAGAGTTTTGATGTGCAAAAATAAATATCTTAGCCAATATAAATCCCAAACACTGGAGTTACCTTTTTATAATAAGTTCCTTGTGCTTGTTGAGTCTTAGACAAACACGTATGAGGGGTCTCCAAGTCCATATTTGCATTGCAGTTAAAGGGGTGCTTCACTTTTAAGTTAACTTTTAGTATGTTATAAAATAACCAATGCTGAGAGTGAAAATTTCATATAAAAGGACACCAGGGACTTGGGTTTCAATGCCAATTATATGTCCTTCTTACTAAGGTGTTCTAAATGATTATTTTCTACTGGATTTTGACTCAAATCGTCTTTCATATTCCTTCGGACACTGTGAATCAGTCACTTCTCTGCTAGCGGCTTCCACCTGGGTCCCTTATTCTACCGTCCTGAGCCTTGGGGCCTGACAAGTATAAAACAGACTTCAGGTGCTGCATACAATTTATTTGTTTTTGAAAACCCAAAGACATGCCTTGTGGATAACAAGCTTAACCATACAATTAATGGCAGTCAGCATCAGAAAGGACTAGCAAGGTATTGTCCTGCATTTGATTTATTTATATAGAGCCATGGTCCTCCTCGGTGCTCAAGGGATACAAAATAAAGACAAATTATAACTGCGGTGTAAGTATGTAGTGTAGGTTAAAGGCAGTAGAAGGCCCTGCTCAAGAGAGATTACAGTTAAAAAGGAAGGGGAATGAAACATACGGTGACTGTACCAATAGTACACTAGTGGTACAGGTACAGCAAACTGGACAATTTCACTGAAATTGGAGTCAATGGATAGAAAAAATTCTAATGTGGTTAAGGTGTTTTTAGCTCTGCAATACTATATACACTGCCCTACTAGCAGGCTCTGCTGGGATTTAAACCAGGGACCTTTATGTTCAACTGGCCTGGCCTTAATCATTGGCCCAGATGAGCACTCTGCAGAGTTACTCATTATCTACTACCTTGCCTTTGCAGCCCTAGCCAAGCAGCAGCCTGATTGGTGGTTGGGGTCAGTCAGTCAGCGCTGACCCTGCCCTATATTAAGCCAACCCTCGTCACCCTCCTTGCCTGGGCATTACCTTTACACGTACTGTGGCATCACTCCTAGCTAAAGGTTCCTGCTCTAGCCTCCTTTCTTTGTCCTGCCTTGTCTTGCCTTACCTTGAACCTTGCTGTGTTTACCTTCCCTTTGTTCTGATTCTGCCTTGCCTTAACCTTATTCTGCCTTTTCCTTACCAGACCTTGCCTTGCCTGTTCCTGCTTACAGTCCTATTCTGCCTTGTACCTTGAACATTGTCAACATCTTCCCTTGTCTCGCTCTGTATCTTGCTCTGCCTTTCCCTCCTGTTTCTGTTCCAGTTCTCCTACTGTAGTCCTCCTTCCCCCAGTCTCCAGTCTGAACTCTTCTATGCCCACTCCATCCTTTCCTTTCCCATCCAGTCTAGTTCTGTTATACGCCAGATCCATCCTGCTCCTACCCAGTCTACTCCTGTCCTTAATCCTCGCCCTTGTCTTCCTTATTCAATCTGATACTTTGCCCTTTTCAACCCGTTCTTGCCTTTGCCAGTGTCCTGTGGGCACAGCTAGTTCTTGTCTAAAGACTTACCTTCCTACCTGCCTCCACTGCGTCCCCTATCTAATCCTTGATAAAATGCTCAGGCCTCAAGAGTCTGCAAGGGCTGTTCATGTTCCTTCCAGCCCAATTCCCAATAAAACTTCTATTTTAAACCGCAGACACTGTGATGGCACTGCAAGTAAAATTAAAATTTTCCTAGAGAAAGTGCTGCTCCTTTCTTAGAAAGGACACTTTTGAGTGTTCCCAAAGTTGAGCAAGTATCTGAAATTACTTTCTTCCTGCTCAAAGAGAAAGCTTGTTCTTGGGCAGCGAACATACGGAGTAGTAGATCCCATTTAATCTATAATACTACTCAGTTTTTGCTGGCTTCCTAGAAGAATGTGCTCCAGTTCAAGGGACTCCTATCTACCAGCGGTCTGCTCCAGTTCCCGGGCCAGCTACCTCTCAGCTGTCTGAGATTTCCGCTACCCTCAGCTCCCGAGGTGCCTCCACAGCAGCTTTCTCTACCCACAGTTCCAGAGGGGCTATCTTAGCAGCCTTTGCTACCCACAGCTCCAGAGGGGCTCCCCCAGCAGCATCTGCTGCCCATAACACAAGAGGGGCTCCCCCCAGCAGCCTCCACTGCCAAAAGCTCCAGAGGGACATCCCCAATAGCCACCATTGTTCTCAGTTCCAGAGAGGCTTTCCCAGTAGCCTCCCCTGCCCACAGCTCCAGAGGGGCTCTCCATAAGCCTCCACTGCCCACAGATGCAGAGGGGTTCCCCCAGCAGCCTCTGCTGCTCACAGTTCCAAAAGGATACCCCAGGAGCCTCCATTGTCCACAGCTCCAAAATGGCTTCTCCAGTATTCTCCACTGCCAACAGCTCCAGAGGGGCTCTCCAGCAGCCTCCACTGTCCTCAGCTCCCAAGGTGTGTCCCCAGCAGCCTCCACTGCTCTAAGCTCTTGCCTCCCCAATAGCTTTCACTGCCCACAGATCCAAAGGGGTTCCCCCCCAGTAGCCTCTGCTGCTCATAGTTCCAGAGGGGCTTCCCCAGAAGTTTTCACTGCTCACAGCTCAAGAGGGGCTCCCCTAGAAGCCTCTGCTTCCCACAGCTCCAGAGAGGTTTCCCTAGCATTATCTGTTGCCCTCAGCACTAGATGGGCTTCCCCAGAAGCCTCTGACCTCAGCTCTTGAGGTGCCTCCTCTGCTGCAAATGGCCCCAGAGTGGCTCCCCAACAGCCTCCATTTCCACCAGCTCCAGAAGGGCTCCCACAGCAGCTGCCACTGCCCACAGCTCCAAAAGGGCTTCCCCAGCAGCATCTGCTGCCCTCAGCACAAATGGGGTTCCCTGGCAGCATCCACTGCCTACAGCTCCAGAGTGGCTTCCCTAGCAGCCTCTGCAGCCCTCAGCTACAGAGGGGCTTCCATAGTGTTATCTGTTGCTCTCAGCTCCAGAGGGGCTCCCCCAGCAGCATCTGTTGCCCACAGCTCGATAGCTTCCCCAACAACCTTAACTGACCACAGCTCCAGAGGGGATTTACCTGCAACATTCACTGCCCACAGCTCCAGAGGGGTCTCCCCCAGCAGCCTTTGCTGCCCACAGCTCCAGAGGAGCTCCCCCAGCGTCACTGTTGCCCACAGCTCCAGAGGGGCCCCCCAGCAACCGCAGCTACCCACATCTTCAGAGGGGCTTCCTCAGTGACCTCCATTGCCCTCAGCTCAAGAGGGGCATCTCTAGCAGCCTCCATTGCCATCAGCTCTAGAGCAGATTCTCCAGCTGCCCCCACTGCCTTTAGCACCCAATGGGTGTCCCAAGCAGCCTCCACTGCCATAAGCTCTCTAGATGCCTCCCAGTAGCCTTCACTGCCCACAGTTCCAGAGGGTTTCACCAGCAGATTTTGCTGCCCACAGTTCCAGATCCACATCCACATCCCCCAGATGCCTCTGCTGACCATGGTCCCAGAGAGGCTCCCCCTTCAGCCTCCACTGCTCACAGCTGCAAAGAGGCTTCCCCAGCAGCCTCTACTTCCCACAGCTCCAGAGGGGCTTCCCCAGTAGCATCCACTGCCCTAAACTTCCAAGTAGTCTCTCTAGCAGCCTCCACTGTCCTAAGCTCCCGAGGTGCCTCCACAGCAGCCTCCACTGCCACAGTTCCAGAAGGGCTTCCCAAAAAGCCTCCACTGCTGTTAGCTACAGAGGGGCTCCCCAGCAGCCTCTGCTGCCCACAGTTTCAGAAAGGCTCCCCCAGCAGCTTCTGCTACCCACAGCTCCAGAGGGGCTTCACAAAAAGCCTCCGCTACCCAAAGCTCAAGAGTGGCTTCCCAAGCAGCCTCCGCTGTCCACAGCTCCTGAGATGCCTCCCCATGAGCCTCCATTGCCTACAGTTCCAGAGGGGCTTCCCAGCAGCTTTCTCTGCCCACAGCTCCAGAGGGGCTCCCCAGTAGCCACCACTGCCCACAGCTCACGAGGTGTCTCCCCAGCAGCCTCCATTGCCTATAGTTCCAGAGGGGCTTCCCAGCAGCTTTTGCTATCCACAGCTCCAGAGGAGCTTCCCCAGCAGCCTCTCCTGCCCACAGCTGCAGATCTGCTCCACAAGCAGACTCCACTACCCACAGTTCAAAAGGGTACCCCCAGAAGCCTCTTCCAGTGTTGGACTGGGACCCACTAGAAAACCTTAGGCTAGAAAACCTTAGGCTGAGGGCCCACTTTCCAAACTATTATACCTCCTCACTCAACCTGTATGTTCTCCTACTCTCTTTTCCCTACATACTATACTGTATTCTTCCATTATTTAGCTTCTTTGTTCCCATAAATAGGGAATGACCATGAAATACTGTAGGCCAAGAGGCCCACTGACACCTGGGCCCAGTTTACCTGATATCCCAGTGGGCTAGTCTGACACTGGCCTCCACTGGCCATAGCTCCAGAGAGGCTCCTGAAGCAGCAGCCTCCACTATCCACAGCTCCCGAGGGGTCTCCCATGCAGCCTCGAGTGCCCTAAGCTCCATAGAAAAATTTGAGATTTATAAGTTTAAAAAGCACAAAAAATTTAATACAAAACAGTGCAAAGTAAAAGCTGTCAAGGTCCTATAGAAGTCAATGGGAGCCACCCTAATCTATTTTTTTTCGCCAGTAAGTAAATGAAAGATGTGATTTTTAGAGGTTGCCATATTTTTTAATGTTCAGCACATTTTTTCATTCATGCCTTTTCAATTTAGAACTTTTAATAAATTCCATGGCATTTGTGGTTTTAGAAATAGTGTTTATTTGTGATTTCAAAAACTTATAAATCTATTAAAATGAGAATGTTGATAAATATGCCCCATTTTTAAACGTATTAATATATTAATTTATAATTTATAAGTACATAAACATATGTTTGGGTCCTAATCCTGACCTTTCAGAAATGTCTTAATGAGACTAGATCCAATGGACATGTACTAAAATGTCATAGAAGACTTTGTAGATATTTCACCAAGGGGGTGCTGGTCCAGTTATATTGATCTGCTACATATATTTATATATTTTGCCTTCCTGTGGAAACTATTTGTTGTTTTTTTTTAATAACTATAATCCTACATTTAATAACATTATAAAACTATTACTTTCTTCTTCTTGTTCTTTTTAATAACATTTCAAAATGTATATGTTATAGTGTAATTCTTCTCAATGTACTTGTATTAATACACAATATTACATTTACTGCATGAGGAGCAAAGGTTAAAGATTCTTTGTTCTGCCGTGAACATTTGAAAATCTCTTTGGAAATGTTACTGAAATCTCTACAGTGTTCATTAGTTTGTGTTACTGTTTTTTTGTATTAAACATATTCAATCTATGAATAAAATGTAATTGGCAACAAAGCATTGAAATTACATAATCTCCAATAAACATGTAGTTATTTTGCCTTCATTGTGTCTCTAAAGTGTCATTAATGGGAGTCCCAGTGCGGGAATCACACAGAGCATTGTGATGTCATTCAGTCTTACCATTACACCTAGACTTTCAATTATACCAATGAATGGACATGAGAAACACAATGACCTGACTGATTTCTAACAATAAACTTGAGCCCAGAGTCATGGCCACCAGTATTAAATTAATAAGAATAATAATTATTATTTTATGCTCTTGTGAAACAGAATGTGTACAATATAAAAACACTCATTTCAGTTTTATTGTCATTACTCTCACCAATACTGAATATGTACCAATGTCTATTATACAAACAAGTGAATACACTGGCCTCATAATTCCTCCTCTTTTATCAAAATGGGCTGCACTGACACTGGCCTGACTCATACATAGACATTCATGTGAATGGGAAGCACATGTATTGCTAGTATTAAGCAATTGCTAGTATTAACGAACATTAAGTGCCATATTTTTAAAAATATGTGTAATTTTATAGTGTTTTTTTTTACTTCGAATAAACTCATCATTTAAAAAAAACTTGAATGCTTATTTATTAAAATATCCAAATATAAAAAACTACAAAATTGTGAGCTGACCATCTCAAAACATTTCAAACACTCAAATTAAAAAAAAAATCTTTTGCCTAGGATAACTCCCATTGAATAAGTATTATTGTCTGACTCTTTCTTGTCCAGTCATTAAATATATATTTTTTTCATTTGAATTAAAATAAAATTGGCACTTGTGAGCATGGGGGATTTTTTTCCTATTTATGAAAAGCCTGGAAAAAAATGTCCCATTTTTTCATAGTTAGCCAACTCTAAAGAGGGGAAAACCTTTGTTACCAATTACCATGTTTCCTGCTGTTAGTTTTCCAAAATTCTATAATTTTATTCATCAACAAAAGATATCAGGAAAAAAAATGAAACAGCCATCTATTGGAAATTTACCTTGGGAGGATTTTTTCACACTTTATTCTTGTGCCACCAAAACGAGGCAAAATTATGCTCATTTGGTCGCCCCGCCATGCTCAGGGTGGGGACAGCCACTGGCTTCTGCCTTCAGTCTCCAAGTCTATGTGCTGCTTCCAGGTTCCAGGTTTGGCTAGACTCGGCTATATTTATATCATTCCCATTGCCCAACGTAAAGGTCTATTCCTATAGTTCCTGGGTGCTCTTTATAGTCTGATTCAGGTTCCTGACCCTTGCCTGTTTCTGACCTTGTCATTCTGCCACCTGTACTGACTGACCTCAGCCTCTACTTGATTATTCCTTGGATTTTGGTTTTGTTTTGACTTTGCTTTTGTTTGGTTTGACCCTGGCCTGTGACCCCAACTTTGCTTCTGTTTTCTGATTTGGTAACTCATTGCCCATCTGGTATTGACCCTGCTTTTTCACACCTCACTGTCTGCTCGAACGTCCTATCCACTTACATTTGGTTCCAATGCTTGCCCAGAACTCTCTCCCTGGTTCTCCCACAATAAGACCTGACAGCATCTGAGTAGTGGAGGGCTCCTCCCAAAGCCAAGGGCAGCTGCTACAGTATATGCAAAAGAGTGGGCTGTGACTGTAACCTTGGAGTTAGCTATAGTTTGGGATACCTTATGTTACAGTATGTTGGGTCCAAAAAACATGGATGCCACTGGAGCAGCTGCTACGTCAGCTACTACTGAAACCATTCTAACTAGTCTTCTCCAGCAACTTGGAGAACAAGAGGCAAAGCAGAACCAAATCGTTCAGTTTCTCCAAGAACTCTCAGCTAGGCTGAACACTAAACAACAACAAACAATTGCTTCTGCTTCAGCTCCAATCCTGGCAACAGACCACTCACAGGCACCCCTCTTGGGCCCAGCTTTATCTGGATTAGCCTTTCTACTTAAGCACTAGCTGGTGGGTTCCTGCTGGGAACACTTTGCCTAGTAACTCCTAGTTGGGACCATAGCTGCCCATGATAGTTACCTGGCTATCTTACACTTCCTAAAATATACTGTTTACCACTAGACCTCACACTATCTAGGCGCAGTCACTCTTACAAGAGATAACTCTACTGCTGCAGAGCCTGCTGCTCATCTCTTTTCCCATGATGCATCTCCAGAAATGACTTCTTGAAACCTTCCTTTTTATAACTTCCTATTCTCCACCCACTAGGGACTTTCGCTTACAATTTTTATTCTCTAGTTTCCCCTTGTGGCCAACCAAATTATTTGTATTAACCATTATTCAAACATTTATATTAAACCATTAAACATTTTACCCTATTACCCACTACTTTCTCCCTCTGGTAACTCTAATACTGAACCCTGAAAGTTTCTCTGGGAATCTAAAAAGTTTTTTACCTTCAATGTGTCATGTAAGCTGTATTTTGGGTTTTTACCCTATACATTTCCCACAGAGGAATTCAGGATAAATTTTGTGATGACCCTACTTCAAGGGGATCCTCAGTTATGGGCATTCAACCTGCCATTAGCTAATACAGCCTGTCTCTCTCTGGAAGCTTTCTTCAGGCTAAGACTATTATTTATGATGATCCTAACCACACCGTCTCTGCTGAAGCAGCCATCCGAAATCATAGGGAAAGACAAATGGCGGGTTGAGGATTACTGTACAGAATTTGCAGATGGGTGGTAGAGATACAGTGCTGAGAAGCCAATTTATTGTAGGGATGTCTGCAGCTATAAAAGATAGCCTAGTCAATTTTCCTTCTCCATCCTCCCTAGACTCCCTCATGCACATGACCATCATGTCCAGGTATAGGAAGTGTTACATAGACTAAGGCAAAACCAGCTATTTTCTAAACTTGAAAATACTGCCTTTGAGGTTTCCTCTGTGAATTTTCTTGGATACATTATTTCCTAAAAGGGAAAAAATACCAACCAATGTCCAGGCTATCTTAGATTGGGCACAAACCTTATCTCTTTGTGCCATTCAAAGTTTTTTAGGGTTTGACAATTACTTCAGGCAATTTATAAAGAATTTCTACACTTTAGTGGCCCCCATCACTGCCCAAACTAAAAAAAGGTTCTGACCCTAGTATTCGACCTGGAGAGGCAAGTAGGACCTTTGATTTATTAAAAAAGGCTTTTATTTCTGCCCCTCTACTCCAGCATTGAGATTCCACCCTTCCTTTCCTGGTGGAAGTAGATACATCTGAGATTGGTACAGGAGCAGTTTTATCACGATGATAACCTGTTACTAACAAAATTAATCCTTGTGCCTTCTTTTATAATAATTCTCTCTAGCAGAGATGAACTATGATATTGGTAACAGGGAATGATTGGCCATTAAATGGGCTTTTGAGGAGTAGAGACATCTTTTTGAGGTGTTAAGCATGTGATTATAGTCTTAACTGATCATAAAAATCTGTTATACATTGAATCTGCTAAGTGCCTAAATTCCAGACTAATCAGATGGGTATTGTTCTTTCACCACTTTAATTTCATTATAACATACAGGCCTGGAGAAAAGAACACTAAATCAGATGCCCTCTCTAGAAGTCTGCAGTCCTAAAGAGGAGATTGTACCTGACTTTATTGTACCTTACGAAGTGATTGTGGCAGTCCAGATCTATTTTCCTTTGTCTGAGGCCCAGGTTGATACCCCTCCTAATAAGCCCTCAGGTAAATGTTTTGTCTCAGAAAACCTTTGGAAGGCAGTCTTGTCTGAAATCCATGATTCCAAAGTAGATGGAAACCAAGGTCACAGTAAAACATTTTCCCTTTTGTCTCGTATGCTTTGATGGCCAACATCAAGACATGAAGTTAGTAAGTATATTGAATCCTGCCTTGTTTGTCAGCACACTAAACTTTCCAGGTCTTTACCTCAGGGTCTGCTACAGTTGCTTCCTATTCCTGAAAGGCCATGGACATATATCACCGTGGATTTCATTGTGAAATTACCTCCCTCTTAAGGGAATACTATAATTTGGGTGGTAGTAGATCAATTCCTCCATTTGATTCCCCTTCCCGCCCTCTTTTTGTATAATACATTTAAATTTCATGGTGCCTCATTGAATATTGTTTCTGACAGAGGGGTTCAGTTTGTGTCTGAATTCTGGTGGGTCTTTTGCACTCTCATGGGTACGGATTTGTCTTTCTCATCTGCATACCACCCTCAGACTAATGACCAGACTGAAAAAACAAATCAATCCTTGGAACAATACCTTAGATTGTCTCCAATAATCAGTCACTTTGGGCAGATTTTCTTCTATGGGCTGAGTTCATTTTCAATAATGCCCTGCACTTATCCACTGGGGAATGTCCAGGTGCCAGGTTCCTTAATAAAACTAAAGGTCCAGTGGCCCCCTCTAGAGGGGGGTAATGTAAGAGTACCTGGTGGTCTAGTGGGGCGGCGGGGATGTATGCAACACACTCAGTGGGGATGCCTGCATCCTGCTGCCTCCCATTGTGGAGCCTGTGCACTGCTTCTGGGTTCACACAGTGTTCGGCTATACATGTGATGTTATTGCGGTTGTCACAAATTTCAAATATTTAAAGTTGCAAATGACCCATTCCCATTGCCCAATATAAAGATCATTGATTGCCCCAATTCTATCTGCCTATATTTGGTTCCCATGCTTGCCTGGATCAGAACTTCCCCGGAGTTAAAAGGACTTTACCTTCTTTTAATTACATAGTTATGCACATAGTTAGCACAAGCGAGTTAGATAGTGAGACCATATTGCCCCCTGGTAGGAGTGCTGTTTGTACTAGCTGTCCTTTACATTTATTTTAGTTTCACTAAATACTGTGTGTGTTTTATTATTGTGTTCCTAGTGGGGCCACATGTAGTTGCATTCCCAGATCTCACTAGATGGAGGCACTGCGCTAGTAAGTACCATGTACCCAGTCTCTCCTAATACCACTGTAGAATGGCTCAGGTTTGTCCTGTGCCATCAGGTAGGCGCCACACGTATATTGTAACACTGACAAAGGAGTGCAAAAAGGGTTACATGTGTTTCTATACAAATGTGCCTGGCCACTGATTTATTAACCCAGGTGTCAGATTCAACCAGTGCAATTGCCCAATTCTATAAGGAAAGCTTTCCCCCTTTAATTATCTGTCATTCTGTTTTTAGTTCTATGCTCTGGATAATGTGGCTCCAAAAACTGTCCCAACCTTGTTTAACATTTACCGACACTGCTTACTCCTTTCCAAATTAATTAATTAATTATCCTGTCCCAAATTAAGTACAAGTGCATGGAAACTGTGCCTGGAATTATACTTTGTAGACTGGGATTTAGCAAATAGCACAAATAAGCACTCACCCCCAAATCTCCCACTAAATGGCCTTCAGGCTGGGCCCCCTTAGCTCATAACAAGGTTACAGATACATAGAAACATTGGGGGTAACAGTCACCCTACAATAGTTCCAAGGGTACCCAGGACACAAATAAGCACTCACCCCAAATCTCCCCCTAACTGGCCTTCAGGCTAAGCTCCCTTAGCTCATAACAACATTACAGATATATAGAAATATTGGGGTGTCACCCTACTATTGTTCCAGGGGTACCCAGTGTACAAATAAGCACTCACCCCAAATCTCCCCCTAACTGGCCTTCAGACTGGGATTCCTTAGCTCATAACAAGGTTACAGATATATAGAAACATTGGAGTGTCACCCTGCTATAGTTCCAGGGGTACCCAGGGTACAAATAAACACTCACCCCAAATCTCCCCCTAACTGGCCTTCAGACTGGGATTCCTTAGCTCATAAAAAGGTTACAGATATATAGAAACATTGGGGTAACAGTCACCCTGCTATAGTTCCAGGGGTACCCAGGGTACAAATTATCACTCACCCCAAATCTCCCTGTAACTGACCTTCAGACTGGGCCCCCTTAGCTCATAGCAAAGTCACAGACAGTCCCCTTGCATTAACTCCCTCACTAAAACCACAATAAGTACTAACTTTTTCATGGTGCCCAGATTAATTTATTCTGTCTCAGGATTGAAAAAATAGCTGATTTCCTGCCATAAAAGTAGAGGGATACAGATAGGATGGAATATAAATGAGAAGGGGTAAAGGTTGTCAGATTATTATTTCATGAAGCCCAATGGACACACTGAATAGTATTTGCACATATTAATATGGTGTATAAGTTGAGCCCATTCTATAAGTAATTAAGAAACACTGAGACAATGTGAAACACTGTAACAAAAGAGAGCAAGAAGAGGTTTTCTTTTCTGAGAAAAGTAAATAACTTGTGATCTATGTTTCTACCACATGATGGTACTGTTTTGCATACTATTAAGGTAATGGTTTCATGTGAATTCTTTTGAAGTAAAGAATCTTTCGCTTAATACATTGCTCCTGCCACAAAGGATTTTATATTCTCATTGAAGTTCAATCATATTGTGTTTCTCTGATTAAGGACCAACAAGATAGGGCACTGGGGGACCGCACCATAATTACTTGTGGTCTCTCCAGTGATTCATTTATTAGTGGAGTTTTCTTAACATCTGTTCCACAGCAGCTATTATAGTTGTGTAGGGAATGCGTGCAAATTCATTGCTTTTAACCCTGTAATGGCAGAAGCCCAGATCCTGTGTCTGTGTGCTGTAAGCTGTTACCTAGCAACCAGCTATTCAGTGATCTCAGTGCAGTAGGAAGTGACACAGCAGCTAGTGAGTGGCTGGCAGGAAGAGGAAGTCACAGAGACTGGTAAGCCTGGCATAGAGAGCCGCATAGTGGACAGAGAAAGAGGCCAGAGAGCTGCTGGTGGGTCCAAAGAGCTGACAGGCTGCACCACAAGCATTCATTTGGATCGGGCTGGCACAGGGAAGTCACATACTGTGCCTGGAGAGACAGAGAGTGTGAAAGGAATCCAGACTAGATAAACAACCAGCAGGAGATTCCTATCTGAGCATCCAAAGGGGCTGGTAGTCTCACTGTATGACTGACTGTGCTGGATTCACCTGAAGAGAGCTCTGAAGTATCCAAGGAGAATTTGTGAGTATCCTGGTTAAAGGGACAGTACCCTAAAGAGGCGCTGAAGAATAAAGAGATTGTTTGTTAAAGGACTTTGCCTTTTCTTAGTTAGGCAGACAGCTTGGCGCTAGCAAGTTAGTTAGTGAGGCCCTATTGCCACTGGTTAGGAGTGCTGCATGTACTAGTTTGCCAGTTATTTTATATAAACCATTATTCAGTTTAACTAATACTGTGTGTGTTATTACTGTATTCCTAGTGGGGCCACCCGTAGGTGCATTCCCGGAATCCACTAGGCCAACAAGAGGCCAATCAGAACCAAATAGTTCAGTTTCTCCAAGGACTCTCAGCTAGTCTGAACACTAAACAACAATAAACAATTGCTCCTGCTTCAGCTCCAATCCTGGCAAGCAGACCACTCACAGGCACCCCTCTTGGGCCCTGGCCAGTGCAGCCTCCACTTCACAGAGTTCCAGAGTGGCTCCCCCAGTATCCTCTGCTGCCCTCAGCACCAGATGGGCTCCCCCAGCAACCTCCACTGCCCACAGTTCCAGAGTTGGAGCTCTGATGACCTCAGCTCCTGAGGTGTCTCCCCATCAGCCTCCACTACCCTAAGCTCTAGAGGTGCATCCCCATCAGCATCCATTTCCCCAGTTCCAGAAGGGGCTTCCCCAACTTTATCTGTTGCCATCAGTCCCAGAGGGGCTTCCCCAGCAGCCTCCACTGTCCTAAGCTCACAAGGTGCCTCATTCAGGGCCTCCTCCAGCCTCCCCCCCACTCCCCTACTGTGATGCTCCGAGTATCGTTCAGAACCCGAATATCGAGAGAGGGGTTCTGACCCCGGTGGTTGAGTCCCATCAGGCCAGTCCAACCCTGGTTCCACAGGGGCTTCCCTAGCAACTTTTACTGTCCAGAGGGCCCCCCAGCAGCCTTGGCTGCCTTAAGCTCAAGAGTGGATTCCCCAGCAGCCTCTGCTGCTCTCAGCTCTTAAGTGGTCTCTCCAGCAGCTTCCTCAGAAGCCTCCACTGACACAGTTCCAGAAGGGCTCCCCAAAAAGCCACTGCTGCCCTTGGAAGGGCTTCCCTAGTAGCCTCTGCTGCCCAAAGCCCCAGAAAGGCTCCCCTAGCAGCTTCTGCTACCCACAGTTCCAGAGGGGCTCCCCAAAAAGCCTCCACTGCCCAAAGCTCAAGAGTGTCTTCTCAAGCAGCCTCCACTGCCCACAGCTCCTGAGATGCCTCCCCAGCAGCCTCTGCTGCCCACTGCTCCAGAGGGTCTCACCCAGCAGCCTATGCTGCCCACGGCTCCAGAAGGGCTTCCCCAGCAGCCTCTGATGCCCTCCGCTCCCGAGGTGTCTCCCCAGTAGCTTCCACTGTCCTAAGCTCTTGAGGTGCCTCCTCAGCAGCCTCCACTTCCCACAGTTCCAATGTGGCTTCCCCAGCAGCATCAACTTCCCACAGCTCAAGAGGGGCTCCCCCAGCAGCCTCCACTGCCTACAGCTGTAGAAAGCTTCCCCCAGCAGCCTTTACTACCAACAACTCAAGAAGAGCTCCCCCAACAGCCTCTGCTGCCCTCCGCTCTAGAGAGACTTTTCCAGTAGCCTCCACTGTCATCAGCACCCAACAGGTCTCCACAGCAGCCACCACTGCCCACAGTTCCAGAGGGGCTCCCCCAGCAGCCTCCACTACTCAGAGCTCCCGAGGGGCTTCCCCAGCAGCTTCTTCTGCCCAGAGCTCCAGAGGGGTCTTCCCAGCAATCTCCACTGCCCTTAGCTCCAGAGGGGTCTTCCTAGCAGCCTCTACTGCCCTTAGCTCACGAGGTGCCACCCCAGCAGCCTCCACTACCCACAGTTCCAGAGGGCTTCCCCGGCAGCTTTAGCTGCTCAAAGCTCCAGAGGGTTTCTCCAGCAGCCTCCACTGTGGTATGCTCCTGTGGTGCCTCTCCAGAAACATCCACTGCCCACAGTTCCAGAGGGGACCCCCAGCAGCCTCTGCTGCCCACAGCTCCTGATAGGCTCCCCCAGTAGCTTCCGCTGACCACAGATCTTGAGGGGCCTCCCAGCAGCCTCCAATTCTCCCAGCTCCAGTGGGGCTCCCCCAGCAGCCTCCATGGTCCATAGCTCCAGATGGGCTTCCCCAGTAGCCTCTTCTGCTCTCAGCTCATGAGTTGCCTCCCCGGCATCCTCAAGTTCCCACAGTTCCAGAGGGGCTTACCCAGCAGCATCCAATGCCCACTGCTCAAGACGAGCTTTCCCAGCTGCCTCTGCTGCCCTCAGCTCCAAAGAGCCTCCCACAGCAGGCTCTGCTACCTTCTGCTCCCAAGGGGTCTCCCCAGCAGCCTCAATTGCCCTCAGCTCTCGAGGTGCCTCCCAAGCAGCCTCCACTGCCAACAGCTCCAGAGGGGCTCCCCCAGCAGCCTCCATTTCCCTTAGCTCTGGAGGGGCTTCCCAAGCAGCCTCTGATGCCCTCAGCTTCGAAGGTGTCTCCACAGCATCCTCTGCTGCCCTAAGCTCTCAAGGTGCCTCGCCAGCAGCCTCCACTACCAACAGCTCGAGAGGGGTTCCTTCAGCTACCTCCACTGCCCACAGCTCCAAAAGGGCTTCCCCAGCAGCCTCTACTGCCCACAGCTCAAGAAGGGCTTCCTCAGCAGCCTCCACTGACCTCAGCTCTAGAGGAGCTTCCCCAGCAGCTTCCTCTCTCTCCAGCTCCAGAGGGGCATCCCCAGCATCCTCAGCTGCTCTCAGCTCACAAGGGGTCTCTCCAGCAGCCTCCGCTGCTATAAGCTCCCAAATTTCCTCCCCAGCAGCCTCCACTGTCCACAGCTCCAAAGTGGCTTCCACAACAGCCACCACTGCCCTCAGCTTAAGAGCAGCTTTCCCAGTAGCCTCTGCTGCCCACATCTCCAGAGGGGCTCCCCCAGCAGTTTCTGCTGCCCACAGCTTAAGAGGGGTTCACACAGCAGACTCCACCATGAACAGCTCCAAAGGGGCTTCCCCAGCACCCTCCATTGCCCTCAGCTCAAGAGGGGTATCCCCTGCAGCCTCCATTGCTGTCAGCTCCAGAGCAGATTCCCCTGCAGCCCCCACTGCCTTCCCCTCCCAATGGGTCTCCCAATCAGCCTCCACTACTTTAAGCTCCTGAGGCGCATCCCCAGCAGCCTTCACTGCCCACAGCTCCAGAGGGGCTCACCCAGAAGTTTCTGCGATCCACAACTTCAGAGGGGCTTCCCCAGGAGCCTCAGCTGCCTTCAACTCAAGAGTGGATTCCCCAGCAGCCTCTGCTGCTCTCAGCTCCTAAGTGGTCTCTCCAGCAGCCTCCACTGTCCTAAGCTCCAGAGGTGCTTTCCCAGGAGCCTCCACTGCCACAGTTCCAGAAGGGCTCTCAAAAAGCCACCACTGCCCTCAGCTACAGAAGGGATCTCCCAGCAGCCTCTGCTTGCTTCATCTCCAGAATGGCTCCCCCAGCAGCTTGTGCTACCCACAGTTCCAGAGGGCTTCCCCAAAAAGCCTCCACTGCCCACAGCTCCAGAGAGGTTTCCTTAGCATTATCTGTTGCCCTCAGTTCTAGAGGGGCTCCCCCAGAAGCAACGGATGCCCCCAGCTCTTGAGGTGTCTTCCCAGCAGCCCCCACTGCCCTAAGCTCTTGAGGTGCCTTCCCAGCAGCCTCCACTGCCAACAGCTCCAGAGGGGCTCCTCCAGCAGCCTCCACTGTCCACAGCTCAAGAAGAGCTCCCCCAGCAGCCTCTGCTGCCCACACCCCCAGTGGGGCTTCCCCAACAACCTACACAGACAGCTCCAGAGGGGCATCCACTGCCCACAGCTCAAGAGGGGGCTCCCCTGAAGCCTCTGTTGCACACAGTTCCAGAGGGGCTCCCCCAGCAGCCTCTGCTACCTGCAGCTCCAGAGGGGCTCCCCCAGCAGCATCTGTTGCCCACAGCTCCACAGCTTCCCAATAACCTCCACTGACCACAGCTCCAGAGGGGCTCCCCAAGCACCACTGCTGCCCACAGCCCCACAGGGGCTCCCCCAGCAGCCTCTGCTGTCCATAGCTCCAGAGGGGATCACCCAGCAACCTCCACTACCCGCAGATCCAGAGGGGCTTCCCCAGCAGCCTCCATTGCCCTCAGCTCAAGAGGGGCATCCCCAGCAGCCTCCATTGTCATAGACTCCAGAGCAAATTCTCCAGCAGCCTCTGCTGCCTTCAACTCCCAATGGGTAGCCTCCGCCGCTCTAAGCTCTCCAGCAGCCTCCACTGCTCACAGTTCCAGAGGGGCTTCACCAGCAAATGTTACTGCCCACAGCTCCAGAGGGGATCCCCCAAATTCCTCCACTGCCCATGGTTATAGAGGGCTCCCCCTGCAGCCCTTGCTGCCCACAGTTTCAGAGGTGCTCCCCAGAAGCCTCCACTGCCCACAGCTTCAAAGTGGCTTCCCCAGCAGCCTCCAATGCCCTCAGCTCCCAAGTGGTCTCTCCAGCAGCCTCCACTATTCTAAGCTCCCGAGTTGCTTCCCCAACAGCCTGCACTGCCCCAGTTCCAGAAGGTATCCACAAAAAAGCTTCACTGCCCACAGCTCCAGAAAGGCTCCCCCAGCAGCTTCTACTACCCACAGCCTGCACTGCCCACAAGAGTGGCTTCCCATGCAGACTCCATTGCCTTCAGTTCCAGAGGGGCTACCCAGCAGATTGCACTGCCCACAGCTCCAGAGGGGCTCTCCAGTAGCTGCCGCTGCCAATAGCTCCCAAGGTGTTTCCACAGTAGCATCCATTGCCTGAATTCTGCAGATGGGCTCCACTAGCAGTCTCCACTACCCACAGTTCAAAAGGGTATCCCCCAGCAGCCTCTACCAGTGTCAGACTGGGATCTCAGGGCCCACCAGAAAACCTTAGGCTGAGGGCCCACTTTCCAAACTATTATACCATCTCACTCAATCTGTATGTTCCACTCTGTTTTCCCTACATACTATACTGTATTCTTCTATTTTTAAGCTTCTTGGTTCCCATAAATAGGGAATGACCATGGAATAGGCCAAGAGGCCCACTGACACCTGGTCCCACCCGGGAGTTTTCCTGGTATCACGGTGGCCTAGTCTGACACTGGCCTCCACTGTCCACAGCTCCAGAGAGGCTGCCCTAGCAGCCTCCACTACCCACAGTTCCTGAGGGGTCTCCCCTGCAGCCTCAATGGCCCTAAGCTCCGAAGGTTCCTCCCCAGCAGCCTCCACTGCCCTCATCTCCCGAGAAAAATTTGAGATTTATAAGTGTAAAAAACACAAAAAATTTAATTCAAAACAGTGCCAAGTAAAAGCTATGAAGGTCCTATAGAAGTCAATGGGAGCCACACTAATCCTATTGGACACTTTTTAATCAATTTGGACTTTTCAATGTTTTTTGATATTTTTTTTCGCCATTAATTATATGAAAGACGCGATTTTCCGAGGTTGCCACTTTTTTAAATGTTTAGAGCATTTTTTCATTCATGCTTTTTAAATTTAAAACTTTTAATAAATTCCATGGCATTTGTGGTTTTAGAGAAATAGTTTTTATTTGTGATTTCAAAAACCTCTAACTCCACTTACATGAGAATGTTGATAAATATGCCCCATTTATATATTTATTAATTTATTATTTATAAGTACATTAAAATATGGTTGGGCCCTAATCCTGACCTTTCAGAAAGGTCTTAATGAGACTGGATCCAATGGACATGTACTTAATGTCATAGAAGACTTTGTAGATATTTCACCAGGGGGTGCTGGTGCAGTTATATTGATCTGCTACATATATTTATATATTTTGCCTTCCTGTGGAAACTATTTGGGTTTTTTTTAATAACGGTAATCCTACATTTAATAACATTATAAAACTATTACTTTCTTCTTCTTGTTCTTTTTAATAGCATTTAAAAATGTATATGTTATAGTGTAATTCTACTCAATGTACTTGTATTAATACACAAAATTTCATTTACTGCATGAGGAGCAAAGGTTAAAGATTCCTTGTTCTTCCGTGAACATTTGAAAATCCCTTTGGAAATGATACTGAAATCTCAACAGTGTTAATTAGTTAATTCAATCTATGAATAAAATGTAATTGGCAACAAAGCAATGAAATTACTTCATCTCCAAAAAACATGTCGTTATTTTGCCTTCATTGTGTCTCTAAAGTGTCATTAATGGGAGTCCCAGTGCGGGAATCACACAGAGCGTTGTGATGTCACTCAGTCTTACCATTACACCTAGACTTTTTATTATACCAATGAATGGACATGAGAAACACAATGACCTGACACATTTGTAATAATAACGTGGAACCCAAAATCATGGCCCATTGTATTAAATATAGGAATGATTATTAATAATAATAATAATAATAAATATTATTATTATTATGTTATGCTCTTGTGATATAGAATGTGTACAATAAATAAAAGCACTCATTTCAGGTTTATTGTCATTACTCTCACCAATACTGAATATGTACCAATCTCTATTATGCAAACAAGTGAATACACTGACCTCATAATTCCTCCTCTTTTATTAACATGAGCTGCACCGACACTATGCATGGGAGAATGCTAGTATCGCTAGTATTAAGCAATTGCTAGTATTAAGGAACATTAAGAGGCATATGTATAAAAATTTGTGTAATTTTAGAGGGTTTTTTTCTACTTCAAATAAACTAAATTTTTAAAAAATCTTGAATGCTTATTTATTAAAATATCCAAATATAAAAAAAACTTCAAATGTGTGAGTTTACCAGCTTAAAACATTTCAAACACTCAAATTAAAAAAAAAAATATTACATTTTGCCTAGGACAACTCCCATTGAATAAGTATTATTGTTTGACTCTTTCTTGTCCAGTCAAATGATTTAATTTAATTTTTTTCATTTGAATTAAAATAAAATTGGCACATGTGAGCATGGCAGATTTTTTTCCTATTTATGAAAAGTAGAAGTCTAGATGATTTTTTTCCAGTTTTTTCATAGGGTCATTATTTTTTAATATGTATATTCAAATTTGCATCTGTGTAGTTTTACAAAAAATTGTCAGCCGACTCTAAGTAGGGGAAAACCTTTGTTACTAATTAACATGTGTATGGCCATCTATTGGAAATTTTCTTTGGGAGGATTTTTTCACTCTATATTCTTGTGCCACCAAAACAAGTAAAAAATACGCTCATTAGGTCACCTTGCTAAGTCATGCATGCCCAGATTTATTTAGGCTATATTATAGTTCCAATAGAGCCTTAAGCCTGTCCTATAACTGTATAAGAGTACCTGGTGGTCTAGTGAGGCACCTGTTGCTTCCCATCACCGAGTCTGCACGCCGCTTCCGGGCTCATGCAGTTTTCAGCTGGAGTTGAA
Organism: Xenopus laevis; assembly: GCF_017654675.1. Lineage (NCBI taxonomy): Eukaryota > Metazoa > Chordata > Amphibia > Anura > Pipidae > Xenopus > Xenopus laevis. The sequence goes on from NC_054375.1 coordinate 157,361,922, forward strand.
AATCTTTGTGACGTCATTGCATTTGTTGCGATATTCAAATATTTAAAGGCGCAAATGACTCATTCCCATTTCCCAACATAAAGGTCTATTGCTATAGTTCCAGGGTGCTCTTTCTAGTCTGATTCGTGTTCCTGACCCTTTCTGTTCTGCCACCTGTACTAACCTCAGCCTGGACTTTTTTGAAACCTAGCTTCTGTTTGGTTTGACCGGGGCCTGTGACCCCGACTTTACTTCTGTTTTCTGATTTGGTACCGCATTGCCCATCTGGTATTGACCCTGCCTGTTCATGCCTTGCTGACTGCTCCCACATCCTATCCACTTACATTTGGTTCCCATGCTTGCCCAGAACTCTCTCCCTGGTTCTCCCACAATAAGACCTGACAGCATCTGAGTAGTGGAGGGCTCCTCATGAAGCCAAAGGTGGCTGCTATAGGCAGAAGAGTGGGCCGTGACCGGAAACTTGGGTTTAGGATATGTTGGGTCCAGAAAACATGGTCACTGCTGGAGCAGCTGCTACATCAGCTACTACTGAAACCATTCTGTCTGGTCTTCTACAGCAAGTCTGAGAGAACAAGAGGCCAAGCAGGACCAAATTGTTCAGTGTCTCCAAGGACTCTCAGCTAGGCTGGACACTAAACAACAACAAACAATTGCTCCTGCTTCAGCTCCAATTCTGGCAAGCAGACCACTTGTAAAGGTGCAAATATCTCCTGTACCATACCCATATTAACTCTTGATTACTCACCGACTTTTTGTGTGAGAGAACCCTTCCATTAAAGAAACACGGTGCAGATAGTTGTAGTCAAACATGTTCTCTTTATTTGTCAGGGCCTTCAGTTGAACAACAGCACATTCACAGGGTTCAATCTCCTAGCTTTACACATAGGACTCTTCCCATAACTGCACACTGCCAGGGGGGACTCACGCTCACTAGGGATGTAGCGAACCGCCGCCGATGTGTTCGCGAACGCCGTTCGCGAACACCGGCAAAATTTGCGAACTGTTCGCGAACTGTTCGCGAACTTCGATCATCCGAAAATCGTTCGATTCGAACGATCGAAGGATTTTAATCGTTCGATCGAACGATTTTCGTTCGAATCGAACGAAAATCGTTCGATTTTAGCGATCGAATGGTCGAATGGGCGACCGATTTTGACGCGAACGCCTATTGGCGAACGTCGCGCGACGTTCGCGAACTTGCGGCGGACGCGAACAGTCGAAGTTCGCGCGAACTAGTTCGCCGGCGAACAGTTCGCTACATGTCGCTCACAGGCACCCATCTTGGGCTATCTGGATCAGGCTCTCCTCTTAAGCCCTGGCTGGCAGGTTTCCGACTGGGAACACTTTGCCTAGTAACTTCTAGTTGGGGCCATAGCTGCCTTGGAATCAGAGCAAGTGTTTTGCCTTCCAAGAGGCATGTAAGCTCCATTTTGGGTATTTACCCTATACTTTCCCACTGAGAAATTCAGGGTGAATTTTGTGATCACCCTACTTCAAGGGGATCCTCAATTTTGGGCATTAAGCCTGTCATCAGCTGATTCAGCCTGTCTCTCTCTGGAAGCCTTCTTCAAGGCTATGGCTATTATTTATGATGATCCCGACCACAACGTCTGTGCTGATGCAGCCATCCAAAATCTCAGGCAAGGCAAACAGAGGGTCAAAGATTACTTTACAGAATAACAGTGATGAGAAGCAAATTCAGGGTAGGGTTGTCTGCGGCTATTAAAGATAGCCTAGTTCATTTTCTCACTCTGTCCTCCCTAGACTCCCTCATGCATCTAGCTATCCAGATTAATAGAAGGCATAGGGAGAGATGCCAAGTGGATACCTCTAGAGATGCCTCCATAAATCCCTCTCCAGAGTTGGCACCTAAGCCTCTCCTTTCTGCCCCTAGGCCCTTTGAGGAACCCATGCAACTGGGTTCTACCCAGTTATCCATTAAAGAAAGGGGATGTAGGTGGGCTAACAGCTTGTGCTTTTATTGTGGGGCTAAGGGTATATCTCCGCAATACCGTTCCTAAGATGCTGGGAAACAACAGAGCCTAAGCAGGTCTAGGGAGTCCTGTTTGGATCATGTCGTTTCTACTTCCCAACAACTTTTGTGCCAGTTGTTCATTCCAGTACTCTTAAATTGGGATAAGGGTTGCACTGAGATTCCAGCTTTTCTTGATTCAAGGGCAGCAGGGAATGTCATTGATTGTAGCTTTGTGCTTAAACATGGTATACCCTCAAAACCCTTAGTTCCAGCAGTCAAATTGTTAACCATGGATGGTAATCCCCTTGGGGATAGGTAGTCCAAAAGACTAGTTTTGTCTGTGGGGGATCACTCTGAAGATATTTTCTTGTATATCATCCATTGTCCTTACACCTCTGTGAATCTAGGATTCCCTGTTTACAGGAACACAACCCTCAAATCAATTGGGGGACAGATTGTGAGCCTTCCTGTTTTAAACCCCCCCCATATTGGCTGCAACTTCCCTTTAAGGGTTACCCACTGTTTATGCCACCTATTGATACTCTTCCTCCGCACAGACCCTATGATTGTGCTATTGATTTAATTCCAGATTCTTCTCCCCCTAGGGGTAGAATGTACCCTCTCTCTCTCCCAGAGTCCCAGGCTATGGAGGAGTATATCAAGGAAAATCTAGTGAAAAGGTTTATAAGACCCTCCTCATTTCCCGCAGGTCCGGGTTTTTTCTTTGTACAAAAGAAGGATGGGGGTTGAAGGCCTTGTATTGACTACAGGGGTTTGAGTAAAAATTTTTTCCCTTCCCTTGATTTCTGAACTCTTTGATTGAGTCAAAGGTGCCACAATCTTCACTTCGCTTGATCTTATGGGTGCATATAATTTAATTCGATTTAGGGAAGGGGACAAATGTAAGAGGGCACTTACGTAACATTTACCCACACTGCTCACTCCTTCCTTTCCCCTATCACAGATTAAAGGACCAGTAACATCTAAAAAAAAATTTAAAAAAATGTATTAGTACACAACAAAAAAAAACCTACACAAATTATAGTTTAAAAAAGCAAAGTCTTTATTGAGAAATAACTTACAGAAACTCTGCTTCCTGTCTTCTACAGAAATGGCGAAAGGGCGACCATCCATTGCTTGATTTCTCCTCCCTTTCATGCAAGTGCATGAAAATTGTGTTTGGAATTGTACTTTTCAAACTAGGATTTAGCAAGTAGCTATAGTTCCAGGGGTACCCAGGGTACAAATAAGCACTCACCCCAAATCTCCCCCTAACTGGCCTTCAGGCTGAGCCCCCTTAACTCATAACAAGGTTACAGATATATAGAAACATTGGGGTAACAGTCACCCTGCTATATTTCCAGGGGTACCCAGGACACAAATAAGTACTCACCCCAAATCTACCCCTAACTGGCCTTCAGGCTGTACCCCCTTAGCTCATAACAATGTTACAGATATATAGAAACATTTGGGTAACAGTCACCCTGCTATAGTTCCAGGGGTACCAGGGTACAAATAAGCACTCACCCTAAATCTCCCTAACTGCCCATTAGTCTGGGCCCCCTTAGCTCATAACAAATTTACAGACAGTCCTCTTGCACTAGCTCCCTCACTACAACCCTAATAAGCACTAATTCTTTATGATTTGTCATAATTAATTTTTTTCTGCATCAGGTTTGGAAAAGTAGCTGATTTCCTGCCATAAAATAAGAAGCAATATGGATAGGATGGGATATTGATGTTATAAAAATGAGAAGAGGTAAGGAATTTCAGATTATTACTTCAAGAAGCCCAATGGACACACTGAATATATAGTAGGGTATTTACAGGTATTTATTTACAGGTATTAATATGAGGTATAAGTTGAGTTTTGTCTATTGGTAGTTGAGGCAACAGTGACACAATGACAAACACAGTAAATATCTTGTGATCTATGTTTCTATCACACAATGGTACTGTTGTGCATTCTATTAAAGTAATGGCTTCAGGCGAAGACTTTAGAGTTAAAGAATCTTTCTGCTTAATACATTACTTTGTGCCACGATGCTGCCATAAAGGATTTTATATTCTCATTGAGTTCAATCATATTGTGTTTCTTTGAATAAGGACCAACAAGAGAGAGGACTGGGGGGGGCACACCATAATTACTTGTGCTCTCTCCAGTGATTCATTTACTGAGTTTTTACTAACATCTGTCCCAGAGCAACTGTTACAATTGGTTCATTAGTTGGTCCATTTCCCAGCAGCCTTCAGTCCCAATTGTTAAGAAATACATCAACAAATGTATCAAATGTTCAGAATTTAAAAAGTCAGCAATCTGAAATTACATGAGTGAAATAGATGTATTTATTAAAAGTGAATTTACACAAAAAAGAAGTTAAATAAAAAAGTTAGTATTTATGCAGAAAATGTAAAGTGTAAAAAATCTGAAAATTCAAACAAAAACAATAGCTTACCAATAACCCACTCAGTATGTAATATTAAAATAGACTCAGATGATTCTAGCATTATATTTATAATAAAGTTATAGGTGCCAATCTGATAGGAGCAAATCACGTCAGTACATTATTGGCTGATCCTCTGTTTCTGGGAAATGTTTCATAGGAAGAAATATCTAGGGCTATACTTGCAGGAATGTCTGTTACAATGTAGAGCAGGTTGGTCTGATGCTTCTTCTTTCTTGTGATTCCAACATTTTGCTGCTTTAATTTACACTTTCCTTCCATTTTAAGCACATCCTTAGCTAATAAATAGGGAACCCTCACTATTTTATAAATGCACAGGGTGATTAATAAATCAGTTAATTTTTCTCTAACAGCTGTTTATATTTTTAACTTTTTAGTTGTAAGTTCCTGAATCTAATGTTATTATGTCTCCATTACTTCTCAGTCTTTGGCCCTAAACTGTTCATAATGATAGGCACAATTGGACAGTGGACGAATATACCACTGTACCATTAAATACCACTTAGCAGAGCCAGTGGAGGGAAATTGGAGGATGGATCATTGTGACTAAATTGTGCCAAAGTATAATGGCTAGTGATAGGGCCAGACAAAGAAAAACTGGGATAAATCACAGTTCTAATAACTATATTTCAGTTATTGGGGGGTAAATGGACCTCACCCATCTATTGGTTAAATGCATTGTTGGTGAATACAGATTAAGACCAGTGATGGTTGAATCTGGCCTGTTTCCAGGAGGTCCCCCATAGGCTAAAACAGCAATTCGGCAGGTTTCAGATGGCAAATGGTCGAAGTCAGATTTTTAAAGAGACAGTAAATTTCGATATTCCAATTTTCTATTTTTTTTTCAAATTCAAATCAAATTTGGACTTTTCCCTAGTCAAAGCACACAAAAAATAGCTCAAAATTCCAATTTTTTTTCATTCGAAAATTCACCTCGACCTTTGATAAATCTGACCCAAACCGTGGCTCTGCTCCAGTAGTCTTGGGCTTACCTTGGCTTCACCTACATAACCCCACAATTCATTGGACTGCCAATCAAATCTCTTGATAAAGTTTTTACTTTCTAACTGCCTACCACTAAACTATTCTTTGGATTCCCATTGCTTCAATTGATCTTCAATCCTTACCACCTACTTAATCCATATGTTTGTCCAGTTTACTTTATTCCCAAAACCATGTCTCCTTCTGAGGCCATGAAGAGTACAGCCAAGGATCCCATTAGCGAGGTTCATCTGTCCATTTTCTTCAGTTTCTTCTTCATGGAAAGTAAGGATAAAAGTCTTAATTAAATCACTTAAAAAACATTATTTTTGCCTCTCATCTCTGAACTCTTTGTTCAGTTTAAAGGAGAAAGTATTTTCACTATGCTTGACCTCCGTGGAGCCTACAACCTGATTTGGATTAGTAAGGGTGACAAATAGAAGATAACTTTCAATACCAGAGATTTATATTATGGGGCATATTTATCAAGGGTAGAATTTTTGATTTGAAAAACTTCAAAATTCGAATTCAAAAATACCAACCAAAATTAAGTCAAAGTTTTTTTGGCTGAATAGGTCCCTTTCCGATCGGATAGGTCCATATTTGGCCAAATTCAAATCGTACAAATCAAAGTAATAGTGCATTCGATCAAATTATAATCAAAGTTTCCCCCCCCCAAAAAATTAAGTTTTTCAAAGTCCACCAATTGACTCCAGATAGGTTCTAGGAGGTCCCCCATAGGCTAAAACAGCAATTCGGCAGGTTTTATATGACAAATGGTCAAAGTAAAATTTTAAAAATACAGTACATGATAAATTTCGATATTCAAATTTTTCAACATTTTTTCAAATACAAATCGAATTTAGACTATTTCCTAGTCAAATTACACAAAAAAATAGCTTGAAATTCGAATTTTTTGAATTCATAAATTCATCTTGACCTCTGATAAATCTGCCCCTTAGTGTATTCAGTAATGCTTTATACCAGAAGCTCACCATAGTGAGGACCAAGATCCTATTCCACCTCTCAGGATTGTTGCCCCAGTCCTGCTCAATCTTATGCAAATCTTGATACTCCCATTGGCATGGATCATTTCCTCCTGCACATTAGCTCCCTGTTTTTCAGCAGACCCATTGTTTCAAACCAGCAGGGCATCAAGGCATAAAGAAGACTATGGATATGTTAAATCTTCTTGTAGCTATCATCTTGGTGACTATGAATGCAGAAAGACATTAAAGATTTTTTTGCTTTTTGAAGTATTTCTACCTCATTGCCAAGCATCTCCTCATTGAAATTTTTCACATGTTTACACCCTTGCAGGTCTAGCCATTCCCTTCCATGTAGTCTTCTACAATCACTACCCATACCCTCTCAACCATGGACCAACTTATCTTTATTGTTGAATTGCCAACTTCTAAAGGGAACACAGTTATATGGTGTAGTAATTGATTGTTTTTTAGTCTCTATTCTTATTGGTAGTGATGGGCGAATTTGCGCGATTCGCCGCCAGCGAATAAGTTTGGGAAACGCCCGCGGAAATTCGCCGGCAAAAATTCACCGCCGTTAAATTAAAAAAAATCGCCGGCGCCGAAAAAAAACCCCGCCGCATCAAAACTTTTTTTGCCGGCGTCAAAAACGAGATGCCGGCGCCGTTTCGAGAATTTTTCACCATTTCGCAAATTTCGCGCGAAATTTGCAAATTTTTCAGCGAAGCGAAACGGCGCAAATTCGCCCATCACTACTTATTGGGTATATATAGTTAATGTAAATGTACACAGGGGTCAGTGGGAGAGTGTGTATGTATGGAAGCTGGGTTTCAATTGGAGGGGTTGAACTTGATGGACTTTGGTCTTTTTTCAATCCGATCTAACCATGTAACTATTAGCTCCCTAACTAATAATCTAGGGCACATTAACCCTTTAAACACCAAGCATGTGCGGTGTACATTCTGGCGGTTCAGGGCTCAGACTGCCAAGCACGTATAGTGTATTCCTTTTGCAGCTGAGTCCTTCTCTCTGCATTAGAGGCTTTTGCAGCCTTTGCAGAGAGTCAAGAGGGATGACAGAGCCCTGGGCAATGAGGCTGGGGGGCTCACAGATCTAACTTCAAAGTAGCAGATGTGCCATGCATGGCGTGTCTGCTACTTTGTTCTCTCCTCCTCCCTGCACAGCCACCCACTCACTTCCTGCTGTGCAACAACTCTGCATACACAATGTCCAGGGCCCTCCAGTGATAGCAGTGATCCTCCTGCTCCAGTACGTGCATGTTTTTTTATGCACTTACACACCCTTACAGTACATTTATACACTTACACACACATTTTAGTAAAGATTGGTATTTTTTAATTTTAAATTGCTCCTTTTTGCACACTTATTTACATATATTCACACACTCAGACAACTTTTAGAACTGCACAAACATGTATACGCAAAAACTCACAAACAGGTCTTTTTTTTTACTTATTCATTGTACCGTTATGTTTTGTTTGTTTGCCTAAAAACTTGTTAATTTGGCAGTGTGACTATTGGATAATCGATTTTGGCCACTAATTACGCTGTCAGGTCAGTTATTTTGTTATTTCTTTGGTATACATAGTTTTAGTATAGTTTTGCTGTTTGGTGCTTTGGTATATAAAGATATATTTTACTTAGTTTGATTCACCAAAATATGTGCTTTCCAAAAATATATGGTTTTCTGTTTTTTTTTTTTTACAGTTTGGTGGTCGTACGGCACATAATGCTGGGGCTTTCTTTTTTCATTCGGGGTCCGTACATACCACAAACTTTAGTAAATCTATGCATTCAGTAGACCTCTTACATCCATATTTAGGGTGATATTTCTTTGTACATAAAACATTGTGTGAAATAAATGCGGCAAACTGTAAAATTTTTAGGTGATCTTCAGTAATGTAAAAACCTCTACATTTACAAAAGCTGTGCAGTTTGGTGTAGAAAGACGTCTATATCTTTGTTGGATTCATCAGAATATATAAAAATATATGTTTTTTGGGGTTTTTTGTGCTGTTAGAGGGTCTTGTGGAACATAATACAAAGTAGGGGCTTTGTTCAGAGAAGGCGAATCGACAACAGAGAAAATTCATATGCACCATTTTTATCTGGGGTCTGCACATGCCAGCTGCCTTGGTATATCTATGCATTTTGGGCATCAAACTGTTCAGTAGACCCTTGGCATCAATATTTATGGTGTTTTACAATTGTATGTAAGAAATTAGGTGAGATAAATGTGGTCAATTGCACAATTTTTAGGCGATTTTCAAAAATGTCATAAACCTGCTGCATTTAGCGTAACTTTACAGTATGGTAGTTTGGAGTAGAAAGTCATAATTACCTTTTTTTGATTCATCAGAATGTGTACTTTACAAAAATATATATCTTTGGGGGGTCTTTGTGCTGTTAGAGGGTCTTTTGGCACATACAGATGAAGCCACTTGGATTTGTGAGTTAAATGCGTCATGACTCAGGGTTAATTAAAGAAACTGTGTTATCTAAAGTTATCTTAACTCATTTAATGCATTTAACCTTTTCATTAGCATACCAAAGCACCATTGTTCACAATGGGGAATGGTTTAATTAGATGGGATGCTGTGACACAATTTTCTGTGTTAAATGGGATAAGTGGGATATCTGTGTTTAGTTATTCTGTGTCAAACAGGCAAACCAAAGTGGCTGCATCTGTACTACAAAGTAGGGGACTTTCTTCAGAAAAGGCGAATTGACAGTGGGGAAAATTCATATCTCATATGCACTATTTTTATTTGGGGTCCACACATGCCAGCTGCCTTAGTATATCTATGCATATTGGGCATCAAACTGTTCAGTAAACACTTGGCGTCAATATTTAGGTTATTTTCCAATTTTATGTAAGAAATTGGGTGAGATAAATGTGGCCAATTGCAATAGTTTTAGGCGATTTTCAGAAATATAAAAAACGCTGCTTTTATCGCCAAATTTAGGAAAGGTTTGTGGCTTGGTGCTTTGGAGTAGAAAGACATGTTTACCCAATTTGGATTCAGGGGAATGTGCACTTTCCAAAAATATATGGTTTTCTGGGGTGAATGTACTTTTGCCCTCTCCCCCAAAATGATGGAAATGTGTTGATTTTGCAGTACCTTAAATATTAGACCATATGGGGGTCTTTATTTTGGGGACCCCTATATGCCACATGCTTAGGTAAACCTATACACAAAATTTTCAGAGGACCCCAGGCTTTTGTATTTCGGGTGATTTATCTTCATACCTAATAGTATGTGGGAAATAGGATGCTGCAGGGTGGAAGTTTTGAGGTGATTTTTAGAAATGTCATCAAAATCTCCAAATTTAGGAAAGGTTTGTGGCTTGGTGCTTTGGTGTAGAAAGACATGCATACCCAATTTGGATTTGGGGGAATGTGTACTTTTTGAAATTATATGGTTTCCTGGGGTGAATTTACTTTTTTATACCTTTCCCCCCAAACTATGTAAATGTGTTGATTTTGTAGTATCTGGAATTACAGAACTGATAGTTCAAATGGGGTGTCTACATTTTGGGGCCCCTATATGCCACATGCTTAGGTAAACCTATACATATTAGCCATCAAACTGTTCAGTGGCAATCATATTTAGGGTGTTTTACATTGATACCTAATGATGTGTGGGAGATATGATATATACATATATGAAAATAAATGATGTTTCTGATATATGTGATTGTTCTTTGTGAAACATGATTTTTTTTCATTTTATTAGACACTTAGAAGCCTATATTTTTTACAGAAGTAGAATTATACCAAAATTCTTGCATATTTTGAAAGCTCAGGTTGTCCTAAAAAAAACAATATATTGTTTTCCTGGGCAAACTAAAAGACCCCCCAGGAAAGGCCATAAAAGTGAAAGAGAACAAAATGTCTAAAAAAATGCAAAAGATTGCATTTAGGACAAAACAGTGGCATGGAAAGGGTTAAATAACTGTAAACTGGTATGGGTTATCTAGCAATAATAATATTCATTATATATATATCTATATATATATATCTATATATAGATATATATATATATATATATATATATATATATATATATATATATATATATATATATATATATATATATATATATATATATATCTTGATAAAGCTCCAATGTGGGCCGAAACATTGGACACAAGAGTGATGTTTGAATAAAGAAATTCTTGATAAAAACTTTTGGAGTGCTGGTCCATATTGAAATATATACATAAAATCTGTTTATTTAAACACTAAAACCATATACCATTATGCTCATATATTAACATATAACAATACTTTTTGGCTGCCTTTTCATTTATCAGGTAATACCAATTCTTCCATTTCTTAGAGTCCTCCCTTTACCCTTTCCTCTCACCAAATGTAATTCATAGAATTATTAATCCAAAAAACACAAAGTAGTGCTACACACACACTCTCACCACTCTTTGCAGCGTCGGGTGCCGTCTGTGACCCTGTCTGCCCAGGTCTGGTTCACGTACAAGAAAATACTTCAGCAGCACTCCGATTATGGTGAAAAATCAAGCCTTTTCCACCTGCAGCTCCCCCTTGGCTGTGGTCTCCATATTTTATGGGACTCTCATTGTTACTTATGTGGTTCCCACATACTCACAGACCATTGGAAAACTTCTTTCACTTTTATACACTGTAGTGACTCCTTTTATTAACCCAATGATTTACAGCTTGAAAAGTGTAGATATGAAAAATGCCCTTAAAAAAATCACAATTAGGAACATTTTAACAAATTTAGACCAGAATTTTTTTCAGTAAATTGTCAATAAAGCATTATGTCATTAGTAATTCGAGCTTGCTAAATCTGCATATAGTCATGTTTCACAAAGTGAGCTGCCATACTATTGTCTATTATATTATCCATTTAAATTGTGCCAGTCTCAAGTGGGTTTTTCAGGTTTTTTTGGCTACTTCGACCATCGAATTGGCTACTTAGACCTTCGACTACGACCTTCGACTTTGAATCGAACAATTCAAATTAAAAATCGTAGACTATTCGATATTCAAAGTTTTGTCTCTTTAAAAAAAAATTCGACCCCCTAGTTCGCCACCTAAAACCTACCGAGGCCAATGTTAGCCTATGGGGAAGGTCCCCATAGGCTTTACAAGGTTTTTCTGATAGAAGGATAATCCTTCGATCGATGGATTAAAATTTTTCGAATCGTTCGATCCGAATGATTTAATCGTTCAATCGAACGATTATTCCTTCGATCGAACGAATTGCGCTAAATCCTTTGACTTCGATATTCGAAGTCGAAGGATTTCAATTCGGCAGTCGAATATCGAGGGTTTATTAACCCTCGATAATCGACCCTAAATAAATGTGCCCCCTGGTGAGTTGCTGATCTACACAAATATTTCATCCTTATTTTGGTAGCATTACTTTATTCAGCAGTGCTGTACAACAATAATATATATAAATATATATCAAGCATTCAAATTACTTATGAAATTATTTTGGAGTTATGGAGTTATTTTGGGTTCCTTATTGTATTCTCCCATAAAACTAATAACAAAGAAGAAAATGTCCTTCTCACTATTAAAATTACAATTACAAATCCATTATTATGTGACCTGTCATTGTAGTGATACACACTATATTTTACACTGTAGATGTAATGTCAATAAACATCAAATAGAAACTACAAACTTGTAATAAAATAAAGTTCATTTTAAAATAATTTCATTCTTGGTTCTTATATCAGATCATGGGAAGATGGTTCTTGAAAATAATGAGGGGAGGATGGATTTAGAACAAGGCAGCACAATATTGATGATCACATATGCAGGTTTCCTTTGATAATGGACTATAAGAGCCTGAATATTCAAAAGAATAAGTGTGAATACCTTAATATTAGTGGATATCTGGTGGATAACTGCTGGTTTATCAGTGCTGCTGGTAAATCTGTGCATTAAAGGACAAGTAACCCTAACCAATTTTTAATAAACAGAGCCCTTTCAAAATCTAATTAAAAGCACTTCCATTTCTGTGGGCAATTTCACCCCACTTTTGCTGTTTAAAAACAACCCATAATCCTAACACCAAGGGGCGGCTGTGAATATAGTGCTATATCTTACTTACTCTGTGCCTCATTCTGTCATAATCCAAAACTTCAAATATTGGTGTTTGGTGGAGAACTTGGAGGAGACACTCATCATGTAGCTTTGGCTTTGAGACAATACTTGCATCTCACAGTAGTTGGACAGGCTGATAACGCAAGCCTGTTACTTTACTATGTCCAATCAATAGATACTTTTGTTCTCTCTCTCACTGTTGTTACCAGCTTTCTAATTTCAAAAAATACAGCACATCCTTTACTGGTATAGCCAGCCTGTGTACAATTTCTCCTAACTTGTCATATGACTTGTTGCTTTTGTATCTATGTATCTGTTCTGGGTGAATGAGTGTTTGTTATTTTAAAGGTCCTGTGACACTGGTCTCCATTATTGTTATTAAATATAGTTTTGAGTGTTTGTTTCGAACTTCTTGGAAGGTTTGTCCATTGCTCTGCTTTCCAAATTGAACATAAACATTAGGGTAACAGTCACCCTGCTATAGTTCCAGGGGTACCCAGGGTACAAATAAGCACTTACCCCCAATCTCACCCTAACTGGCCTTCAGGCTGGGCCCCTTAGCTCATAAGAAGGTTACAGATATATAGAAACATTGGGGTAACAGTCACCCTGCTATAGTTCCAGGGGTACCCAGGGCACAAATAAGCACTCACCCCAAATCTCCCCCTAACTGACCTTCAGGCTGGGCCCCTTAGCTCATAACAAGGTTACAGATATATATAAACATTGGGGTAACAGTCACCCTGCTATAGTTTCAGGGGTACCCAGGGCACAAATAAGCACTCACCCCAAATCTCCCCCTAACTGACCTTCAGGCTGGGCCCCTTAGCTCATAACAAGGTTACAGATATATATAAACATTGGGGTAACAGTCACCCTGCTATAGTTTCAGGGGTACCCAGGGCACAAATAAGCACTCACCCCAAATCTCCCCCTAACTGACCTTCAGACTGGGTCCCCCTTAGCTCATAAGAAGGTTACAGATAAATAGAAACATTGTATAGGAGAAAAGAAGAAAAGTATCCCCGTCTTCTTAATCAGAAAAAATACGAAAAGTTATATATTATCACTGTGTGATTTGTTTTCAGTTAAACCATTAGGTCTTGTGATCCAGTATCTATAAGTTCCCCCCTTAATAATTCATCCCACAAAGTGCTAGTGCTTGACCTCAATAAATTAGCATTAATTAGGGTAAAACTAAGACACAATTAATTTTCCTTTTAAATATTGAGTATATTTGGTAATTTCTAACTCATAAACAATTCATTTAACATTAATTAATGAATTACTAACAACCAGCTAAAACACCAATAAGGATGGTAAAGTGCCACCAATTGTGATCAATTCACATATGAATTAATTAAAGTGCAATTATAAATATCTCTGATTCCAAGAAAAGGTAGGAAAAGGAAATTGGTAGAAGGGTGGAGAAGTCCCGTATTGTCTAGCTGATTGTTTTACCAACTGCGGGACCCCACAAAGGAGGAGAAGTCAGTGCTTCTGGAACTGTGGTCTCAATTCTATTTTAACTAGCTAGATTGAGAAGCTGTCTTTTCTAAAAAACACACAAATTCCAGAGCACTTATAGTGAAAACAGTAAAACAAGAATGCAGATGAGGAATCTCCTATAATGTGGGCAGAGAGAAGCGCCCAGATCACTATAAAAAAGTTTTTTGTAAAAAGAACCCCCCAAGGTTTTATCTAAAAATGGTATAAACCAGTGAAAATGGTAAGCCAACGCACGTTTTGCAAAATTGCTTTTTCAAGGCTGTGTGTACTGCCACGGACGCCAAATATTTATAATCTTTCGAACATGCGCCGGCGTCACAACTCTTTACTATCCTACAATAGTTTCCACCTGCAGGCGGTAAAGAGATCCCTACCTACAGGAGAATTTTTGAGACTTAGAAGGAATTGCTCCTCAATTGAGATTTTCAAACTACAGTTCAAAGACCTAAAAGATAGGCTGAAATCCAGGGGTTACTCAGGAAAATATATCAAGAAAGCATATAATAGAGCATTACATACTGAAAGATCACAATTATTAGAACAAAAGATCAAAGAACCTGATAACACTGTTAGATTTGTTACTACATATAGCAATAATAGTATACAATTACAAAACATCATGAACAAACATTGGCCAGTCCTAATGGAAGACACAACTTTAAAAACAGTTCTTCAAAATAAAGTTTCTACCTGTTATAGAAGAAGCCCAAACCTTAAGGACATGCTGTCCAATAGCCATTTTCAAAATCCCAAATACTCAGCTAATGTGGCGAATGCAATATTTGCGATAAAATAATGAATATCACTACGTTCATAGATTGATTTGGACAAATACACAAAGTTAATGACTACATCAACTATAAAAGCCAAGGTGTTATTTACTGTATTAAGTGACCCTGTCACTTAAGATATATTGGAATGACAACCCAAAAATTGAAAAGCAGAATTCAACAACATTGTAGCTCCATTAGAACGGCCAATAAACCCAAGAAATCAGAAAGCACTTTATCTACGGTAGCCCAACACTATAAACAATTCCATACTATGGATTCTTCTAAAGTTAAGGTCTGGGCACTGGAGAAAATTAATTTGGGAATTAGAAAGGGAAATTTAGAACAGACCCTATTAAAACATGAGTTATTGGATATATATATATAAGATGAACACTGTATTCCCACATGGCATCAATGAAAATAATCTTTTCACAGCATTCATTTGAAGACTTTTTAATAGGAATTATCAATGAACTTTATACTGGGATAGTTAGCCATTTGTTATTAACCAGCCAGGAGTTCGTCGAACAAACTAATATGACTACTAACAATTCATATACTAAATGATCAACGGATATATAAAAACATTTTCTTTTATTAGCAATGGTTATATGTAGTATGAATTGATTTAATGGAATCTGTATAAATCAGTTGGATGCATAACATAAGAAATTAGGAATAATGGAGAGTTAATTCGTTCAAATCAAGATTAAGTTTATTTCAATTTTTAACAATTGTAATACAATTAATAAAGATACATTTTAACATTTTAATCGAATTAATTCCCACCAATAACAACATCCCCTAGAAGTCAGGCTAAGTTTTCCTATAATGATTATAGCAAGGCTGTCACTGAACGCATCACTATACACAAGACGTCATTGCGCTATGCATAATCACGCTGGCATACCTTGGAAACGTCATTGTGCTGAGCGTGAGAATGCGTAATGACGCCGGCGTAATGATGCTTGCGCATGTTCGAAAGATTATAAATATTTGGCGTCCGTGGCAGTACACACAGTCTTGAAAAAGCAATTTTGCAAAACGCGCGTTGGCTTGCCATTTTCACTGGTTTATACCATTTTTAGATAAAACCTTGGGGGGTTCTTTTTACAAAAAACTTTTTTATAGTGATCTGGGCGCTTCTCTCTGCCCACATTATAGGAGATTCCTCATCTGCATTCTTGTTTTACTGTTTTCACTATAAGTGCTCTGGAATTTGTGTGTTTTTTAGAAAAGACAGCTTCTCAATCTAGCTAGTTAAAATAGAATTGAGACCACAGTTCCAGAAGCACTGACTTCTCCTCCTTTGTGGGGTCCCGCAGTTGGTAAAACAATCAGCTAGACAATACGGGACTTCTCCACCCTTCTACCAATTTCCTTTTCCTACCTTTTCTTGGAATCAGAGATATTTATAATTGCACTTTAATTAATTCATATGTGAATTGATCACAATTGGTGGCACTTTACCATCCTTATTGGTGTTTTAGCTGGTTGTTAGTAATTCATTAATTAATGTTAAATGAATTGTTTATGAGTTAGAAATTACCAAATATACACAATATTTAAAAGGAAAATTAATTGTGTCTTAGTTTTACCCTAATTAATGCTAATTTATTGAGGTTAAGCACTAGCACTTTGTGGGATGAATTATTAAGGGGGGAACTTATAGATACTGGATCACAAGACCAAATCACACAGTGATAATATATAACTTTTTGTATTTTTTCTGATTAAGAAGGCGGATGTACTGGTAGGAAATTGAAGGAGAGAGCGAGGGAACATTTGAGTCAGATTAGGAACCCCAAAATGGTAGAGAAGAGTAATGTCACTAAACATTTTGCGTTATGCAGTGGGGGGATGTAAATCAATTCTCCATACAGGGAATAGAGAGAGTGAGATTAGGAATGAGGGGGGGGGGGATCATCAGAAATTATTACATAAGAGAGAAGTGTACTGGATTTTTCATCTGGGAACGCGGTTGCCACTGGGATTAAATCATGAATTTGACGTGACATGTTATATCTAAATATGTATAATGAAAAAGAATACACTTATTTATGAGATTTTACTATGAAAACGGTTGTAATGGAGACAACATATACATGTGATATAAGGCTGACAAGAATGGAATTTGTGCAAGGCTAGATATTAACTAACTTATATGAAAAATACTGTTAAAAATAACATTGTGTAATAACCAATTATATAAACTGTGAAGTTAAAGAAAGTTTTGTACGCAATGTGAGATATAAATTGTTATATTACTGAGCTGGTACATACATCCCTCAAGAAACATTATGGGTTAAAGAGTATTAAGCAGGGATAATTGCCTGTGACCCATGATTGGTTTTAAACAAGAAAGGGGTGGGACTACTTGGGTTTAAATTCTGTGAATGACCCCCTACTGATAGACACACCTATGACTAAGCGCCGGAGGGTGCGAAACGCGTAAGGTGGGATATGGGGGGTAGTATGTACCAGCTATAATTCTTTTAAAATGTACTTCAATAAATTAATATTTTTTACTTGAAGAAAGCTTTGGGACTTATATCATTTTTTTTATATAAATTTTTCTATAGTTGATGGCCCTTTTGAACTGGGGCGAGTCCCGTGGGCTTGGTTTGATAATAATATGGACTCCCAACTTTGTATAGAATTGTGATAGTTCCAGGGGTACCCAGGGCACAAATAAACACTCACCCCAAATCTCCCCCTAACTGACCTTCAGACTGGGTCCCCTTAGCTCATAACAAGGTTACAGATATATAGAAACATTGGGGTAACAGTCACCTTGCTATAGTTCCAGGGATACACAGGCACAAATAAGCATGCACCCCAAATATCCCCCTAAGCATAAGGCTGGGCCCCCTTAGCTTATAACAAAGTCACAAGCAGTCCTCTTGCACTAATTCCGTCCCAACAACCCTAATAAGTACTAATTCTTTATGGCTTGTGTGGTGTCCACATTAATTTATTCTGCTTCAGGATTGAAAAATTAGCTGATTTCATGCCATAAAAGTAGAGGAATAAAGATGGGATGGGATATAAATGACTGAAGGGGTAAAGGTTGTCAGATTATTATTTCAAGAAGCCCAATGGACACACTGATTAGTATTTGCACGTATTAATATGGCGTTTAAGTTGAGCCCATTCTATAAGTAATTAAGACACCACTGAGACAATGAGAAACACTGTAACAAAAGAGAGCAAGAAGAGGTTTTCTTTTCTGAGTAAAGTCAATATCTTGTGATCTATGTTTCTACCACATGATGGTACTGTTATTCATTCTATTAAGGTAATGGTTTCATGTGAAGACTTTAGAGCTAAAGAATCTGTGTCAAGATTCCTCCATAAATGATTTTATATTCTCATTGGAGTTCAATCATATTGTGTTTCTCTGATTAAGGACCAACAAGAGAGAGGCCTGGGGGACCGCACCATAATTACTTGTGGTCTCTCCAGTGATTAATTGACTTAGAGGAGTTTTATTAACATCTGTCCCAGAGCAACTGTTATAATTGGTACATTAGTTAGTCCACTTCCCAACAGCCCTAATGAACATGCTCCCTGGGTGTTACTAATGTCTGTCACACAGCGACTGTTACAATTGGTACATGAGTTTATACCTTTCCCAGCAGCACCTTCAGTCCCTACTGTTAAATGAATCAGCTAATGTATCACATTTTCAGAGTTTAAAAAGAAAGCAACCTGATGTACAGAATTTACATGAGTGAAAATAAATTAATTTAGTGTATTTACACAAAATTTTTTAAAAACGTAGATACTAAATAAAAAAGTTATTATTTCTAAAATAGAAAATGAAAAGTGTAAAACACATGTGTCAAACACAGGACCAGCCCACAAAGGGATTATCTTTGGCCCTTTAGATCTGGCCCGCCAGTATATTAACTCACAGTGTAGCTGCTGATACACAAGCCACTTGTCACAAGTGAAACAGGGAGTCCACACTATTAGAACTGCAAGTCCCACAATGCACTGCTAGTGCGACACAACCTCAATCAAAGGAGAGCGAGTCCCTGTACGGCTTGTCACAAGCACTTACCTGTGGAACTAATGTTACCCCTCTCCCTGAAAAATGACGGATAAACGGAAGGTTGACTTTGAAAACAGGGGTTTTCAAAGAAGGTGGGAGGTAGAGTACAAGTTCATGGATATGAAGGGCAAAGCTGTTTGTCTTCTGTGCAGAGACAGTGTGGCTGTAATGAAAGAATATAACATGAGAAGACACTATGAAATGAAACACTGTGACAGTTACAAGGATTTGGACATGAAACAAAGACTCCAGAAAGTAGAAGAGTGAAAAGAAGTCTGATGTCACAGCAGGCCATGTTCAGAAACATCAAATCACAAAGCGAGGCTGCTGTAAAGGCCAGTTTTATGGTGGCAGCAGAGGTTGCAAATGCAAAATTCAAACGGTTGAAAATGCAACATGTTATGAGCACCATAACACAAGCAGTTAACTTCATAAGAGCCAGAGCTTTAAATCACCGCCAGTTGGAGGCTTTTCTGGAGGAGTTACATTTAGAATATAGTGACTTGCCCTATCACACAGAGGTGCAGTGACTAAGCCAAGGAAAAGTGCTGAAAAGATGTTTCGAGTTGCATGAGGAGATCTGTGAGTTTATGTAAAGACACAAGAGCTCCGGGACAAAAAGTTTCTGCGTGAGTTGGCATTTCTGTGTGATATCACAAGCCATCTTAATGCGCTCAACCTGCAGCTTCAGGGGCAGGACCGTGTGATCACAGATATATGCTTCATTGAGGGCCTTTAAAAACAAGCTGCGCCTATTGGAGACGCAGATACTGCAAGAAAACTTGTGCCATTTTATGTGCTGCCAAACCAGGAAACAGCAGATCTCTACCACGTGTTCCCCAGTACACAGTTTGCCAAAAAACTCAGCATACTTGGTGCCAAATTCACATGCCGGTTTGCTGACTTTGAACTGTTCAGTTATCCATTTGTAGCTGACGTGGAAAACACACCATCAAACCTCCCAATGGAGCTGATTAAGCTCCAATGTAGTGACACACTCAAGGCAAAATATGATTATGTGGGCTCTGCACAGTTTCCACGTTTCATCCCCGACACAATGCCCTAACTGCGTACCCAAGCTGCTCAAATGCTCTCTATGTTTGGCAGTACATACCAGTGCGAACATAAACAAAATGTCACACAGAAGTCTTCACTCAATCCTGAGGGTTTCCTCAGAGCCTGACCCCAGACATAGATGAACTTGTATCCAAGATGAGAAACATAGGGGGTTATTTACTAAACTCCGAATGCAAAAATCATGAAAAATTGGTGATTTTTTTTTATATAAAACCAGACATGACATGAAAAAAATCATGAAATTCGGATGAAAAGTCAGAAAAAATCATGAAAATCAGATGTTTCACGTTTTTTTTCTGATTTTTTCCCGCAAACAAAATTTTCAGGAAAGTGTATTAATTAATAAATCCCATGTAGATTTGGTCTGAGTTTTTTTCAGAAAATATTGAAATAAATTTGGGTTTTGATAAATTACCCCCCAAGTGTCTGGAGATAGATAGTTCTTTATTAAGCCCTTGGGAAGGTTTAAATTACTCTGTGTAAACATTGCATAAAGATTTATGTTGTTTTATAGGAAATAACTTCTGTGCTGTGTTAGTTCCAGGTTCAATATATACAATTAGGTAATTTCAATTTGTTTTCAATAAACACTGAACATGTCTGGCCCTCGCCTTGGAGAATTTTTTAAATTTTGGCCTAACGTGTATTTAAGTTTGACACACCTAGGGGCAGATTTACTAAGGGTCGAAGTGAATTCAAGGGAATTTTCGAAGTAACAAAATTCGAAATTCGAAGTAATTTTTTGGATATTTCAACCATCGAATAGGATACTATGACTTCGAATTTACTTCAACTTTGATTCAAAGTAAAAATCGTTTGAATATTCTACCATTCGAAGTATTGTCTCTTCAAAAAAAACTTTGGCTTCAACACTTCGCCAGGTTAAACGCCGAAGTTCTATGTTAGCCTATGGGGACCTTCTACAACCATTTTCTAATAAAGCTGGCCATAGATGTTGAGATTTTTAAAAGATCAGATCCTGATCGTGAGACCACGATCTTCTCAGAACGATCGTACGATCGTACGAATCTACCATCAACTAAAAAGACCAATTTACCAGGAAAACAAAGGGGAGCTGCCTGCTTGGCCCTGCAAACATAGAGAGATTGCACTGGGACCGACAAAGATTTTTTGACCTGGCCGATCAATTTCCCGACAGATGTCGGCCGAAAAATCGTAAGATGTACGATCGTTCGAATACCACTAACCGCACAATAATTTCGAAGGATTGGTCGGGCTTCCCTAAAATCGGTCATTCGGCAAGAAGAATCGTCGCGTCTATGGGGACCTTAAGTCTTTACACATCGAATAAAAATACTTCGATCGATTGCTGAAATCCTTTGAATCGTTCGATCGAACGATTTTTATTTGATCGCAGGATTGCCAAATTTGCTGAAAAAACTTCGAATTTGATATTCAAATTCAAAGTTTTTTAATTCACGGTCGAATTTCGAAGTTTTTTGTACTTCGAAATTTGACCCTTGATAAATCTGCCCCCTGGTGTAAAACATTTAAAAATTCAAACAAAAACAGCTATTTAGCAAGTAACACACTCAGTATGTAATGTGTTTTATAGGCTCAGATAATTCTAAAATAATGTATAATAAAGTTATAGTAAGTTTTATTTTCATTTTGACTTGGCTTTACTCTATGGACCTTATTATTCCAGCCTCAATAGGCCTCAGCAGATTTCTCCATAGACTTAGTAACTGTGTAAGTTGGCGCATCTAGTAAATAAAAGGAGACAAGTTTAACACCTCCCAGTCAGTAGCCGGTGCCATTCTGATAGGAACAAATCACGTCAGTACATTATTGCCAGATCCTTTGTTTCTGGGAAATATTTCATAGGAAGAAATGTCTACGGTTGTACTTTCAAGAATGTCTGTTCCAATGTAGAGCAGGTTGGTCTGATGCTTCTTCTTTCTTATGACTCCAACATATTTCCGTCCATATTCAGTACAGCCTTAACTATTAAATAGGGAACCCACACTTATTTAAATACACCGCAGTGGGTGTTTAATAAATTAGTTAATTTTTCTCTAACAACTGTTTATAAATGGGAGTTCTTCAACCTAATATTATTATTTTCCAGATGTAACCAACACAAGTAGGAACAAAATGGACTAAAATCCTGTTCTGTACATGAAACAGCTCTTAACATGTTCTGTATTTCTGCTGCATATTGTTCCCTCTTCCCCAGCCAGTCTGTTAATTCCAACTCATTTCTTTCCTCTCACCGGCTATTCACTGCTCCTACTTCCCACTGTTCTCGGGTTCCTCACACTTCTATTAACTCTGGGTTTAATGGGAGGTTTCTTACAAGGGAGGCTTCATGGGCTAATGTTTTGGTTGAGCTCAGTCTGATCTTCTAACCTGAGTCTGCACTAGATTTGCTCTGATATTTACACTGAAAGCTCTAATACACCCAGTTCTGCTGCCATTGGCATCTGAGCAGGGGACATTTCACTGGTCTCTCCAACATGTACCTGAACTGATCTCCCCTCCTATCTGTCTCTATCTTCTGTATTTGTATAACTATGGGGTGTAATATAGAGTTTATATGTTGCACTTTTACAGCATAAACAGTGTTTCTGTCTCTATAACTCTTCCCATAATCTTACCCACATGTATCATTTTATCTTGTCTGGTATCTATTTCAGACAAACACTTGTGAACCCCTTTTTGTAAATGTTTCCTTGGATTTCCCTGTTTTTAACACCCATACATTTGAAGGGAACATGACTATAATATTAATCTTAGATTGTTGGCTCAGTGTCAAAGAAAATGAGGTCCCAGTATTCCCTTCTTTCACACTTTCATTATCTCTAAATTCTAAAAATATTTCCTCTGTATAACTCTTAGATTGTCAGCTCCATGCTCCCAGTGCTTTTGCTATTGCCACAAACTTTTGTTACTAGTCAGAATGTCCAACTGGCCAAGCTTTGAGTAACTTCTTTCCCGCACATGGCCAGTCATAAAGTACATTATTCGTAATTCATAAAAATTACAAATAAACAAAAGAATATTTAGAAAACATCAGTTAACGTTACATTTTTTTCACAATCTTTTCATTTGGAATTTGGGGTATTCTTCTGTATTGGACCCTGATTCTCTTCTAATAATCAGTTCAACTGAACTTAAGAAAAGTGTTAGGAAGGTAAAAAATGCTGTGTCTGAACCTCTGTCTGAATCATTTCCCTTTAGGCTGAATGGCCGCTAGAAGCAATACTTGGCTATTATATGCAGGGCCACCATTGGGGGGCAGGGGGGACGGTTGTCCCGGGCCTGGCATATTTCAACTGCTAAAGGGGGCCCAGGAAGATAACAATGTCATCTAAAGCTGCTGAAGTCATTGAAGAAGGTGCCCCACAAACTTTAAAGGTAAGTTCCATTGAATACCAATGGTCTTGTTTTTCTTTTAACTTGTGGGGGGCTGAGACCACTAATGATTTATTTTAACTTGTAGGTGGGCCCCTGACCACCAATGATTTTTGAGTTATTAGAACTGTTTTAGTGCTCATATCTGTGTGGTTATTTTACTGTGGTGGGGGTCCATGGGTTCTAAGGTGGGGCCTGTGGTAGGCGGGCCCAGAAACTTTTATTGTATGGAGCCCCGTGATTTCTGATGGTGACCCTGATCATATTTACACAAAATAGAAAGAGAAATTGTTCTCAGACCAACCTACACTCTAGAGTTAACCAGCTCATCCAACCTGATATAATTAGTTTTAAATACTAGCACCATGCAGTCAGTTGCTGTAACTCTTTCTCCACCAGCTTGTGAAAAGGGATGTGTCTGTGAGGCTGAACTGAAGGTGTTATTTACTGATATGAAGTTTCACCTGCAGCCCCTTTAATTTGCCAACGCCTGTAAATGTTTTTGGATATTTATGTACTATGTCTGGAATGTGAGATTTGTTTATGTTCCTCACTAGTGTAACAAGACATATGGCCACTGCACTGCTGCAGTTACGGAGTGTGTCATCAGCATATTCCATTACATAGAAAACGTCACTTATTGAATTGTCTTTGAATATCACTTCTGAGTGAAATATACCAGGCAAGGCATGAGATGAGCCAAAAGGAAATATTTTCAGCTCAGTATTTTGTAATGCAGGTTTGCTTGTAAAGTACTGGTTAGTGATTTTGCAGATAACATTGAGAGATATGTGCTCCCTGTATGTTCAGCACCTACTGGCGCCACTGAGCTTACTCTCTTTACTGGAGATGCTTTAGCAGGTACAGGTAACTGGCTTTTTTTGGAGTTGAACTGTTTACTTTTGTAAAATGATTATGTTTTCCACTGTTATGGTGGATTAACCCTTTTACTAGACAGTTTTGCTGGACAGTTGCCCTGACAAGGGCCACCATAATTATAGCAGGTTGCAGCAGATTTATGGGCTTGATGTTGTTTTGGTGGGATATTAGCTAAAGACAATGACTGATCTAGAATACTGTCATTTTGCTTAATCTTTTTAGCTTGATTATCTGCAGCATGGTTAATGTGGGCAGTCTCTAGTCATTTAGATAAGGTCATAGTGGGGTCTCTGAGTGGCTGATATCTCAGTTTAGTTGATGTGCCCCCTGTATGCTACGCAATATGTTGGCGCTATGTAAATACATGTTAATAATAATAATAATAATAATAATAATAATAAGCTGCAATTTCCTTGTCCACATCTCCAAATTCACATGAGACAACAAGATGCCTTAATCTCACATGTTACTCATCAGTGCTGTCACTTGGTGACTGTTTTGACTGTCCATCTCAAAAATGTGTTTATGTGGAGAAAAGTAATTTGATAGGGTTTTTTAGGGTTTTGCATAAATCGTAGTCACTGTCACCTCCTGTGTCAGGCAGAGCTATGAATACATATTACACCTGCTTAACTGCATAATATAAGCAATATAATACACAAAAGCTATGAATATCTTTTAAATTTTACCCTTATAAACAGTGAGTACTGAAATCATCAGTTATAAACAGTGAGTAGTGATGTCATTTTTGTCACATGACTCACTAAAACTTGTGTATTATAATAAATAAAGTACCCCGTGTTGCAAAATATGAAGATATTAGAAGTTACCTTGGAAACTCCTCTGTAACTTATAATATCCTTATAGGGGGTACTATTCACTATATTATCTCAGTGACATCATATCCTGTATTCCATAAGTCATATGCAAATAAATTAAAATGCTGGCATTTTGTCATATTTAAAGTGGGACCATGTTTATAAATTATAACCATTAATAATATCTTATTTCTGTTTCTTTAACATTTGAAGCTCATGCCGCATTTGTTTTAGGGCGGGCTCATGGCCTAGAAAAAAAAAGAGAGGCTCTCTGTCTTGACATTTTTAATAAGAAGTGATCACTTTCAGCAATTTCACCAACATCACTTATAAATACATACATATAATCACTATTTACCCACTGAATTTAAATTGATGTAAGTGCATGAAAGTTAAGGAAGCTTCACTAGGAAGTAACGCTAGAGAAAACATTTTGTAAAATGTTTACGCTATAAAATTATCGCTGATGAAAGTACACCAACATTCTTTTGATGAGATGCTATTGGGTATTTTGATGAATATGTTCATTTGTCACAAACATAGTTGCACGAAGAGATTTTCAATATGAAAATGTGCAGGTAAATAAATGTGCCCCTTATAAGACTTGATGGGGTTGCCTTGAAGGCTATTCCTGCATTATAAACCTGTAGGTTTTGTTGGGATTTGCAGAGGACTTGCACTCTAACAAATGAATGGGATGAATAGGTGAGGTCCTGGAAAGATAGATCAGATATAACAACAAGAAAATAACTGAAGCCTCACAAATCAACAGTTTTTGTTATTAGTCAGAGATCCTGGCGACTTGTTTCGAGGTTGGAAACCAGCAGAATAGGAATAATTCAAAGGCCATGTAAATAAAGGCCAGTTGAAAAGGTCATTGTTGCAGATCTATCACTAACTTTGTTAATTTAAACTTCCCCTTAAACTGTTGTAACTGCTTGAAATGCATAACAAGTGCACACGATGTCACCCAGTGATACAAACACAACTCAATGAATATTATTCATAGAATTAATAAAATAGTGATAGATAATACAGTGAGGAGTGAAAACGTTTCATTTGTTTCAGAAGCATATAATTCCAAGCAAATAATTATTACTATTAACTGGAGTTTGAGTTTGATTGGTAAATTGTAGAACATATGTACTTTTTCTCTTCTAGGCAATGCAAATGAACAATCACTCAATGGTCACAGAGATTTTCCTTTTGGGATTTCAAAATCTCAACGATTTCAAGATCCTGATTTTTTCTTTGATTCTTTTGATTCACATATTGACCATCTTTGAAAATGTCCTTGTCATAGTATTGGTAACAATTAGCCAACATCTTCATTCTCCCATGTTCTTCTTTCTCCAACAACTCTCCTTATCTGATCTCCTAGAGTCCATGCTTATTGTTCCCATCCTGCTCAGAACTGTAATAAATGAAGGAGCTAAAATATCCCTTATTGGCTGTATTGTACAACTTTATATACTTGCTATCACTGAAGCTTTACTGTGTTTCCTTCTAACTGTGATGTCCTATGACAGATATCTGGCCATCTGTAATCCTCTGCGTTATTCTTCAATAATGAACCACAGATTTTGTGTTAAATTTATTCTCATGTCATGGCTGCTTGCCCTTAGCTTTCCACAAGTTACTGTGATTTATTCAGCTATACAAGAGTTCTGCAACCAAAATACCATCAACCATTACTTCTGTGATTATTTTCCTCTCCTGGAACTTTCCTGCTCAGACACCTCATTAGCTCAGATATTTGCAATTACAGTATCTTTCCCTGTTATACTTATCCCCTGCTTGTTCATCATTGGATCCTATATCTGTATTGCCCATGAAATCCTAAAGATAACGTCCAATATTGGAAGACAAAAAGCCTTCTCCACCTGCAGTTCCCACTTGGCTGTGGTCTCCATATTTTATGGGAGTCTCATTGTTACTTATGTGGTTCCCACAAGAAACCAGTCACAGACCATTGGAAAACTTCTTTCACTTTTATACACAGTAGTGACTCCTTTTATTAACCCAATGATTTACAGCTTGAGAAGTGCAGATATGAAAACTGCTCTTGAAAATGTTATACATTAATGGATATTTTACCAAATGTACACCAGGATTTTTAGTAATTCTATTATTCAGTATATTGTCAATAAAGCAAAATGACATTAGTAAATATGTTTGTTTCATGCATATATTTGTGTTTCACAGTGAGAGCTGCCATACTATTCTCTATAAGACTATCCATTTAAATTGTGCCAGTCTCTATATTGTCTTTCAGTCAGGTTTGTACCTCCTGTACATAGTTAATACTCTGATATACAGGGATAACTGGTAAATTGCTGATCTACACAAATATTTCATCCTAACTGTGGTTGTTAAATTATGATTGTTAGGAGACTACAAAATCCTGATCATCATGCATAACTGCTGGTATATAAGTGCTGGTGATAAATTTGTAAATTAATGGACAAGTAACCATAACTCTTTTTTATGTAACTTATATTTTTATTAAGTTTTATATAAAAATCAAGGGAAAAAACCCCATAAAATATACAAATATGCAAAATATAATGAAACGAGGTACATATCAATTGTTTCAGTACACAGCGTAAAAGAGAATATAGTGGCATTGATATATCTTGACGTTAGTTGTTTATTGTAGTCCAGTTTATTATCTCTCCAAAACATACCCAATGCATAGTTTAGTGTCCCATTCCCTGTAGCCTTATAGGATGAGCCAGGCATTCATTACGGTAGACATATATCTAACTTGTATTTCCAATACTGTATATATTTTGGGTTTCAGATTCCAGATCCAAACCAGATGTTGGCATATCATTGCCGGCAACCCTTTATATTAATAGTATGTAGTTTAAAGGTCAACCATCATCCCTTCTATACAGATTTTAAAGGTGGCGCATTACCCATGCTGTCCAAACTCTCAAATACTGTGCAACTTTGTTTTGAACATAGGCTATAATGTATTCAAAGACTCTTTCTTTCTTTCTATTCTGTTATCAATTTCTGCTTTTGTGGGTATAGTGTTAGTTTTCCATTTAGCCTCAATTGATATGCGTGTTTCTGTCAATATCTGATTACCAGAACATCAATACCTTCTATATGTTTTCCTTTTGCTTGGTACAGGTAATCCCACGTTTGGCATTCTGCCATATGCGGGACCAATCTTCAATTGTGATTTCAAGTCCCAAATTAGTTTCACATTTTTTCATATATGTATGTTTGAGCCCTTTTAGGAAAGGGGGTTCATTGATGATCTTATATATTTTAGAGATTATTCCCCATAAGCCTTGTAGCGCCAATGATTCAAATGTTGTCATTGGTTGTGTTTGAAGGGCCCTGAGATATGGGTATGTAAAATGCATGATCTGGAAGTACATATACCAGGGTTGATTAGGTTCCACACTCAACTCTTTAGTTTGCTTGCATCTTAATACTGCTGTAGACAAATCTATCATATCTTGGACCTTGAATAAACTATTTTGGTCTCCTGTCCTACCTAGGGAGAATGTCATTGCTGGTTTAAATAAAGGGTTGTCTAAAATAGCAGTTAAGGAGGAGTATTGTGAGTTCAATTTGTATTTACCTTTAACTTTCTTCCACACATCCAGGGAAAGAGCTGTTGCTTTAAACATCGAGATCTTAGGTAGGATCTTGGTGTGTGGGGACCAGAACCATGCATTAAAATGATAGGGGTTGAATTGAGCTGCCTCAGTCTGCACCCAAGTTGCTTTGGGTGACCAATCAGTCCAGGCAGGATCTGTCGGAGTTGGGGTGCTTCATAATATTGTTGTAAAGCTGGTTCCCTTAAGCCTCCTGGTTAGTGGATGTGGTTAAAGTTGTTTTATTTATTCTGTGCTTTTTATTCCCCCATATGAAAGATATTATTGTAAGTCTTTGTGAAATGTGAACAGTATCAAAACTGGAAGTGTCTCATACATATATAATAGTTTCGAAAGAACATTCATCTTTACTTCCGCAATCCTTCTGAACCATCAGAGTGGGTTAATGTCCCACCTAGTTAAACTAGCTTTAATTTTGTGTGCTAATGGAGTCAAATTTTTTGCGGAAAGGTCTTCATAATGAGAAGTAATTTTGGTACCCAAATAGGATATACAGTCCGCTTTCCAATTATAATTACTGTATATTGGGATTGGAGTATAGCTATCATTTCCGTTTTGGACATGTTAACTTTATACCCTGATAACGTGTCATATAATTCTAACATTATATTAATGTTGTAATTTCCTCCAAGCGGTTGGGTGAGTATATAGAGATGAGTTCAGAGATGTAGGGTGGGGCAGAGTTATGAAGTGCTTTGAATGTCAGGGTCATTAATTTGAATTTGATTCTGAAAGGTAACGGAAGCCAGTGCAGGGATTGACAGAATGGCGAGGCAGAGGAGGAGCGGTTGCTGAGGTGTATGAGCCTCGCAGCAGTGTTCATTATGGACTGGAGAGGTGACAGTCTCTGGAGGGGAAGGCCAATTAAAAGAGAGTTACAGTAGTCTAGACGTGATATGATGAGAGAGTGAATAAGAATTTTGGGCAGCATCTTGGGTGATAAATGATCGTATTTTGGATATGTTCCTTAGGTGGAAGTGACATGATTTAATAAGTGACTGGATATGAGGAGTGAATGACAGAGCAGCATCTAGGATAACCCCAAGGCACCGGGCCTTGGGAGAGGGAGTGATAGTGGAATTGTTAACTATGATGGATACTTCCGGGATGTTACTGGTGTTAGTTGCAGGAAAGAGAACCATTTCAGTTTTAGAGAGGTTTAATTTAAGGTAGCGTTGCGACCTTCAGATAGAGATAGCGGACAGGCAGGAGGAGACGCGATTTAGGAGTTCTGGGTTGAGATCAGGAGATGAGAGATAGATCTGAGTATCGTCAGCATAGAGGTGGTAGTGGAAACCATACGAGTTGATTAATTTGCCGAGGGAGGATGTATAGAGGGAGAATAGTAATGGTCCCAGGACAGAGACTTGAGGAACTCCAACAGAAAGAGGTAGGGGAAAAGATGATACTCCATTGTAGGAGACACTGAAGGAACGATTGGCGACACTGAAGGAAGTTAGTTTTAGTTTTCCTTGTAACAGAAGGACCTCCTCACTCCTCCCCCATGACCCCTTACTAATCCAACTGCCCCATCTACCCTTGCTTCCCCATACTTCTTTATATCACTCACCCCCCTTGCCTAGTTTAAACAATCCTCCAAGCTCTCGGCCATTCTTTCCCCAAGCACAGTGGACCCCCTTACATTGAGGTGCAATCCATCATGACTTTATAGGTTGTACCCCAAGGAAAAATCAACCCAGTTCTCTAGGAACCCAAACCCTTCCTTCCTACACCAAGACTTGAGCCATGCATTTAGCTCCCTAAGCTCCCGCTGTATTCCTAAACTTGCACGTGGCACAATAATATTGGTAGACCTTCCTTTAATCTTAGAGCCTGGATCCCTGAAATCACTCTTTAAGGTCTTCCATCTACCATTTATTTTGTCATTAGTACCGATATGCACTAAGACAGTTGGGTCATGCCCAGCCTCAACCAATAATTTTTCAACCGATCAACCATACTCCAAACCCTGGCACCAGGTAGACAGCAAACTGTTAGTTGTAGCGATCCGGATGAATTCACTTTCCTAATAATGGAAACCACAACCACAATCTGCTTAGGCCTGATTCTGCTCTCCTCCCCACCACTACTAGAGAAACTAGTCTCCCAGCTGTTAGAGAGATCAGCCCCATCTAGAATTGCCAATCCAGAGTTCACACTCCCATCTTCTTCACACAATCTGGCAATTCTGTTGGGATGTATAAACCCTGGATCAGCCTCCATTTTCCTTTTGCCCACCGTAGACTTTCTAACTGTCACCCAGCTAGCTGCCTCAACATTCTGCTGCTGTTCCAGGTTCAATATATACAATAAGGTAATTTTAATTTGTTTTCAATAAACACTGAACATGTCTGGCCCTCGCCTTGGAGCATTTTTTAAATTTTGGCCTAACGTGTATTTAAGTTTGACACACCTAGGGGCAGATTTAATAAGGGTCAAAGTGAATTTGAGGGAATTTTCAAAGTAAAAAAATTCTAAATTCAAAGTAATTTTTTGGATACTTCAACCATCAAATAGGATACTACGACTTCGAATTTACTTCGACTTCGATTCAAAGTAAAAATCGTTTGAATATTCGACCATTCGATAATCGAAGTACTGTCTCTTTAAAAAAAACTTTGACTTCAACACTTCGCCAAGTTAAATCTGCCGAAGTGCTATGTTAGCCTATGGGGACCTTCTACACATTGAATAAAAATCCTTCAATCGATTGCTGAAATCCGTTGAATCGTTCGATCGAATGATTTTTATTTGATCGCAGGATTACCAAATTTTCTGAAAAAACTTTGAATTCGATATACGAATTCAACGTTTTTTCATTTCATGGTTGAATTTTTTCAGAAGTTTTTTGTACTTCGAAATTTGACCCTTGATAAATCTACCCCCTGGTGTAAAACATCTAAAAATTCAAACAAAAACAGCTATTTAGCAAGTAACACACTCAGTATGTAATGTGTTTTATAGGCTCAGATAATTCATACATAATGTATAATAAAGTTATAGTAAGTTTTATTTTCATTTTGACTTTGACATTAGATTTACTCTATGGACCTTATTATTCCAGCCTCAATAGGCCTCAGCAGATTTCTCCATAGACTTAGTGACTGTGTAAGTTTGTGCATCTAGTAAATAAAAGGAGACAAATTTAACACCTCCCAGTCAGTAGCCGGTGCCATTCTGATAGGAGCAAATCACGTCAGTACATTTTTGATAAATCCTCTGTTTCTGGGAGATGTTTCATAGGAAGAAATCTTGAATAATAGGATATGAAGCACACCATCCTCAGGCTTTGCCTTTAAAACATTTTATTCCAGTGGAATTCACACACAAGCTTTCGGTGGAAAACCCCTTCCTCAGGTTTTCCCCCGAAAGCTTGTGTGTGAATTCTGCTGGAATAAAATGTTTTAAAGGCAAAGCCTGAGGATGGTGTGCTTCATATCCTATTATTCAAGATAAGGAATTTGGCTGACTTGGAGGCAGCTTGGGAGTGGATGCACCCTGAAACAGTAAGTGGTGTGCTGAAGAGAAAATTGTTCATAGGAAGAAATGTCTAGGGCTGGACTTTCAAGAATGTCTGTTACAATGTAGAGCAGGTTGGTCTGATGCTTCTTCTTTCTTATGACTCAAACATATTTCCTTCCATATTCAGTACAGTCTTAACTATTAGACAGGGAACCCACACTTATTTAAATACACCAAACTGCAGTGAGTGTTAATTTTTCTCTAACAACTGTTTATAAATGTGAGTTCTTCAACCTAATATTATTATTTCTCCATATGTAACCAACACAGGTAGGAACAAACTGGACTAAAATCCTGTTCTGTACATGAAACAGCTCTTAACATGTTCTGTATTTCTGCTGCATATTGTTCCCTCTTCCCCAGCCAGTCTGTTAATTCCAACTCATTTCTTTCCTCTCACCGGCTATTCACTGCTCCTACTTCCCACTGTTCTCAGGTTCCTCACACTTCTATTAACTCTGGGTTTAATGGGAGGTTTCTTACAAGGGAGGCTTCATGGGCTAATGTTTTGGTTGAGCTCAGTCTGATCTTCTAACCTGAGTCTGCACTAGATTTGCTCTGATATTTACACTGAAAGCTCTAATACACCCAGTTCTGCTGCCATTGGCATCTGAGCAGGGGACATTTCACTGGTCTCTCCAACATGTACCTGAACTGATCTCCCCTCCTATCTGTCTCTATCTTCTGTATTTGTATAACTATGGGGTGTAATATAGAGTTTAGATGTTGCACTTTTACACCATAAACAGTGTTTCTATAACTCTTCCCATAATCTTACCCACGTGTATCATTTTATCTTGTCTGGTATCTATTTCAGACAAACAGTTGTGAACCCCTTTTTGTAAATGTTTCCTTGGATTTCCCTGTTTTAAACACCCATACATTTGAAAGGAACATGACTATAATATTAATCTTAGATTGTCGGCTCAGTATCCAAGAACATAATGTCCCAGTATTCCCTTCTTCCACACTTTCATTAACATCTCTACATTCTAAAAATATTTCCTCTGTATAACTCTTAGATTGTCAGCTCCATTCTCCCAGTGCTTTTGCTATTGCCACATGCTTTTGTTACTAGTCAGAATGTCCAACTGGCCAAGCTTTGAGTAACTTCTTTCCTGCACATGGCCAGTCATAAAGTCCATTATTCTTAATTCATAAAAATTACAAATAAACAAAAGAATATGTAAAAAACATCAGTTAGTGTTACTTTTTTTCACAATCTTTTCATTTGGAATTTGGGGTATTCTCCTGGATTGGACCCTGATTCTCTTATAATAATCAGTTCAACTAAACTGAAGAAAAGTGTTGGGAAGGTGAACAATGCTGTGTCTGAACCTCTGTCTGAATCATTTCCCTTTAGGCTGAATGGCCGCTAGAAGCAATATTTGGCTATCATATGCAGGGCCACCATCGGGGGCAGGGGGGACAGTTGTCCTGGGCCTGGCATATTTCAACTGCTAAAGGGGGCCCAGGAAGATAACAATGTCATTTGAAGCTGCTGAAGTCATCTAAGAAGGTGCCCCACAAACTTTAAAGGCAAGTTCCACTGAATACCAATGGTCTTGTTTTTCTTTTAACTTGTGGGGGGCTGAGACCAGTAATGATTTATTTTAACTTGTAGGTGGGCCCCTGACCACCAATGATTTTTGAGTTATTAGAACTGTTTTAGTGCTCTTATCTGTGTGGTTATTTTACTGTGGTGGGGGGGTGCATGGGTTCTAGAGTGGGGCCTGTGGTAGGTGGGCCCAGAAACTTTTATTGGTGCCACTGAGCTTACTCTCTTTACTGGAGATGCTTTAGCAGGTACAGGGAACTGGCTTTTTTTGGAGATGATCTGTATACTTTTGTAAAATGATTATGTTTTAACCCTTTTACTAGACAGTTTTGCTGGACAGTTGCCCTGACAAGGGCCACCGTAATTATAGCAGGTTGCAGCAGATTTATGGGCTTGATGTTGTTTTGGTGGGATATTAGCTAAAGTAATGACTGATCTAGAATACTGTCAGTTTGCTTTATCATTTTATCTTGATTCTCTGCAGCATGGTTAATGTGGGCAGTCTCTAGTCATTTAGATAAGATCATAGTGGGGTCTCTGAGTGGCTGATGTCTCAGTTTAGTTGATGTGCCCCCTGTATAAACTGTAATTTCCTTGTTCACATCTGCAAATTCACATGAGACAGCAAGATGCCTTAATCTCACATAAGTGCTGTCACTTGGTGACTGTTTTGACTTTCCATCTCAAAAATGTTTTTATGTGGAGAAAAGTAATTTGATAGGGTTTTTTACGGTTTTGCATAAATCAGGCAGAGCTATGAATACATATTACACCTGCTTACCTGCATACTATAAGCAGTATAATACACAAAAGCTATGAATATCTTTTAAATTATATCCTTATAAACAGTGAGTACTGAAATCATCAGTTATAAACAGTGAGTAGTGATGTCATTTTTGTCACATGACTCACTAAAACTTGTGTATTATAATAAATAAAGTACCCCATGTTGCAAAATATGAAGATATTAGAAGTTACCTCGGAAACTCCTCTGTAACTTATAATATCCTTATGGGGGTACTTTATTCACTATATTATCTCAGTGACATCATATCCTGTATTCCATAAGTCATATGCAAATAAATCATAATGCTGGCAATTTGTCATATTTAAAGTGGGAGTATGTTTATAAATTATAACCATTAATAATATCTTATTTCTGTTTCTTTAACATTTGAAGCTCATGCCACATTTGTTTTACGGCGGGCTCATGGCCTAGAAAAAGAGAGGATCTCTGTCTTGACATTTTTAATAAGAAGTGATCACTTTCAGCAATTTCACTAACATCACTAATAAATACATCCATATAATCACTATTTACCCACTGAATTTAAATTGATGTAAGTGCAAGGAAGTTAAGGAAGTTTCTCTAGGAAGAAAGTAACGCTAGAGAAAATACTTTGTGAAATGTTTATGCTATAAATTTATCGCTGATGAAAGTACACCAACATTCTTTTGATGAGACGCTATTGGGTATTTTGATGAATATGTTTATTTGTCACAAACGTAGTTGCACGAAGAGACTTTCAATATGAAAATGTGCAGGTAAATAAATGTGCCCCTTATAAGACTTGATGGGGTTGCCTTGAAGGCTATTCCTGCATTATAAACCTGTAGGTTTTGTTGGGCTTTGCAGAGGACTTGCACTCTAAGAAATGAATGGGATGAATATCTGAGGTCCTGGAAAGATAGATCAGATATAACAACAAGAAAATAACTGAAGCCTCACAAATCAACAGTTTTTGGTATTAGTCAGAGATCCTGGCAACTTATTTCCAGGTTGGAAACCAGCAGAATAGGAATAATTCAAAGGCCATGTAAATAACAAAGGCCAGTTGAAAAGGTTATTGTTGTAGATCTATCACTTACTTTGTTAATTTAAACTTCCCCTTAAACTGTTGTAACTGCTTGAAATGCATAACAAGTGCACACGATGTCACCCAGTGATACAAACACAACTCAATGAATATCATTCATAGAATTAATAAAATGGTGATAGATAATACAGCGAGGAGTGATTTCATTTGTTTCAGAAGCATATAATTCCAAGCCAATAATTATTACTATTAACTGGAGTTTGAGTTTGATTGGTAAATTGTAGAACATATGTACTTTTTCTCTTCTAGGCAATGCAAATGAACAATGACTCAATGGTCACAGAGATTTTCCTTTTGGGATTTCAACATCTCAACGATTTCAAGTTCCTGATTTTTTCTTTGATTCTTATGATTCACATATTGACCATCTTTGAAAATGCCCTTGTCATATTATTGGTAACAATTAGCCGAAATCTTCATTCTCCCATGTTTTTCTTTCTCCAACAACTCTCCTTAACTGATCTCCTAGAGTCCATGCTTATTGTCCCCACCCTACTCAGAACTGTGATAAATGAAGGAGCTAAAATATCCCTTATTGGCTGTATTGTACAATTTTATATATTTGCTATCACTGAAGCTTTACTGTGTTTCCTTCTAACTGTGATGTCCTATGACAGATATCTGGCCATCTGTAATCCTCTACGTTATTCTTCAATAATGAACCACAGATTTTGTGTTAAATTTATTCTCATGTCATGGCTGCTTGCCCTTAGCATTCCACAATTTACTGTGATTTATACAGCTACACAAGAGTTCTGCAACCAAAATACTATCAACCATTTCTTCTGTGATTATTTTCCTCTCCTGGAACTTTCCTGCTCAGACACCTCATTAGCTCAGATATTTGCAATTACAGTATCTTTCCCTGTTATACTTATCCCCTGCTTGTTCATCTCTGGATCCTATATCTGTATTGCCCGTGAAATCCTAAAGATAAAGTCCAATATTGGAAGACAAAAAGCCTTCTCCACCTGCAGCTCCCACTTGGCTGTGGTCTCCATATTTTATGGGAGTCTCTTTGTTACTTATGGGGTTCCCACAAGAAACCAGTCACAGACCATTGGAAAACTTCTTTCACTTTTATACACAGTAGTGACTCCTTTTATTAACCCAATGATTTACAGCTTGAGAAGTACCGATATGAAAAATGCTCTTGGAAATATTATACATTAATGGATATTTTACCAAATGTACACCAGGATTTTTAGTAATTCTATTATTCAGTATATTGTCAATAAAGCAAAATGACATTAGTAAATAAGTTTGTTTCATCTGCATATATTTGTGTTTCACAGTGAGAGCTGCCAAACTATTCTCTATAAGACTATCCATTTAAATTGTGCCAGTCTCTATATTGTCTTTCAGTCAGGTTTGTACCTCCTGTACATAGTTAATACTCTGATATACAGGGATAACTGGTAAATTGCTGATCTACACAAATATTTCATCCCAACTGTGGTTGTTAAATTATGATTGTTAGGAGACTACAACATCCTGATCATCATCATCATGCATAACTGCTGGTATATAAGTGCTGGTGATAAATTTGTTAACTAATGGGCAACCATAACTCTTTTTTATGTAACTTATATTTTTATTAAGTTTTATATAAAAATCAAGGAAAAAAACCCATAAAATATACAAATATGCAAAATATAATTAAACGAGGTACATATCAATTGTTTCAGTACACAGCGTAAAAGAGAATATAGTGGCATTGATATATCTTGACGTTAGTTGTTTATTGTAGTCCAGTTTATTACCTATCCAAAACATACCCAATGCATAGTTTAGTGTCCCATTCCCTGTAGCCTTATAGGATGAGCCAGGCATTCATTACGGTAGACATATATCTAACTTGTATTTCCAATACTGTATATATTTTGGGTTTCAGATTCCAGATCCAAACCAGATGTTGGCACATCATTGCTGGCAAGCCTTTATATTAATAGTATGTAGTTTAAAGGTCAACCATCATCCCTTCTATACAGATTTTAAAGGTGGCGCATTACCCATGCTGTCCAAACTCTCAAATACTGTGCAACTTTGTTTTGAACATAGGCTATATTGTATTCAAAGACTTTATTTACTTTCTATTCTGTTATCAATTTCTGCTTTTGTGGGTATAGTGTTAGTTTTCCATTTAGCCTCAATTGATATGCGTGTTGCGTGATATGCGTGTTGCTGTCAATATCTGATTACCAGAACATCAATACCTTCTATATGTTTTCCTTTTGCTTGGTACAGGTAATCCCACATTTGGCATTCTGCCATATGCGGGACCAATCTTCAATTGTGATTTCAAGTCCCAAATTAGTTTCCCATTTTTTCATATATGTATGTTTGAGCCCTTTTACGAAAGGGGGTTCATTGATGATCTTATATATTTTAGAGATTATTCCCCATAAGCCTTTTAGCGCCAATGATTCAAATGTTGTTATTGGTTGTGTTTGAAGGGCCCTGAGATATGGGTATGTAAAATGCCTGATCTGGAAGTACATATACCAGGGTCGATTGGGTTCCACACTCAACTCTACTAGTTTGCTTGAATCTTAATACTGCTGTAGACAAATCTATCATATCTTGGACCTTGAATAAACTATTATGGTCTCCTGTCCTACCTAGGGAGAATGTCATTGCTGGTTTAAATAAAGGGTTGTCTAAAATAGCAGTTATGGAGGAGTATTGTGAGTTCAATTTGTATTTACCTTTAACTTTCTTCCACACATCCAGGGAAAGAGCTGTTGCTTTAAACATCGAGATCTTAGGTAGGATCTTGGTGTGTGGGGACCAGAACCATGCATTAAAATGATAGGGGTTGAATTGAGCTGCCTCAATCTGCACCCAAGTTGCTTTGGGTGACCAATCAGTCCAGGCAGGATCTGTCGGAGTTGGGCTGCTTCGTAATATTGTTGTAAAGCTGGTTCCCCTAAGCCTCCTTGGTTAGTGGATGTGGTTAAAGATGTTTTATTTATTCTGTGCTTTTTATTCCCCCATATGAAAGATATTATTGCTGCTTGTAAGTCTTTGTGAAATGTGATCAGTATAAAAACTGGAAGTGTCTCATGCATATATAATAGTTTCGGAAGAACATTCATCTTTACTTCAGCAATCCTTCTGAACCATCAGAGTGGTTTAATGTCCCACCTAGTTAAACTAGCTTTAATTTTGTGTGCTAATGGAGTCAAATTTTTTGTGGAAAGGTCTTCATAATGAGGAGTAATTTTGGTACCCAAATAGGATATACAGTCCGCTCTCCAATTATAATTACTGTATATTGGGATTGGAGTATAGCTATCGTTTCCTCTGATAGGGAAATCGGAAGAGCTTCCATTTTGGACATGTTAACTTTATACCCTGATAAAGTGTCATATAATTCTAACATTATATTAATGTTGTAGTTTCCTCCAAGCGGTTGGGTGAGTATATAGAGATGAGTTCAGAGATGTAGGGTGGGGCAGAGTTATGAAGTGCTTTGAAAGTCAGTGTCATTAATTTGAATTTGATTCTGAAAGGTAACGGAAGCCAGAGCAAGGATTGACAGAATGGCGAGGAGGAGCGGTTGCTGAGGTGTATGAGCCTCGCAGCAGTGTTCATTATGGACTGGAGAGTTGACAGTCTCTGGAGGGGAAAGCCAATTAAAAGAGAGTTACAGTAGTCTAGACGTGATATGATGAGAGAGTGGGGTTATCCTAGATTCTGCTCTGTCATTCACTCCTCATATCCAGTCACTTATTAAATCATGTCACTTCTACCTAAGGAACATATCCAAAATACGATCATTTATCACCCAAGATGCTGCCAAAATTCTTTTTCACTCTCTCATCAAACTGAAATGGTTCTCTTTCCTCCAACTAACACCAGTAACATCCCGGAAGTATCCATCATAGTTAACAATTCCACTATCACCCCCTCTCCCCAGTTTTAGAGAGGTTTAATTTAAGGTAGCATTGCGACATTCAGATAGAGATAGCTAGGAAGTTAGTATTAGTCTGTTTTCCTTTTAACAGAAGGACCTCCTTAGCTGATAAACTGTATGCCCCCTCACTCTTCCCCCGTGACCCCTTACTAATCCAACTGCCCCATCTACCCTTGCTTCCCCATACTTCTTTATATCATTCACCCCTTGCCTAGTTTAAACAATCCTCCAAGCTCTTGGCCATTCTTTCGCCAAGCACAGTGGACCCCCTTGCATTGAGGTGCAATCCATCATGACTTTATAGGTTGTACCCCAAGGAAAAATCAGCCGAGTTCTCTAGGAACCCAAACTCTTCCTTCCTACACCAAGACTTGAGCCATGCATTTAGCTCCCTAAGCTCCGGCTGTCTTCCTAAACTTGAGCGTGGCACAATAACATTGGTAGAACTTCCTTTAATCTTAGAGCCTGGATCCCTGAAATCACTCTTTAAGGTCTTCCATCTACCATTTATTTTGTCATTAGTACCGATATGCACTAAGACAGCCTCAATCAATAATTTGTCAACCGATCAACCACACTCCAAACCCTGGCACCAGGTAGACAGCAAACTGTTCGGTTGTAGTGATCCGGATGACAGATTACCCTATTCACTTTCCTAATAATTGAATCCCCTACAACCACAATCTGCTTAGGCCTGACTCTGCTCTCCTCCCCACCACTACTAGAGAAACTGGTCTCCCAGCTGTTAGAGAGATCAGCCCCATCTAGAATTGCCAATCCAGAGTTCACACTCCCATCTTCTTCACACAATCTGGCAATTCTGTTGGGATGTATAAACCCTGGATCAGCCTCCATTTTCCTTTTGCCCACCTTAGACTTTCTAACTGTCACCCAGCTAGCTGCCTCAACATTCTGCCGCTGTTCTGTTCCCCCCAAACTATCTGACCCCGCTAGGTCCTGCTCAGTGAGAAAGAGACTCCTTTCAAGATTTTCAATTGACCGCAGTGTTGCAATTTGCTGCTCTAGTGCTCTAACTCCAGCCTCCAAAGTGGCAATTTGCTCACAACCACCACAGAGGTAAGTATTTTGGATCTCTTTTTCCAATTCTGCACACATATGGCAGCACTGGGTAAGACCCCCAATCTTGCTAGCTCTCATTATCCCAGTTACAGATCAAAACAGGAATAATGAAAAATTAGGGTTTAGAACAAACTTTTGACCTAGTTTGAACCTCTGTTTGAAACTCCTATGGTTGTAACGCCACTTACAGATCCCGTGTTTGTAACTCCACTTACAGATCCCCCACTTAAAGAGCAAACACTTAAGAGAAGCTAACACTAGAGCAAGTTCCACTGGAGTCCCAGGGGTTCTATTTATACAGTCTGTTGAGGTGCAACTAATCAAACCCCACCCCCTTAAACTGAGGGAAAACTAACTGCAAAGTAAAGCAGGTTGTGACAAACTTGCTGTAAGCACAATAGCACCCAAACTTTGCTATTTAGTACCCAAGACAGAAAAAACTGAGGTTGCTTTCTTTTCTGAGATAATTAAATGTCTTGTGATCTATGTTTCTACCACATGATGGTATCGCTGTGCACTCTATTAAGGTGATTTAATGTGAAGACTTTTGAGCAAAATAATCTTTCTGCTTAATACATTACTTTGTTTCAAGATTCTGCCATAAATGATTTTATAGTCTCATTGGAGTTTAATCACATTGTGTTTCTCTGGATATACAGTACAAAAGAAAGAACTGGGGGGCCGCACCATAATTCCTTGTGATCTTCCCAGTGATTAATTTTATTTAGAGGGGTTTTATTAACGTCTGTCCCACAGCAACTGTTACAATTGGTACATGAGTTGGTCATTTTCACAGCAGCATCTTCAACCCCTACTGTTAAGAAATGCATCAACTAATGTATCACATTTTCAGAGATTAAAAAAAAAGCAATCTGACGTACAGAATTTACATGAGTGAAAATAAATTACATTTTTAAAGTGTATATACACAAAAAGAATTTAAAATAAAATAGAAAATGAAAAGTGTAAAATATCTGAAAATTCAAACAAAAACAATAATTTAGCAAATAACTCATTCAGTATATAATGTTATAATAGGCTCAGCTGATTCTAGATTTATATGTATAATAAAGTTATAGGCAGTTTTATTATAATTTTGAATTTGACATTGGTTTTACTCTAAGGATTTTATTATTCCAGCCTCAACAGATTTCTCCATAGACTTAGTGACTGTGTAAATTGGTGCATCTAGTAAATAAAAGGAGACAAGTTTAACACCTCCCAGTCAGTAGCCGGTGCCATTCTGATAGGAACAAATCAGGTCAGTACATTATTGCCAGATCCTTTTTCTGGGAAATGTATCATAGGAAGAAATGTCTAGGGCTGGACTTGCAGGAATGTCTGTTACAATGTAGAGCAGGTTGGTCTGATGCTTCTTCTTTCTTATGATTCTAACATATTGCTGCTTCTAATCTGCACTTTCCTTTAATATTCAGAAAATCATTAGCTATTAAATAGGGAACCTGCACTATTATATAAATGCACCAAACTTCACTTGGTGTTTAATAAATAAGTTATATTTTCTCTAACAGCTGTTTATATATTTAACTGTTTATTTTTGCGTCCCTCAACCTAATGTTATTATTTCTCCAGATGTACCCAACTCATGTAGGTGCAAAATGAACTAAAATCGTGTTCTGTACATGAAACAGCTCTTAACATGTTCTGTATTTCTGCTGCATATTGTTCCCTCTTCCCCAGCCAGTCTGTTAATTCCAACTCATTTCTTTCCTCTCACCGGCTATTCACTGCTCCTACTTCCCACTGTTCTCAGGTTCCTCACACTTCTATTAACTCTGGGTTTAATGGGAGGTTTCTTACAAGGGAGGCTTCATGGGCTAATGTTTTGATTGAGCTCAGTCTGATCTTATAACCTGAGTCTGCACTAGATTTGCTCTGATATTTACACTGAAAGCTCTAATACACCCAGTTCTGCTGCCATTGCCATCTGTATAAAATTTTATCTATTCTGATATCTATTTCAGACAAACACTTGTGAACCCCTTTTTGTAAATATTTCCTTGGATCTGTATGAATATTTATAAATATTCACCTGTTATATACCCCCATACATTTGAAGGGAACATGACTATGATATTAATCTTAGATTGTCGGCTCAGT
Organism: Xenopus laevis; assembly: GCF_017654675.1. NCBI lineage: Eukaryota > Metazoa > Chordata > Amphibia > Anura > Pipidae > Xenopus > Xenopus laevis. The sequence goes on from NC_054375.1 coordinate 157,404,656, forward strand.
GTCCAAGAACATAAGGTCCCAGTATTCCCTTCTTCCAGACTTTCATTAACATCTCTACATTGTAAAAATATTTCCTCTGCATCACTCTTAGATTGTCAGCTCCATGCTCCCAGTATTTTTGCTATTGCCACATGCTTTTGTTACTAGTCAGAATGTCCAACTGGCCAAGCTTTGAGTAACTTCTTTCCTGCACATGGACAGTCATAAAGTACATTATTCTTAATTCATACAAATATAAATAAACAAAATAATATGTAAAAAACATCAGTAAGTGTTACACTTTTTCACACCCCTTTCATTTGGAATTTGGGGTATTCTCATGGATTCTCTTATAATAATCAGTTCAACTAAACTGAAGAAAAGTGTTGGGAAGGTGAACAATGCTGGGTCTGAACCTATGTCTGAATCATTTCCCTTTAGGCTGAATGGCCGCTAGAAGCAATATTTGGCTATCATATGCAGGGCCACCATCTGGGGCAGGGCAGTTGTCCTGGGTCTGGCATATTTGCTAAAGGGGGCCCAGGAAGATAACATTGTCATTTGAAGCTGCTGAAGTCAGTAAAGAAGGTGCCCGATAAACTTTAAAGGCAAGTTCCACTGAATACCAATGTTCTTGTTTTTCTTTTAACTTGTAGGGGGTTGACCACCAATGATTTCTAGTGATGGGTGAATAAATTCACCTGGCACAAATTTACAGCATCAATTTCCGATTTTCATGATGTTTTCATGATGTTTTCGTGAAAATGTTCGAATTGCTGAATTTATTTGTAAAAACTTTCAAAATGCTCAATAGTTTTAGTGAAAATCATCAAATTGCATGATTTTTTAATGAAAGCTTTCCAATTTCGTTATTTTTTCAAAAAAACTTTAGAATTTCATGATTTTTCGTGAATTTTTTTGCCGTTTTGTGAGTACATCGAAAAATGTTCTGCGAGGCGAAACGGTAGAAATTCGCCCATCACTAATGATTTCTTTTAACTTGTAGGTGGGCCCCTGACCACCAATGATTCATTAGAACTGTTTTAGTGCTCTTATATATGTGACTATTTTACTGTGGTGTCTAGGACGCATGGGTTCAAGGGTGGGGCCAGTGGTAGGTGGGCCCAGAAACTTTTGGGGGTATGAAGCCCCATGATTTTTGATGGTGACCCTGATCATATTTACACAAATAAAAAGCTAAATTATGCACAGACCAACCTACACTCTAGAGTTGACCAGCTCATCCAACTTGATATAATTCTTTTTAAATACTAGCACCATGTAGTCAAGCAAAAAGTGTAACAAGACATAAGGCCACTGTTTTGGGATAAGGGGATAAGGGGGACAAGGGCCACCGTAATTATATCAGGTTGCAGCAGATTTATGGGCTTGATGTTGTTTCGGTGGGATATTAGCTAAAGTAATGACTGATCTAGAATACTGTCATTTTACTTAATCATTTTAGCTTGATTCTCTGCAGCATGGTTGATGTGGGCAGTCTCTAGTCATTTAAATAAGATCATAGTGGGGTCTCTGAGTGGCTGATGTCTCAGTTTAGTTGATGTGCCCCCTGTATAAGCTGTCATTTCCTTTTCCATATCTGCAAATTCACATGAGACAGCAAGATGCCTTAATCTCACATGTTACTCATCAGTGCTGTCACTTGGTGACTGTTTTGATTGTCTAAACTTGAAAAGTCTCAAAAATTATTTTATGTGGAGAAAAGTAATTTGATAGGGTTGTTTTGCATAAATCATAGTCACGGTCAACTCCCGTGCCAGGCAGAGTTATAAATATATCATATACCTGCTCACCAGCATAGTACAAGCTTTATAATACACAAACGCCATGAATATCTTGTAAATTATATCCTTATAAACAGTGAGTACTGATGTCATCAGTTATAAACGGTGAGTAGTGATGTCATTTTTGTCACATGACTCACTAAAACTTGTGTATTATAATAAATAAAGTACCCCATGTTGCAAAATATGAGGATATTAGAAGTTACCTCGGAAACTACTCTGTAACTTATAATATCCTTATATCTTACATGAGGGGGTACTTTATTACTTTATTCTCAGTGACATCATATCCTGTATTCTATAAGTCATATGCAAATAAATAATGTTTATAAATTATAAGACCAAAAACAAACAGAGTCAGCTGGGCCAGGCACGAAGCCTTACAAGCCCTGTTGACTAAAATCTAACCAGTTCAGACGTAGTTAGAGATAATTGAAAACTAAAACGTAACTTTTAATCCAAATAAATAAAACCCACACCACCAACAAACCGAATAACAAAAGACTCCATAGTGGAAGTGATGAAGTCCGGGAAAAGTGTCCCTAAAACCATTTAAAAACCAGGCTACAGGTGGGACGGTGAACTAGCACAACTTAGACCATGTCAAATGACAGTGTGCTTTCTGCAAGAAGTTTAAACACTGGATGCGAGTCGCAGTCCCAGAACCCTCCCTTCCAATAGTTCCCCAGATAGATTCTCCTACCTAGCTACGTAGGGAACAAGTGGGAGCTAGTCGCCCACCGTCCACCTATGCCACAAGCCCTACGCGTTTCACCATTTGCGCGGCTTCTGCAGGGGCATAAGTGCCGGGTGTGTGTCCAAAAGCGGTTTAAATAGCCATCTCAAGCCGTTCGTGTAGCTCTGCGCCTCTGACTTGCGTCATTTCCGGTTGCGCATGGAGAGAATACCCTCAAGCGCTTCAATGTATCTATTGCGCATGCGCTGCCCATACTTGTGCATTGTGGTTAATGGGTTGTGCGCATACATCACTTCCGGTTACGCATGTTACTAATGTCCTCAGACGCCTCATTGCATCATTGCGCATGCGCTGCCCATACTTGCGCGTAATGGTCTGTATGTCATGCGCACTTTTTCCTCTAGCATTATGTATTGCGCATGCGCCCCCCATATATTACTGGTTGCTACGGTGAATAGGGGCCGTAACGTACCCGAAAAAGAAATAGTGACTAATCAGACACGGAGACCCCTCTACTTGAATGAATGGCGCTAGGGGGCACAAGCCAGCTAGGGACCGCTTGGAATTACCTGAAAAGGAAGAAATATATAGCTACTTGAAATTATTCCTAGAATGATTCTTAGTATATTGATGTACGAAAAAGATTATTATTATAAAAATGGAGAGAAGGTAAAGCCCTCATTAAGGCCATATGGTACTTTAGTATTTAACCAGTGCTTCACGCTGCAATAATTTCCTGTCTATATCACCAACCCGCATTGTGGGGTTGATGTGATCCACTGCTGTGAATTTTAGCATCTCAATCTTGCCATTGTGTATTTCATTAATGTGTCTTGCTACCGAAGTGTTCCTCCTATGTTTAACATCTCCCACATGCTCAAGGATTCTTCTCCTAAATTCACGTTTTGTTTTACCAACATAACGTTTCCCGCATTCACAATTCATCAAGTAAATTACTCCTGAAGTCTTGCAATTCATAAAATGCTTTAAGGTGTACACAGGAATGTCCAATCTTCCAAGGCATGTCGATGCTTTTTCGATAAAGGGGCAGGCCTGACAACTACCACATTTATAACAGCCTTTTGTTTTATTTTCCAGCCATGTCGGCTTAGCATCATTGCTGAGATGACTGTGTACCAATTGATCACGTAGATTTTTGCTACGTCTATAAGTGATTGTGGGATTGCTCCCAATTACTTCTGATAGGTCTTTGTCTTGCTCCAAAATGTGCCAGTGTTTGCATAGAATCTGGCGAATCTCTTTATGTTCAGAACTGTAATTCCCGATGAACCTTATTACTTTCTGATTATCACTGGAGATAGAGGGATGGCTATTCACTAGAGACTTCCTAGGAACAAGAAGATGACTCCTATCTGCAGTGAGAGCTCTCTTATAGGCTTTCTTGAGGGAATTATGACTGTAACCTCTCTGCCTGAATCTTTGGTACAATTTATCAGCTTCAATCTTGAAATCGGACAGTGTGCTACAGAGCCTTCTGACCCTTAGATACTGACCTGTCGGAATGCCTCGTATAAGGCGTGAAGGATGTTGGCTTCTAGCATGCAGAAGATTGTTAGTTGCTGTTTCCTCTCTAAACACCGTGGTTTGAACATTGTTGTGGATGTCTCTATAGATTTGAATTATGTCTTTATTAATTTCCGCCGTGATTCCTAAATTAATGTTATTACTATTTAATGCATCAACAAAACTATGGAATTTTTCTGGGGTGCTGGACCATATTACTACTACATCGTCTATATAGCGTAACCATAGTAGGATGTTCTCTGTGAACTCCACGAGGGCCTCATTAAACACAAGATTATGTTCCCACCACCCCGAATATATGTTGGCATAAGTGGGAGCGCAGGTACTTCCCATTGCTGTGCCGCGTATCTGATGGTAATAGCGACCATTAAATGTAAAGAAATTATGTTTGAGTATGAATTCCAATAGTTCAACCACGAATGCATTATGTTTTTTGTACTGCTGTCCCCTCTGTTCCAGGGTATCCAGGACCGCTTTAAGTCCTATCTCGTGTAGGATGCTTGTATAGAGTGATTCTACATCTAAGCTGGCCAGATATTGATCCTCCCCTAACGAGATCCCTTCCAGATGTCTTAGAGCATCCATAGTGTCTAATATAAAGGATGGGAGACTGTGTACAAACGGTTTTAGTATTTGATCAATATAGACACTGGCAGGTTCCGTTAGACTGACTATGCCTGAAACGATCGGACGTCCTGGTGGGGATGTTGCATTTTTGTGGATCTTTGGGATCGTATAAAAAGTAGCCTGTAGCCTGGTTTTTAAATGGTTTTAGGGACACTTTTCCCGGACTTCATCACTTCCACTATGGAGTCTTTTGTTATTCGGTTTGTTGGTGGTGTGTGTATGGGTTTTATTTATTTGGATTAAAAGTTACGTTTTAGTTTTCAATTATCTCTAACTACTTCTGAACTGGTTAGCTTTTAGTCAACAGGGCTTGTAAGGCTTCGTGCCTGGCCCAGCTGACTCTGTTTGTTTTTGGTCTAATATTATACGTTCTTCAATGAACACTAACCTGCAGACAAATTCTACTTAGAACAAATTTATACTCGCAGCAGGGCATTATAAATTATAACCATTAAAAAAAAATCTTATTTCTGTTTCTTTAACATTTGAAGCGCATGCCACATTTGTTTTGGGGTGGGCTCATGGCCTAGGAGAATAGAGGATCTCTGTCTTCATGTTGCTTCGTTTCACAGAAGTGGCCACTTTCATCAATTTCACCAACATCACTAATAAATACATCCATATAATCACTATTTACCCACTGAATTTAAATTGATGTAAGTGCAAGGAAGTTAAAGTGGACCTGTCACCTACACATAAAAAACTGCATAATGAAAGTCCTTTCCAAATTAAATATGGAACCCCAAAAAAATTTTTCATTAAAACATCCATACCTGTTATAAAGGTGTTTAAATATCTAAACTGTCAATCAAATATTACCTGCCCCGCCTCTATGCCCGTGGCATAGAGGAGGGGCAGTCAATTACTTTCACTTTCCATTCAGCACTTCCTAGATGTCACTGCTCTCCCCACATTCCCCCTTCCCTCCTCAGGCTCTATAATTGTGTACCACACTGCACATGGACATTGGGTCCCTCATTCTGGTTCATAAACAAGATTTTGGGGTGATACACAATATACCGTGTCCACAAAATGGCAGCTGCCTGCTTGCTGTGTTTGTATAATTCCAAGACAGAAGGAAACAAAATTTAAATAATAAATACAGTGTAAGTAAAGTTTATTTTGCTCAACTAACATGATAGAAAAGAATTTGAAATTATTTCTTAGGGTGACAGGTCCCCTTTAAGGAAGTTTCTCTAGGAAGAAAGTAACGGTAGAGAAAATACTTTGTGAAATGTTTACGCTATAAAATTATCGCTGATGAAAGTACACCAACATTCTTTTGATGAGACGCTATTGGGTATTTTGATGAATATGTTTATTTGTCACAAACGTAGTTGCATGAAGCGGGTCAGAGACTTTCAACATGAAAATGTGCAGGTAAATAAATGTGCCCCTTATAAGACTTGATGGGGTTGCCTTGAAGACTATTCCTGCATTATAAACCTTTAGGTTTTGTTGGGATTTGCAGAGGACTTGCACTCTAACAAATGAATGGGATGAATAGCTGAGGTCCTGGAAAGATAGATCAGATATAACAACAAGAAAATAACTGAAGCCTCACAAATCAACAGTTTTTGTTATTAGTCAGTGACCCTGGCAACCAGGCTGGAAACCAGCAGAATAGTAAGGAATAATTCAAAGGCCATGTAAATAACAAAGGCCAGTTGAAAAGGTTATTGTTGCAGATCTATCACTAACTTTAAACTTCCCCTTAAACTGCTGTAACTGCTTGAAATGCATAACAAGTACACACGATGTCACCCAGTGATACAAACACAACTCAATGAATATCATTCATAGAATTAATAAAATGGTGATAGATAATACAGTGAGGAGTGAAAATGTTTCATTTGTTTCAGAAGCATATAATTCCAAGAAAATAATTATTACTATTAACTGGAGTTTGATTGGTAAATTGTAGAACATATGTACAGATGCAGCCACTTTGGTTTGTCTGTTTGACACAGAATAACTAAACACAGATATCCCATTTATCTCATTTAACACAGAAAACTGTGTCACAACATCCCATCTAATTAAAGCATTCACCATTGTGAACAATGGTGCTTTGGTATGCTAATGAAAAGGTTAAATGCATTAAATGAGTTAAGATGACTTTAGATAACCCAGTTTCTTCAATTAACCCTGAGTCATGACGCATTTAACTCACAAATCCAAGTGGCTTCATCTGTACCTTTTCTCTTCTAGGCAATGCAAATGAACAATCACTCAATGGTCACAGAGATTTTCCTTTTGGGATTTCAACATCTCAACAATTTCAAGATCCTGATTTTTTCTTTGATTCTTTTGATTCACATATTGACCATCTATGAAAATATCCTTGTCATAGTATTGGTAACAATTAGCCGAAATCTTCATTCTCCCATGTTCTTCTTTCTCCAACAACTCTCCTTATCTGATCTCCTAGGGTCCATGCTTATTGTTCCCATCCTGCTCAGAACTGTAATAAATGAAGGAGCTAAAATATCCCTTATTGGCTGTATTGTACAACTTTATATATTTGCTGTCACTGAAGCTTTACAGTGTTTCCTTCTAACTGTGATGTCCTATGACAGATATCTGGCCATCTGTAATCCTCTGCGTTATTCTTCAATAATGAGCCACAGATTTTGTGTTAAATTTATTTTCATGTCATGGCTGCTTGCCCTTAGCTTTCCACAAGTTACTGTGATTTATACAGCTACACAAGAGTTCTGCAACCAAAATACCATCAACCATTTCTTCTGTGATTATTTTCCTCTCATGGAACTTTCCTGCTCAGACACCTCATTAGCTCAGATATTGGCAATTACATTATCTTTTCCTGTGATACCTATCCCCTGCTTTTTCATTACTGGATCCTATATCTGTATTGCCCGTGAAATCCTAAAGATAACGTCCAATATTGGGAGACAAAAAGCCTTCTCCACCTGCAGCTCCCACTTGGCTGTGGTCTCCATATTTTATGGGAGTCTCTTTATTACTTATGTGGTTCCCACAAGAAACCAGTCACAGACCATTGGAAAACTTCTTTCTCTTTTATACACAGTAGTGACTCCTTTTATTAACCCAATGATTTACAGCTTGAGAAGTACAGATATGAAAAATGCTCTTGATAATGTTATACATTAATGGATATTTTACCAAATATAAACCAGGATTTTTAGTAATTCTATTATTCAGTATATTGTCAATAAAGCAAAATGACATTAGTAAATATGTTTGTTTCATCTGCATATATTTGTGTTTCACAGTGAGAGCTGCCATACTATTCTCTATAAGACTATCCATTTAAATTGTGCCAGTCTCTATATTGTCTTTCAGTCAGGTTTGTACCTCCTGTACATAGTTAATATTCTAATATACAGGGATAACTGGTAAATTGCTGATCTACACAACTATTTCATCCTAACTGTGGTTGTTAAATTATGATTGTTAGGAGACTACAAAATCCTGATCATCATCATCATGCATAACTGCTGGTAAGTATATACATATATAATAGTTTCGAAAGAACATTCATCTTTACTTCAGCAATCCTTCTGAACCATCAGAGTGGTTTAATGTCCCACCTAGTTAAACTAGCTTTAATTTTGTGTGCTAATGGAGTCAAAATTTTTTGCGGAAAGGTCTTCATAATGAGGAGTAATTTTGGTACCCAAATAGGATATACAGTCCGCTTTCCAATCATAATTACTGTATATTGGGATTGAAGTATAGCTATCATTTCCTCTGATAGGGAAACCGGAAGAGCTTCCATTTTGGATATGTTAACTTTATACCCTGATAAAGTGTCATATAATTCTAACATTATATTAATGTTGTAGTTTCCTCCAAGCAGTTGGGTGAGTATATAGAGATGAGTTCAGAGATGTAGGGTGGGGCAGAGTTATGAAGTGCTTTGAATGTCAGGGTCATTAATTTGAATTTGATTCTAAAAGGTAACGGAAGCCAGTGCAGGGATTGACATAATGGCGAGGCAGAGGAGGAGCGGTTGCTGAGGTGTATGAGCCTCACAGCAGTGTTCATTATGGACTGGAGAGGTGACAGTCTCTGGAGGGGATGGCCAATTAACAGAGAGTTACAGTAGTCTAGACGTGATATGACGAGAGGGTGAATAAGAATTTTGGCAGCATCTTGGGTGATAAATGATCGTATTTTGGATATGTTCCTTAGGTGGAAGTGACATGATTTAATAAGTGACTGGATATGAGGAGTGAATGACAGAGCAGAATCTAGGATAACCCCAAGGCACCGGGCCTGGGGAGAGGGGGGGATAGTGGAATTGTTATCTATGATGGATACTTCCGGGATATTACTGGTGTTAGTTGGAGGAAAGAGAACCATTTCAGTTTTAGAGACGTTTAATTTAAGGTAGCGTTGCGACATTCAGATAGAGATAGCGGACAGGCAGGAGGAGACGCGAGTTAGGAGTTCTGGGATGAGATCAGGAGATTAGTCTGTTTTCCTTGTAACAAAAGGACCTCCTTAGCTGATAAACTGTATGCCCCCTCACTCCTCCCCCATGACCCCTTATTAATCCAACTGCCCTATCTACCCTTGCTTCCCCATACTTCTTTATATCACTCACCCCCCTTGCCTAGTTTAAACTAGCCAAGCTCTTGGCCATTCTTTCCCCAAGCACAGTGGACCCCCTTGCATTGAGGTGCAATCCATCATGACTTTATAGGTTGCACCCCAAGGAAAAATCAACCCAGTTCTCTAGGAACCCAAGCCCTTCCTTCCTACACCAAGACTTGAGCCACGAATTTAGCTCCCTAAGCTCCCGCTGTCTTCCTAAACTTGCACATGGCACAATAACATTGGTATACCTTCCTGGATCCCTGAAATCACTCTTTAAGGTCTTCCATCTATCATTTATTTTGTCATTAGTACCGATATGCACTAAAACAGTTGGGTCATGCCCAGCCTCAACCAATAATTTGTCAATCGATCAACCACATGCCAAACCCTGGTACCAGGTAGACAGCAAACTGTTCGGTTGTATCGATCTGGATGAAAGATTACCCTATTCACTTTCCTAATAATTGAATCCCCTACAACCACAATCTGCTTAGGCCTGACTCTGCTCTCCACCCCACCACTACTAGAGAAACTAGTCTCCCGGCTGTTAGAGAGATCAGCCCCATCTAGAATTGCCAATCCAGAGTTCACACTCCCATCTTCTTCACACAATCTGGCAACTCTGTTGGGATGTATAATCTCCGGATCAGCCTCCATTTTCCTTTTGCCCACCGTACACTTTCTAACTGTCACCCAGCTAGCTGCCTCAACATTCTGCTGCTGTTCTGTTCCCCCCAAACTATCTGACCCCGCTAGGTCCTGTTCAGTGAGAAAGAGACTCCTTTCAAGATTTTCAATTGACCGTAGTGTTGCAATTTGCTGCTCTAGTGCTCTAACTCCAGCCTCCAAAGTGACAATTTGCTCACAACCACCACAGAGGTAAGCAGTTTGGATCTCTTTTTCCAATTCTACAAACATATGGCAGCACTGGGTAAGACCCCCAATCTTGCTAGCTCTCATTATCCCAGTTACAGATCAAAACAGGAATAATGAAAAATTAGGGTTTAGAAGAAACTTTTGACCTAGTTTGAACCTCTGTTTGAAACTCCTATGGTTGTAATGCCACTTACAGATCCTGTGTTTGTAACGCCACTTACAGATCCTCCACTTAAAGAGCAAACACTTAAGAGAAAAACTAAGAGAAAACTAACTGCAAAGTAAAGTAGGTTGTGACAAACTTGCTGTAAGCACAATAGCACCCAAACTTTGCTATTTAGTACCCAAGACAGAAAAAACTGAGGTTGCTTTCTTTTCTGAGATAATTAAATGTCTTGTGATCTATGTTTCTACCACATGATGGTATCGCTGTGCACTCTATTAAGGTGATTTAATGTGAAGACTTTTGAGCAAAATGATCTTTCTGCTTAATACTTTACTTTGTTTCAAGATTCTGCCATAAATGATTTTATAGTCTCATTGGAGTTTAATCACATTGTGTTTCTCTGGATATACAGTACAAATTAGAGAACTGGGGGGCCACACCATAATTCCTTGTGATCTCCCCAGTGATTCATTTTATTTAGAGGGGTTTTATTAACGTCTGTCCCACAGCAACTGTTACAATTGGTACATGAGTTGGTCATTTTCACAGCAGCATCTTCAACCCCTACTGTTAAGAAATGCATCAACTAATGTCTCAAATTTTCAGAGATTAAAAAAAAAAAAAAGCAATCTGACGTACAGAATTTACATGAGTGAAAATGAATTACATTTTTAAAGTGTATTTACACAAAAAGAATTTAAAATTAGATGCTAAATAAAAAAGTTGGTATTGATAAAATAGAAAATGAAAAGTGTAAAATATCTAAAAATTCAAACAAAAACAATAATTTAGCAAATAAATCACTCAGTATATAATGTTATAATAGGCTCAGCTGATTCTAGAATTATATGTATAATAAAGTTATAGGCAGTTTTATTATAATTTTGAATTTGACATTGGTTTTACTCTAAGGATTTTATTATTTCAGCCTCAATAGGCCTCAGCAGATTTCTCCATAGACTTAGTGACTGTGTAAATTGGTGCATCTAGTAAATAAAAGGAGACAAGTTTAACACCTCCCAGTCAGTAGCCGGTGCCATTCTGATAGGAGCAAATCAGGTCAGTACATTATTGTCAGATCCTCTGTTTCTAGGAGATGTTTTATAGGAAGAAATGTCTAGGGTTGGACTTACAGGAATGTCTGTTACAATGTAGAGCAGGTTAGTCTGATGCTTCTTCTTTCTCATGATTCCAACATATTGCTGCTTCCAATCTGCACTTTCCTTCAATATTCAGAAAATCCCTATTAAATAGGGAACTTGCACTATTATATAAATGCACCAAACTTCACAGGGTGTTTAATAAATCAGTTAATTTTTCTCTAACAGCTGTTAATATGTTTAACTGTTTATTTGTGTGTTAATTAACCTAATATTATTATTTCTCCAGATGTAACCAACGCATGTAGGCTCAAAATAGACTTAAATCCTGTTTTGTACATGAAACAGCTCTTAACATGTTCTGTATTTCTGCTGCATATTGTTCCCTCTTCCCCAGCCAGTCTGTTAATTCCAACTCATTTCTTTCCTCTCACCGGTTATTCACTGCTCCTACTTCCCACTGTTCTCAGGTTCCTCACACTTCTATTAACTCTGGGTTTAATGGGAGGTTTCTTACAAGGGAGGCTTCATGGGCTAATGTTTTGGTTGAGCTCAGTCTGATCTTCTAACCTGAGTCTGCACTAGATTTGCTCTGATATTTACACTGAAAGCTCTAATACACCCAGTTCTGCTGCCATTGGCATCTGAGCAGGGGACATTTCACTGGTCTCTCCAACATGTACCTGAACTGATCTCCCCTCTTATCTGTCTCTATCTTCTGTATTTGTATAACTATGGGGTGTAATATAGAGTTTATATGTTGCACTTTTACACCATAAACAGTGTTTCTGTCTCTATAACTCTTCCCATAATCTTACCCACGTGTATCATTTTATCTTTTCTGGTATCTATTTCAGACAAGCACTTGTGAATCCCTTTTTATAAATGGTTCCCTGTTATATACCCTAAGAAAGGAACATGACTATGATATTACTCTTAGATTGTCAGATCACTCTTCAAGAACAAGATAGAAATTTCTCAGCTTTTGTCCCAAAATTCCCACTTTCAGTATCATATCTGCTTCCTAAAAATATTTCCTCTGTTACTCTTAGATTGTAAGCTGCATGCTCCTCATGCTTCTGTTAAACATCTCTGTGATTCATAATTTTTAGGGCAAAACCTCTGCCCAGGTCTGTGCTGCAGATAATATATCTCCCTCTCTGTGCTCTTATATTGGCATGTGTGGGATTTTCTTACTTCTACAGTTACCATGATGCTCTGCCCTCAGTGTAATATTGCTAGCTTTGTGCCCAAGCCAATAGTGAAAGAATAATGTACATTTGCCTTTGCTATTATTCTGGAAAGATTGGCTTATTCAACCCTTAGGCCAGTCATTGGATCACTTAAGTTCCCTGTGCAGATCCATTAAACACAAGGATGTGTCCGTGGCTCAAACTAGTTTAAAGGGGATGTAAAGGCAAAAAAATAAAATCCCATTTTTACTTTCTTTAATGAAAAAGAAAACTATCTTCATTTACTTGATCTAACTGCTAAGGATAGGAAACCTCAGACGGTCCCTAACTGTACTGTAGGGAAATGATCATACTTTAAATCTGCAGGGTTTTGCCTGATTGTATTTGATTTTTGTGATTTTATTGCAGTTTTATGTTTGCATTGTTCTTTGTTAAATATTTAGCCTAGCATTGCCGTTTGATATTTTGAGTATAAAAACGTAATTATCCATTTTACATACAACATACTTAACAAAAATTCACAATTCACAGAAGTTTAGTAAAGCTTTGCAGCTTGGTACTTTGGAGTAAATAGACATGTGAACTGATTTTGAATTGAGGGGAATATGTACTTTCCAAAAATATATGGCTTTCGTGGGTCAGCTTAATTTTTGGAGCTTTACCCCTCAGGCAATGCTGTAAATGTGTTGATTTTGCAATAGCTACAATTACATTAATGATAGAACATACAGGTGTTTTTATTTTCAGGCTCCTATGTGCCACATACTTAAGTAAACCTATGTATATTGGGCATCAAACTGTTCAGCAGACCTCAGGCATTCACAGTTAGGGTGTTTTATTTTGGTTCCTAATGAAACATGGGAGGTAAGATTCTGCAAAGTGCATGTTTTGATGTGATTTTTCAGAAAAGTCATTAAAAATGCCAAATTTAGGAAAGCTTTGCGACTTGGCATTTTGGAGAATACAGACATGTGCACCCATTTTGGATTCAGGGGCATTTGAAATTTCCAAAAATATTTGGCTTTCTGGGGTGAGTGTTTTTTTTGTAGTTTTACCTCCCATACAATGCTATAAATGTGTTGATTTTGCAATATTTGGAATTACAGAAACGACAGCTCGTATGGGGTGTATTCATTTTTGTTCATATTTAGGGGCACATTTATTACAGAGCAAATTGTGTTCTTCTGACTTATTTTCACTAAAGAGACGATTTGCAGTGACACTGCCCATTTACTAAAAGTCAAGTAACACACTTCGTTAGTGACTTACCTTGTCACCGGAGTACTTTTTTGTCATTTCACTAGGCAAATTTTTGCTCAGGCAAACGATCATAAATCCACTAATTTATCAAAGTGTGAAAATTTCAAAAACATTTTTTTAAAAAAAAAATTCATATTAGGAAAATATATAATTCAGCATAGGCAGCCGCACTCTGATCTGGATCTGTTAATTTGATGGTGGGTGCTGGATCAAAATTTGTTATCATAGAATTCCACAAAGAACCGCACTCCAACTTGTTCTGATAAATAAAGTCACATTTTATTGTATTCAATTTGCGTGTCCAACGTTTCAGCCCACCTTAGGGCCTTTGTCAAGGATAAACAAATGCAGTGATGTTAACATATTTGGAGTGGGGGTATAAATAAGTTAACATCACTGCATTTGTTTATCCTTGACAAAGGCCCTAAGGTGGGCCGAAACGTTGGACACGCAAATTGAATACAATAAAATGTGACTTTATTCATCAGAACAAGTTGGAGTGCGGTTATTTGTGGAATTATATATATATATATATATATATATATATATATATATAGTTTCTCGTTAAACTAAAATACCTTTCCCCTAGGAAAGGCCCCTAACGAGAAAGAGTGCAAAATGTTCAAAATGGTCTGGCAATAGAAGTACCCAATTGACCAAAGCAGCTCGGAGTGAAAGGGTTAAAGTTAAACTGTGCCAGAAAAATGTCCTGTTGTGGGAAACATCAGCTCTGTGTTCAAATCTTTTGTGTGTTCTGCACTCTAGTTCATTACAATGAACTTCCCTTTTTACTCTTGAAACAGTAAACCCTGGGTCAGTTTTGCAAGGAAAAAAGTTGTAACATTTTTAGTCTCACTCTAAAATTTCGCTTCTGCCCAAGTTTTTGATTGTTGGCAGTGCAGATAAATTGATTTTATAGGTTTTCACCATTTGATTGTCAGCTCTCTGAGAAAACCTGCCCCTGACTTTGCTCGAACTTTCATGCCGATTAGTTTTACATAGAAACAAGTCAGCCGTCTCTCAGTTCAGTTTAGCAGAGATACATTTCCCTGATATCAATCACTCTTAGATTGTCAGCTATGTGCTCTACTTAATTTTGCCTGGGAAAACGACACTTTGTTTTTATACTGTGCACTAGAAAAATTGTATTTAGTAATAGATTGTTAGCTCTTCTAGGAATTTTCCCTGTGCCTTCAGCCTCATTATTGCATTGCCAGTTCTGCCCTCAAATCAGCATTTCAATTCAAATGTCTGTTTGCTCTATCTATTGTGTGTTTGAAAGAGAACATTTAAAACAACACTCCACCTTATACTCGTGCTTGTAGATTGTTAGTTTTCCACTCAAATAAATATTTCTGTGTGTCCCTTTGACAGATCCTATGATTCTTTATTGCTCTCTTTTGCCTTGTATCACTGGGATTGTCAGGCCTGGCTAACTTTCATACCATGAACTCTCTCCTTGAAGCCATCCAATATGGTTTTACTCAGAATGTCCAACTGGCCAAGCCTTGAGTAACTTCTTCCCTGCACACGGCCAGTCATAAAGTCCATTACTTGTAATTCATAAAAATACAAATATACAAAATAATAAATACAATTGTTTTTTAACTTGTTAGTGGAACCCTGGTCACCTATGGGTTATTTGAACTGTTTCAGTGCTCATATCTGTGTGGCTTTTACTGTGGTGTAGAGGTGCATGGGGTATAGGGCAGGGCCTGTACTGGGGTCGGGTGAGCCTAGAAGCTTTGTTGTATGGGCCCTGTGATTTCTGAAGGTGTCCCTGATAGTGAATGCTCAGACCAACCTTCACTCTAGAGTTGACCAGCTTATCCAACCTGATATTCAGTAATTCTTTTTCAATACTAACACCATGAGGTAAAGCAAAAAGTATATCTTGTGTGGGATTTTTTTTCCTGCAGCAGCATTTACTTAGTATATCTCATCACTTTCTTATGTGGGATACAATATCAATGCTAAAAAGAAACCAATCAGGATTTATAATTTAATTTTTTAAACTACTGACCGACGAGGAGATTAGTTGCCCTGTGATTAAACCCCTCTAGGATGGATAAATAATCTCCTTGTCTGTTAGGCTCATAAAAAACATTATAATTAATAGGCTTTTTCTGGATCTATAAACTTATTATAATCCTACTATATATAATTATATTTAGTTATTTCTTGTTTATTCTTGTGTCTGTGTTTGAATGCTGATAAGTACCACTGTTAACACTTCCCATTTACATAGTTACATCATTCATTTGGTTTGAAAAAAGACCAAAGTCCATCACATTCAACCCACACTCACACCGACCCCGATTTAAGAACTTTCTTGACCATGTATGGCCATTCCATGTACATCTTCCTTATAGTAAATGCTCTGTAGAATTTATATAAACTTGGTCAAATGGGCGTGAAATTTGAAGCTCTCATACTAAGTGTGACATTGTGACAAGCTTCCAAAGATTCCAATGTTTTGTCTAATAAATAAATTACTTATTCTGAAGAACCTTCTTTGTCGTGGAGTCTTGTAAAATAATAAGGTTCTGGTAATCAAATTACCAACAGTCCTGCCTTATTGTGTCGGTCATGGTAGATTTATTTTCTCATCTCATTCATATTTTCTTGTAAGGCCAAATAAATATTCCCATGCAGTATAAATTATATAGATACCTATGCATATATACCTAGATTAAAATAAGCATCACATTTGTGACTATGATTTAGTAAACACAAGTACTAAGGGGTGCAGGGACATGCCCTTTAAAACTCTTGCAGAGGGTAACTTTGCCTGGTGTCCTGGTGATAAAACATCTAACACAAGGTGCACTGATGAATACAGTGTTGGGGGCACAGGCCAGTCCTGTCCTTATCACCTGTCCTAGGAGGTAAGTATAGGGCCCCCTAGTAGCCCAAAAGATTCACATCTGAATGATCCACATACAATAGGATGGGTAGGGGACAAGATAATCCTATGTGCCTCTCCACTCCTGCCCCTCATGAATAAAGTGCTACTGAATGTGATCAATGTATTTAGGGGTTGGTCACAGGTCTCTGTGCATCTCAGAATGCATAGATTGGTTGTAATTTAAATAGAGAGGTTGACAGGGTGCAAAAAAAATCCATATTGCATACTTTTTTGCTCCCGGCCTTCCATTTGGTAAATGGAAAGAAAAATGTCTATCATGTTGCTCTTAGATTGTCAGCTCATTGCGCAAAAACATCTGGAATATCTGTGAGATCTTATATACTGGTCAGGGAAAGTGATGTTTTGGCAAATTTATATTGTGAACTCTGCACTCCCTCTGCTTCAGTGCACTTCAATTTTTTTTCGCTAACACACAGAGATCATGCATCCACTTTTTTTTGCACTTTGTACGCTGACTTCTTCCCAGAATTCCTGCAGGTCTCTGAGATCAATTTCACTTTCAACTGTTCTACCTATGTTTGGCAGCAATGTATTCATAGGTGGGGGGAGAGGGAAGTATGTAGGCCACCCTCTAACGCTCCTCGCCACCCTAAGTTGCCCCTTTTCTAGACACACAAGATAGGACAGGAGTGGTCTGTAAAACATTAATAAAAATATACTTTTTCCCTCCTAGGCAATGCAAATGAACAATCACTCAATGATCACAGAGATTTTCCTTTTGGGATTTCAGCATCTCAACAATTTCAAGATCCTGATTTTTTCTTTGATTCTTTTAATTCACATATTGACCATCTATGGAAATATTCTTGTCATAGTATTGGTAACAATTAGCCGAAATCTTCATTCTCCCATGTTCTTCTTTCTCCAACAACTCTCCTTATCTGATCTCCTGCAGTCAATTGTTATTGTTCCTATTATGCTCAAAACTGTGATGAATGAAGGAGCTAAAATACCCCTTTTTGGCTGTATTACACAACTTTATATATTTGCTGTCACTGAAGCTTTACAGTGTCTCCTTCTAACTGTGATGTCCTATGACAGATATCTGGCCATCTGTAATCCTCTGTGTTATTCTTCAATA
Source organism: Xenopus laevis (assembly GCF_017654675.1). Classification (NCBI taxonomy): domain Eukaryota; kingdom Metazoa; phylum Chordata; class Amphibia; order Anura; family Pipidae; genus Xenopus; species Xenopus laevis. Next base: position 157,422,501 of record NC_054375.1, read on the forward strand.
ATGAACCACAGATTTTGTGTTAAATTAATTCTCATGTCATGGCTGCTTGCCCTTAGCTTTTCACTAGTTACTGTGATTACTGCAGCTACACAAGAGTTCTGCAACCAAAATACCATCAACCATTTCTTCTGTGATTATTTTCCTCTTCTGGAACTTTCTTGCTCAGACACCTCATTAGCTCGGATATTGGCAATCACATTATCTTTGACTATGTTACTTATCCCCTTCATGGTCATCACTGGATCCTATATCTGTATTGCCCATGAAATACTAAAGATAACGTCCAATATTGGGAGACAAAAAGCCTTCTCCACCTGCAGCTCCCACTTGGCTGTGGTCTCCATATTTTATGGGAGTTTGTTTGTTACTTATGTGGTTCCCACAAGAAACCAGTCACAGACCATTGGAAAACTTCTTTCTCTTTTATACACAGTAGTGACTCCTTTTATTAACCCAATGATTTACAGCTTGAGAAGTACAAATATGAAAAATGCTCTCAAAAATATTATACAATAAAGGATATTTTAACAAATATAAACCAGGATTTTGACTAATTATTTTATTCATTATATTGCCAATAAAGCAACATGTCATCAGTAATTATAATAAGCTTGTTCCATCTGCATATATTCATGTTTCACAGTGAAAAATTGTGTTTGAGTATGTAAATTTTACATTAAGTGTGCTGTGTAGGTTGGATTCATGGGCTTGTTAGGGGGCCATATTTGAGCGTTAAGGTGGCCATCAGGGAACATTTCATTTTCAATGTAGCCCCATATTGTGTTAGGCTCCCATTGAGACCAAGCCAGCAGTTGATGTAGATGGTATGCCTCATAATATTTTTGTACAAGTGGAACTCCAAGGTCCCCGTATCTTGTAGCGGTAGTCAATGTCAATTTAGATATTCTGTGTCATCTGTTTCCCCAAATAAACTTCTGAAAATAAGTTTGTATATCTGAATGTTTTTAGGGAAAATTAATGGGCAGGAAGGATGCTTATTTTCAATGCTGATATCCTTCCAAGCAAAGAAAGTGAAAATGTGCTTCAGTGTAGTAGAATGGTTTTGGTGTGTTTAAGTAGTAGCTCAAAGTTACAGTTGAATGCCTTATTATACAGTATGAAGAGGTGATTTTTGTTCCCAGGTAGGTTATTAAGTCTGATCTCCCATTGTATTTGGATTTGGATTGTAAGACTTCTAGAGTCACTTGAGGCAGTTGAACATGTAGGGCTTCCATTTTGTTAATATTGATCTTGTACCATGATAGAGAACTGTATTCCTCTAGTATGTATGAAAGGATGTAAAAGATAGCAAAGGGTTAGTTATAGTTAGTAATACATCATCAGTGAATAAAGAAACCTTGAACTGTTTGTTGGAGACATTTACCCCAATGATATCTATATTGTTTCTAATCAATGCTGCTAGGGACTCTAAGCTGGGAGCTGTCAAGGATTAGGTAGGGGGCGCTGTAGAGACTGAAGGGAAAGGGTGAGTCCTTGAGGCAGGAGCTGTATGTGCCTAGGGAACACTTGAAGGGAAAGCAGGAACAGGTTGATGAGGGCGAAGAGTCAGTCTGGATCAGGAGCAGAACAGGACGGAGAGGGCGAAGATCAGGACTAGACTGGACTAGGCAGGAAGAAGAGGGCGACGACTCAGAACAGGAACAGACTGGATGGGACAGGAGTGGAACAGGAACAGACTGGATGGGACAGGACGGAGCGGGCGTAGATCAGATCAAACTGGAGAAAGAGTGCAGAGGGAGACTAGAGCAGAAGGAGACTAGAGTGGATAGGGGGAGAGGTCTGGAACAGGATAGCAAGAGAGGACTGTAGCAAGATAGCAGAGGGAGACTGGAGCAGGATAGCAAGACAGGACTGGAGCGGATAGCAAGACAGGACTGGAGCGGATAGCAAGACAGGACTGGAGCAGATATCAAGACAGGAGGATTGGAGCGGATAGCAAGACAGGAGGACTGGAGCGGATAGCAAGACAGGAGGACTGGAGCGGATAACAAGACAGGAGGACTGGAGCGGATAGCAAGACAGGAGGACTGGAGCGGATAGCAAGACAGGAGGACTGGAGCGGATAGCAAGACAGGAGGACTGGAGCGGATAGCAAGACAGGAGGACTGGAGCGGATAGCAAGACAGGAGGACTGGAGCGGATAGCAAGAGAGGGGTACAAGGTACAAGGCAGGGACAGAAAGCAAGAATCAGGAACAAGCAAGGCAGGGTCAGATCAAGGTCTAGGCTGGGAAGGTACAAGATAAGGTAAAGCAAGACAAGGGTGTCACGTGAGATACCGTGAATAAACTCCAGCGAAACACAATTGCAGGATGAAAACAAAACAAACTTCTTTATTTTTAAAAGTTCAGGCCACTCTCCTCAACCGAAAATCCCAACTGGAAAATCCAAGCAACCCTCAGTCACCAACTGCTCCTTATTAGCACCTCTGATTGGTCAGTAAATAAAGTTGGCCCCTACTGGCTGTTGGGCTTCACAGACCCTGACAGAAGATACTGCAATATGGTCTGGCTCCTGACACAGGGTCCACGTCACATCACTCCCCCTTCCCAGAATTGGTGTTACCAGGTTTGCCCATTGTTGGGTAAAACCTTGGAACAGCAGCATTGGGTAAATCTCAATCCTCCTGTCGAGACAAGCCATCAGCATTGCCATGTAGCTTGCCACTGCGGTGTTGTATAGAGAAGGAATACTGCTGTAAAATCAGACTCCAACGAAGTAGTTTTCCATTATCTCCTGAAACTCGCTGCAACCAACTGAGGGGGTTATGGTCGGTCATCACTGTGAAGTCTCTGCCATACAGATAATGTTGTAGTTTTTTTAGGGCCCATACTATAGCAAGGCATTCCTTCTCCACCGTAGCATAGGCTATTTCTCTGGGTAATAACTTCCGACTCAAGTAGATTATAGGGTGTTCCTCCCCATGGTTGTCCACTTGAGATAACACAGCTCCTATTCCATAAGTAGATGCATCCGTCTGAACTATAAAACGTTTTGTAAAATCAGGAGTGGCCAGGACTGGGGTGCTTGATAGGGCAGATTTCAAGGTATTCATTGCTTCTTCACATTGAGGAGACCATAGGATAGTCTTCCCTCTCTTCTGACTGGTTAAATCTGTAAGGGGTTTAACAATGGAGCTATAGTTAGGTATGAATTTCCTATAGTAATTTGCAGTCCCTAAAAATGCCTGCACCTGCTTCTGAGTATGGGGAATGGGCCATTTGGTAATAGCCTCTACTTTAGCAGGATCGGGACGTAGTCGCCCCCCACCCACACAATGTCCTAGATAGGGCACCTCCGCCATGGCGAACTGGCACTTGTCTGGCCGTAACGTAAGACCAGCCTTTTGGATCTTAAATAAAACTTGCTGTAAGTGTTGAAGATGTTCCTCCCAAGTGTTACTGTAGACAGCAATATCATCCAAGTAAGCCTGAGCAAAGTTCTGGCAATCACTAAGAAGGTAGTTCACCAATCGCTGAAATGTTGCTGGTGCGTTCTTCATGCCAAATGGCATTACTTTAAATTGGTACAACCCAAATGGGGTTATAAAAGCTGATTTAACTTGTGCCTCAGGAGTCAAAGGTATTTGCCAGTAACCCCGACTGAGCTCTAGTGTAGTTAGGTAGCGGGCTCCCCCAAGGCGATCCAGAAGCTCATCTATCCTAGGCATTGGGTAAGCATCAGTCGTTGTGATAGAATTAAGTTTCCTGTAATCCACGCAGAATCTAATACTCCCATCTTTTTTGGGAACCAACACTACAGGGGCAGCCCATGGGCTGTGTGATGGCACTATAACCCCCATTTCCAGCATTTCATCAAGCTCTTTGCGAATTGTAACCCTCACTGATTCAGGTATACGATAGGCCTGGCAGCGGATTGGAGGATGATTTCTTGTAAGGACCCGGTGTTCTGTAAAATTAGTGTAGCCTGGGTTGGTTGAGAAGAGGCATTTGTATCTTAGCAAGAGTTCATGAAGTTGCTCCTGTTGGGGGGTGGATAGTTGCTTCCCCAATGTAACTTGTTGAAGAGTTGGTGACTGAGGGTTGCTTGGATTTTCCAGTTGGGATTTTCGGTTGAGGAGAGTGGCCTGAACTTTTAAAAATAAAGAAGTTTGTTTTGTTTTCATCCTGCAATTGTGTTTCGCTGGAGTTTATTCACGGTATCTCACGTGACAGAAAGTGGTGGCAGCGGTGGGATCTCTCTATAGATATCACTCACTTTCCCTCCCAATTTACCAGCAAGTATCTTCGTCCATTCTGCCTTAGGTACAGTGTAATCCTCGCACATAATCTCAAAGATGTGTAGGTACTTATCGATTCCTTCCTGGTAGTTATCAAAAGAGGGAAAGGCAGCATGGGTGAGCTTGACCACAGGTTTGAAATGCTCAGTATTGGGATGCTGCAGTTGTACTGTGTTCACAGCAGAAATGGGAACTCTCTTCATCTGTTCTTCCTGAATAGTCAATTCAAGCATCTTAAGACGTTCTGAACCAGTGAGATCAGACCCCAGAGCTGTAAGCCTTGACTGATACCTCACCATCGTGGGGTCATTGTCCACCTGACCCACTGCTGTCCCATACATTGACAGCTTATCCTCTGGTTCAGTAATGGTATCGACTAGTCCACTTACATGTGTCATCTGGGTTGAGGAAGGACCTGCCTGCTCCTCTGTCTGCTCCATCAATAAACTTGCCACATCTGTCAGTCCTGGCTGAGTGACCTTAGTGTGTTGGGCAATAAGAGATGCCATCTGCGCTTTAGTTCATTACTTTCGATTCCACGATTCTTACACAGACCTTTGAGAATAGGAAGACGAAGCTCAGCCAATTCATACTCCATTATATGTGGTTCTGGCAAAAGTCTCTGCATAAAACTATCCCACCGCTGCCACCACTTTCTGTCACGTGAGATACCGTGAATAAACTCCAGCGAAACACAATTGCAGGATGAAAACAAAACAAACTTCTTTATTTTTAAAAGTTCAGGCCACTCTCCTCAACCGAAAATCCCAACTGGAAAATCCAAGCAACCCTCAGTCACCAACTGCTCCTTATTAGCACCTCTGATTGGTCAGTAAATAAAGTTGGCCCCTACTGGCTGTTGGGCTTCACAGACCCTGACAGAAGATACTGCAATATGGTCTGGCTCCTGACACAGGGTCCACGTCACAAAGGGCAAGGAGGAATAAGGGAAAAGGGGCAAGAGCTAGAACTACCTAGTTAGGGGTGCTGCCGCAGTATTAGGGAGAAACAACGCAATGCTCTGGCAAGGAGTGTACTAAGTGCTGCCCTTAAATAGGGAAGCGTCAGCCCTGATTGGCTGATTAAACTAGGCAGCAGCTGGGTTGGGGCTGCAGAGGCCAAACAGGCTGCAGCTGAGCTGGGGCTGGAGAGGCCAATCAGGCGGCAGCTGGGCTGGGGCTGGAGAGACCAGGTTACACATAGCGAGCAACCCTACAGGCTGCTCACCTGGCCAAATGGTTAAGGTATCGAGACAGAAACCCAAAGGTCCTTGGCTTGAATCCCAGCAATACCTGACAGGAGCATACAATAAAGTGGAATGGGTGCATCCTTGCCTTGTTCCATGAGTGATTGAAATAGGTCTGTGGGCTTGGCCATGGAGTTTTAAGTAAGTTGCTGGGGTGTGATATAAGCTTTTTAATACTATTTTATATGAGCCAGATAAGTTTAGGTGTTGTAGGAGGGCAAATAAAAAGGGCCATCTTAAATGGTCAAACACTTTCTCATCATGAAGACTTAAAAGAAGCATTGGTTGATTCTGTCTTTGAGCAATTTCTTGGGTAAAACCCACTTGGTCCCTTAGAATTAAGCATGGATATAAGACAATTAGTGAACATTTTGTAGAAAAGTCCAAATTTAATAAAGGTAATAGGTCTGCAATTGGTGCATAATTTTGTGTCCTTTCCTTCCATAGGGATTAAAGATAGATGTAAAGTAAGGTTGGTATCGGGAATGGGTGTATCCTGGAGGTATTTGTTGAAAAAGAATGTGAGGAGTTATGGGATCATTAAGAGTTTGTCACATTCGGCACCCTATATCCACGTGTGCGCCATAGAGGAACCGGCAGAGCAAGGGAAAAGAGCAGCGCAGCGGGCGTCCATGCCGAAGGAGCGGCGTTGGACCCCGCTGCCCACTAGACCACCAGGGTAAGGTTCCCTTACAGAGCTTCAATTCAGATTCCAAGAATTTTGGTAGATTTGCCTCAGTTAAAAAGTTTGGGGAAAGATCTGTCTCTTTGTGTGCTGGTAGGTGTAGGTCTAGGTCTAAATTACAGAGCTGAAGCTAGAAATTGAGGAGAAATTGCCCTATTTGGTCAGGATTATAGGTTAGCTGGCCTGTAGGAGATTTAATTGTGACTATCTTTGTGGAGGCTTTTTGTTTCTTCAGCTTTCTCGCTAGAAGTGTATCTCCTTTCTTGTAATATTTTTGTGTTGTCCAGATCATGGCTTTTTCAACTTCCCTATATTTTGAAGCCTTTAGCATTGAACATTATAGGAGTGTTCTAATATGCAAAGTTGAGTTTGGATGTCATTATAAGTTAGAAGATACTGGGGCTCATAAATAAACACTGGACAAAATTGCACCCGTGAAATAACCCATAGCAATCAGTGATTAGCTTTTTTCAGCCAGCAATCTTCTGATTGGTTGCCATTTGTATTTTTCCCACTGTTTATAAATGACCCCCACTGTTTGCTTTTTTGGGCTGTCAGTGATAATAGAAGTACTATTAGTAGCCTTATGTACTTAGTTTACATGGTTTAGTTGAAGTTACTCTTTTAAGGCCAGTTCTATTTGTTTAACTGTGTCAGGATCATGAAGACTAGTCAAATTTCACCTCCAGTGCTGGTCTCTTAAAGGAGGTGTTGTTGGTTGGAGTTGTAGAATGTTAAATGAGCTGTTGAATGTTTAAGGTGTTGTGAGAGGTGTGATCTAGGGCTTGTCCATATTTTGTGAATAGGCCATATTGAAGTCCCCCCAACTATTAAGCAGGGATAAAAGATGTCTGAAAATGTTTTCAGGGTCTTACACAGGAATGCATTTTGCCTTTTGTTAGGTGAATATATGTTAAGTAAGCTTATTCGAATTCCTGTAAATGTAGTGAATAATATTAGATAATGGTCATCAAGGTCACTAATAACCTGATTTACAACTTTATGAATTAATATTGCTACCCAGCTGTTTTCTGTACATTTGAGGCATAATAGGCAGTTGGATAATATTTAGAACTCAATTTGTGGGGTTTATTTAAATCAAAATGAGTTTCTTAAACGAAGGCTATTTTTGCCTTTGAGAGTTTAAATTCCTTTAAAGTCAGATATCGTTAGGCTATGCTATTTAAACCTTTAACATTTAATGAAATTAACTTAATCATTATGAAATATTGAGTAGTGTACAGCTATTCTGGAAGAGGCAAGAAACTCTCTTAGCAATCTGTTATTGTCAATGAAAAGCATCATAGCAAGTAAGCAAAAGATAAACCATTTACCCATAAACATTGCATAGAATACATACAGTATTGTTCTTAAATGAGAATTCTTTAATGTTAGTAGATTTCAAAAACAAAAACATAATTAACTGTATATGATATTCAGTAGGTTGGTACGCACAAGGTCTACCTAGGGAGCAATGTCAAAGTCTGGAAAACAATAGTATTGGCTCAAATGAACCAGTCATTGATGAGCCAAAAAGAGAGTAAGCTTTGTGTGGTACAATTCAGAGTAGAAATGATAGAAATATATGAATATAGAAATTATGATGGACTGTATGGGATCTCTGGCCAGCAGAGCTAATATTTTGCCTGATTTGTCTCCCGTTCTCAATAGGTTTGCCCTAAGATATAGTAGGGATTTATTAACCAGCTCAGTTTGTGCTGTTTGGTTTGAGAGGTTAGCCAAGTAATACGAGTATTCTCATTTGGGTTCATGATATACAGATTTGCGTTATTTGATACTGTTTGGGTAAGTGTGGATATGTCAGTATTGGGCATTGAGATGATTAATATGGGAGATGCATTCTCCCCTAATAAATGCTTTCAAGGCATCCCACACATAGCACTGTCAGCTGACTGTTCATTGATACAGAGAAAGTTATGTTGTTTACTATAGTGGTATGGTTAACTCAGTATTGACTTTACTGTATCTCCACACTTTGTTGGAAGGGTCATCATTTAAAATGATGCCAGCAAGAATTGGCGACAGATCTGATATGCCCTTCATTAGGGGGTAGATTTATCAAGGGTCGAATTTCGAAGTAAAAAATGCTTCAAAATTCGACCAACAAATCGAAATACTTTGAATTCAAATATCGAACTTTTTTCATCGAATTTGGGTATTCTGCGGTCAAAGTAAAATCATTCGATCGAACAATTAAATCCTTTGAATCGTGTAATTCGAACGATTTTATCGTACGATCGAACGATTTTACTTCGACTTCAAAAAACGTAGAAAAATGCTGTAGAAGGTCCCTTATAGGCTAACATAGCACTTCGGCAGGTTTAATTTGGCAAAGTATTGAAGTCAAAGTTTTTAAAAGAGACAGTGAATGATCGAAAATTCTAACTATTTTACTTCGAATCGAATTCGAAGTAAATTCGAAGTCGTAGTATCCTATCAGATGGTTGAAGTATCCAAAAAATTACTTGGAATTTCGAATTTTTTTACTTTGAAAATTCCCTCAAATTCACTTCGACCCTTGATAAATCTGCCCCTAGTTGTTGTATCTCCAAAACCCTTGGTTTACCTCTGGGGAGCCCAGTGCCATATCTATATGAGAAAGGGTCATGTGTGCTTGATTATTATAGCAGGTGTATTGAATGGCATCAGGGTAAGTCATTTAAGCCACTTGAGGAGACAGCCTGGTATAGGGAGTCTATCTCTGGATTTATTCAAAACAGCATTAAAATCACCCATGATGAGAAGGGGAGCAGCAGGTAGGCTGATGATTTTGTTCATAACAGTATATAGTATCTTATCTGAGAACGGTGGGGGTATATATACACAATGTTAACAACATTGTTGACAATGTTAATTAGTCACCCCATTACTGAGGCTTGTATAATTATAAATCTACCCTCTGGGTCTGTTATCAGATGTGCCAAGCTAAATAGACAGTTTCTGCTAATCAGGATTATTTATATGCATATTTTCTGTTAATCCAATAAACTGCTGAAATACTACTGTTTCCATAAGGAATGTTATATATTAAAAGGAAGTTGCTACTTTGAAAGCTCAGCCAATGATAAACAAAACTCCAAAGAATTGAGAGGGGTTCCCAAACTTTTTCAGATGACTGTACATGAGTTGCTCCATTTCCCAGCAGCTCCTTCAACTACTACTACTGTTAAAAGCATCAACTATATATCAAATATATCAAAGTTTCAAAAGTCAGCAATCTGATGTACAGAATTTACATTAGTGAAAATATATTTAATTTTAAAGTGCATTTACACATAAAAATTGCAAAATTAGAAACTAAATTGATAAAGTAATTATTTTCAAAATAGAAAATTGAAAGTGTAAAATATCTGAAAATTTAAACAAAAACAATAGTTTAGCGAGTAACCCACTCAGTATGTGATGTTATAACAGATGATTTTTAGTATTGTACTGTATGTATAATAAAGTTATAGTAAGTTTTATTTTCATTTTGACTTTGACATTGGCTTTACTCTATGGACCTTATTATTCCAGCCTCAATAGGCCTCAGCAGATTTCTCCATAGACTTAGTGACTGTGTAAGTTGGTGCATCTAGTAAATAAAAGGAGACAAGTTTAACACCTCCCAGTCAGTAGCCGGTGCCATTCTGATAGGAACAAATCAGGTCAGTACATTATTGCTAAATCTTCTGAGAGGTGTTTTATAGGAAGAAATGTCTAGGGTTGGACTTGCAGGAATGTCTGTTACAATGTAGAGCAGGTTGGTCTGATGCTTCTTCTTTCTTGTGATTTTAACTCATCTGGAGTATGGGGGCAGTTTTGGACTCCAGTCCTTAAGAGGGATATAAATGAGCTGGAGAGAGTGCAGAGACTAAGTGCAACTAAACTGGTTAGAGGGAGGGAAGAGTTAAATTACGAGGGGAGACTGACAAGGTTGGGGTTGTTTTCTCTGCAAAAAAAACACTTGCTAATGAATATGTTTACTCTTTACAAGTACATTAGAGGGCATTATAGACTGATATAGACTGATAGCGAGGGACCTTTTTTTACCCCATAAATGAACTCGCACCAGAGGTTCCCACCTTAATTTATCCTTAACTTCCAAATTTTTCACTTTTCTCTCATGCTGTGAGTTGGGATGGGCGAATTGTTTCGCCTTGTTACGCCGAAAAAATGACGCCCATAGACTTGTATGGCGTTGTGCGTCCAAAAAAAAGACGCGTGTCAAAATAAATTCGCGCACGACAATTTTTTTTTTGACGCCCATAGACTTTAATGGGCAGCGGCGACATTTCGCCGGCGGCAAATTTTTGTCGAAACGAAATGGGTCAAATTCACCCATCCCTAGCTGTGAGATTTCCCCTGCTCTAATTGGCTGATTCAAACAATGTTCTGTATTTCTGCTGCATATTGTTCCCTCTTCCCCAGCCAGTCTGTTAATTCCAACTCATTTCTTTCCTCTCACCGGCTATTCACTGCTCCTACTTCCCACTGTTCTCAGGTTCCTCACACTTCTATTAACTCTGGGTTTAATGGGAGGTTTCTTACAAGGGAGGCTTCATGGGCTAATGTTTTGGTTGAGCTCAGTCTGATCTTCTAACCTGAGTCTGCACTAGATTTGCTCTGATATTTACACTGAAAGCTCTAATACACCCAGTTCTGCTGCCATTGGCATCTGAGCAGGGGACATTTCACTGGTCTCTCCAACATGTACCTGAACTGATCTCCCCTCCTATCTGTCTCTATCTTCTGTATTTGTATAACTATGGGGTGTAATATAGAGTTTATGTTACAACCTCTGCCCCAGGTCTGTGCTGCAGATAATATATCCCCCTGTCTGTGCTCTTATATTGGCATGTGTGGGCTCCACTTACTTCTACAGTTACAATGATGCTCTGCCCTCACTGTTAGATTGCCAGCTCTGTGCTCAAGCCAAAAGTGAAAGAATAATTCACAGTTGCCTTTGCTATTACTCTGGAAAGATTGGCTTACTTGACCTTTAGGCCAGTCATTGGATCACATAAGTTCCCTGTGCAGATCCATAAAACACAAGGATGTGGCCCTTGACTCAAAAGAGTTTAAATCCAACCCAACCAATATGTGGGAGATGTCTGATCAGGGAAAGTGATGTTTAGGCACATTTATATTGTGAGCTCTGCACTCCCTCTGCCTTTAGTGTTGGGAAGTAATTATTGTCCCTGACTTTGCTCAGCATTTCATTCCAAATAGTTTTACCTAGAAACAAGTCCCACTACCTGTGTTTTTGCATATCAGCCGGCTCTCAGGTCAAAGATACATTTATCTGATATCACTTTTTGATTGTCAGCCATGTGCTCTACTTAATTTTGCCTGGAAAACAACACTTATTTTTTATAGTGTGCTCTAGAAAAATATTGTAATGAGTAAAAGATTGTTAGCTTTTCTAGGAAATTTCCCTGTGCCTTCAGCTTCATTAACTGCATTGTCATTTCTACTTTCAAATCAGAATTTCAACTAAAATGTCTGTTTGCTTTTTCTATTGTGTGTTTAAAAATAACAGCTCCCTTAATTTGTGCTTTTGGCAGGAAGATTGGCAGGTTTTCACTCAAATCAATTTTGCTGTGTGTCCCTTTGATGGTCCCTACTGATTCTTTATTGCTCTCTACTGCCTTGTATCACTGGGATTGTCAGGCCTGGCTAGCTTTCATACCATGACCTTGCTCCTTGAACCCATCCAATATGGTTTTACTCAGAATTTCCAACTGGCCAAACCTTGAGTAACTTCTTGTCTTCACATGGCCAGTCATAAAGTCCATTACTCGTAATTCATAAATATACAAATATACAAAATAATACATAAAACATCAGTTTCTTTTTTATATACTTCTCATGAGGACTTTGGGGGTATTATCATGGATTGGAACCTGATTCTCTCATAATCATTTGGGGTCTTTCTTGTATTTTTTTATATACTCTACTTATATAGCCCTTATATAGCACCAACATTTATCATTGTTTATTGTAATTGTTTTAACTTTATATTCAGTTTCTACAGACTCTGCCTACTTAATGTTAAAGAAACTGATTTTTGCAAAACATATTGCTTTATATTTGGAAATATTTATGTTCTGTCATCACTATATGTCAGAATAAATTGAAAACAACTGAACTAAAAAAAGTGTTAGGAAGGTTAGCAACCCCTTTGTGATGCACCTGTTTCGGAATCATTTTCCTTTAGAATGAATATCAAGAAGCAATATTCAAACATAAAATGCTCAGACCAACCTACACTCTGGAGTTGACCAGCTCATCCAACCTGATATAATTCTTTTTAAATACTAACAAATACTAATACAAATACTAATGAAGTCAAGCAAAAAGTATATAGTGTGGTGGAAATTTTTTACTGCAGCAGCATTTTCTCAGTATACTGTTCCCCTTCCTCATGTGATCTATCGCTAACATTCTTTGTTTATTTAAACTTTCCCTTGAACTGTTGCAACTGCTTGAAATGCATAACAGGATGTCACCCAGTGATACTAAAACAACTCAATGAATAAAATTCATAGAATTAGTAAAATGGTGATAGATAATACAGGGAAGAAGTGAAAAAGTTTAATTTGTTCTGGAAGCATATAATTCCAAGCAAATAATTATTATTGTTTCAGTTTGATTGGTAAATTGTAGACCATATGTACGTTTTCTCTTCTAGGCAATGCAAATGAACAATCACTCAATGGTCTCAGAGATTTTCCTTTTGGGATTTCAACATCTCAACAATTTCAAGATCCTGATTTTTTCTTTGATTCTTTTGATTCACATATTGACCATCTATGAAAATGCCCTTGTCATAGTATTGGTAACAATTAGCCAAAATCTTCATTCTCCCATGTTCTTCTTTCTCCAACAACTCTCCTTATCTGATCTCCTGCAGTCCATGCTTATTGTTCCCATCCTGCTCAAAACTGTGATAAATGAAGGAGCTAAAATACCCCTTATTGGCTGTATTGCACAACTTTATATATTTGCTGTAACAGAAGGTTTACAGTGTCTCCTTCTAACTGTGATGTCCTATGACAGATATCTGGCCATCTGCAATCCTCTGTGTTATTCTTCAATAATGAACCACAGATTTTGTGTTAAATTAATTGTCATGTCATGGCTGCTTGCCCTTAGCCTCATATCAGTTACTGTGATTACTGCAGCTACACAAGAGTTCTGTAACCAAAATACCATCAACCATTTCTTCTGTGATTATTTTCCTCTCCTGGAACTTTCCTGCTCAGACACCTCATTAGTTCAGATATTGGCAATCGCATTATCTTTGACTATGTTACTTATCCCCTTCATGGTCATCACTGGATCCTATATCTGTATTGCCCATGAAATCCTAAAGATAACGTCCAATATTGGGAGACAAAAAGCCTTCTCCACCTGCAGCTCCCACTTGGCTGTGGTCTCCATATTTTATGGGAGTCTCTTTGTTACTTATGTGGTTCCCACAAGAAACCAGTCACAGACCATTGGAAAAATTCTTTCACTTTTATACACAGTAGTGACTCCTTTTATTAACCCAATGATTTACAGCTTGAGAAGTACAGATATGAAAAAAGCTCTTGAAAATATTATACAATAAAGGATATTTTACCAAATGTAAACCAGGATTTTTAGCAATTCTATTATTCAGTATATTGTCAATAAAGCAAAATGTCATTAGTAAATATGTTTGTGTCATATGCATATATTTCACAATGAGAGCTGCCATACTATTCTATCCATTAAAATTGTGCCAGTCTCTATATTTTCTTTCAGTCAGGTTTGTACCTCCTGTACAGAGTTAATAATCTGATATAAAGGGATACCTGGTAAATTGCTGATCTACACAAATATTTCATCCTAACTGTGGTTGTTTATTTCTGACTGTTAGGAGACCACAAAATCCTGAGCATCATCATGCATTACTGCTTATATATAAGTGCTGGTGGCAAATTTGTAAATTAATGGACAAGCAACCATAACTATTTTTTAAAATTAAACTCTTAAGATCTTTTATAATCTAATTACAGATATTTACATTTCTGAGAATCAAGTGTACCTTAGCTTTGCTGTTTGAAAACAACCCACAATCCTAACACCAAGGGGCAACTGTGAATAAAGTGCTTTATCTCACTCTGCATCACATTCTGCTTAAGTGTCCTGATGAAATGTCACATATTGGTATTTGGTGGAGAGGTTGGGTGGTACAGTAAACCAAGGCAAGTTAACACTGTTAAAATTACTGTTAATGCTTAGGCACTTCTACATACAATCTCACTGATGTAGTGATGTCAGGTCTTGCAACTGCAGCAATGTAAATATTATTCTTGAATCTAAAAAAGTTTTCCTATGGCTTATTTAATTGGTTTTGCATTATTATATCACGTTTTGTGTATTTTGCGATTAAGAAGAAAACTGCCATCTTCTTTTCTTCCATACAAATCCATAAAAATGTCTTCTGATATAGAAAGTTGCTTTAAATGTTTCAGAAATACTTATGAATATATTCACATTTAGGTTTTTTGCAGTGTGTTTTCTTAAATTCATAAAAACTGCAAATAAGAATTTAAAAATCAAATCTTCCCCTTAAAGGAGAAGGAAAGGCACAATTCATGCTCTACCTCCTTCTAAAGTACTCACATTGATGACCTTGATCGGTATATTTTCTGCTCACCATTGCAAATACAAAAGCCGAAAATAATGGTTGATGTTCCGCGCTGCTTCTGTACAACGTGGCGGCCATCTTACTAAAGAATTAGCCTCTACATCAGTAATGCGCATGCGCGAAAAAAGGAGGAAAAAAATAAGGAGAAAGGCTGCGCCTCTGAGACATGCGCATTAAACAAGAATTGAGCCCAACGCGTCTCAAGGTTGCCTTAGGCAGCAGGGAGGAAGCTGCCTTGAAAATTAATGATGTCACCCGAGTCCAACGCTACATTCTCTGCGGAGAGCTGTTCCTTTTTCTAGACACCAGGGAGAAAGCATTTGCTACGCTATGTAAGTTATGAGTCCAGCAGACTTATGATACTTAAGTTTAACCTTTAGTTCTCCTTTAATCACCTTTTTAGCCACCTTTATCCATTTATTGGTTTCCTCTTCTGGAAGTTGAGATATGTCTTCCAAAACTGTAGGTTCACATAATCAAGTTGTATTTCATTTATTTGAAAAACCAGCAGGTGGTTTGAGCACCTGTTTCTGTGTCACAGCATGAACATTTCTGCTCTGATCAGTGTCAATCTCAATCGTTTGTTCTGGTGATGTACATGTTACTTGTTTAGTTCTGTTCTTAGTTCAAGTGAAGTCATTGCGTCATCTCTTAAGCCTTCAATAAATGTAACCCTGTTGTCACCTCCTTGTCTATGTTTGGATCCAGAATTCTATATCCTTAGGAGTTTTCACCATATACAACTAGTAAACCGTCAGCTACTCAATTTTATAGCTTACTGTATAACTCTTCTGAAATGTAAACCAAGCCTTTATACACAAATAATCTCATGGTTTCACATCTGGTTTCTCATCATGCCATGAAGTTTTTGTCAGTTTCAGAGTATCTGTTTTGTAGGTTCAATAAGTAGCTGTTATTTCTGCTTCACCCCAATATTTCTCAGATAGTCAGGAGTAAGCCAACAGACGTCTGGTCTGGTGCTCTATCCTGTGTTGTTTATCTGTTCCAAACCCTGAAAATAAGCATCTGTCACTTGTCATATGGTTTGTTGGTCCTGATTGTATGTATAAGTTCTGGGTTGGATGAGTGTTTGTTACTTTAAAGGAAAACTAAACCCCCAAAATGAATACTTAAGGAACAGATAGTTTATATCATATTAAGAGGCACATTAAAGAATCTTACCAAACTGTTCTCTATAAAGTAAGTAAATATTACCCTTTTACTGTACATCTCTTGCCTTGAACCACCATTTTGTGATGGTCTGTGTGCTGCCTCAGAGATCACCTGACCAGAAATACTGCAGCTCTAACTGTATCAGGAAGAAGTGTGGAAGCAAAAGAGAACTCTGTCTGTTAATTGGCTCATGTGACCTAGCATGTATGGTTTGTTTGGCTTGTTTGTGTGCACTGTGAATTCTATGATCCCAGGGAGTGGTCCTTATTTTTTAAAATGGCAATTTTCTATTTATGATTACCCAATGGCACATACTACTAAAAAAGTATATTATTATACAAATGGTTTATTTACATGAAGCAGGGTTTTTACATATGAACTGTTTTATGCAATATCTTTTTTTAGCGACCTACATTGTTCAGGGGGGTATAGTTTTCCTTTAAAGGTTCCGTGTAGTGATGAGCAAAATTTTTCAACAAGTTTTGATGTGAAAATGATGCCAGTAGACTCCAATTGGTGAAAAAAATGGCTGTGCATCAAAAAAATATTGTTGCGTGTCAAAGAATAAAATGGGTCAGTGTCACAGGTTCTGTGACACTGATCTCCATAATGGTTATTCAATGTAGTTTTGAGTGTTTGTCTAGAGCTTCTTGAAAATGTTGTCCATTGCACTGCTTTCCATATTAAACAGTTTTTCTTTAAATGTCCTGGTTTCTTATACCTGAAGCATATTCTATTGTCTTTCCTATGTTTCTTTGTATTGTGACCTTAAGGACAGCCTCACTATTGCTTGCTCGTTTCTCTGATTGTATTCATCTATGTGTATATTATCAGTTCAGTGTCAGGCCTAGTCTTTAGAGCATTAACCAGTTACCTGTACAAATCTTATATTTATAAACACCACAGTTCAATATTCATAATGGATCATTATGGTATGTGATGAGAGATACAGTAAATTAAAAAGTAGAGTAGAGATGCATAGTAAGTTGAAGATTTAGGAATTCATGTAGTAGTCTGAATGTGTTCTACTACCAGCTTCCACCTATAATGCCCAAATAACCCCTAGTTGTTTATGAAGTGTTTATTCTGCTCTCCCACTCCCATTTTAGTCTCCATTGTTAGGATCTCTTTGGAGACCGGTTGCATTTCTTCCACTGATCCACCTGCATGAGCCACAGAAGGCAGTGCAGAGTTATCTTTGCTCTGACAAGAGTCTTCTATGATGCTGCCTCAGTGTTGGTTTAAACTGATTCATGGCCCTGTCCAACTGTGGCAATAGCTCATTAAGTGGATATTCAAGCTCACTTCCCAGACTCCCCGATGCTGGATCATTGGCCTTTCTGCAGACTCCAAGTCCTGAGTTCCTAAACATCTTGTCTTAATTGCAATGTAAGGTATCCTAAACTCAGAACTAACTTCAAGGACCCGGCCACGGACATTTTTCTGCCTATAGCAGCCACCTTTGGCTTCGGGAGGAGCACTCCACCAGGCCTTAATGTGAGAGGACCAAGGAGAGAGAGACAGGCAGACTAGGGAATGCTTTTCTGTTCTTGTTAATTAAACATTTGTTTGAAGTACACCGCATGTGTCAAGTACTATTATTTTCCCAATGGGAGGGTACTAGGCTCTTAAAAAGAATCTGTAGCCAGGAATGACATGACACTGAAGAAAGAGCCTGAAATCATACAACTTCTATAACTGAGCATAAAGACTTCAGGTGAAAAACTCCAGAAATAAGTTTACAGGGATAAGAATAATCCTATAGCATAGGCTCTATACTCCAGCTAGAAATGGTAGCCTAGCATCAAAGTGAGGAAAAGGCGAATCCAATAACAGCTTCACATTTCCAAAAGAGAGAGATAGGGATGAAGACAAGCCTGCACATGGCAAACTCAACAGTTTGAAATACCTACTCTCCTACTCACCAGAAGGCCTCCATCACATGTATTACTAGCTTCAGTGCAGATTGCAAGGTGCCTGTAAGAAACACTTGGTAGGAGTGAGAACCACAAACATACCCTTTGTATGTGTGGCCTGTTTAGACTATTACAAAAAGTGCAGGGCATAAAATTCACAATGAGGCGCACTTGAGACATGTACTATAACACCTAATATCTGATTATCTAGCAGTTAGATCTGCTCTAACAGAAAAACAATCCCAGAGAACAGGGACAAGGGCACCGGAGACCTACTTGGGGTGAGAATTACTTACACCGTGTAAGATCCCGTCAATGGAAACACTGGTACCAACCTCCTAATCCAGAAGATAATGCCAGTGGAGACCAGAGCAATTACCTAAAGAATAAAACCCTGGTGGAATGACAGAACATAGCCTTGTGAGACAGATAGAACTGGTTACCCTTAAAGGTTTTCAGATCTAAAAATAGAATATCCCATAACTGGACTGATCATAAGGATGTTCCAGTAAGCATGAGAAAGGCTTCTGACCCACCAGACTAGAGATCTACTTTGTCAGATGAACAAAACTTACTGGGACAGAGGAACAAGACCTCCTGGGTCAGATGGGTCCTGGGTCAGATGAACGAGACCTACCGGGTCAGGTGAACGAAACCTACCGCGTCAGATACTGGGTCAGGTGAACTAGACCTACTGGCTCAAGTGAACTAGACACACTTGGACAAATTTCAGTACAGCTTGCTTACATTTACCTCAAATTATCCAACAAAATTAAATCCAAAAGACTGATAGAAGTAGGAGAAGCATTATTCTACTGCTTTGAGATACTCTTTAAAGACAGTCTCTAAGATATTATGTCCTGAGGCAATAGAATGGGTAGAACCCATAGGTATGTAACTGTGAGGAATGGTTGCTAGGGTAATTTGGACCCTAGCAACCAGATTGATGAACCTGCAAACTGGAGAGCTGCTGAATAAAAAGCTAATTAACTCAAAAATCACAAATAATAAAAAATAAAAACCAATTGCTAATTGATTATCACTCTCTGCATCATACTAAACTTCCACTCAAAGGTGAACAATCCCTTTAAATGAACCCTATTGAAAACATATACTGCTACATCCAGGATGAGGGTAACTGTAGAAATGGAGGACCTTATTAGCCTCACCTGCCCACCCTTCATACAGAGCTTCCAAATGCAGTAGCAATGTATTCATGGAGGGGCCACAGGTCTTTATACTCTATAACAGAGTGTAGAGATGTTCAGCAAGTCAAAGATATAGGAAGTCATTGTGAAAAGTGCAAAAATGTCAGATTGCACTTGTTTTTTGCACTTCTCACCCTGCCCCTATTTCCCAGGCTGCACTGGCTGCTTGTGAGAGTTTGCACTGCCTGTGTTACTAGATAGACATCTCTGTGCTTTGTACTGTAACAATTAATCTGTTCTTGTCTGGGTAGCCTGCTAAGGTGTGGGTTCCTTTAACAGCCTGGTACAAAGTAAAGATGCCACACTTGCTGTATTTATAATGAGAGTGAATGCAAAACTCTCTGTTTTACTATAACATGTCAATGAAAAACAAGCAAATACAAAGAATGTCAGCAATGAGCAAAGTAAAAAATTAACCATTTATTAACCCCCATGGTGCAGTACATATACATGAGAGTTCAGGTCTGCTTGTTGGTGCCACTTATGTGTAATCACTGGTGTTGCATTCATGAATTCCAGTATATTTGTAATTTCTTAATGTGTATCCATATGTAATGATGGGCAAATTTCTCCCGTTTGCTTTGCAAAATCGTAAAATTAGAAAGTTCACGAAAAAATAGTGAAATTCGAACGTTTCCACGAAAAAAACCTGAAATTTGAACATTTCACTAAACAATAGTACAATTCGAACAGTTTCACAAAAAAATCAAGAAATTCGAACATTTTCATTAAAATTTGAGCAAGTCGAACGTTTTCACAATAGAATAGAGCAATTCGAACGTTTTCACAAAAAAATCTAGCAAATTGAATCTTTTTCACGAAAAAAATTGAGGAATTCGAATGTTTTAAAAAAGAAATCGGAAAAATCGGAAATTGACGCCATGAATTTTCAACAGGGAATTTTCGCAGGAGATTCGCAAATTTATTCACCGGCGACAAAACGAGGAAATTTGCTGCAAATTCGCCCATCACTATCCATATGATATTCCCAGGGACTGCAGTGTCCAGTAGTTAGTCCTGGTGCTCCTTGTGGGTAGAATTGGACCAGTAACTAAACCCATGTGACTGACTCTAATGAGTCCTGGGGAATCTGGGGCTCTAACTGACTCTGCTCAGAGGAATGCCCTCACCAATGAACCTTCTTCTTCTTGTGGAACAATTCCCTGAGTCCCTAACTGGGCTCTAGATCTGCAGAAGCTACAGTGAAGGCCTACTGGAACAGGAACATAAGAAGTCTAAATTGCAAGGAGAATGAATTCCTTTCCTGACTGACATTCACTTAAACTAAGTGGAACCAGCAGTTGGTGCAGTCTTTCCTGCACTTTCTCAACTCCCAGGGAATCTTTCTCATATCTCCCAGCATTTGGAAAATACAAAGAGGCACAGAATTGGGTGGTATGCTCTCTGTCTCCCCCTGCTGGTTCCGATCTGTGCCTAGCCACTCATTGTCTTCCTGTCTTGCCTTCCTCTTCCCAGCATCCCTCAAAGTCACATGGCAACAGTCTAATGCTGCCATCTACAGGCCAGAGGCGACCTTTGTATCTTCCTCATTTGTATTTGTATTACATTACTTTTCAGGGCAAAACAACTTCCCCAGGTCTGTGCTGCAGAAAATATATCTCGCTGTCTGTGCTCTTATATTGTCATGTGTGGGTTCCATGGAAATTGTGTCTAAAATTGTGTCCAAACTGAGGTTTTGCAAATAGCACAAATAAGCACTCGCTCCAAATCTCCCCCTAATTGGCCTTCAGGCTGGGCCCCCTTAGCTCATAACAAGATTACAGATATATAGAAACATTGGGGTGTCACCCTGCTATAGTTCCAGGGGTACCCAGGGTACAAATAAACACTCACCCCAAATCTCCCCCTAACTGACCTTCAGACTGGGCCCCCTTAGCTCATAACAAGGTTACAGATATATAGAAACATTGGGGTGTCACACTGCTATAGTTCCAGGGGTACCCAGGGTACAAATAAACACTCATCCCAAATCTCCCCCTAACTGACCTTCAGACTGGGCCCACTTAGCTCATAACAAGGTTACAGATATATAGAAACATTGGGGTGTCACCCTGCTATAGTTCCAGGGGTACCCAGGGCACAAATAAGCACTCACCCCAAATCTCCCCCTAACTGACCTTCAGACTGGGCCCCCTTAGCTCATAACAAGGTTACAGATATATAGAAACATTGGGGTGTCACCCTGCTATAGTTCCAGGGGTACCCAGGGTACAAATAAACACTCACCCCAAATCTCCCCCTAACTGACCTTCAGACTGGGCCCACTTAGCTCACAATAAAGTCACAGACAATCCAATTGCAGTAATTTATGATTTGTTGGGTTCCGGGCTAATTTTTTTTAAAAATGAAAATTATCTGAAAATTCAAACAAAAACAATAGTTTAGCAAATAACCAACTCAGTTTGGGATGTTATAACAGATGATTTTAAGCATTATATGTATAATAAAGTTATAGGAATTTTTATTTTCATATTGACTTTGACATTGACTTTACTCTATGGACCTTATTATTCCAGCCTCAATAGGCCTCAGCAGATTTCTCCATAGACTTAGTGACTGTGTAAGTTGGTGCATCTAGTAAATAAAAGGAGACAAGTTTAACACCTCCCAGTCAGTAGCCGGTGCCATTCTGATAGGAACAAATCAGGTCAGTACATTATTGACAAATCTTCTAAGAGATGTTTTATAGGAAGAAATGTCTAGGGCTGGACTTGCACAAATGTCTGTTACAATGCAGGTTGGTCTTATGCTTCTTCTTTCTTGTGATTTTAACTCATCTGGAGTATGGGGGCAGTTTTGGACTCCAGTCCTTAAGAGGGATATAAATGAGCTGGAGAGAGTGCAGAGACTAAGTGCAACTAAACTGGTTAGAGGGAGGGAAGAGTTAAATTATGAGGGGAGACTGACAAGGTTGGGGTTGTTTTCTCTGGAAAAAAGGCGCTTGTGAGGGGACATGATTAGACTTTACAATTACATTAGAGGACATTATAGAAAGATAGTGAGGACCTTTTTTCCCAATAAAATGGACTCATCACACCAGAGGTTCCCACCTTAATTTATCCCTAATTTCCAAATATTTCACTTTTCTCTCATATTTGCTGTTTATATATCTTACTGTTTATTCGTGAGTTCCTCGACCCAATATTATTATTTCTCCAGATGCAACCACCACACACATGCTGTGAGATTTCCCCTGCTCTAATTGGCTGATTCAAACAGTGCACTACTAGCACAAATAGTTGGGTTGTCCTCAGTAGGAAAAAATGTTCTGCATTTCTGCTGTACAGTATATTGTTCCCTCTTCCCCAGCCAGTCTGCTAATGTCAACTCATTTCTTTCCTCTCAATGGCTACTCCTCCTTCTCCTACTTCCCACTGTTCTCAGGTTCCTTACACTTGTTTGGGTTTAATATGATGTTTTTTACAAGGACAGCTTCATGGGCTAATGTTTTGGTTGAGCTCAGTCTGATCTTCTAACCTGAGTCTGCACTAGATTTGCTCTGATATTTACACTGAAAGCTCTAATACACCCAGTTCTGCTGCCATTGGCATCTGAGCAGGGGACATTTCACTGGTCTCTCCAACATGTACCTGAACTGATCTCCCCTCCTATCTGTCTCTATCTTCTGTATTTGTATAACTATGGGGTGTAATATAGAGTTTATGTGTTGCACTTTTACACCTTAAACAGAATCTCTTTCTCTATAACTCTTCCCATAATCTTACCCATAAGTATCATTATATATATCCTGGTATCTATTTCAGACATACACTTGTCAATCCATTTTTTTTGCCTCCAGAATTACCTTTTTCCATACTTTCATTATCATCTCTGCATTCTAAACATATTTCCTCTATCGCTTAGGCTGTCAGCTCCATGATCCTTGTCCTTTTACTATTGCTATGCACTTTGGTTACTAGAGAGACATCTCTGTGCTTTATACTTTTCAGGGCAAATCTCAGCCCCAGGTCTGTGCTGCAGATAATATATCTTCCTGTGCTCTTATATTGTCATGTGTGGGCTCCACTTACTTCTACAGTTACCATTATGCTCTGCCTTTACTATTAGATTGCCAGCTCTGTGCTCAAGCCAATAGTGAAATAATAATGTACATTTAAATTTGCTATTTCCCTGGATAGATCGGCTTACTTGACCTTTCGACCAGTTATTGGATCACATAAGTTCCCTGCGCAGATCCATTAAACACAAGGATGTGGCCATTGGCTCAAAAGAGTTTATATCCAACCCAACCAATTTGTGGGAGATCTCATATTCTGATCAGGGAAAATTATTTTTAGGCACATTTATATTGTGAGCTCTGCACTCCCTCTGCCTTTAGTGTTGAGAAGCAATGTTAACTGGAATATTATCAGCTCAGTGGTCAGTTTGAGAAAGATTTGGAAAGACAATGTTCCAGCTCTGTTTAGGGTAATGTTCCTTTGCTATTACCACATTTCCCTGTTCTGCTGTCAGAGAGCTTTTAGAGTGTATGCTTCCCTGGCAAGACAGTGTGTTCAACTGTCACCTTTATGTTCCAGAATCTTAAACCAATATCACATCCCCCCACAATCACTCAAAAATCAAATAGGGTGTGCATTTGCTCTTAGATTGTCAGCTCCTATTTCAAATACTAATGATTACTGATAAGTTAACCCATCTCTAACTGTGAAGCCTGCTACCCAGTAAAGCGCTTCTGTGTGCAACGCCAGTGCAGGGGGCCTGATGCACCCCCAACCTCCTAGGAAATGACCTACAGGGGCTGTCACATCCATCCTGTGAAATGATCATCACAGGAACCAACATTTAAAGCAAAAATTTCACAGTTACTCACCAACGACATGGACCCTCAACATTGCCAAGGACCCTCCTGCATGCAGAAATGCTAAGTGCCTTTTCCTTACACATTTACACACACACACTACACATTTTACTCATATTTTTGTTTTTCTGCCTTTTATTCTTTTGTGCCCTCTTGCACATATTTACACACTCACATACTCATATACACACCTCTGCACACATTGTTGATTTCATAGTGTGACTACTGGATCAAGTATTCTGACTGCTAATTATACCGTCAGATCAGTTATTTCTTTTTTTTTCATTGATTTGCCTAATTTTATTTGATTGTTGTGACTTTAATGCAGTTTTCTGCTTGCATTGTGGTTCGTTACATATTTGTTTTTGATCATCTATTTGCAGTTTTATAGTTTAGAGTAGAAAGACTTTTTTAGCAAATTTCTTTAGAATGTGTACTTTCAAAAAATATATGGTTTGCAGGGGTTTTGTACAGTTATGGTACATTATATGCTTTGTTCAAAGAAGTGAATTGGCAGCTGCATTAATTCATATGTATTAATTTCATTTGGGGTTCGTTCATGCCACCTGCTTTGGTATATCTATGCATATTGGGCATCAAAATGTTCAGTAGACCTATGGCGTTCATATTTAGGGTGGCTAATTGCAAATATATTTAGGCAATTTTAAGAAATGTTATAAAAAACACTGCCTTTAGCAAAGCTTTGCAGTTTGGTCATTTGGAGTAGAAAGAAAAACTTATCCATTTTGGATTCATGAAAATGTGTACTTTACAAAAATATATGGTTTTCAAGGGTCACCATACATTTTTTATAGCTTTTACCACACATAAAACTGGCAGTGTGTTTATAAATTAGGGTAAATGTAAGCCATCAAAGAAGTATTCACAAAGTAAACTTTGGGGTACTTACATGCCATGTTAAATCTATGTATATTGGGTAGCGAACTGTTCATTGGAGCCCTGGCATTCACATGCATTGTGTTTTATCTGGTTTGACAAAATGGCAAAGGAAAGCTTTGCGGTTTTGGAGTAAACAGACATAGTTTTCAAACAAAGCTTGATAAAGCGCCGGGACAGGCTCGAAACATTGCTGTGAATGTTGCCCTACTACTGAAAAATAAAGGCTTTAATGAAATTTTGGAGTGCTGCCCATTTCAGATTGTAAACAGATATAAATACTCATTTTGGATACAGAGGAATACGTACTTTACAAAATATATGACTTTCGGGGACGAGCTTTCTTTTTGTAACTTTACCCCTCATAAAATGCAATAAATGTGTTGATTTTGCAGTAGCAGTATCACCAAATTTAGGAAAGCTTTACGGCTTGCTACTTTTAAGTAGAAAGACATATTTACTCATTTTGGATTCAGGGGGATATGTATTTGGCTTTGTTGTGGGAAACATCAGCTGTGTGCTCTAGTCTTTTGTGTTTTCTGCACTCCGAGGGGCAAATTCACTAATGGACAAAGCGCCTAACGCTAGTGTTAATTCGCTAGCGTAGCGCATTTTCGTTAATTCGCCGATTCACTTACGGACACTGGCGTAAATTCGCTAGTGTTACTTCGCACCCTTACGCCTGGCGAATTTGCGCAATGGACATAACTACGCAAATTCACTGACGCGCGCATTTTTCTGAATGCTACCTTTTACGCTAGACTTCCTTCGCCACCTCAGACCAGGCGAAGTGCAATAGAGTAGATAGGGATTGCTTCAAAAAAAGTTCAAATTTTTTCAAAGTCCCAAAAAGGCGTTTTTTCTTTTTTTATGGGTAATAGGTTGAAAAAGATCGAATTTTTTTTTGGGGCTCCCCTCCTTCCCCCCTACATTTCCTAACTCATGGCACCTTAACTATACAGTGGGCACATGTGTAGGGCAAAATAAAAATATTATTTGATGTTTTGAAGGTTTCCCAGGCTTGTGTAGTGCTGCTACGTATACTTCCATTGTAAATTCAATTTGGCGCCGTATGCAAATTGAGCATCGCTAGCGTAACTTCGCTTTGCATGGCGAATTAACGCTAGTGCAACTTCGCAACCTTTCGTTTCCCCTGAGCGCAACTTCGGATTTTAGTGAATTTGCGTAGCGCTGGCGAAAATTCACCTGGCGAAGTGCGGCGAAGCGGACGCTGGCACAACTATGAATCTTAGTGAATTTGCCCCCAGGTCTTTACAATAAACTTCCCTTTTAAACTCTTTACTGTTTAAACCCTGGGTCAGTTTTGCAAAGAAAAAAATGATTAGATTCTTAGTTTCACACCCAATTTTTGAATGTCAGCCATGTGCTCTACCAGTAACATAACTAGAGGGGGGAGGTTCCTGGTGTGGGACACGCAGACGGCCCCCTGCCCACTCCGTACGTGATTTTTGGCCCAGAAACAGCGGCACACGAGCTGCCGGGGGACCCCTGAGGGGGTGCAGACCCTGGCCCAATTGCACCCCCTGCTCCCCCGGTAGTTCTACCACAGTGCTCTACTTAATTTTGCCTGGAAAACAACACTTGGTTTTTATAGTGTGCTCTAGAAAAAAATGTAATGAGTAATAGATTGTTAGCTTTTCTAGGAAATTTCCGTGTGCTTTCAGCTTCATTAACTGCATTTCCAGTTCTGTCCTTCTGCATCAGCATTTCAATTAAAATGCCTGTTTGCTTCTTCTATTGTGTGTTTCAAAATAACTACCCCCTTTACTTGTGATTGTAAATTGTCGGGTTTTCACTCAAATCAATTTTGCCGTGTATCTCTATAAAGCTTTCTTGCCATGAACTCCTTGAAGCCATCCAATATGGTTTTACTCAGAATGTCCACCTGGCCAAACCTTGAGTAACTTCTTTCTTGCACACGGCAATTACTCGTAATTCATGAACATACAAATATACAAAAATAATACATAAAAACATCAGTAACGTTTTCACTAGTGATATTCATGTGATATTATTCATTTTCTATTTATTTATCATTCTTATTGATATTTTATTGATGGAAAGTGCTATTTCTTCAGTCCCGTGTGCCACTTTACTGACCCTTGTTGGGTCTAAAAATAAAAAAGGAATAAAAATTAGGAAAGGCTAAAAATAAATAAAGTTCTAATCATTGCCCATAAAATGTACATATACATACCATGAGTAATTTTTCCTACAATTAGTCAGTTATTCTGAAGGTGGAATTGGTGTTATAATAAGCTTTCAGCTGTTCTGCAAAGTATACCTCTGCTGCAGTTCATAAATTCTTCTATTCAGGGCACACTCGCGCGCAGTTAGTTTCGGAGGTGCCCTATACATGCGCACAACTTCCAAAGCTTTGCCCAGTATATAGACCTCTCTGCCCACACCTGCTCTAGCTCAAGCACCTGTAGGATTACTGCTGTCCCATTGCCATGGAGACGCTCCGAAGTTAAGATCCGTTTTGAAGCTACTGTGCTCACTTGCTTTCTCCTCAGTGTATCAGGGAGTGAAGGAGCAGTACACAGAGATACATCAGCTGCGTTCAGGTCTGCCTGTATGAAAACAGCATTCAATTTAGAAACTGATGTGGTGGGGTCAAATTCTGGTGAGAGCGCAGTAGCATTACAGTGGAGGAAGGGAAGTGACATGCACAGAGGAATATGGCGGCAGCAAACTTTTAAATAGTGGGAATTTTTTAACTAATAATGTGTGAGAATGGTAATGATTTGAAAGTTAATCAGGCAGCGTTTCAGGAGAGGGGGTTAAGATGAACATCTGAGAGGGGTTTATTTTTAAAGCTTTCCTTCTCCTTTGAGAATATCTGTTACAATGCAGGTTGGTCTTATGCTTCTTCTTTCATGTGATTCTTACCCATCTGGAGTATGGGGGGCAGTTTTGGACTCCAGTCCTTAAGAGGGATATAAATGAGCTGGAGAGAGTGCAGAGACTAAGTGCAACTAAACTGGTTAGAGGGAGGGAAGAGTTAAATTATGAGGGGAGACTGTCAAGGTTGGGATTGTTTCTCTTTAGAAAAGACAATTGCAAGGGGACATGATTACACTTTATAAGTACATTAGAGGATATTATAGACAGACAGATTTTTTATTCCCATAAAGAGGATCAGCACAATAGAGTCTACCCGTTTACATTAGAGTAACAAAAATGTAATTTAAAGCAGTGTATATATATATATATATATATATATATATATATATATATATATATATATGTTGGTGTGAGTGTGTGTGTATGTATGTATGGGCATTGGGGTTTATTTGGCGGTGTTCAACTTGATGGACTTTGGTCTTTTTCAATCTAACTTAACTATGGGCATTTCCAGTAGATAGAGATCATGCCTGTGAAATATTATAAGCGCTAGTGATGGGCGAATTTATTCGCCAGGAGCGAATTCGCAGCAAATTTGCGCGATTCGCCATCAGCGAATAAATTTGCGAAACGCCCGCGAAAATTAGTCCGAAAAAATTTGCTGGCATCAAAAAAAAATTTTGCCGGCGTGAAAAAACGGGCGGCGGCGTCAAAAACGCCGTTTCGCAAATTTTTCACCGTTTCGCGAATTTCGCCCATCACTAATAAGATCATGTCTCCTAGTGTTTCTTTTTAACTTGGTTCTGTGTTACTGGAGATTAGAAGTCAAAATCTAGCGCACATTAAAAAACTGTAAACTGGTTTAAACTGGTATGGATTATCTAGGATTCTAGGAATAATAATATATACACATAGGTTAAATAACATAAAATCTGTTTCTTTAAACACTAAAACATGATTATTTAACCAACAATGAATCTGTGTATTTTATGCTTACTGTAGAATAAATGGAATAGACTGTGAAGTTTTTCTGCCATTATGACACGGTCAGTATATCAAACCCCAAGTACTTGCAGTCGAAGCCTTGAAAATTGTATTTCCTCAGAGAAGGAAGTTTATTTTTATAACAAGCACAAATATGGAAGCATCCATCAGCTCATGAACATGAGTATTTATACCATATAGTTAACAACATTATCATAATTGTAATTCCTTGGTCTTTTGATTTATTTGTCACTATGATCTGAATTCAAATATCAAATCATATTAATTTAGGTATGTAAGGATTTTTAATAATTAGTTGATTACACCTACAGTGATTTTCCCTTCATTTCCAACTGCCATAAACGTATTTTTCTAGTTCAGATATAGATATGATGTTTCTGTACCCACTAAATTTAAATTGATGTAAGGATATATATGTACCTCTGTGAGACTTGATGGGGTTGCTTTGAAGACTATCCCTGCATTATAATCTATAGGTTTTGTTGGGATTTGCGGAGGACTTGTAAATGAATGAGATGAATAGGTGAGGGCCTGGAAGAAAAATCAGCAATAAGAACAAGAAAACAATTGAAGCCTCACAAATCAACAGTTTTTGATATTGGACAGTGACTCTGACAACCAGGTTCCAGGTTGGAAACCAGCAGAATAGAAAGGTTCATAATTCAAAGACCATGGAGATAACAAAGGCCAGATGCAAAGGTGATTGTAGCAGATCTATCAATAACATACTTTAAGTTAATTTAAACTTCTCCTTGATTGTATAATGATATTAATGCATAACAAGTGCAAAGGATGTCACCCAGTAATACTGACACAACTCCATGATTATAATTAATAGAATTTGTAAAATAGTGATAGATAATACAGTGAGGAAGTGAAAATGTTTCATTTGTTCCAGAATAATATAATTGCAAGCAAATAATTATTACTATTAACTGGAGTTCCAATTGGTAAATTGTAAACCTCAATAAAAATTTACTTTTTCCCTTCTAGGCAATGCAAATGAACAATCACTCAATGGTCACAGAGATTTTCCTTTTGGGATTTCAACATCTCAACAATTTCAAGATCCTGATTTTTTCTTTGATTCTTTTGATTCACATATTGACCATCTATGAAAATGTCCTTGTCATAGTATTGGTAACAATTAGCCAAACTCTTCATTCTCCCATGTTCTTCTTTCTCCAACAACTCTCCTTATCTGATCTCCTGCAGTCCATGGTTATTGTTCCCATCCTGCTCAAAACTGTGATAAATGAAGGATCTAAAATATCCCTTATTGGCTGTATTACACAACTTTATATATTTGGTGTCACTGAAGCTTTACAGAGTTTCCTTCTGTGTATGATGTCTTATGACAGATATCTGGCCATCTGTAATCCTCTGTGTTATTCTTCAATAATGAACCACAGATTTTGTGTTAAATTAATTCTTATTTCATGGCAGCTTGCCCTTAGCTTTATACCAGTTACTGTGATTACTGCAGCTACACAAGAGTTCTGCAACCAAAATACCATCAACCATTTCTTCTGTGATTACTTTCCTCTTCTGGAAGTTTCCTGCTCAGACACTTCATTAGCATGGATATTAACAATCATATTATCTTTCCCTTTGTTACTTATTCCCTTCATGTTCATCAGTGGATCCTATATCAGTATTGCCCATGAAATCCTAAAGATAACGTCCAATATTGGGAGACAAAAAGCCTTCTCCACCTGCAGCTCCCACTTGGCTGTGGTCTCCATATTTTATGGGAGTCTCATTGTTACTTATGTGGTTCCCACAAGAAACCAGTCACAGACCATTGGAAAACTTCTTTCACTTTTATACACAGTAGTGACTCCTTTTATTAACCCAATGATTTACAGCTTGAGAAGTACAGATATGAAAAATGCTCTTGGAAATATTATACAATAAAATATATTTTACCAAATGTAAACCAGGATCTTGACTAATTCTGTTACTCAGTATATTGTCAATAAAACAAAATGTCATTAGTAATTATAATAAGTTTGTTTTATCTGTATATTCATGTTTCACAGTGAGAGTTGACATACTATTCTCTATGAGACTTTCAATTTAAACTGTGCCAGTCTCTAGATTGTTTTTCAGTCAGGTTTGTACCTCCTGTACAGACTTTATTTTCTGATATACAGGGATACCTGGTACATTGCTGATCTACACAAACATTTCATCCTAACTGTGTTTGTTTATTTATGTGTGTTAGGAGGCAGCAAATTCCTGATCATCGTCATCATGCATAACTGCTGGTACTGTATATCAGTGCTGGTGATAAATTTGTGAATTACAAACAAGTAACAAGTAACCCTAACAATTTTTTTAAAGGGGACCCGTCATAAGTCAAGCAAAATGAACTTTCATTACAATATATAAATTATCTGAATCTTGTTTCCTTCAGTCTTGGAATTGATAATTATAACAAGTAGGCAGGAGCCATTTTGTGGACACTGTTATTAAGACAAGTCTTGTATCATCTCAGAATCTTGTTTGTGCACCAGAATGGGGGACCTGATGTCCATCCCCATGTCCTGGTTACACAATTAAATGGTAAAGAGAACTGGGGGGAATGTGGGGAGAGCAGTGACATGTATGGAAAGTGAAAGTAATTGTCTGCCCCACCTTTATGTCTAAGGCATAGAGGAGGGGCAGACACTATTTGATTGACAGCTAAGATTTTTAAATGATCTTACAACAGCTATTACTGCTTTAATAAAAAATAGAAATAGGCTTTCATGTTTAATTTGGAAAGAACTTCTATTATAAAGATTTCTGTGTCTGCGTGACAGGTCCACTTTAATAAATATTTAATAATATAATAGATATTTCCATTTCTGTGGGTCAATTTAACCTCAACTTTTGAAAACAACCCACAATCCTACAACCAAGGGGCACCTGTGAATAAAGTGCTGTGTCTCACTCTGTACCAAATTCTGCTCAAGTGTCATGATGAAATGACAAATATTGGTATTTGGTGGAGAGGTTGGGTGCTACAGTAAACCAAGGCAAGTTGACACTGTTAAAGTAACTGTGAAATGCGATTAGGCAACTTTCTCCATAAAAAGCCCACTGCTGTATTGATGTCAGGTCTTGCAACTGCAGAAATATAAATATGATTCTTGAATCTAAAACGTTTAACTATGGCTGGGTTATTTAGTTTTTGCATCATTATATCACTTGTTGTGTATTTTGTGTATAAAAACTACCATCTTCTTTATTTTCAATCTGCATAGAAATCCATAAAACTCTTCTGCCAACTCACTGTGTAAGAAAACCGTTGTGATACCAAATTGCTTCAATTATTTCAGAAAATACTTGTGAATAATTTGACATTTGGGTTTTTTGCAGTGTTTTTTCTTGAATTCATAAAAACCACAAACCTGAAATTATAGATTAAAAAATATGCCCCTTAATCTGCTCTTCAGGAACCTTTATCCATTTATTGGCTTCCTCTTATGGAAGTTAAGAGATATCTTTCTAACCTGTAGGTTCATATATACAAGGTGCATTTATTTTATTTAATTCAGTGTCAATCTCAATAATTTGTTCTGGTGATGTACGTTACCTGTTTAGTTCTGTTCTTATTTCAAGTAAAGTCATTACATCATATCATAAGCCTTCAACAAAGGTTATCCTGTTGTCACCTCATTGTCTTCCTTTAAATTCAGAAGCCTATATCCTTAGAAGTTTTCACCACATACAACTAGAAAACCTTCAACTACTCAATTTTATAGCTGACTGCATAACTCTTCTGAAATATAAACAAAAAATGTACACCCAAATAGTCTCATGGTTTCACACCTAGTTCATAGGGAGTTGTCAGAATGCAATCTGTTTTGTAGGTACAGTAAGTAGTCACTATTTCTGCTTCACCCCATTATTTTTTGGTTGTTCTGGAGTCAGTCCTCATACATCTGATTATTTTGATGAGGGTTCTATTTTTCTTTTTAGCCTCTCCATTCTGTTCTGGTGCATATTTAACTGTCTTCTGATGCTCTATCCCATGTCGTTTTAAGAACTTCTTTACTCTGTGGCCAGTGAATTCACCTCCATTATTACTTCTAAACACAGGCTATTACAGCTTCTATGGAGGCATGCCTCTGAAGAAGCCAGGTGATTGGCGAAACGCATAAGGCAAGACGTGACATCACATCTGTAAAGCATGAAGCACCACGTAGAGTATTTTATATAAAATCCAGTATCGAATAGCCCTTATGCCTAAATCATGTTTAATAGAAGAGTATAAAGCAATGACATACATAGAGAACCGCTTATATGATGGTTTCCACTGCACCCTGCTCAATTTGTTAATACACAGTGGTATATCTCAAGTACGTATGAAGTTTCACCACCAGGGGCACCAATAATTCATCCATATATCTAGACAGGCCTTCATTAAGGGACCCTATACCAGCTACTATGGGGCGGCCTTTCACTTCATCCAGGGATTTGTGAACCTTAGGTAGTATATGAAATATAGGTATAACCAGAGTTTTAACCAATAGAAACTCAAACTCAGTTTTATTAATAACTCCATCATCTAGAGCTGTATCTAATAGGTTCTCCAACTCCCTCTGAAAACGAAGTGTAGGGTCAGACTGTAATGGAGTATAGACTGTCCCATCCAATAACTGTCTAAGGACCTCTGCCAAATATTTTTCTTGATCCAATACAACAACAGCCCCCCCCCCCCTTATCGGCCTGTTTAATCACCACCTTTTTGTTCTTACTAAGTTCCTGTAAAGCCCGATATTCTCCTCTCGTAAGGTTGGATGGTTTGACCCTTCCACCTTGTATAGATCCTAGTGATTCAATCTCCTCCTGTACTAGTTTATGGAAGAGTTCAATATAGTGGCCCTTAGATTGTACAGGGTAAAATATTGATTTACATTTCAAATCAGTGTGTTTCACATTACTCTCCCCACCCACAGTATTGGTCCCTTCCATATACAAGTCCTCAAGAGTATACAAGGTACAGGTTTCCTGGAAATCAAACACCTGCAGAGGTTCTAATGTCTCCAATCCTAAAGAAAGAGGGGCTCAATCGGTGACAAACATGTTTATATCATCTGTTGTATGGGTAGCACTCAGGGTTCCCATCCCCACATTTCTCACACCGGACCCCTGCAAAGAAAAATGCCTTTTCAGTGTCAATGATTGAGTAAATTTGTTTAAGTCCAGAATAGTATGAAATTTATCAAAATCCAATTCGGGGACAAAATTAAGCCCCTTTGACAAAAGGAATAGTTCATCCTGGAATAACTCAGTTTGTGAGAGATTAATCACATTATCAGTTACCATTCTAGGTGGTGTCTGTAATCCCAATTGGGATAATACTTCTCTGTCTAGGGTCTCGGTACCTCCCCTGGTATCTATGGAGAAAGAGGACTGGGTATACATTACCAATGAGTCACCTGCCCACCTCTTCTGGGGCCCCTGGGGTATCCGGTGACCACCCGACCGGCGTGACATCACATCAGACTCACAGGGAGAGCCACGGGGGAGCTACATATGCCGGCTGGGCCCCTCCATAGAAGCCATAATAGCCTGTGCAACACAGATGCTGATACTTCAAAACAAATATGAGTGCAAACTTATTTTTAAAGTATATATTTTTAATAAATGGTACTATACTATTTTGGATTTATATCTTTCTATATTGGGATTCGTGGAACTGAGCTAAAAGGAGAGGAAGGATCTGCTAATACTATGGGCAATATACCTTAATTAAGGCTTTTTAGGTATTTTAGCCACATGGTGGATACAACTACTTGGATATAAAGGGATCTTTCTTGTGCATGCTTTCAACAGCAGTTGCCTGCGCCTTTAAGTCACAATGAGTCACCCTCCATAGAAATGGAGCCTGTTGGACGTTGGACGGCGGGTGTCCCTGCCAAGGGGGCGGCAGGCGTCCCTGCCATCCCCCCAATAGACTACCAGGGTGAGTTGTAACCACTGGACCCCCAGGTCTCTCAGGAAACTTTAGGTGGAACTGTCTCCTGAGGCTGTTAGCCCTGATGTCACTAACTGGAACCAAAGAGTTCTCCTTAGGGCCGTACCCTTCCATTTAACTAAATACTGGAGCTTACCTCGCACAAGTCGAGAATTGAGGAGCTCTTGGACTTCAAATTCAGACTGACCTTCAACCAACACTGGGGGAGAAATAAACAGCTGACGAACCTGTGAAGCTGGCTTTAAAAGAGACACATGAAATGAGTTAGAGTTTTTAAAATTGACAGGTAGTTTGAGGCAAACAGAAGAAGGATTATTTATTTCAACAATGGGATATGGACCAATGAACCTAGGTCCCAATTTGAGAGAGGGAATCTTAAGCATGATGTTTTTTGTAGATACAGAGGGGCAAATTCACTAACAATCGTAGTTTCGCCAGGCGCAACTTCGCCGCGCTTCGCCGCACTTCACTGCACTTTGCCAGGCGTAGTTTCGCCAGCGCTCCGCAAATTCACTAAAATCCGAAGTTGCGCTAGCATTGATTCGCTATGTAAAGCGAAGTTACGCTAGCGAAGGCTAATTTGCATACGGCGCCAAATTCAAATTTCAATGGAGGAATACGTATCAGCACTACAAATGCCAAGAAAACCTTCAAATCATCAAATAAAATTTTTATTTTGCCCTACACATGTGCCTACTCTCTAGGTAAGTTGCCATGAGTCAGGAAATGTAGGGGGGAAGGAGGGGAGCCCTAAAAAATTTTTCGATCTTTTTCAGCCTATCACCCATAATGTAGAAAACGCCAGCATTTTTTGGGACTTAGAAAAAATTTTGACTTTTTTTGAAACAATCCCTATCTACTCTATTGCGCTTCGCCAGGTCTGAGGTGGCGAAGGAAGTCTAGCGTAAAAGGTAGCATTCAGTACACTGCGCAAGTTAGTGAATTTGCGTAGTTACGTCGCTAGCGAAAATTCGCCTGGCGTAAGGGTGCGAAGTAACACTAGCGTTCGTTAGTGAATTTGCGCAGTAACGAAAATACCAAACGCTAGCGAATTAACGCTAGCGTTCCGCGCTTTGGCGCTTAGTGAATTTGCCCCAGAGTCTCCTACCTGGTATTTGGGTGCCTCTCTACGAGACCTGTCGGCTGCTCATTTCTGAGCGGCTGTAGCTGCAGAAAGAGTGTCATGCACCCCAGACCAAATTTTTGTAAACTGTTTAACAGAAGAATTAACAGGGGGTACAGGGGACGATAAACCAGAAAAAGAAAATGCTTGGGGATGTAAACCATTATATACAATAAAGAATGGAGATTCACCAGTTGAAGAATGGGTTGCATTATTGTAAGCAAATTCTGCCCAGGGTAATAGTTCAGTCCATGAGGACTGGTTGTCTGACAAGTAACACCTCAAAAATTGTTCAAGGGACTGGTTAACCCTTTCGGTTTGACCATTGTTTTGCGGGTGATAAGCAGTAGAAAATGACAACTCAATCCTCACCAAGGAGCAGAATGCCCTCCAAAATTTTGAAACAAATTGTACCCCTCTATCAGAAACAATATTAACAGGAAAACCATGTAACTTAAAAATATTAGAAATTAATAACTCGGCCAATGTTTTGGCAGAAGGGAGGTGTGGGAGGGAAATGAAGTGGCTCATTTTGCTGAACCTATCCACCACCACCCATATCACAGTTTTCCCCTGAGAAGGGGGAAAATCAACTATGAAATCCATCGAAAGATGGGACCATGGTTAATCAGGAATGGGTAGTGGCCTCAACAAACCCTGAGCAAAATTCGTAGAGCATTTAGACCTCTGACAGACTGGGCAAGAACTAACAACATTTTTATTGTCTTGCTTAAATGAAGGCCACCAAACATTGCGGGATAAAAGAGACACTGTTTTGGCGATGCCAGGGTGTCCTGCCATTTTGGAATTGTGAACCTCACCCAGATCCTGTTCCCTAAGATCCTCAGGTACAAATAATCTCCCAGGGGGAGTTTGTACAGGAGGGGAAGACTGAGCTGAGGATAATAGTGTGGCAAGGTCTGATCCCAGAGCTGCCACAATTAATTCACTAGGAATGATGGGGATGCACTCACTAGATTCGGGCGAATTACATTCAAAATTCCTAGAGAGTGCATCCGCCTTAGTGTTCTTGGAACCAGGCCTGTAGGTAAGGGAAAAATTAAACCGGGTGAAAAATACAGCCCATCTGGCCAACCTAGGATTCAACTGCTTGGCAGACTCAATGTATAACAAATTTTTGTGGTCAGTGAAGACTGTTATCAAATGTTTAGCCCCCTCCAACAGATGTCGCCATTCCTCAAAGGCCCACTTAACAGCCAACAATTCTCTATTCCCGATATCATAATTAGCCTCAGCAGGTCAAAAATTTTTAGAGAAAAATGCACAAGGGTGTACCTTGTTGGTTGCTGGATGCCTTTGAGAAAGGACTGCCCCCACCCCAACCTCTGAGGCATCAACCTCAACAATGAATGGAAGAGTGGTGCCAGGGTGATGAAGAATGGGGGCAGATACAAACACCTTTTTGATTTGTTTGAAGACTTGAATAGCATTGGGGGGCAGATACTCAGATCTGCAACTTTTTTAGTTAAATCAGTGATAGGGGCCACTATCCAAGAAAAGTTTTTAATAAATTGGCGGTAGTAGTTAATAAACCCTAAGAACCTTTGGGTTGCCCGCAAAGAAAGAGTTGAATTTTCTGAGACAACAACCTGACATAAAGAATTTACATAAGTGAAAAGAAATTCATATTCATTCAAAAAAAACATTCATACAAAAAAGTAAAAAACTAGAAACTAAATGAAAGTATTTCTAAAAAAAAGAAAATTGAAATGTTCGAAAACTCGAACACTATAGTTTAGTGAGTAATCAAATCAATTCTGATTTTATGATTGGTTCAGATGATTCTAGCATTATGGGGCCGATTCACTAAGGGTCGAATTAACCCTCGATATTCGACTAGGAATTAAAATCCTTCGACTTCGAATATCGAAGGAATATCCTTCGATCAAAAATATCCTTCCCCATAGGCCAACATTGACTTCGGTAGCTTTTAGAACTAGGGGGTCGAAGTTTTTTTTAAAGAGACAGTACTTCGACTATCGAATGGTCGAATAGTCGAACGATTTTTAGTTCGAATCATTCGATTCAAAGTCGAAGTCGTAGTCGAAGGTTGAAGTAGCCCATTCGATGGTCGAAGTAGCCCAAAAAAAACTTCGAAATTCGAAGTTTTTTAACTTCGAATCCTTCACTCGAAGTTAGTGAATCGGCCCCTAAATGTATAATAAAGCTTTGACATTGGTTTTACTCTATGGACCTTATTATTCCAGCCTCAATAGGCCTCAGCAGATTTCTCCATAGACTTAGTGACTGTGTAAGTTGGTGCATCTAGTAAATAAAAGGAGACAAGTTTAACACCTCCCAGTCAGTAGCCGGTGCCATTCTGATAGGAGCAAATCAGGTCAGTACATTATTGCTAAATCCTGTTACTGGGAAATGTTTCATAGGAAGAAATGTCTAGGGTTGTATTGTCCGTTACAATATAGAGCAGGTTGGTCTGATGCTTCTTCTTTCTTGTGATTCCAACAAATCGCTGCTTCTAATCTGTACTTTACTTCCATATTCAGAACATCCTTAGCTATTAAATCCAAACCCTCACTATTATAAAAATGCACTAAACTGCAGTGGGTGTTTAATAAATCAGGTAATTTTTCTCTTACAGCTATTTATATATTTAACTTTTTATTTGTGAGCTCCTCAACCTAACTTTATTATTTCTCCAGATACAACACCACACATTCATCCTGTGAGTCACTGACTGATTTGCCCTGCTCTAATTGGCTGATTCAAACAATGCAGTCGGCTGCAGTAGGAATAAAATAGACTAAAATCCTGTTCTGTACATGAAACAGCTCTTAACATGTTCTGTATTTCTGCTGCATATTGTTCCCTCTTCCCCAGCCAGTCTGTTAATTCCAACTCATTTCTTTCCTCTCACCGGCTATTCACTGCTCCTACTTCCCACTGTTCTCAGGTTCCTCACACTTCTATTAACTCTGGGTTTAATGGGAGGTTTCTTACAAGGGAGGCTTCATGGGCTAATGTTTTGGTTGAGCTCAGTCTGATCTTCTAACCTGAGTCTGCACTAGATTTGCTCTGATATTTACACTGAAAGCTCTAATACACCCAGTTCTGCTGCCATTGGCATCTGAGCAGGGGACATTTCACTGGTCTCTCCAACATGTACCTGAACTGATCTCCCCTCCTATCTGTCTCTATCTTCTGTATTTGTATAACTATGGGGTGTAATAAAGAGTTTATATGTTGCACTTTTACACCATAAACAGTGTTTCTGTCTCTTTAACTCTTCCTATAATTTCACCATCATTATATCTTTTCTGGTATCTATTTCAGACAAGCACTTGTATATAGCCCCATGACTTTGAAAGGAGCATGACTATGATATTACTCTAAGATTGTCAGCTCAGTGCTCAAAAATTCCTCAGTCTTTGATCCTAAACTGTTGGTCCTAGAATTCTGTACTTTGACACTTTCATTGTCATCTCTGCATTATAAATATATTTCCGATATCACTCTTAGATTGTAAGCTCCGTGCTCCCAGTGCTTTTGCTATTGCCGCAAGCTTCTGTTAGCTCCATAGATTCAAAAGGAGCATTACTATGATATTACTCTCAGATTGTCAGCTAAGCACTCAAAAGCCAAATAAAAATTTCTCAGACATCTCTGTGTTTTTTATAGTTTTCAAATCTCTGTCCCAGGTGTGTGCTGCAGATAATATATCTCCCTGTCTGTGCTTTATATTGACATGTGTGGGCTCCACTTACTTCTACAGTTACCATGATGCTCTGCCTTCACGCTTAGATTGTCAGCTCTGTGGCCAAGCCAATAGTGAAAGAAAATTATGCATTTGCACAGTTATTTACACCTTTTATTTTAGTGTCGTGGTGCACGTTTCCCAGTGGCCACTGTCCACTGGCAAATGTAACAGCAGTAGAATAGAACAGCAAAACTCAATCTTCTCTAGATAATAATGCCGTTATTGCAGATCTCTGGGCATCACAACAATGTTTCAGGCCTTAAATGGCCTTTTTATCAAGCTTATAAAAGTCCATTTAAGGCCTGAAACATTGCTGTGATGCCCAGAGATCTGCAATAACGGCATTATTATCTAGAGAAGATTGAGTGGTGCTGTTCTATTCTACTGCTGTTCCTTCCAGAATTTCTGCAAGACACTGTAATCCATTTCAGAGCACTGAGACCTTTCATTGTCCTACCTATGTTTGGTAGCAATATATTCATGGGGGGGGCAGGTAAGCATATAGGCCACTCCCTAACCTTCCTCCAACTTGCCCCTTATCTAGATACACAAGTTATGACAGCAATTTTTCTCATGTTGATTGTGGGAACTTGCTAAGTTGCAACCATCAAAACTTGTGCACAAAGCAAATTAGGGATGCACCGATGGAAAATGCACCAGATGTTCCAAGTAATGCAATGGCCACCTAGGAAAGCCCTGGAGTAATTTAATTGGTTCTGACAGTCTCCCATTTAATCTGAATATAGCTTCTGGTTTATTTTACATTTCCATTATTCTGTTGAGTCCCATTGGGCCTGATCCCACTTGGATCAAACTGCCCTTTAGGGCTAAAATCCATGGGAGATTTTGTAGGACTGTGTCGGATCAATAAAACACATCCTTCAATTCAGTTGCATGGGTCAAAATATAATGGAGCTGATAAAAATATCAGCCTATGATTAAGGGAACTTCTTCCTGAAACGCGTAAGGCAATGTGGATCCATCTCATGTTGGAATTCCTTATTTATTTTATCCGGAGTGCCGCCTGTTTGTTTCTCTATTTTTTCCAAGGCACAGCTGAGGCACTGGTGGCTGAACACCTGGCTTTGGAGTGGCATCAAGTGGGAGAGGAACACCTGCGAGGGGTGAGTTTGAAGCGGCTTTCTCTTTTTGACTGATAAAAATATCTGTTGAGTAAACTACATGGAGATTTTTCAATATGATGCAACACGACTGTTGGATGGAAATACAGCATACAAACTACAGACCACCTGACTTTACATTGACTTTACATTGTAGCAAAAGGGGGATAATATTTCAGGCCAGATTCAATTCAGTGAGAAAAAGTTATCTCATGGTTTATCATGTGAAAACTGATGGACAAAATTCAAATCAAAAAGGAAAAACTTTTCTTCAAATTCAATTCCATTTTTTCCCATTGATGTCAATAGAGTTTTCACACGATAAAATGTGATAAATTTTTCTGAATTGCATCTCAGTTTTAATCTTGTTCATGACTTTTCTCGTGTCAACGTTTTTCTCACTGATTTAAATCTGACCCTTTGTCAGATCCTATAATTCTGGTGCTGTTGCGTGTTTCTGCATGGCAAGATCCGATAAACTCTGACCCACAAAATCGGATCAAATTTGTCCTTGCAGTTTTACCTTAAGAAAAAAACATCTTTCTTAACTTGTTGAAAGCATTTAGACGTCTGTTTGGAAAACACAGCAATATTATTTTCAATTATTTACACAATATTTAAAACATTTTTAAATCAATGTTTAGATTCAAAAGAATGGACCAAATGCATAAAAATTGGTTCTTGTCCAGCTATAATAACATTGAAAAATATTTCCCTCACTGCCAGTAAAGGTACCCACCTGTCAGTGAGCTCAAGGGCAGATTTGATGAGGAAGCAATAAAGTGTGGATTTTGGGGCCAAAATCTTTTCATTACTGGTATATGCACACTGGTCAAGGGGCCGGAGTAGTACATTTTTAATACATTTAGTACATTTTAGTATCAGAGAGGTAGAAATGGGGTAATACGTTCTTCCATAGCTGCAGGAGGTTGGAGGGCTTTTCATTGAATATAATGTTTGGTCTTGTTTGGGTTCTGTGAGGCATGGGGACATTTTCTCAAAGAAAAATACTCTTCTTGATGAAAAAAAATCAGAGGTTTATTTAACTTT
This sequence comes from Xenopus laevis, assembly GCF_017654675.1. NCBI lineage: Eukaryota > Metazoa > Chordata > Amphibia > Anura > Pipidae > Xenopus > Xenopus laevis. The sequence continues at coordinate 157,464,283 of NC_054375.1, forward strand.
CCAGACCTCCATAAAAAACAATAAGAAACTTTTTGTTAACAGTTCAAAAACTTGCAAAGCAGACTGTTACACATAAAAAAAATGATTTCTGCATCATACAGCACCACTTGTTTAAGCCAGCACTTCCAACTTGTGCTTTACAAATGAATCCCCTGCTTTCTAATCACTCCAGCCTTTTATAGGAGTCAGAACTCCCAAAATGCACTGCAGCATTCCCTTTAAATTCCAGGAAGTGCTGCTGGCCTGCCTCTTAAGAGGTGCAAGCCACCACACCAGGCTGTATCACAGGTAAAACTTTTAACTTCAAAGCTGCATTTGCAATCATGCTGTATTTTAAAATCCTTCACAATATAGTTACCACAAATTACATTTCCTATGCATATGTGTACATTGTAGCATTTATCTTACACATTTAAATGTAACACAATAGCAGTTAGGTTTTTTTAACACAAGCTAGTTAATTACATGTATGGTTCACAGGTGCTGTCAGATTTAGAGTAGAGAAAGGAAAGTGCATTAGGTGGCCAGCCTAATGGAGAAAAGGAAAAGTAACAGAAAGGAATACCATTCACCCAGCATAGGTCTGTCAGTCCATGTGAACACTTGCATTAAAACCAGTGTGACAGATTTTAGTACATATTATATACAATTTGAAGCTGTACCATTCACATCTCCACATTCCTCCCTCCTTAAAAGGAAGCTTGTCCTTCCGCAAACATTACCTCAGCACCATATCTGGACAAATGGTCAGCATTCAGGTGCTTCTTCCCTGACCGATGACCAATCTCAAACTTAAATGGTTGTAATGCAAGATACCATCTAGTGATTCTAGCATTTTTGTCTTTCATAGTATTTGTCCAAGTTAGAGGATGATGATCTGTAATTAAAGTGAACTCTCTCCCTAGTAAATAGTAGCGTAAGGCTTCTAAAGCCCATTTGATTGCAAGTCCTTCTTTTTCAAAGTTGAGTATCTCTGTTCACAAGGGAACAGTTTTCGACTTATGAAAAGGATAGGGTGTTCCTCACCATCTAGCTCTTGCCTAAGGACTGCACCCAGTCCTACCTCTGACGCATCAGTTTGTACAATAAATGGTTTTTCAAAATTTGGGCTCTGCAAAACTGGTTCCTTACACAGACAATTTTTTATTTTCTGAAAAGCATGTTCACATTCTATTGACCATGTAACATTCTCTCGCTTGTTCTTTTTAGTTAAGTCAGTCAGTGGGGCAACTATGGCAGAAAATTCAGGTATAAAGCGCCGATAGTATCCTGCAAGCCCAATAAATGACCTGACTTCTTTCTTTGTAGCTGGAATATTGGCAGCCTGAATAGCGTGGACTTTTGTGACTTCTGGTTTTACTTTACCGTTACCCAAAATAAATCCAAGATACTTGGTTTCGTAAAAACCCATTGAACATTTTTTTGGGTTAATGGTAAAACCTGCCTGCTTTATTTGGGCAATTACTTTCCTCAAGTGATCTAAATGATCTACCCATGAATGACTGTAGATCACGACATCATCCAAATAAGCAGCGCTGTACCCTACATGGTCCCGTAGGAGTATGTCCATAGCCCTTTGGAAAGTGGCTGGCGCACCATGTAGTCCAAACGGCATTGTTTTAAATTGATACAACCCACTAGGCACTATAAAAGCAGTTTTCTCCTTAGATTTGACATCTAGAGGGATCTGCCAATACCCTTTGGATAGATCTAAGGTAGATATGAACACTGCTCCACCTAGCTGATCAATGAGATCATCTATGCGTGGCATTGGGTAACTATCAAAAGTGGAGATTGCATTAATTTTACGGAAGTCAATGCAAAATCTTGTTGTTCCATCTTTTTTCCCAACCATCACTACTGGGGAACACCAAGGACTTTTGGATGGTTCAATAACCCCCAATTTTAGCATCTCTGTAACTTCCTTTTCCGCTGTTTTCTTAAATTGTTCAGGCATTCGATATGGCTTTTGTCTAATTGGAGCATGAGTCCCAGTATCTATCTGATGGGATACTAGGGACACAAGGTTTACTCATAAACACATCAGCGTATGACTTAATCAATTCTTTTAAGTCTCCCTGTTGTTCTTTAGTTAACTCAGGGTTAATTTGCACATCCCTCCACTCAGTCTGACTCTTTAACAGATTATAAATCTGTTCAGACATATCCTCTGTAGACTCTGAGACAATATTGTAGGCAATATTGTTCTTAGTTTTGGTTTTAGGTTCAAACCAACGCTTTAGTAGATTTACATGATATACTTTACTGGTTGATTTTTTACCTGGAGTTTCAATTTCAAAGTCAACAGGACCAGTTTGACGAAGGACCTTATATGGACCTTGCCACTTAGCCAATAGTTTATTCTCACAGCTAGGAAGCAGGAGTAAGACTTGATCACCAACTCTAATGGTCTTATTCCTGGCATGCTGATTATACCATTTTTTCTGATTTGTTTGTGCCTTCTCAACATTTTCATGTGCTACTTTTACCAAGATCTGCAACCTCTCTCTCATTTGTAACACATACTCAATAACATTTTTCTGATGACCAGATTTATCTTCCCACACTTCTTTTATAACATCTAGAAGACCTCTGGGACGTCTACCATATAAGAGTTCAAAGGGACTAAAACCAGTTGACTCTGTGGCACTTCTCGATATGCAAATAATAGAAATGGCAACCATTTATCCCATTGTTTTGGATCATTATGCACAAATTTCTTAAGCATTTTCTTTAAAGTCTGATTATACCTTTCTACAAGGCCATCTGTTTGTGGGTGGTATGGGGTTGTTCTAAGTGGCTTAATACCCAAAAGTTGGTACACTTCTGACAGTAAGGTAGATGTAAAATTGCTACCTTGATCAGTAAGGATATGTTTTGGTAGCCCAACTCTACTAAACACATTCAAAATCTCTTCAGCAACCCTTTTAGCTGTAACTGTTCTCATTGGTATTGCCTCAGGATACCTTGTGCAGTAATCCACTATTGTAAGAATAAACCGGTTACCTTTTGAGCTTTTCTCCAATGGACCAATTATATCCATGGCAACAGTATTAAATGGCTCATCAATTATGGGTAGTGGTACCAAAGTAGCTTTAGGGGGTACAGAAGCAGTGTACTGGCATTCTGGACAAGAACGGCAATGAGCTATAACATGGTCATATACCCCTGGCCAGTAGAACCGATAAAGGATTCTAGCTAAGGTTTTCTTGTAACCTAAATGACCAGCTATGGGAATATTATGAGCCAAACTCACTATTTGCTCTGTAAATTTTTTAGGTACCACCAACTGTTCTACACGTTCTCCTGTCTTGGGTGAACACATACCCTATACAGTTTTTCATCTTGGACTAGATAATAGGGTGGCACAAGTCCCTTTTCATTTGGTTTACAGTTCTTTAAACCCTGCTGATATAAAGATTTTAAACCATCATCTTGTTTTTGTTCTAAAGCAATATCAGTGTCCCATAGTCCGATACTTATATAGTCACCTGTATCCTTGGCAGGATTCATCACAAGTTTCTTCCTATGGACATTAACTTGCTGTGCTGGGAGAGTCTGTCTCTTTGGGGAGGGTGATACCACAATATCCTCATGAAAAGGAAAAATATGTCCCAAGGCATCGTTGGGATCTTCTTCCCTTTTCTCTTGTGATCTGGTTGTCACAGCACAGAGTTGTTCTTCACCTTTCAATAAGTCATCAAACCCAGGAGCGGTTCTCCCAAGTATAACTGGAACTTGAAGATTTGGAATAACAGCAGCTTCTACTGTGAAGATCTTTTCCTGAACTTGTAAATCAATGTGTGACCTTGGGTAGGTTTTTGTGTCACCATGCACACAAGTGATTGGAATCTTTGGAAACACTTTCTTTTGAGTGACCAAATCAGCCTTTACCAAGCTGAGTTTACTTCCAGTATCCAACAAGGCATTTACAGGGTGTCCATTAAGTAGTGCCGGCATGGTGTAGTCACTGTAACCACAAAAAGAGGAGTGAGTTGAAGCCCTTTTAATCTTCTTGGGACAGAACTTGGCTATGTGTCCTCTTTTTTGGCATTCAAAGCAAACCATTCCCATTAAATCAGATTTTGCTGGTGCCTTAGATTCCTGCTTTGCTATTTCACTTTGCACTTGTGGCTGCTGGAACCTCCTGGTATGTCTACCAGCATCTTTCTTGGCAAGTAGGTAGTCCTCAGACAATGAAATAGCTTTCTCAGCAGTTTTTCGTCTGTGTTTCTGCACCCATGAACCGACATCCTCTGGCAAAATTTTAACAAATTGTTCCATTACAATTGTCTCTGTAATTTGTTGATGGGTCTTCAGTTCTGGCTTCATCCATTTTATATACAGGTCTGTGAGACGAGTGAAGACTTCCCTTGGACTATCAGCAGCAGAGTATTTTAACTGACGGAATCTCTGCCTGTAAGTCTCCTCACTAATATTATAACGTCTTAGGATTGCCTCTTTCACCCGATCATATTGTGCTGCTTCATGGATCTCCATATTACTGTAGGCCATTTGGGCTTGGCCTGTAAGGTATGGAGCAAGCCTTACTACCCAATGTTCCTTTGGCCACATACAAGCAAGTGCTACCCTCTCAAATGTTGTAAGGTAGGCCTCAATGTCATCTTCTTGAGTCATTTTTGTTAGCTTTGGGTCTTTCCAAGGAGACACTGCTACTTGTCGAGGAGGGACTACAGGTTGCTCTGGTCTCAGCATCTGGATCAGATCTTTCCAGCGTTCATCCTGTTTGTGCAATTCAGTCCGATACATCATTGTTTCCTCATGATGTCTCCTCTCAGCTTCAGCTTGCTGCACTGTCAGCCATTTCATCAACTCAGTAATACTCTCAGATAAAGTCTTTTCTGGAAGTGCAGGATCAATCTTTTCTGTGGCACCAGAAATAGTGGTTTTACTTTTCCTTGGAACCGCGCCCTCTAGTTCCACTTCTTTTTCAGATCCACTTGCCATTTTAGTCTGCTTTACTTTAGGTCTGGCACCTTGGCTCACAGCTTCTTTGCCTGCTACAGTACGCCAGGTACGGGTCTTGTACATAATTCCTCTAATTTTAAGTTGATGTATTTGGAGCAATACTCTTCATTAACCATCCCACTTCTGACACCATATGTGAGGCATGGGGACATTTTCTCAAAGAAAAATACTCTTCTTGATGAAAAAAAATCAGAGGTTTATTTAACTTTCCAGACCTCCATAAAAAACAATAAGAAACTTTTTGTTAACAGTTCAAAAACTTGCAAAGCAGACTGTTACACATAAAAAAAATGATTTCTGCATCATACAGCACCACTTGTTTAAGCCAGCACTTCCAACTTGTGCTTTACAAATGAATCCCCTGCTTTCTAATCACTCCAGCCTTTTATAGGAGTCAGAACTCCCAAAATGCACTGCAGCATTCCCTTTAAATTCCAGGAAGTGCTGCTGGCCTGCCTCTTAAGAGGTGCAAGCCACCACACCAGGCTGTATCACAGGTAAAACTTTTAACTTCAAAGCTGCATTTGCAATCATGCTGTATTTTAAAATCCTTCACAATATAGTTACCACAAATTACATTTCCTATGCATATGTGTACATTGTAGCATTTATCTTACACATTTAAATGTAACACAATAGCAGTTAGGTTTTTTTAACACAAGCTAGTTAATTACATGTATGGTTCACAGGTGCTGTCAGATTTAGAGCAGAGAAAGGAAAGTGCATTAGGTGGCCAGCCTAATGGAGAAAAGGAAAAGTAACAGAAAGGAATACCATTCACCCAGCATAGGTCTGTCAGTCCATGTGAACACTTGCATTAAAACCAGTGTGACAGATTTTAGTACATATTATATACAATTTGAAGCTGTACCATTCACATCTCCACAGGTTCTATCTGGTTAAATAGAGATATGCATTTGTTATCATTCTTATTGATTTTTAAAGTTTAAACTATTTTGGCAGTTTATTGTTTTGATTTTAACCATTGGTTTCAGGGGTATTGCTGGTAACTTTCTGTTTTATTGCTTAGGGCATTTTTGTAGAGTTTTGTAGAGTCTCTTCCAGTTCTAATTTGAGTGGCTCCCTAGTAGCAGTCAGACCTCAGTTAGTAAATGCTTGTGTGCTTTTAGATTTGTATATAATCCAGAGATCTGTTTGACACTTAAAGATCATGTCTCCTGGTATTAATTTTTAGCTTGGTTCTGTGTTACTGGAGATCAGAACTAAAAATCTATGGCACATAAAAAACTGTAAACTGGTATAGATTAACTAGAATTAATTATATATATATATATATATATATATATATATATATATATATATATATATATATATATATATATATATACACATAAATAAATTAACATAAAATCTGTTTATTGACTGTTGATTGGATATATTTAATTCCAAGCAAATACTTATCATTATAATTATCGGGAATTCTGATTAGTAAACTGTAAAACATAATACGTATTATTTATTGTCTCCCAGGCAATGCAAATGAACAATCACTCAATGGTCACAGAGATTTTCCTTTTGGGATTTCAACATCTCAACAATTTCAAGATCCTGACTTTTGCTTTGATTCTTTTGGTTCACATATTGACCATCTATGGAAATGTCCTTGTCATAGTATTGGTAACAATTAGCCAAACTCTTCATTCTCCCATGTTCTTCTTTGTACGACAACTCTCCTTATCTGATCTCCTGGAGTCCATGATTATTGTTCCCATCCTGCTCAAAACTGTGATAAATGAAGGAGCTAAAATATCCCTTATTGGCTGTATTGTACAACTTTATATATTTGCTGCCACTGAATCTTTACAGTGTCTCCTTCTAACTGTGATGTCCTATGACAGATATCTGGCCATCTGTAATCCTCTGTGTTATTCTTCAATAATGAACCACACATTTTGTGTTAAATTAATTGTTATTTCATGGCTGCTTGTCCTTAGCTTTCCACCAATAACAGTGATTTTTGTAGCTACACAAGAGTTCTGCAACCAAAATACCATCAACCATTTCTTCTGTGATTTTTTTCCTCTTCTGGAACTTTCCTGCTCAGACACCTCTTTGGCACAGATATTGGCAATCACATTATCTTTCCCTGTGCTATTTATCCCTTTCATACTCATCACTGGATCCTATATCTGTATTGCCCATGAAATCCTAAAGATAACGTCCAATATCGGGAGACAAAAAGCCTTCTCCACCTGCAGCTCCCACTTGGCTGTGGTCTCCATATTTTATGGGAGTCTTATTGCTACTTATGTGGTTCCCACAAGAAACCAGTCACAGACCATTGGAAAACTTCTTTCCTGTCCTTCACATGGCAGTGGGCACTAACGGGTTAACCCCCCTCGTCATGTGACGGACAGGAAATACCTCATCAATAAAAGCCTCCCTAGCCCCTGATACGGCCTCTTAATTTTTTCCTGTCCCTCGTCATTTGTGGCTCACCCTCGAACCCGGTGGATCCTGGCTCCATCCACTGATGCTGCGGGACAATGCATCATGCCTTTAGTGAGTCCCTGCAGGGCCCCTTCCTCCGGGGCCGTGGCCTTGTTGCCAGCCGGCGCCATAAGCCGCAATGCTCCGCTTGGGGCGCATGCGCAGTAAGACGCCGGATCATCTGGAGCGCAGCCAGACGGATGACGTCATTTCCGGCGGAATTCAAGCACGGATAAAAACTGGCGTGCTCCGCGGGTCTCCCCGCATAAATTATATAACAACCAAGGTGAGATTTGGATCATCAACCAAGGACAACTTTCTAAGCCTCCAACTGGGATTAAGACACTGCAGTAAGTGCATCCACAGGGAACATTGGCAGTAAGGTTTTCTTTTTCTACCTACTTGCTTATGGATAATTGTTACCTTTTCCCTAATACAGCTATGAGCTCTGGGAGGCGATCGCACTCAAGTTCAAGGGGGTGAGTGGACAGTGATTGAGCCGAAGAAAGCATTATTTTATATGTTATTAATATTATGGGCACTATTTTTCACAGGCATTCCCCTGACAGAAGAAGATATGATCAGGGCAGAGAAAGAAGCGAAGGGAGAAGTAAATCCTCAAGGAAAGAGTGTCTCTCTTGTGAAAACCCAGCACTTTTAAACAAAAAGCTGTGTCAAGAATGCCTGAATCAATTAGCAAGCCCATCTACCTCACAAGAGGTCTCATCATTCATGGATTGGATGAAAGAGAAAGTAGATCAAACCATGAACGATATGGTTAACAAAGTTACCGAAAACGTTTTATCAAAAGTTTCCTCTCACGCTTTGGAAAGAAGATCTTTGACCATAACAAGTTTGGATGGCAGACAGAATGTGTCCTTATCGGATTCCCCCATTTCAAGTGACACAGAGTTATCTCAGAATGAAGCCGAAGACAGGGAAGAATTTTCTTTCAACATTGAGCTTGTGGAACCTCTAATCACAGCCATGAGGGAAACATTAAAACTAGATACATCCGCTAAAACAACGGAAGATAAAGACCTAATGTTTCATACAGCCTCAAAAAAATCAGCTGTTTTTCCAGTTCATAAGGTAATTAATGATATGATAAATAAAGAATGGAACACTCCAGATAAAAAATTTTACACTAACAAAAGAATAAAGAAAATGTACCCTTTCAAAGATGAGGAGATTAAAGAGTGGAACACAGCTCCCAAAGTCGATGCTGCTATTACTAGGGTCGCTAGAAAAACCACTTTACCAGTAGATGAAGGTGTATCTCTACGTGATGCTATGGAAAGAAGGCAGGATTACACGTTAAAAAAAGCTTACCTGGTGGCAGGCGCCTCCTGTAAACCGGCTATAGCCATTACATCCTTGGCAAGAGCAAACAACATTTGGATCCGAGAGATTGAAGAAGCTTTAAATGAAAAAATCAGCAGGGATGAAATCTTAAAAATGTTGGAAAAAGTAAAAGCAGTAAACGACTTTGTCTCCGAGGCTTCCTTAGATGGAGTTATGCTGGCTGCAAAAGGCATGAGCCTTGCAGTTGCAGCTAGAAGATCATTGTGGTTAAGACATTGGATGGCGGACACACCATCAAAACACAACCTTTGCTCCCTCCCTTTTGAAGGAAATCTCTTATTCGGTCAAAAGCTGGATAGCATAATTTCTAAAGCTTCGGCAGGGAAATCCTCTTTCCTGCCCCAGGATAGAAGAGGACAGGGAGACAAAAGACAACCTTCAAGACCATCAAGGGGAGCTTTCAGACAAGCTAGATCTTATAGACCGGGCAGAAATTTTTCCGGGCAAAATTACTGGAAAGGCAAAAGTCAGTTTTTTCAACGTAAAGAAGACAAGAAGCAGGGAAATCCAAAAAACTTATGATGGTTTGCGAGCCCTACAGCATCAGATTGGCGGAAGACTTCTCGACTTTCATTCTGTTTGGGCTCACACAATTTCGGACGAATGGGTAACACAAATCGTTTCCAATGGTTATTGCCTAGAATTCAAAAATTTCCCTCCTCCAAAATTCAAAAGTTCAAGAGAACCAAAAACCGAAGAAGCGAATACAGCCCTAAAGATAGGCATTTTACGACTACTAGAAGAAAAAGTTATTCTTCCAGTTCCAATACAAGAAAGAGGAAAAGGCAATTATTCATCAATCTTCCTAAGAAGAAAGACATCGGGAGACTTCAGAATCATTCTGAACTTAAAAGAATTGAACAAATATCTGACAATAAAGAAATTTCGTATGGAGACAACTTCCTCAATATCTCAAATGATGAAACCAGGAGATGGGATGGTGAGAATAGATCTAAAGGATGCTTATTTACACATACCTGTGTTTCCAGCTCATCAGAAATTTCTAAGGTTTTGCATTCGAGGAAAACATTTCCAATATGCGGCTCTCCCGTTCGGCCTAGCCACCGCGCCAAGGACTTTTACGAAGGTTCTTGCTCCACTACTGGCACACATCAGAACTTTGGGAATAGAGATATTTGCCTATTTAGACGACATTATGATCAAGGCCTCTTGTCCTTTGATTCTAAATCATCACACTCGAACCGTAACAAAGATCCTTCAAGATCATGGATGGATACTAAATACCGAAAAATCTTGTCTAATACCAACTCAAAACTTAAAATATCTAGGGTTTTACCTAGACACAGTGAAATTCAAAATTTTTCTTCCGACAGAGAAAGCAGAAGAGATTCATCATCTCATAACCAAATTCACAAAGTTCCCAGTCTCTACAGCCTTAATATGCCAACAACTCCTAGGAAAGTTAGTGGCTACAAGAGATGCTGTAAAATGGGCTCTATCCCATATCAGACCCCTTCAATCAGAATTCTTGAAGCAATGGAACAAAACTCAAGATTCTCAAGTCATTCAAATCAGCCGGGCAGTCAGAATCAGCCTAACCTGGTGGAAAATTCAGCAGAATTTGTTAAAGGGGAAATCTCTCTTATCTCCTCAGTGGCTACACCTGACCACAGATGCGAGCAAACACGGATGGGGAGCTCACATAGAACACAAGTCGGTTTGGGGAAGATGGAAATCTTATCAAATAAAGTATTCATCGAACTGGAAAGAGCTTATGGCAGTCCGACTAGCTCTCCTGAAGTTCAAAAAAGACATCAAAGGAAAGGCGATTATGGTGAACTCCGACAACATGACCACAGTGAGATACCTGATGAAACAAGGAGGCACAAGGAGCCGATCCTTACTTCAAATTGCTCAACTTATCTTCCAGTGGGCGGAAGCTCATATATCAGATCTTGCTGCCCTCCACATACCAGGGAAAATGAATGTATGGGCAGATTGGCTCAGTCGGAACCCTCACCCAGGAGAATGGGAACTAGATCAAAATATTTTTATCCAGATAACGGAGATTTTGGGTCTACCAGAAATCGATCTGATGGCCACATCAATGAACAGGAAGGTTCCCCTGTTTTATTCCAGGTTCAAAGACAATCAAGCCCGGTACCAAGACTGCTTCAGAATTCCATGGAACTTCAAACTTGCTTATGTGTTCCCGCCAATCCCCTTGATTCCCAAGCTTCTCAGGAAAATCAAGGAGGACAAAGCAGAGGTAATAGCAATTTTACCTTGGTGGCCCAGAAGGATCTGGTTCCCCCAATTATTCAATATGGCACAAGCTCCCCCACTCAAAATCCCAGTACATCAGAATTTATTGAGACAGGGGCCTCTTCTGCATCCAAACCCGAGAAGTTGGAAATTGACGGCATGGCGACTGAAAGGTTAAACATGGAAAACCTAGGTCTATCTCATAGGACTATAAACACACTCCTAGCAGCCAGAAAGCCATCTACTTCCCAAAAATATTACAAAATATGGGAAGTTTACATAAACTGGTGTGTCAGCAACAATAAATCCAGTGAAGCAGCATCTCAGGAGCAGGTTGTGGAATTCTTGCAATCCGGCTTAGACAAAGATCTGAGTGTCTCCTCATTAAAAGGGCAAATTTCAGCTTTATCAGCCTTACATGGAGAGTCTTGGGCATCAAAACCCCTAGTATCCCGTTTCTTTCAAGCTTTAAGAAGAATAAAGCCCAAAATTAAAGAAAGAGTTCCGCCTTGGGATTTGTCTCTGGTGCTACAAGCTCTAACACAAGAACCTTTTGAACCTTTTGACACAGTTCAGCTAAAATTCACAACTTGGAAGATGGCTTTTCTTCTAGCAATAACATCAGCTAGAAGAGTAGGTGAAATTCAGGCTCTAATAGCCTTGGACAGTCACCTCAGATTCATGGATGATTGTGTTATCATGAAAACTCCACAAAATTTCATCTCAAAAGTAGTATCAGAGTTCCACATGAATCAGGACATTGTACTACCTACTTTCTTTCCTTCACCCCAAACAGAGGAAGAAGCTCGATGGCATAACCTTGACATAGTGAGATGCCTAAAAATTTACCTTAACAGAATAAAAGACATCCGAAAGGACGATAATATCCTTCTCATCCCTTCAGGCTCGAAGGCCGGCTGCAAAGCTTCAAAGTCTACAATAGCCAGATGGATAAAGTCTTGTATCTCAGAGGCTTACAAAGCTAGTGCAGTGCAAGTCCCATTAAACATTAAGGCTCATTCCACCAGAGCGGTTGCGACATCCTGGGCTTTCCATGCCCAAGTTTCGACAGAGGATTTATGCAGAGCGGCAGTTTGGTCCAGTGTCAACACTTTTATAAAATTCTACAAATTAGACGTCTGGGCAGAAAGTCGTTCAAAATTTGGAAGATCCATTCTTCAAGCAGCTACCTTAAATGAATAAATATATTTGCATTAGCCCGCCCAAGTGTTATCCTTTACTGCTTAGTAAGGTCCCGTTAGTGCCCACTGCCATGTGAAGGACAGGAAAGAGGAAAATCTTATCATACTTACCGTGATTTTCTTTTCCTGGACTGTAACATGGCAGTGGGCAACACTTCCCAGCCCTTAAGGGGAGATCATCGGTACAGAAAAAAATTGGAGGCCGTATCAGGGGCTAGGGAGGCTTTTATTGATGAGGTATTTCCTGTCCGTCACATGACGAGGGGGGTTAACCCGTTAGTGCCCACTGCCATGTTACAGTCCAGGAAAAGAAAATCACGGTAAGTATGATAAGATTTTCCTCTTTCTCTTTTATACACTGTAGTGACTCCTTTTATTAACCCATTGATTTACAGCTTGAAAAGTGCAGATATGAAAAAAGCCCTTAAACATTTTATACAATAAAGAACATTTTATCAAATTGAAACCAGAATTTTGGCCATTTTTCAGTACATTGTCAATAAAGCATAACATTGGTAGTAATTATAATGAGCTTGTTAAATCTGCAGTCTCTATGAGACTATCCATCTAATCATGTCAGTCTCTAGATGGTTTTCCTATCAGGTTTGTACCTAGAGCTGCCATCCGTTCATTTTCTTAAGGCTGTTCAGGTCAGCACTGCTTGTTTGGGTTTCAGCATTGTGAAACCCAACAATAATCTGGCCAATAACCGCATCTGATATCAAAACTCCACCCATATGAGGCAAAAACATGCCCCCAAATATCATAAACCCGCCCTCATATGGCACTGTTCCAACGCTGATGCCATCATTCTACCGCCTTGTTCATTTTTCATCTAAGTCAAAGGTGCTAACCCTATTTGTACCTCCTGTACAGAGGTTATACACTGATATACAGTGATCCTCTATCAATTGCTAAGCTACACAAGTATTTCATCCTTACTGTGGTTGCTTATTTTTGTTTGTTAGGAAACCACAAAGTTCTGATCAGAATTTGGCCAAAAGTACAACCATATTCTGTACTGCTGTACAACAGAAGGATATATATATATATATATATATATTTATATATATATATTTTTTTTCCAAAAAAGAACCAGCAACACCTGGATTTTTTCAAAATCAAAAAATTTGTATTTAGTAAAGCATGTCTTAGCCAACGTAACGTTTCGGTCCCCTCTGGGATTTTTCTCAAGGCAACCACACCCTAAACATGAAGTGATATATATATATATAGCCAACAGACCACAAGCAATTAAGAAATTACATCACATTCAAAGCATTAAAGTGATTGGTGCAGAATATAAAGGTACTTAGTGCACATCATTTAAATAGGATAAAAAATTCTTCATATATTATTAAAGTGACCTGTGCCTAAAAGTTTACAATAATAAAATTTCATAAAACCAATCCAATGCATGTTGTGAAAAGAATAACATGCGTAACAGGAAAAACATTAAAAATTAAAAAACTATGTCTCATATACATATAGCTGATACAATAAATCCAAGTTAGCTACAATAGTATCCAATAATACTGACTCAACCTGAGGGGGACCCCAGTATATCTTTCCCTACTTCTCTATATTCACTGATTCAATCATATATCTAATATCACAACATGTCTCATCCTAATTATCACCATAACATATATAGCATACATGGATACATCCATCATATAGAGAAAGCAAGAATCAAGTAGCAAACCTGTAAAGAAATACCTATAGGGTAATACCCTCCAGCAAACATGATAACTCAAACACCGGCATACTGTATACTGCATCCCAAATAGTATTTGATTATGTGGGTAAAAAACAGTTCAGTTGTAGAGCGCTGTTCAAACCCCGCAATCACCTATGGCAAAATTAACACATTTACAGCAACAAAAAAGTACACTCACCCCAGAAAGTAAACATTCTCCCAATCTAAAATGGGTACATGTCTTTCTACTGCAAAGTACCAAGCCGCAAAGCTTTCCTTAAATTTGTTGACATTTCCCAAAATCACCCAGATTGCATTAGGTACCAAGATAAAACACACTAAATAACGAATGGCAGGGGTCCACTGAACAGTTTAATACCCAATGTACATAGGTTTATCAAAGTACATGGCATGCAAAGACTCCAAAATCTAACATGCATACTTGATGGCTTACATTGGCTTACATTTACACATGTAACACACTGCCAGTTCTATGTGTAGTAAAAGCTACAAAAAGTACTGTGGCCCCTGAAAACCATATGTTTTTTGGAAAGTAAACATGTTGACAAATCCAAAACGGGTAAGTATATTTTTCTTTATTTTTTTACTCCAAAGTAACAAGCTGCAAAGCTTTCCTGAAGTTAGATGCATACCAAAGCAGGAATATGAATTGTCTGCCAATTCTGTGAACAAAAACCCCTGACTGTGTATTATGTGCCATAAGACCCCCTGAAAACAATATACTGTATGTTTAGAAAGTAAACATTCTAACAAACGCAAAATTGATAAAAATATCTTTCTAATTCAAAGTATCAAACTGCAAAGTGAAGCTAAATAAAAAAAAATGCAGTAAAAATAAAAATTGCATTAGTGGTTAGAATACCAAACGTCATACTGTGAAGTAAACAATTTTAAGGGGAGTTTTTAGAGGAAAAACAATATTGGCATAGGTAATATGATAAAATCAAGAAATAAAGCAAACTGTAAAAAAAAAAGGTGTGTGTTTGTGTATGCAGGTGTGTACAGCAAGAGCGTGTTTCAATATGTACAAAAATGTGCAAAAGGAAAAAGTAAGAAAAGCAACAAAAAGTTACATTCTGTTAAATGTGTAGTGTGTCTATTTAAATGCGTGTATGTGTTTATAAATGTGTGTAAATGCAGAAAGAAAGGCCAGGTACTGGTTAACTGAGCAGCAGGGTTCTTGGTCCATGCAGCAGGAAGTGAGTGGGTGGGCTTGGGTTCCTCCTGTAATCCACTGTGCTTCCTGCAAAGTTGTGTCCTGCGATGCAATTAGAGACATCCCACTGGAAATATAGCAGGGTTACTGTTACCCAAATGTTTCTATATATCTGTAACCTTGTTATGAGCTAAGGGGGCCCAGTCTGAAGGTCAGTTAGGGGGAGATTTGGGGTGAGTGTTTATTTGTACCCTGGGTACCCCTGGAACTATTGCAGGGTGACACCCCAATGTTTCTATATATATATATGTGTAACCTTGTTATGAGTTAAGGGGGCCCAGTCTGAAGGTCAGTTAGGGAGAGATTTGGGGTGAGTGTTTATTTGTGTCCTGGGTACCCCTGGAACTAGAGCAGGGTGACTGTTACCCAAATGATTCTATATATCTGTAACCTTGTTATGAGCTAAGAGGGCCCAGTCTGAAGGCCAGTTAGGGGGTTATTTGGGGAGAGTGCTTATTTTTGCCCCTGGCACCCCATAAATAAGCACCTACTTCAAATCTCACCCTAACTGGCCTTCAGACAGGGACCCCTTGGCTCATAGCTCAATTCCCTCACTACAGCTCTACTAAGTACTAACTCCTTACAGTTTGTCTGGTGTTAATTTTTTCCTGCTTCAGGATTAAAAGAATAGCTGATTTCCTCTATACAAGAGAATGGGTAAGAATTATCAGATTATTATTTCAAGAAGCCCAATAGATATATTGATTAGATAGTAGGCACCTGCCGGTATTAAATTGGAATAGATAATACTAGTAGATAATAAGTATCTTTAGGTAATTGAGATAACATTGAGACAAAGAGAAACACTGTAACAACAGTGAGAGATAAGTGATGTTTTTTCTAAAGGTGGCCATACACAGGCAGATTTAAGATGCTCAATTGGGTTATTTAGACTGATTTGGAAGCTTACCTGCATGTGTAGATACCAATCGGGCAGGTTTGTTGTGGTCCTCGTCCCATTGGTACCTATTCCCATCACTGTTTTTCAGCCCTATAGACAAAGAATTGCATTACAATGGAGATTATTGACTTTAGGGGGCATATTGGGGAAAGATCAGCTTGATCTTCTAGTGTATTAAGTAAATATCTTGTGATGCATGTTTCTACCCCATGATGGTAATGTTGCACACTTTTAATGTAATGGTTTAATTTGAAGATATTTGAGAATCTTTCCACTTAATATCTTTCTCTGTGCCAAGATCCTGCAATACAGGATTTTATATTCTCAGTGGAGTTCAACCATATTGTGTTTCTTTGATAAACAAGAGATGAAACTGGAGGAATCACACTTATTACTTTTTGTAATATTTTGTAATAATATTACTATTATTACTTTTTGTCTCTTCAGTGATTCGTTTACTTACTGGGAGTTTACTAAAGTCTGTCCAAGAGCAACTGTTACATCTGTTTGTCCATTTCCCAGCAGCCCCTACTGAGCATGCTCCCTGAGCATTTCTAATGTCTGTCCCAGAACTGTTACATTTGGTACATTAGTTGGTACATTTCCCAGCAGCCCCTACTGTTAAGAAATGCATCAACTAATGTATCAAATGTTCAGAGTTTGCAAAGTCAGCAAAATGACATACAGAGTTTACATGGTTGAAAAGAAATTCTAATTTTTAAAAGTGCATTTATACAAGAAAGTAAAAAAAAAACTAGAAACTAAATGAAAATAGAAAGTATTTCTAAAATAGAAATTTGAAAGTGAAAATAAATTAAAAACTCAAATAAAAACTATAGTTTATTGAGTAACCCACTCACCATGTTATGTTATGATTGGTTCTGATGATTCTAGCATTATATGTATAATAAAGTGATAAAAAATGTATTTTCATTTTGACTTTGACATTGGCTTTACTCTATGGACCTTATTATTCCAATCTCAAGAGGCCCCCACTGATTTCTCCATAGACTTAGTGACTGTGTAAGTTGGTGCATCTAGTAAATAAAAGGAGACAAGTTTAACACCTCCCAGTCAGTAGTCGGTGCCATTCTGATAGGAGCAAATCAGGTCAGTACTTTATTGCCAAATCCTCTGGGAGATGTTTCATAGGAAGAAATGTCTAAGGCTGAACTTGCAGGAATGTCTGTTACAATGTAGAGCAGGTTGGTCTGATGCTTCTTCTTTCTTGTGATTCCAACATTTTGCTGCTTCTAATCTGCACTTTCCTTCCATATACAGAACATACTAAGCAGTTAAATGGGAACCCTCACTATTATAACAATAAACTGCAGTGGGTGTTAAATAAATCAGTTAATTTTTCACTTTAACATTTTCTCTAACAACTGTTTATGTATTTAATTGTTTATTTGTGAGTTCCTCAACCAAATGTTATTAATGCTCACACTCATGCTGTGAGTCACTGACCAATTTCCCCTGATCTAATTGGCTGATTCAAACAATGCTCTACTGACACACAGAATGGTTGGGTCGGCTGCAGTAGGAATAAAATAGACTAAAATCGTGTTCTGTACATGAAACAGCTCTTAACATGTTCTGTATTTCTGCTGCATATTGTTCCCTCTTCCCCAGCCAGTCTGTTAATTCCAACTCATTTCTTTCCTCTCACCGGCTATTCACTGCTCCTACTTCCCACTGTTCTCAGGTTCCTCACACTTCTATTAACTCTGGGTTTAATGGGAGGTTTCTTACAAGGGAGGCTTCATGGGCTAATGTTTTGGTTGAGCTCAGTCTGATCTTCTAACCTGAGTCTGCACTAGATTTGCTCTGATATTTACACTGAAAGCTCTAATACACCCAGTTCTGCTGCCATTGGCATCTGAGCAGGGGACATTTCACTGGTCTCTCCAACATGTACCTGAACTGATCTCCCCTCCTATCTGTCTCTATCTTCTGTATTTGTATAACTATGGGGTGTAATAAAGAGTTTATATGTTGCACTTTTACACCATAAACAGTGTTTCTGTCTCTATAACTCTTCCCATAATTTTACCCACGTGTATCATTTTATCTTTTCTAGTATCTATTTCAGACAAGCACTTGTGAATCCCTTTTTTAAAATAGTTCCTTGAATCTCCCTGTTATATACCCTAAGAAAGGAACATGACTATGATATTACTCTTAGATTGTCAGGAATGTGCTCACGAGCAAGGTAAACATTTCTCAGTCTTTGGTCCTAAACTGTTGGTCATATCATTTCCTTATTTCACATGTTCATTATTATCTCTACATTCTAAAAATATTTCCTCTATCACTATCACTATCGCTAGTACTTTTGCCATTGCCACGCACGCCTGTTACTAGATAGACATCTTTGTGATTCATATTTTTCCGGAGCAAAACCTCTGCCCCGGGTCTGTCCTGCAGATAATATTTCTCCCTTATAGAGTCATGTGTGAACTCCACTTACTTCTACAGTTACGATGATGCTCTGCCCTCACTGCTAGATTGTCTGTGACTGTGATCAAGCCAATAGTGAAAGAATAATATTTGCCTTTGTTATTACTCTGGAAATATCAGCTTACTTGACCCTTAGGCCAGTTATTGGCCAATATCTGTGAGATCTCATATTAGGCATATTTATTGAGCGCCACATTCCCTCTGCCTTAAGTTTTGGGAAGCAATAATTGTCAGCTCTGTGCTCAAGTCTATGTTTTCCTCCCATTATTGCAATTGTCAGGTCAGAGGTCAGATTACAGAAGATTTGGAAAGGCAATGTCCTGGCCCATTTGGGTAGAAAGTGAGCCTCTGACTGAGCTTTTAGACGTTCTGTGTCCAGCATCTCATAACAAGCAGTTTTAGATAGAAACAAGTCCCCTACATCAGCTGGCTCTTAGCTCAGTTTAGCAGAGAAACATTTGTCTGATACCACTTTTAGATTGTCAGC
Organism: Xenopus laevis; assembly: GCF_017654675.1. Lineage (NCBI taxonomy): Eukaryota > Metazoa > Chordata > Amphibia > Anura > Pipidae > Xenopus > Xenopus laevis. The sequence continues at coordinate 157,483,300 of NC_054375.1, forward strand.
TAAGTGTTCTATTTAATTTTGCCCAGAAAACAACATTTGGGGGCAGATTTATCAAGGGTCGAATTTTGAATTTGAAAAACTTTGAAATTCGAATTCAAAAAGACCAACCAAAATGAAGGGTTTTTTTTGGTCAAATAGGTCCGTTTTCGATTGAATTTGAATTGTACGAATCAAAGTAATATCGCATTCAATCAAATTCGATTCGAAGTTTTTCCCAAAAAAGACTTACATTTTTCAAAGTCTCCCAATTTACTCCAAATAGGATCTAGGAGGTTCCCCATTGGCTAAAACAACAATTCGGCAGGTTTTAGATGGCGAATGGTGGAAGTTGAATTTTTAAAGAGACAGTTCATGATAAATTTCAAAATTTGAATTTTCAAATTTTTTTCAAATTCAAATCAAATTTGAACTTTTCCCTAGTGGAAGTACACAAACATTAGCTTTAAATTTTTTAATTCTAATTTTTTACTTTGACCTTTGATAAATCTGCCCCTTGCTTTTTAAACTGTGTTTTAGAAAAAAATCTGTAAATAAATTGCCAGCTCTTGTTCCTGTGCCTTTATAGCCTCATTATTGCATTACTAGTTCAATGTCTGTTTGCTATTTTTACTGTGTGTTGCAAGAGAACATTTAAAAATAACACACCGTTCTGCTTGTATTTGTAGATTGTCAGCTTTCCACTCAAATAAATATTTCAGTGTATCCATTTGATGGATCCTACTGATTCTTTACTGCTCTCTATTGCCTTGTATCACTGGGATTGTCAGGCCTGGCTAGCTTTCATGCCATAAACTCCTTCATTGAAACCATCCAATATGGTTTTACTTAGAATGTCCAACTGCCCATGCCTTAAGTTACTCCTTAAGTGACACGGTCAACAATAAAGTCCATTACTCATAATTTATAAAAATAAAAATATAAAAAAATAATACATAAAACCACCAGTTACTGTTAATTTATACAATTGTAATTTGGGGAATTCTCATGGATTGGACCCTGATTCTCTTATAATCATTTTCAGCCTTTATTTGTATTTCTTTTTTTTATCCTTTACTATATATTTAGCACCAATACATATTTATCATTGTTAATTGTAATTGTTATGACTTTGTATTCAGTTTCTAAAGACTCTGACTACTGTAAAACAGCTGAACTTTAAAAGTATTAGGAAGGTGAACAACCCCCATAAATTTACACCTTTTTCTGAATCTTTTTCATTTAGACTGAATGGCAACTGAGAGTGCTCAGACCAACCTACTCTCTGCAGTTGACCAGCTCATCCAACCAGATGTAATTAGTTTTTAATACTAACACCATGATGGCAAGCAAAAAGTATATTTTTAGTGATGGGCGAATTTGCGTGTTGCGCCGCTGGCGAATAAGTTTGCGAAATTGGCGCTAAAATTCGCCGGCGACAATTCTAGGTGCCCATTGACTTTAATGGGTGTCGAAATTGTCGCCGTTGTCAGAATTGTAGCCGGCGTCCAAAATATTTTGGCATCGTGTTTCGCAAATTTTCCGCCGTTTCGCGAATTTCGCAAATTTCTCGGTGAAGCGAAACAGGGAAATTCGCCCATCCCTACTCATATAATAACAAACAACAAATAATTACTTATTGTGCTTTCTGACTGCCTTTTCATTTATCAGGTAATAATAATTCCTCCAAATATTCCTCCCTCTCCCATTTTCAAATCCTTTTTGTTGAAGTTGAAATTGAAGTTGATGGGGTTGCCTTGAAGGTTATCCCTGCATTATAATCTTTAGGTTTTATTGGGATTTGCAGATGTCGTGGACTAGGCAAATGAATTGGATGAATAAGCAAGGGCCTGGAAAGAATAAACAGCAATAACAACAAGAATAGAACTGAAACCTCACAAAGCAACAGTATTTGCAGTATTGGCTAGTGACCCTGAAAACATGGTTCAAGGTTATAAACTTGAAAGTGGCAGAATAAGTTGCAGAATAAGGATAATTATTTATAATCCATGGTTATATGTAACAAAGGCCAGTTAATATGCTTGTAGTAGGTCTATCAATAACATACTTTAAGTTAATTTAAACTCTCCCTTGAACTATTATTGATCTATTGATATTAATGCATAACAAGGGCAAGAAATGTCAAAAATACTAACACAACTCACTGAATATAATTCGTAGAATTTTTAAAATGGTAATAAACAATACAGCGAGGAAGTTAAAAAGCTTATTGTGTTGATGTGAAGTATATCATTCCAAGCAAATCATTATCATGACAAGTGAACTCCTCAATTGACCCTTCACCCCCCACTGAATCCCATTGTGACATACTTAAATAAAACACCAACAGCCAGAAATGTGGAAAGGCAGAGCTACTATGCCCTGCCATTCCTCAATTATATCCACCATTGAGTATGGACCTATTAGGCTGCCACTCCCTAAAGAGAGGCCACAGACTCTGCTACCAGCAGAAGCTGCATCTCCTGCCATGAGAGAAGTTCAGAGGCCCTATTGCAGCTCCTGAATCTGCAGTGTCTCAATGATAGGAAATCCAAGCAGGCTATCATCTAGCACAATCAGTAGTAGAGTCTGCATCAATCAACCCATAATGCATTCACAGAAGAGAACCACCTTTCTCCCTCTTGTAAAATTTCCTATGCAGTACTCTCTGCTGTGACAAATAAAAGTCTAGAGGCTCAACAGGCTCATCTTGCTCAGGCTTTGCGGCATATTACGGCTCACCTGGAAGCTCTTCAAATTTCTGGGACCACTGGTCTTCCATCTTCCTCTGCACAGCCTTCACAGCCTGCACGTCCTATGATTCCCAAGATTCCTGCTCCAGTTTGTTATGGGGGTGATCTGGATGCCTGCTGAGGATTTTTGACTCAATGCAAGATCCAGTTTGAAGTGGCACCAAAACAGTTTGCAACTGAGTGAGCAAAAGGGGAAGGCTCTTGCTTGGGCTTCTCCCATACTGGATAGAGATGATCCTCTGGTACATGACTCCACTGACTTCCTATCCATGTTTCACCAGATCTTTGATGTTCCCGGTCAGAAATTGTTTGCTATGCCGATCAGAAGTTAATAGATTAGACGTTAATAATGCTATTAACTTCTGAATTCTGTATGCGGTTGCAAGTGTCTTGGAACAACGAGGTGCTTATTGCATCTTTCTGGAGGGGGCTTCATGAGGATCTGAAAGATGAGCTGGTTACTCGGGATCTTCCTACTGCCTTTGAAGAATTTCCGTGTGCTTATTTTTCTCACAGACTTTCTCCATTGTAGAGAAATTATGATGTGGGCAACCGTGAACTCTTGACCGTTAAACTTGCACTTAAAGAGTGGTGCCATCTGCTAGAGGGGGATAAAGAGCCTATTACCATCCTAACCAATCACAAGAAGCTAGAATACATTTCCTCGGCTAGGAGGCTCAATCCTCATCAAGCCAGCTGGGCTTTGTTCTTTTCTAGATTAAATGTTTTTATTTCTTATCGGCCTAGTTCGAAGAATGTGAAAGTGGATGCCTTATCCAGATGTCTTGTGCAGAGAAAGGGTAATCTGACCCCACTCTCTCCTATTATCTCCCCTGATTTAGTAGTGGCACCTACAGTACTTCACTATAATTGTCAGATTTGTCCAATTTGGAACTTCCTCCTGAATGTCCTTCTGGGAAGATTTTTGTACCTCAGCAAAGGATTGCTCAAGTTCTCAAATGGGCTCATTCTTTTAAGATGTCTAGTCATCCCGGCATCAAGAAAATCCACAACTTTGTTTCAAGGTATTGTTGGTGGCCTTCACTTGCTAAAGATGTCAGGTTTTTTGTCTTGGCCTGCAGTCTGTGCACAACAGAAGACTCCTTGTTCTTTAATGTGTGGCCTTCTTTAACCCATAGCCATTCCTACTCAACCCTGGCTAGATGTTACATAGTTATATAGTTAAATTGGGTTGAAAAAAGACAAAGTCCATTAAGTTCAACCCCTCCAAATGAAAACCCAGCATCCATACATACACCCTTCCCTACTTTTAATTAAATACTATCTACCCATACCTATACTAACTATAGAGCTTAGTATCACAATAGCCTTTGATATCATGTCTGTCCAAAAAATCATCCAAGCCATTCTTAAAGGCATTAACTGAATCAGCATCACAACATCACCCGGCAGTGCATTCCACAACCTCACTGTCCTGACTGTGAAGAACCCCCTACGTTACTTCAAATGAAAGTTCTTTTCTTCTAGTCTAAAGGGGTGGCCTCTGGTACGGTGATTCTCTTTATGGGTAAAAAGGTCCCCTGCCATTTGTCTATAATGTTCTCTAATGTACTTGTAAAGTGTAATCATGTCCCCTCGCAAGCGCCTTTTTTCCAGAGAAAACAACCCCAACCTTGACAGTCTCCCCTCATAATTTAAGTCTTCCGTCCCTCTAACCAATTTAGTTGCACTTAGTCTCTGCACTCTCTCCAGCTCATTTATATCCCTCTTATGGCTAGTCCACACGGGGAGATAGCCCTGCGTTTGCGGTCGCGGCGACAAAGCGCCGCGCCAGTCGCCGCGACCGGCGCAGGCGACAGTTTTGTATGGGCGCCTATGTAAAAACGCCTGTGCTAACCACACAAGGCGATGCGCTTTTCAACAGTCGCCTGAAAAAGCCTGGCGAGGCATTTTCAGGCGACTGTTGAAAAGCGCATCGCCTCGTGTGGTTAGCACAGGCGTTTTTACATAGGCGCCCATACAAAACTGTCGCCTGCGCCGGTCGCGGCGACTGGCGCGGCGCTTTGTCGCCGCGACCGCAAACGCAAGGCTATCTCCCCGTGTGGAATAGCCCTTAAGGACTGGAGTCCAAAACTGAACTGCATACTCCAGATGAGGCCTCACCAGGGACCTATAAAGAGACATAATTATGTTTTCATCCCTTGAGTTAATGCCCTTTTTTATGCAAGACAGAACTTTATTTGCTTTAGTAGCCACAGAATGACACTGCCCAGAATTAGACAACGTGTCATCTACAAAGACCCCTAGATCCTTCTCAGTTAAGGAAACTCCCAACACACTGCCATTTAGTGTATAACTTGCATTTAAATTATTTTTGCCAAAGTGCATAACCTGCATTTATCAACATTGAACCTCATTTTCCAGTTTGCTGCCCAGTTTTCCAGTTTATACAAATCACTGTGCAAAGTGGCAGCATCCTGCATGGAACCTATAGTTCTGCACAATTTAGTCTCATCTGCAAAAAGATGTGGCTATGGACTTTATTGTGGATTTGCCTAGATCTTTGGATATGACTACTATTTTAGTGGTAGTGGATAGATTCTCCAAGATGGCTCATTTTATTCCTCTGAAGAAACCTCCGTCTGCTGCCAGGTTAGCCCAAATTTTTATAAAAGAGATCTTTTGCATGGTGTTCCTCAGTCTATTGTGTCCGTGGGGTGCAGTACGTATCCAGATTCTGGTGGGCTTTCTTGGGACATTTGGGCATCAAATTTAACTTTTCTTTCGGCTTATCACCCTCAAAGCAATGGTCACACAGACAGGACCAATCAGATCCTGGAGCAATTCCTGCAATGTTTTATTTCCCAAAACCAAGACATTGGGTTGAATTTCTTCCCTGGGCTGAGTTTGCTCATAATAACCTACAACATGATTCTCTGGGATGCTCCAAAGGGCGTCGGTGAACACGGAATCCATAGGGGTTCCCTGTGCAGTGTTCCTGATAGATGAGTACATTTACATCCACTTTTTGATCCAGAGGAAGGCAAAAAACCCATTGTGATGCCAGTGCCAATTAGGCCCTTAAGAGTGATAAAATTCCTTCCTGACCCCAATGGCGATCAGAAACATTCCCAGAATCAAGCATTTGACATTCATTTAACATAAATTAATACAGTGCCGACTCTCACATTTATACAGTATAAAGGTACAGAAACCACAATATAAAGGTGCATTCAGGAAAACACCCACATTCAGTTATTAATAATAATTAATATGTCAAACTCTTGGGTGGCTGGGATGTTTCCACCTGCTCAGAAGATAAGGAAGAGAACTGCTCCTTCCCTTGACATCACATCCCTATATTTCTCCACCACCAGCTTTATCCTGCATTAACTCATTGGGGGTCATCTGGGCACGTTTGCCCATGGGCAGTAACCCATGACAACCACTCAGATTGCTGCATTGGTTGTTCTACTTGCAGCTGACTTTAAAAAGCTAATCACTGATTGGTTACTAAAGGGCAAATTTGCCCAGTGTTGATAAATGAGCTCCACTGTTTCTCACCCAATCCCAACTATATCTCATTCTGCCAATCTCTAATCATAAACCATTGCAATCTGACTGCTGGATCCCTTGTCCCTGCATTTATAGCTCCTTTACACTTAACTGGAGTTATGATTAGCAAATTGTGAAACTTAATACTATTTTACTTCTTCCCTCCTAGGAAAAGCAAATGAACAATCAGTCAGTGGTCATCGAGATTTTCCTTTTGGGATTTCAACATCTCAACAATTTCAAGATCCTGATTTTTTCTTTGATTCTTTTGATTCACATATTGACCATCTATGGAAATATCATTGTCATAGCATTGATAAAAATTGACCAAGCTCTTCAGTCTCCCATGTTCTTCTTTCTCCAACAACTCTCCTTATCTGATCTCCTGCAGTCCATGATTATTGTGCCCATCCTGCTCAGAATTGTAATAAATGAAGGAGCTAAAATAACCATTATTGGTTGTATTGTACAGTTTTATTTCTTTGGTGCCACTGAAGGTTTACAGTGTCTCCTTCTAACTGTGATGTCCTATGACAGATATCTGGCCATCTGCAATCCTCTGCGTTATTCTTCAATAATGAACCACACATTTTGTTTTAAAGTAATTGTCATGTCATGGCTCCTTGCCCTTAGCTTAACACCAGTTACTGTGATTACTACAGCTACACAAGAGTTCTGCAACCAAAATACCATCAACCATTTCTTCTGTGATTATTTTCCCCTTCTAGAACTGTCCTGCTCAGACACATCTTTGGCACAGATATGGGCAATGACTGTGTCTGTCCCTTTGATTCTTTTCCCATTTTTTCTCATCATTGTATCCTATATCTGTATTGCCCATGAAATCCTAAAGATAACGTCCAATATTGGGAGACAAAAAGCCTTCTCCACCTGCAGCTCCCACTTGGCTGTGGTCTCCATATTTTATGGGAGTCTCATTGTTACTTATATGGTTCCCACAAGAAACCAGTCACAGAACACTGGAAAACTTCTTTCTCTTATATACACAGTAGTGACTCCTTTTATTAACCCAATGATTTACAGCTTGAGAAGTGCAGATATGACAGATGCCCTTAAAAATCTTATTCAATAAAGAACATTTTTATCAAATTTAAATCAGAGTTTTGACTATTTTTCAACACATTATAAATAAATCATGGCATTAGTAATTATAATAATTCTCTAGTTTACCCACAAGGTGATAGTGTGTAAAGGTACACGTATGGGACTAGTTATCCAGAATGCTTGGGACCTGGGGTTTTCTGGATAATGGCTCTTTCTGAAATTTTATCTCCATATCTTGTCTATCAAAAAATATAAACATTAAATTAAGCCAATAGGATTGTTTTGCTTCCAATAAGGATCATTTATATCTTAGTTGGGATCAAGTACAAGGTACTTTTTTATTATTACAAAGAAAAGAGAAATCAATTTAAAAAATTAGAATTATTTGATTAAAATGAAGTCTATGGGAAATGGCCTTCTCTTTATTCAGAGCTGTCTGGATAACAGGTTTCAGAAAATGGTTCCCATGCCTATATATATTTGTGTCTCTACGGGCTTTTTGCCAGAGACTTCCCAAAGGGAAGTTAGTCAGGAGTGGAACCTAGACAGGTCAGGTCTAGTAAGTGGTAGGCTACTCACTTTATTAGATAAGAATGACTTGCGACAAACTATTTAACAAAACTCCAGAGCAGCTGTTACCGCTAAATATTTGCTTAGCTATTATGCGCAATGTTATATGATTTTATATTGCGAGCAGCGCAAAACATTCACAAAGATGCCATTTTAAATAAGGCTTGCGACTTTTAATCAAATTCCCCCATTGAGTGTTTAGAACTAGGGACTAGAGGGGTACTATTGGGGTTCTAGACCTGAAAGCTGGGAGTGCCTCTGTCTATACGGTTTGTACTCTTTTCTTATCCTGCAGGGATATATTCTGACCATGCTGTGAGTATATGCCTAGCCACACGCATGTGTCTGTACATGCGCCCATGCATCATGACTGACACATGTCTTTGCTTCAAGGCCAACCAGGGCTGGATTTACATAGCAGGTGCCCCTTACGCCTTGACAAAGCCAGTATTGCGAAACGTGCGTCGGTGTTCTGAGTCCTTTTTAACCTTAACTTTTTATATTTAAGTCAATTGGGTTTTCAAAGTAGTGGAGGGGTGGGGAGGTCTCAAACCTCAACCAGTGCTCGGTTCTTCGCTAATCTATCTGATACTAAAGCTCACAAGAGCCCGTGGATTTGTGGTTTTTTAGGCCTATATAGTTTTCTTCCAGTCTAGGACTAGATTAAAATTTGAAACCACAGTCCCGGGTACTCTGCCTTCTTTGTCTTTGTGGTGTCCCAGGGATAGAAAAAATTAGGTAGTAGATTTGGGACAACTCCACCTCCTCCTCTTTTCCATTTCTGACTTAATTTCTGAACCTGAGCATTGTGTGTTTTTTAATATTTATCCTATTTATTGCGGTCTCTATTTAATCAATTCTCTCAACTATAATTTATTGCAAAGCACTATTGAGCACTTTCAATTTTATGAATTTTTGATCAGTCTGGATGAAATGACTATTCTTCATTAATTGTTAAGCACTTGCACTTTAAAGTTTTTTAACTTAAAGTGATTGGAGGGGGTTACTTTTAACTCTTAGACTATAATATATCCTGTTGCAAAAGGATATATACTATCATTAAATAGAATTGGTTATAGCTAAGGGTATATCTGTACCAATTTCTCTTAACCCCTGTATATATAATAGAATGAATTGTATCACAATTATTTAATTAATTCGTAATCATTGGATTTTAATCGGTTAAATCATAGCACAAGCACTTTTTTGGGATTTATATTAAAGTAATTAGCAAATTTGCACGCAATAGAGACTATTTGAATTAGGTAGTTTTAAATTTCTAGAGACTGCTGAGCGAGTTTGAAGCTAGTGGGGTACTTTTTTCTCTTTTAAATTATTAATTTGTACTGACTAAGGTCAGACCTCCGCTTCTACCGCAGGATAAATTTATTTAACAAGGGATCACTTTTTTGTTTGATAAGTCTCCATTATGTCATGGTCACTCTACTGTGCACATGTGTACATTCTCGGCACTTGCGTCCACATGCTCCTGCAGCTTTGGCACCAAAACTCCAAAAGGAGTAAACAGTGTCTGGTGATATTCCTGCTTCAGTTCTAGTGCTTGTCACTTCTGGTATTGACTTGTTTCTTTAACTTCTCTTGTGATTTATCTCTGCCTGTCGTAAGACCTCAGCTTGTGACCTGTCTACATTTGAACTTAGCCTGTCCTTTTTCTCAGCCTATCCCTAACCATGTTTGTTCTCAGCTTGCCTCTGACCTTGGACCTTTCCCTGGATTGTGTTTCATGAGGAGCTCCCCTTTGCAAATGCTCCATCATTAAATGTGACACATAGAGGCAGATTCACTAACTTCGAGTGAAGGATTCGAATGAAAAAAATTCGAATTTCGAAGTATTTTTTGGGTACTTCGACCATCGAATTGGTTAAATTCGTTCGAATTCGAACGAAATCGAACGAATCGAAGTAAAAATCGTTCGACTATTCGACCATTTGATAGTCGAAGTACTTTCCCTTTAAAAAAAACTTCGACCCCCTACTTCGGCAGATAAAACCTACCAAAGTCAATGTTAGCCTATGGGGAAGGTCCCCATAGGTTTGCTAACCTTTTTTTGATCGAAGGATTTTCCTTCGATCGTTGGATTAAAATCCTTCGAATCGTTCGATTCGAAGGATTTAATCGTTCGATCGAACGAAAAATCCTTCGATCGATCGATCGCAGGATTAGCGCTAAATCCTTCGACTTCGATATTCGAAGTCGAAGGATTTCAATTCGAGGGTCGAATTTCGAAGTATTTTTAACTTCGAAATTCGACCCTTAATGAATCTGCCCCTTACTGTACGTGCATACAAATAATCATTACATTTGTTTATTATGGAAAGCATGAAAAAAATGGATCTATTGATGATTGTACTAGTCCCGCCTTATTGTGTCAGTCATGGCAGATTCATTTTCTCATCTCATTCATCTTTTCTTGCCAAATAAATATTCTCTTGGAGTGGGAATTATATAGTAAATACATTTTCCTATTTTAAAATACAAGGATATTATAATAATGTGACCACAAGGCTGAAGGCTGAGTGTTTTATTAAGGTCATGGAACTCCAAGGTGACTTCTAATACCTTCATATTTTACAGTAGGTGATACTTTAGTCGCTATATAATTTCCATTCCGTGTGAATATTATTATTATTATTATTACAACACACAAGTTTAATTGAGTCATGTGACTGAAATTACATCACTAAGCACTGATTATAACTGATGACATCACTAAGCACTGTTTATAAAGATAGGATTTACAGGATATTCATGGCTGTTGGATATTAACCTGCTGACCGACAATGGTGGTGGCTTATTGGCCTGTGTATGGGGCCCTCAGACGGGACTCCCTGACTTATATCTGGCTAAAGATCAGCTAGATATCCATAGGACAGGTTTAAAATCAGAGTGTCTAGTGATTATTATAAAGTAATATTGGCTTGTCATAATGCAATATTTCATTTTGTTAATTTGTTTAATTACTAAAACTAATTAAAGCTTACCTTTAAGAAAATGCATCATAGTGACACCCTCACCAAGCAAGTAGATCTTTTTGTTGGTGAGGTTTAGATTGTTTGTTATCTTTAGCCAATATCCCCTATTGTCAGGTCCCAGCAGATCTGGCTCAAGCTGAGCCGACGTCTCCTCGGGCCAATATCCCCACACCGGCGCCTGTTGCTAGTTCGGGCGCGTGTTCTGATGCGCGCGCGTTTTGACGTGGGCACGCATTTACGTGCGCGCGCGCGTTCAGACGCAGGCGCGCGTTCAGACGCAGGCGCGCGTTCAGACGCAGGTGCGCGTTCTGACGCAGGCGCACGTTCTGACTCCAACATGCGTCCTGGGGTTAAAAGGTCACTCCGGCCTAGGCTCAATGCGAGGTGATCGTCTCTACTGACACTAAGCGTATTTCTACTGATGATTATTCTGATTACGACTACGGCTTGTTCCTGACTACTCTTCTGATTATCCCTGGATTCCTGTATTTGCTTCTCCTGGTCTCGACCTTGGCTTCCCTGACTACTCTACTGGATTTCCCTCAATTGGCACCTGTTTCTTGATCGTTTCCTGTGTATGACCCTGCCTGTTCCTGACTTCGCTTCTTCAACTGCAGATAAGTGCTGAGTCCTTATTACGAACTGTTATTTCTGCGGGCTCACCTAGCACTCCTGCTATTCCTTATCTGGGACCGTCCTGTACCAACCTTCAGGGCGCAACTCAGTGGGAAGCGTGGGGGAGGCTCATACCTTCAGACTCGCCTTGATTCCTGACACCTATAATCGCTCAACAATGAAACAGGTGAGCTTGGTGCTTTAATGAGTCTTGGTTTTCTGTACTTTGTGCAGGGAAAATGTCTGTCTGTCAGCCCTCTGACTGTCAGCTCTGTGCTCAAATCCATTTTTGTCTGTTCAGCACCCTAGTTTTTACTGTCCCTTTTTACTCTTCACTCTAGCCCTGGGTCAGTCTGATGCTTGTATTTTTAGATTAACACCTGGAGTAATTTTGTCTCTCTGCCCAAGTTTTAAGACTGTCAACTTTGAATTCAAGTTAATTTTATAAAAACTTCAGCCTTCAGCTCTTAAATTCCTTATATGACTCAGGGAACTGTCCAACCATATTTTGTTCTTCCTGCCTCCTGTCCTGAATTTTGCATTTATTAACATGTAAAAGGAGGTATTGTGGTGGTTAAGGCATAATAATGCTAACCAAGTGTGATGTAGGGTCCAGGTGCACATTGCCAGAAGTTCAACTTCAATAACAAGGCTACAGATATATAGAAACACTGGAATAAGTCACCCTGCTATAGTTCCAGGGGTACCCAGGGAACAAATAAGCACTCACCCCAAATCTCCCCCTAACTGACCTTCGGGATGGGTCCCCTTAACTCATAACAAGGTTACAGATATATAGAAACATTGAGGTAACAGTCACCCTGCTATAGTTCCAGGGGTACCCAGTGCACAAATAAGCACTCACCCCAAATCTCCCCTTAACTGTCCTTCAGACTGGGCCCCCTTAGCTCATAACAAGGTTACAGATATATAGAAACATTGGGGTTTCACCCTGCTATAGTTCCAGGGGTACCCAGGGTACAAATAAGCACTCACCCCAAATCTCCCCCTAACTGACCTTCAGACTGGGCCCCCTTAGCTCATAACAAGGTTACAGATATATAGAAACATTGGGGTGTCACCCTGCTATAGTTCCAGGGGTACCCAGGGTACAAATAAACACTCACCCCAAATCTTCCCCTAACTGGCCTTCAGACTGGGCCTCCTTAGCTCATAACAAGGTTACAGATATATAGAAACATTGGGGTGTCATCCTGCTATAGTTCTAGGGATAACCAGGGCACAAATAATCACTCACCCCAAATCTCCCCCTAACTGACCTTCAGACTGCCCCCCCCTTTAGCTCACAACAAGGTTACAGATATATAGAAACATTGTGGTAACAGTCACCCTGCTATAGTTGCAGGGGTACCCAGAGCACAAATAAGCACTAAGTGGCCTTCAGACTGAGCCTTCTTAGCCTCCTTAGCTCATAAAATGTCTCCCCCTAACTGCCCTTCAGGCTCATATCAATGTCACAGGTAATTCCCTCTCAACAAGCCAGGTCTTATTCTCTACCCTTGAAAACCCTTAAATAGAATTCTGAAGTAATTATTATATGGCCAGTATCAAGAGTCAATATTTCTGCTTCAGGAAGTAGCTGATTTCCTGCCATAAAATGAGAAGTGATTACATAGATTATTATTTCAAGATGTCCAAGAGATATAATGATTATATAGTTGAGCCCTGTCTGTAGGTAATTGAGACAATAGACTGTAACAACAGAGAAAGGGAGAGAGAGAAATAGTGAAATTCAAACGTTTTGACAAAAAAATGGTGAAATTTGAAGGTTTTCACTAAAAAAATTTGGAAATTTGAAGGTTTTCACAAAAAAATTGTGAAAATCTGAAATTTTCATAAAAAATTGCGAAAATCAGTATTTTCACCGGCGAATTTTCGCGGGAGATTCACAAATTTCGCTGCAAATTCATGCCAGGCGAATTTATTCACCCATCACTAATAGGGTGGTTTATTTTGTAACATATATTGAGGAATGTGGGAGTAGGCCGGGGGAAACTCTTGTGTGTAGGTCTACTTCCTTTTTATTTGGAACCCTATGTAACATGACAATACTATAGGGCATTTGTTTCTTGATATGTTTAATTGGTTTAAATAAAGACATTATGTGGGAAATTTTAGTATTTCCCACATCTTTCTCTAATCCTTCTGTCTTTCTAGTCTCCTCTCTATGTTTTCTTTCTTTTGTGTATTTTTTTCCTTTTCCTCTCATATCTCCCCTTTTTCCCACCCCATGTCCTCTCCTGACTCTTACAGCATTATGTCCTTTCACTATTTGATGCTGTCAAGTTTTTTCCTCACATCTTGTTCTGTCTCCATTTTAATTTCTCTCTCATACTCCTCTACCTGCCCAGGTATGGGTCGTGAAGGATATTCAAATGGCCCAACCAATACCTGGTCCAATGTGATCTCACAGCATAACCGAGATAGAAGTAACATCAAGACTATGGTTGCTAAAGGAAGCTCTAAAGGTAAAATGTCAAGCCACTGAACTGAGGTTAATATGTTTTGATGAGTCTGTGGGTAAATTGGAGGGGATTTAAAGCCTCTAAACCACCATGCTGACTTCCTTTGTGCTTCCCAGTTTCATACTAAGAGGAGTTAACAAGATGAGAAATATAATTTTGGAAGGTCCCCTCCCCCACCAACTATATTTGCAGCTCAAATATTGTGCACTGTTATGGTTTGGCTGTAATAATTAAAAAAGAGCCCAACAACTCTACAAATATCTGTTTCCCTAAGTATTATTAGTTTAAAGGGTAATTTACTTAATCAGGATGCAAGTGCAAGAACACTAAGGGGCACAAAATCTCTCTGCCTATTGTTTATTTAAAAAAAAAAATGTTGGTTCTGGAAATCTGATCCTGGGTGTACAATGCAGTACTAAGAGTCACACAACTGCTCTGTGCTTACCTCCATGATAGTTCTGTTGTGGTGCTCCATAACATTCACATCTCAATGACATACACCAAGAAACAGATTTATTAAGGGACGAATTCGAATTTTCGATTTCTTTTGGTATCAAAATGCACACATTCGAATTTTAATCCCCCAATTGGAATGTAAATTAGCATGTGAGATTTATCACACCTCAACCATGGAAACAGCTCTAATTCGAATATTCGCCACCTAATACCTGTGGAGTTCATTTACAATTCAATGGCAGAAGTCCGTTGAACCATTTGAATATGTTAATCGCCTTCCCGAAATTCAAGCTTTTTTTTTCAGAGGGAAAACTCAATTTGTATAATTCAAATTTGATTCGAATACGATTCGAATTTTCGGGTCGGGACTATTTGATCAAATATAAGACATTCACATTTTTCTTAACCTCCCAGTCAAATTGTGAGTATATTCAAATTTATTAGAGTAAAACAAAGACATATAGAAAGACATATCCAACCCTATGGAAAGATTTTTTGTCATCTGTGTACGAGGCAAGCAGGGAATTCCCCAAATATGTGTATAATATTGTATTACCAATGTTTGTAGAGTATTTTGTATTAGGGTTAAGAAGTAAAATTGGCATAAGAAGGAATACATTTTTTTTTAATAAAAAGTATGTTTAGCACAAGCCCCATGTTAAATCCCTGAAACTATAAAAGCAAATTACATAAAGAGCCATGTCTATGTATTTTTAAAACATTTGTGTGGTTGGACTGGCCCCAACAATAGGAACTACAAACTATTGTGCTAACAATCTGTACAAAGGAATTTTTTGGTTCTTTGTAACTTTGCATGGATAATTCAATGATAAATATGCACTTATTGGGGGATAGGGGAAGCCATTGTTGAGTAGTTTTTGCATTAGTTTGTAGAGAGAGAATATTTGTGATCAAATAGCTATGTGGGTGGATCACAGATTAAATAAATGATATCAGGAGAAGGACTTGTTTATTCTTTTTCTCTGCATCTGTTTCTCCCACTAAGACTTGGTTTCATTACTCCACTGTGTTTCCAGGTTCTATATCCAGGTTTTTCTATATACTGACCTGTATGTACTGGATTCTGCCTGCAACATGCCCTGACCACTGTCCTGTATACTGACTCAAACCTTTATAAAGAAGATGAGGCATGAAACATGAGATGTGGGATTTAGAAGGTTGCAGTGGCTTATAATGTTTCATGAAGGACTTTAAAACAAAAAAAGGCTTTTCTGTTCCTTGTCATACTTCATGCTGGGTGTCAATCTGGAGCGAGGAGCAAAGCACAGATTTCCCTTGGGTAAAAGTGCCTTTGATATTAGCACTCGCTAAATGCTCTAATATTTCAATACTTGGGAACTGAAATTGATAATTTTTATCTTACTAAAACGTTACTGGAGATTAGAAGCAGAAACTGTAAAGTGGTATGGATTATATAGCAATGGTTACTAATACGTAAGTTAAAATAAGTTAAAATCTTCTTAATTGATATTAGGTTTCATTCTAAAACTGTAAGAAATAAAATAATTCTGTAAGTAACTTCTAGCAAAATTGAATTAGCTGTGAATTTCGATGTGCCTTTATGCTCCTATGGTGATAAAGATGTATTTTGTGTCCTTTCTGTTTGCCTTCATTTAGCAGGTAAAAAGGAGAATTTTTTCATACTTACTGTAATTCTCTTTTCCTGGCCACTCTTCACATCAGCATTACAACCGGGGGGCTCCTCCCATCCCCACCCATAGACCAGAACATCCCTCCCCCTCTAAAGCTTTAAAGGCACCCCTTGGACACACTTACTTTGTTTAATATAAAACAACTGTTCCAATGGGGTGGGAAATGCTGATATGGAGAGTGGCCAGGAAAAGAGAATTATGGTAAGTATGAAAGAATTCTCCTTTTTCCTGGCCACTCCATATCAGCATTACAACCAGATATACTGAGCCATGAAGGCTAATGGGTGGGAAAACAATACACTGGAACTGATGCACAATGATTTTAATAAGAATGCAAGGCCATGTGGGTGCCAGCTGCAAAGTCATGATTACTTGAAGAAGACAAGTCCAATGGATAGTTCCTGATGAAGGTTCGAGCTCAGGACCAGCAGGCTACTTCACAGATCTGTGGAGTCGAGACATCCACCAGTGCTGCCCAAGAAGACAAAACAGCCCTAGTGGAATGGGCCTTTAAAGCCTCTGGAGCTAGCTTGCCTTGAGCTTGGTAAACCTTGGAAATACACAAGGTTATCCATCTACTGATGGGAGAAGTAGCGGGGGCCTGGCCCTTTTTTCCGCTACCTGGAATAATGAACAGCCTGTCAGACTTCCTGAATGGAGTTGTCACCTCCAGATAGTGTTTTAGAGAGCGTACTGATCGATCTTTTCCAATTCTTCAGTATTCTGCATATCTTCTGAGAAAATAGGAAGAGTGACCTCTTTCTTTAGATGGAAGGTAGAAACCACTTTAGGAAAAGAGAATTTGATAGGTTTTATAATAACTCTGTCATGCAGAAAGGAGATACAGTCCTGAGCACTGGAGAGGACCTGTAGTTCACCAACAGTAGTCACACAGGCCTTTGCCTAGCCTCTACAGCAATTAGCCATTAGCCCAGCACTCCCATGAAAAGTTCTGACATTCCAACACACTGCCATGTGTTTAACTGTGCCCAGTAAGCCTCAATGTTCCCATACATAATACCATAGGGAGAGAAAAACCTACCCAGACTTCTTCATTTCCATATTAGTCAAAGTTGACCAATTACACAACAACTTTCCAATCCATGTCAGAGACTGCCTGTCAATAACATAGCCCTTTGCCTATTACAGACTACCCATTTACATGAAAAAACAATAGGAAGCCCTAAAGCTGTCATTCACACATCCCTTCACCTAGCCTTTATGCTAATTAGCTATTAACCCCAGCACTCCCATGATACATTTTGACATTCCAACACACTGCAATGTGTTTAGCTGTCCCCATTAAGCCTCAACTTCCCCATACCGTAACACCATAGGGATAGTAAAACATACCAAGTCTTCTTCATTTCCATATGAGTCCAAATTGACCAATCACAAGACAACTTTCCAATCAACGTCAAACACAGCCTGTCAACAGCATAGCCCTTTGCCTATTACATATTACCCACTTACATGGAAGACCCAAACCTTCTATTACAAGAGCTGTCAGTCACCCAGCCCTTCGCCTAGCCTCTATGGCAATTAGCCATTACCCCAGCACTCCCATGACAAGTTCTGACTTTCCAAAATACTGCCATGTGTTTTGCTGTGCCCAGTACGACTCAACTTCCCCATCCTATAATACCATAGGTAAAGAAAAATCTACCAAGTCTTTGTCTTTTCCATATAAGTCAAAGTTAACCAATCACAAAACAACTTTCCCAAGCTTGTCAAAGACTGCCTGTCACCAAAATAGCCCTTTACCTATTACAGATTACCCACTTACATAAAAAACAATTGGAAGTCCAGAACCCTTCAATCGCAAGAGCTGTTAGTCACACAGGCCTTCGCCTAGCCTCTATAGCAATTAGCCATTAGCCCAGCACTCCCATGACAAGTTCCAACATTCCTGCACACTGCTGTGCCCAGTAAGTCTCAATGTCCCCATACTGTAATACCATAGGGAGAGAACAACCTACCAAGTCTTCTTCTTTTCCATATTAGTAAAATTAACCAATCACACAATGACTTTACAATCCATGTCAAAGCCTGCCTGTCAACAACATAGCCCTTTGCCAATTACAGATTACCCACTTACATGAAAAAAATAGGGAAGACGCAAAGCTGTCAGTCACACAGCACTCCATCTAACCTCTGTGGCAATTACCCATCAACCCCAGCACTCACATGACAAGTTCAGACATTCCAACACACTGCCATTTGTTTAGCTGTGCCCAGTAAGCCTCAACTTCCCCATTCGGTAATACCATAGGGAGAGTAAAACCTACCAAGCCTTCTTCATTTCCATATAAGTCCAAGTTGACCAATCACAAGACGACTTTCCAATCCATGTCAAAGACTGCCTGTCAACAACATAACCCTTTACCTTTTACCCACTTACATGGAAAACCAAAACACTTCCATCACAAAAGCTGTTATTCACACAGCCCTTCACCTTCGCCTCACTTCACCGGCAATTAGCCATTACCCCAGCACTCCCACAACAAGTTCTGACTTTCCAACACACTTCCATGTGTTTTGCTTTGCCCAGTAAGCCTCATCTTCCCCCATCCTGTAATACCATATTGAGAGAAAAACCTACCAAGTCTTCTTCTTTTCCATATCAGTCAAAGTTGACCAATCACATGACAACTTACCCATGCTTGTCAAAGACTGCCTGTCAACAAAACAGCCCTTTGCCTATTACAGATTACAAGGAAAACAGAATAATACCAACTTAACGTATAATTCTTCACTAAGTAATGCACATTTCAAAAGTAAAAGTAGTAACCTCCGCTGTATGCTGCAAATGCACGGAGTTTGTCAGGTAAAATGGGAGACCTAGAATTAATTGCATGCTCTAAAAATTCTGATATAATTGGTATCACTGAGACCTGGTGGGATGAAACATGTGACTGGATTGTGAATTTAAATGGTTAAACCCTTTTTAGGAGGGACAGAGGGATTAAATAGCGGGTGGAGGAGTATGTTTGTATGTAAAGCCTGAATTAAAGCCATGCGCTAAAGAAATAACAATAGCTGGCACTGGTGAGGGTGTAGAATCACTCTGGGTAGAGATTTTGACTGGGCAAAAGGTAACAAAAAGAATTCTCATTGGTGTATGTTATAAACCACCTCGTATAAGTGTCGAGTATGAAGCCCAGCTACTCTTGCAGATACAAGCGGCTTTACAGCTGGGTCAAGTTGTTGCTATGGGTGACTTCAATTATCCAGACATTGACTAGGGTAATGGGGTTGCTAAGACAGAAAAAGCTAGTAGGTTTGTAAATATGCTGAATGACAACTTTTTATTCCAGCTCGTTCAAGAACCTACTAGGAATAACTCTCTTTTGGACCTTGTAATAACTAACAATACTGAACTCATCTCTAACATTTGTGTGGGTGAGGGGCATTTAGGGAATAGTGATCATAACATGGTCTCCTTTGAGATTCTGTTGCAGAAGCAATTTTATAAGGGAGTAACTAAAACACTAAATTTCAGATGTGCAAACTTTGACAGTATAAGGACATCTCTGCAACATATTAAGTGGGAAATGCTTTTCACAGGGTTAAACACAGAACAAAAATGGGAAGTCTTTAAAGTGCTGCTTAATAAATATACTTGTCAGTATATTCCACTTGTAAGCAAGGAATGTCGTTGCAAAGCAAAACCTTTTTGGTTCAATAGAAGCGTTGGTGTTGAGGTGGGTAAGAAAAGACGTGCTTTTAAGGCTTTCAAGTTAGCTGGGACAGCCGAAACATTTATAAGGTACAAGGAGGCCAATAAATCATGCAAAGAAGCTATAAGGCAAGCTAAAATTGCTATAGAAAAGGATATTGCAGCAAGCAGTAAAAAAAATCCAAAATAATTTTTTAAATATGTTAATAGTAAAAAAATGAAGCAGGAAGGGGTGGGACCCTTACTATCAGAGGGGGGTCAGCTGGTTGATGAAAACAAAATAAAAGCGCAGATTCTGAACTCATATTTTTCATCTGTCTACACAAATGAGGAACCAGTAAGTGAAGGTTTCCTTCTTAACAGTCCCAATTCTAGTAATACAACTAATGATGCATGGTTCACACATGAAGAAATTCAAAAGAGACTTGAACATGTTAAGATTAACAAAGGTCCAGGGCCAGATGGTATTCATCCCAGGGTAATTAGCGAGCTTAGCTCTGTGATTGCCAAACCTCTTTACTTAATTTTTCAGGATTCATTGAGATCTGGCATAGTGCCGAGAGACTGGCGAATTGCTAATGTGGTGCCTCTATTCAAAAAAGGATCCTGTTCTCAGCCTCAAAACTATAGGCCAGTTAGTCTGACGTCAGTGGTAGGAAAGCTTTTCGAAGGGTTAATAAAGGATAAGATACTGGACTTCATCGCAAATCATAATACTATGAGTTTGTGCCAGCATGGTTTTATGCGTAATAGATCTTGCCAGACTAACTTAATTTCTTTTTACGAGAATGTAAGTAGAGACCTCGATTCTGGGATGGCAGTTGATGTGATTTACTTAGACTTTGCTAAAGCATTTGATACAGTGCCACACAAAAGGTTACTGGTTAAATTAAGGAATGTTGGCCTGGAACATAGTATTTGTACCTGGATAGAGAACTGGCTAAAAGATAGACTACAAAGAGTGGTGGTAAATGGAACATTTTCTAATTGGACCAGTGTTGTTAGTGGAGTACCGCAGGGCTCTGCACTAGGTCCTTTGCTTTTCAACTTGTTTATTAATGACCTGGAGGTGGGCATTGAAAGTACTGTTTCTATTTTTGCAGATGATACTAAATTGTGCAGAACTATAGGTTCCATGCAGGATGCTGCCACTTTGCACAGTGATTTGTCTAAACTGGAAAACTGGGCAGCAAACTGGAAAATGAGGTTCAATGTTGATAAATGCAAGGTTATGCACTTTGGCAAAAATAATATAAATGCAAGTTATACACTAAATGGCAATGTGTTGGGAGTTTCCTTAAATGAAAAGGATCTAGGGGTCTTTGTAGATAACACGTTGTCTAATTCTGGGCAGTGTCATTCTGTGGCTACTAAAGCAAATAAAGTTCTGTCTTGCATAAAAAAAGGGAATTAACTCAAGGGATGAAAACATAATTATGTCTCTTTATAGGTCCCTGGTAAGGCCTCATCTGGAGTATGCAGTTCAGTTTTGGACTCCAGTCCTTAAGAGGGATATAAATGAGCTGGAGAGAGTGCAGAGACGTGCAACTAAATTGGTTAGAGGGACGGAAGACTTAAATTATGAGGGTAGACTGTCAAGGTTGGGGTTGTTTTCTCTGGAAAAAAGGCGCTTGCGAGGGGACATGATTACATTTTACAAGTACATTAGAGGACATTATAGACAAATGGCAGGGGACCTTTTTACCCATAAAGAGGATCACCGTACCAGAGGCCACCCCTTTAGACTAGAAGAAAGGAACTTTCATTTGAAGCAACGTAGAGGGTTCTTCACAGTCAGGACAGTGAGGTTGTGGAATGCACTGCAGGTTGATGTTGTGATGGCTGATTCAGTTAATGCCTTTAAGAATGGCTTGGATGATTTTTTGGACAGACATAATATCAAAGGCTATTGTGATACTAAACTCTATAGTTAGTATAGGTATGGGTATATAGAATTTTAATTAAAAGTAGGGAGGGGTGTGTGTATGGATGCTGGGTTTTCATTTGGAGGGGTTGAACTTGATGGACTTTGTCTTTTTTCAACCCAATTTAACTATGTAACTATGTAACTATGTAACTTACATAGAAAACCCAAACCATCTATTACAAGAGCTGTCAGTCACACAGCCCTTCATCTAGCCTCTATGGCAATTAGCCATTACTCCTGCACTCCCACGACAAGTTCTGATTTTCCAACACTCTGCCATGTGTTTTGCTGTGCCCAGTAAGCCTCATCTTCCCCATCCTGCAATACCATAGGGAGAGAAAAACCTACCGAGTCTTCTTCTTTTCCATATAAGTCAAAGTTGACCAATCACAAGAAAAGCTTTCCCATGCTTGTCAAAGACTGCCTGCCAACAAAATAGCCCTTTGTCTATTACAGATTACCCACTTGCATAAAAAACAAAAGAAAGACAAGAACCCTTCTGTCACAAGAGCTGTTAGTCACACAGGCCGTCACACAGCTTCTATGGCAATTGGCCATTGGCCATTTCCCAGAACTCCCATGATAAGTTCTGAAATTCCAACACACTATCATGTGATTAGCTGTGCCCAGTAAGCCTCATTGTCCCCATACTGTAATACCATAGGGAGAGAAAAACCTACCCGGTCTTCTACTTTTCCATATTAGTCAAAGTTGACCAATCACATGACTACTTTCCAATCCATGTCGAAGATTGCCTGTCAATAACATAGCCCTTTGCCTATTACAGATTACCCACTTACATGAAAAAAACAATAGGAAGACCCAATGCTGTCAATCACAAAGCCCTTCACCAAGGCTTTATGCTAATTAGCTATTACCCCTGCACTCCCATGACAAGTTCTGACATTCCAACACACTGCAATGCATTTAGCTGTCCCCAGTAAGCCTCAACTTCCCCACACCGTAACACCATAGGGATAGTAAAACATGCCAAGTCTTCTTAATTTCCATATGAGTCCAAATTGACCAATCACAAGACAACTTTCCAATCAATGTCAAAGACTGCCTGTCAACAGCATAGCCCTTTGCCTATTACAGATTACCCACTTACATGGAAGACCCAAACCTTCTATTACAAGAGCTGTCAGTCACACAGCCCTTCGCCTAGCCTCAATGGCAATTAGCCATTGCCCCAGCACTCCCATGACAAGTTCTGACTTTCCAACACACTACCATGTGTTTTGCTGTGTCCAGTAAGCCTCAACTTCCCCATCCTACAATACCATAGGTAAAGAAAAACCTACCAAGTCTTCTTCTTTTCCATATTAGTCAAAGTTGACCAATCACAAAACAACTTTCCAATGCTTGTCAAAGACTGCCTGTCAACAAAACAGCCCTTTGCCTATTGCAGATTAACCACTTACATAAAAAACAATTGGAAGTCCAGAACCCTTCTATCACAAGAGCTGTTAGTCACACAGGCCTTTGCCTAGCCTCTATGGCAATTAGCCATTAACCCAGCACTCCCATGACAAGTTCCAACATTCCTGCACACTGCTGTGCCCAGTAAGCCTCAATGTCCCCATACCATAATACCATAGGGAGAGAAAAACCTACCAAGTCTTCTTCTTTTCCATATTAGTAAACGTTAACAAATCACACAACGACTTTACAATCCATATCAAAGACTGCCTGTCAATAACATAGTCCTTTGCCTATTACAGATAACCCACAAAGAAGACCAAAACCCTTCTATCACAAGAGCTGCCATTCACACAGTCCTTCGCCTCACCTCAATGGCAATTAGCCTTTACCCCAGCACTCCCACAACAATTTCTGTCTTTCCAACACACTGCCATGTGTTTAGCTGTGCCCAGTATGCCTCATCTTCCCCATCCTGTAATACCATAGGGATAGCAAAATCTACCGAGTCTTCTTTCTTTCCAGTCAAGGTTGACCAATCACAAAACAACTTTCCCATGCTTGTCAAAGACTGCCTGTCAACAACATGGCCCTTTGCCTTTTACAGATTACCCACTTACATGAAAAACAATAGGAAGACACAAATCTGTCAGTCAAACAGCCCTTCACCTAGCCTCTGTGGTAATGATCCATCACAGCAGCACTCACATAACATGTTCTGACATTCTAACATACTGCCATGTACTATGCTGTGCCCAGTAAGCCTTAATTTCCTCATCCTGTAATACCATAGGGAGAGAAATACCTACCCAGTCTTCCTGATTTCCATATCATAAAAGTTGACCAATCACAAGACAACTTTCCAATCCATGTTAAAGACTGCCTGTCAACAACATAGCCCTTTGCCTATTACAGATTACCCACTTACAGTATGTGGTCAAAAAGAATCACAGCTAAAAGCGCTCACATAGAAAACCAAAACCCATCTATCACAAGAGCTGTCATTCACAAAGCAAATCGCCTAGCCTCGCCTAGCCTCGCCGGCAATTAGCCATTACCCCAGCACTCCCACGACACGTTCTGACTTTCCAACACAATGCCATGTGTTTTGCTGTGCCCAGTAAGCTTCAACTTCCCCGTACCGTAATACCATGGGGAGACACCACTCACAAGAAGACTTTCCAATACATGTCAAAGACAGCCTTTCAAAAACATAGCCCTTTGCCTATTACAAATTACCATCTTACATGGAAGACCCAAACCTTCTATCACAAGAGCTGTCAGTCACACAACCCTTTGCCTAACCTCTATGGCAATAAGCCATTACCCCAGCACTCCCATGAAAAGTTCTAACATTCCAACACACTGCATTGTGTTTAGCTGTGCCCAGTAAGCCTTAACTTCCCCATCCTGTAAGACCATAGGGAGAGAAAAACCTGCCAAGTCTTCTTCATTTACATATCAGTCAAAGTTTCCCAATCAAAAGAAGACTTTACAATCCATGTCAAAGACTGCCTATTACAGATTACCCACTTACATGAAAACCAATAGAAAGGCCCAAACCCTTCTATCTCAAGAGCTGTCAGTTTGCCTAACCTCTATGACAATTAACCATTACCCCAGCACTCCCATGATAAGTTCTGACATTCAAACATACTATTATTTGTTTAGCTGTGCCCAGTAAGCCTTAACTTTCCCATCCTGTAATACCGTAGGGAGAGAAAAACCTACCAAGTCTTCTTCATTTCCATATCAGTCAAAGTTGACCAATCACAAGAAGACTTTCCAATCCATGTCAAAGACTGCCTGTCAACAACAGAGCCCTTTGCCTATTACAGGTTACCCACTTACATAAAAACTAATAGGAAGGCCCAAACCCTTCTATCACAAGAGCTGTCAGTCACACAGGCCTTTGCCTAGCCTTTCTGACAATTAACCATTACACCAGCACTCCCATGACAAGTTCTGATATTCCAACACACTGATATGTGCTTAGCTGTGCACAGTAAGCCTCAACTTCCCCATTCGGTAAGTCCATAGAGAGAGTAAAAAATACCAAGACTTCTTCATTTCCATATGAGTCCAAATTGACCAATCACAAGATGACTTTCCAATCCATGTCAAAGACAGCCTGTCAACAACATACCCCTTTGCCTATTACAAATTACCCACTTACATGAAAAACAATAGGAAGACCAGAACCCTTCTATCACAAGAGCTGTCAATCACACAGCCCTTCACCTAGCCTCAGTGTTTTGCTGTGCCCAGTAAGCCTCACCTACCCCATACCGTAATACCATGGGGAGACACCAAACACAAGAAGACTTTCCAATACATGTCAAAGCCAGCCTTTCAAAAACATAGCCCTTTGCCTATTACAGATTACCCACTTACATGTAAAACAATAGGAAGACCAGAACCCTTCTATCACAAGAGCTGTCAATCACACAGCACTTCACCTAGCCTCCATTACCCATTACCCATTACCCATTACCCATTACCCATTACCCATTACCCATTACCCATTACCTCCCATGACAAGTTCTGACATTCCAACACACTACCATGTGTTTACCTATGCCCAGTAAGCCTCAACTTCCCCATCCTGTAATGCCATAGGGAGAGAAAAACATACCCAGTCTTCTGCATTTCCATATCTGTCAAAATTGACCAATCACAAGATGACTTTCCAATCCATGTCAAAGCATGCCTGTCAACAACATAGCCCTTTGCCTATTACCCACTTACATGAAAAACAATAGGAAGAAACAATGCCTTCTATCATAAGAGCTGTCGGTCACACAGCGCTCCCCCGAACCATTATAGCAATTAGCCACTACCCCAGAAATCCCATGACAAGTTCAGACATTCTAACACACTGCCATGTGTTTAGCTGTGCCCAGTAAGCCTCAACTTCCCCATCCTGTATTACCATAGGGAGAGAAAAACCTACCAAATCTTCTTCATTTCCATATCAGTCAAAGTTGACCAATCATAAGAGGACTTTCCAATCCATGTCAAAGACTGCCTGGAGAGGACCTGTAGTTCACCAACAGTAGTCACACAGGCCTTTGCCTAGCCTCTACAGCAATTAGCCATTAGCCCAGCACTCCCATGAAAAGCTCTGACATTTCAACACACTGCCATGTGTTTAACTGTGCCCAGTAAGCCTCAATGTTCCCATACCGTAATACCATAGGGAGAGAAAAACCTACCCAGACTTCTTCATTTCCATATTAGTTAAAGTTGACCAATTACACAACAACTTTCCAATCCATGTCAGAGACTGCCTGTCAACAACATAGCCCTTTGCCTAATACAGATTACCAATTTATATGAAAAACAATAGGAAGACCCACAGCCTTCTATCACAGAACACTGTGAGACCAATCACAAGAAGACTTTCCAATCCATGTCAAAAACAACATTTCAAAAACATAGCCCTTTGCCTATTACAGATTACCCACTTACATGAAAAAAAAATCGGAAGACCCAAAACTGTCAGTCAAACAGCTCTTCACCTAACCTCTGTGGTAATTATCCATTAACCCCAACACTCTTTTTTTTTTTTTTTGACTACTCAGTATAGATTTTTTCAAACCCAGACCAGTACTTAAACCATCATTGTAGTTCATTTTTAAAAATAATAAACAACTTCATTTACAATTTTTTCATTTCAAAGTCAAGAAATATTGCAAGACTTTTTTCTTTTCTTCATCACCTGTATACTTATCAAAATCAATGACCTTATCCATCTTGTCAAATTCCTCATCAGACCACTCACAAATGAAATCCTGTAACTCTTCTGCAGTCTTGTCTTTCCATTCTTCAAATAACTTTTCCCCTCTGGTAAGGGATCTTTTCTTAGTGGTATCCTCTATTTTCCTGCTTTTACTTGCTTTTTCCATTTTCTTTTGAAGTTTCTTTTTCCTTTTGATGACCATTTCTTCTTTCTTTTCTCTTCCAGAACTTCTTTCCTGCTCCTGAGAATCAATGAGAAGTTCACCAGTATTCACCACTTGAGATTCCCCTCCCTACAAATGTCTGCAGTGTGGCCATAACTCCTACAGTGCCTGCAGAAAATGGGCATTCCATTAAAGAAACAGTGTACATTTACATTACCCAGTGGAAACCTGGCTGGAGGGAAACTGTCTTTTTCAAAAATAACTTTTTACCTGTATTTGCAGGCCCAAATCCCAAGTTCATTCATGACTCTGTTTACAAAAGTCACTTTTTTGCAGAACTTACCCAAGACAGTTTCAATATCTTTCTGCGAAACAAACGGAGAATAAACTCTGGTTATAAGGATTACCTCCTCTGCACAAAAATGAGGGAATATTTTAAAACCCCTCAAATGCTCATCAGTCAGATTCTCTTTCCAGATCATCAGGAAGCTTGAGTAGATCCCCTCACCATTAAAGGTGACATCAAAGATCCCTCTCCGGAAGTCCTGGATTGCTAATATCTCGGTTGGCCAAACTCTTCCGAAATCCCCAAGAATGATGTAGACAATGTAGGCCAACCTCTTCTCGGGACTCACAGATTCCTCAGCAATGAGCCACACTGAATTCTTGACTCAAGCGTAGGCTGGAACAGCATGCTCCTCCATCTCCATATCAGATTAACAATCCCAGGTTACCCCACAGATTTGGGTTATCACTGGAGTGATTGATGTGATTGGTCGCCTCTCGTTGCCTCAAAAAATAAGCTCTCCTTAAGCAGCACGCAGCTTAAGACAGTAGCTGCCGATACTACAGGGCCAAGGAGCAAAGTTTCCTGGCACCCAATGACTTGATCTTAGTCAAAGGGCAGAGAAGCGATCTTGAAATACCAGTCTCATGATAAAATCTGACCTTTCCGACACACTGCCATTTGTTTAGCTGTGCCCAGTAAGCCTCAACTTCCCCATTCTGTAAGACCATAGGGAGAGTCAAACCTACCAAGTCTTCTTCATTTCCATATCTGTCCAAGTTGACCAATCACAAGACAGCCTGTCAACAACATAGGCCTTTGCCTATCACAGATTACCCACTTACATGGAAAACCAAAACCATTCTATCACAAGAGCTGTCAATCACACAGCTCCTCGCCTCCCCAGCAATTAGCCATTACCCTAGCACGCCCATGACAAGTTCTGATATTCCAACACACTGCCATGTATTTTGCTGTGCCCTGTAAGCCTCATCTTCCCCATCCTGTAATACCATAGGGAGAGAAAAACCTACCGAGTCTTCTTAATTTCCAGTCAAAGTTGACCAATCACAAGTCAACTTTCCCATGCTTGATAGCCTTTTAAAAACATTGCCCTCTGCCTATTATAGATTACCTACTTACATGAAAAACAATAGGAAGACCCAAATCTGTCAGTCACACAGCCCTCTGCCTATCCTCTGTAGCAATTACCCATTACCACAGCACTCGCATGACATTCCAACACTCTACCACGTGTTTAGCTGTGCCCAGTAAGCCTCAAATTCCCCATCCTGTAATACCATAGGGAGAGAAATACTCACCCAGCCTTCATCATTTCCATATCAGTCAAAGTTGACCAATCACAAGACACCTTTCCAATCCATGTCAAAGACTGCCTGTCAACTACATGGCCCTTTGCCTATTACAGATTACCCATTTACATGAAAAACAATAGGAAGACCCAAAGCCTTTTATCACAAGAGCGGTCAGTCACAAAGCCCTTCACCTAACCTCTATGGCAATTAAACATTACCCCAGCACTCCAATGATAAGTTCTGACATTCAAACACACAGTTAGTTGTATAGCTGTGCCTAGTAAGCCTCAACTTTCCCATTCAGTTATACCATAGGGAGAGTAAAACCTATCAAGTCTTCTTCTTTTCCATATCAGTCCAAGTTGACCAATCACAAGATAACTTTCCAATCCATGTCAAAGACTGCCTGTCAGCAACATAGCCCTTTGCCTATTACAGATTACCCATTTACATGGAAGATCCAAACCCTTCTATCACAAGATCTGTCAGTCACACAGCCCATCGCCCAGGGCCAGGCCAGGCCAACCAAGCGCCCTAGGCAACCTGGCCATCCACCCCCCCCCCCCCCGCACGGCGGACAAAGGAAAGAGCGATGGAGGGGAAGAAAATGCAATGGAGGGGAGGGAAAACATGACAGAGGGTAGGGGAAGGTGACAGGAGGGAGGGGAGAGCAATGGAGGGGAGGGAGAGAGGAGAACGCGATGGAAGGGAGGTTAACAGGAAGGAGAGGAAAGTGATGGAGGGGTGGGTCACAGGCGGAAAGAAGGGGAGTAAGAACCCGGCTAGGGGTAGGCAGAAGACAATTTTAGAGGTAGCTGCCCAGTTCCCCCTGCCTCTCCTGCCTACCCCTAGTTCCATCCCTGGCAGGTAAAGTTTTTTCTGACTCACACATAACTACAATGGAGACTTTTTTAAGCCGGTTATTGATAACAAAGCAACATCCTTGGTGGGAGGCATTACATGCACCCCCTGCCTTACTGTATATTTTAGTCAGTCCAACAGCTCCTGTCCCTTCTTATTCCCATGGCTTATTGCACAAAATACACTTACAAAGTCCCACAATTGATATTTGTTCACTAGCAGCCCCTTGACTTACTATTCAGAGTATACCAGAGTTACAGCTTTTTCCAAACAGAAAGCCCACTGCAACTATACACACACACTATATTTATTCCCTTACACACTATACGAGTATCCCCTTCTCTACCTCACGAGAGGAACATCTATATGAGGCGCCCATGTGCTCCCAAGTCACCACAGGCAGCCCTGGAACTCCCCTCAGTCAGTCACTAGTCACACAGCAGCACATGGCCAGACAACCTACACATCCATAGCAGAGCATCATGGTAATACTGTGCCCGGCATGCTCAAATCCCCAAAAAAACAAAACTGTTCTGAGCAGCACTCACCTCCAGCCCTCACTACTAGCTCAATGTGGCGCTCCGAGCCGGGCATTGACAGTCTGAAGTATCGCGAGACTTGGTATATCCCACTAGTTGGCCGCAGGGTGGTGCTGGCCTCAGGTTCCCCGGCTTGTGTAACTTCCATCCCGGGCGTCGAGGGATGCTGGCAGCTGCCAATCAACGTCAGCCAGAGAACCAATGTGTTAGAACACATCCGGTCACTAGGACTGGGTGTTGTGTGAACCACGCCTCAAGGGGCGATGGAGGGGTGGGTGACAGGGAAGGAAGGGGAGTAAGGGGAGCAAACTGAGCCAGGGGTAGGCAGAAGATAATTTGAGAAGTATTTGCCCAGCGCCCCCCCCCCCTATAATTGCATCCTAGGCAGCTGCCTCTTCTGCCTACCCCTTGTTCTGGCCCTGGACACCATCTCCCAGTCTCTTCAGTCTTCAATTGCAATACGACTTTGTTCTGGTTTTTCTGTTACCGTTTAAATGATATTGATTCTTGCAACAAATTATAAACTTCTCCCTTTTTCTGTTGCAGTGCTTTAAGTTTCTGGCATACGTTTCTTATTTTTCTCTCTGTATACTTCCTCACTTGCCAAAGTGATGGATTCACATGGCTTAGCTCAACCCAGAACTTTCTGTCTCAGGCGGCCATTGTGGTACATACACTTCAGTAAAACAAATCTGGATTATGTAGTGATTTTTTCATTTCATTCTCCAAATTCAGTAGCATCCTATAAAATTTTCATTACAGATAATGACTCAACTATTACCTCCTCAATGGTAATTCTAATTCTGTATTACATGTCAAGTATTGACCTACCCCTCCAGAGATGATCCCAGTCCACTGTAAGGGCAATAACACAAAGGGAGATTTGTTAATATTTAAAGAATTTCACACCTCTGTCCCACCTCCTGAACTTATCTCCATACTCACCAAACTACTCAATCGGCTCACTCATTATTTTTTAAACATATGCTCAGTTTGTGTTCTCAGTACAGATGCACCCATCTCTGAAATTCCCTTCCATGTTCCATCAGAATTTCTCCCACCCTTTTTACATTTAAATTATATCATAAATACATTTGTAATATAAAACCCACATTTTTAATACCACAGAAATAAATTTACAAACCTATAAAGTGACAATTTTGAAGGTAAACTTTTATTAATTATAATTACTCTGTTGACTTATTAGGTTCAACAACTCAGGAGACTCTGGAGATGTCTCAGTAGATTTGCCACTTGTGTATATAACTATTGTTGGTTTAAAAAAGAGATCACACTTGTACTGGAAACAGCATTCTGAGGCCATCATAGTAGGCAAATATCAGGTCAGTATAATATGACAAGATCACGTCTCCTGTTTGGTGCAAAATTGTAAATTGGATTATGGGTTGGAGATGGATTATATTCCAATGTCCAAACATATTTTAACTTTCTTTAAATGTCCCATTTACTAAATTGATGGTGATTTTTTTATATTGATAATTTCATTTCAGAATGAATCCTTCACAAGACCAAAATACAATAATTGAAACTGAAAACAAAAATAAGTCTGTATGTATTTTGATAATAATGAACAGTAAGTGCAAAGAAAGTTGCTCACTAATACCAATAGGATTAATTGAATATAATGATTAAAATGGTGAAGTGCAAAAGTTTCACATGTTCAAAAAGAAAATAATTTGAAGTAAAAGATTCTCGTTACTATTAAATGGACTTGTTGTTGGCAATAGATATATTTGAATCAAGACTTTATTTCTTTCTCCCTAGGCAATGCACACAAACAATTACACAATGGTTTCAAAAATTTTGCTCTTGGGATTTCAGGACATCAACAATTTTAAAATTATATTTTTTCCTTTGATCCTTTTTATTCACATACTGACCATACATGAAAATGTCCTTGTCATAACATTGGTAACAATTAGCCAAAATCTTCATTCTCCCATGTTCTTCTTTCTCCAACAACTCTCCATATCTGATCTCCTGCAGTCCATGATTATTGTTCCCATCCTGCTCAAAACTGTAATAAATGAAGGAGCTAAAATATCCCTTATTGGCTGTATTGTACAACTTTATTTCTTTGCTGTCACTGAAGCTTTACAGTGTTTCCTTCTAACTGTGATGTCCTATGACAGATATCTGGCCATCTGCAATCCTCTGTGTTATTCTTTGATGATGAATCACAAAATGTGTTTTAAATTAATTGTCATGTCATGGCTGCTCTCCCTTAGCTTTACACTAGATACTGTGATTACTGTAGCTACACAAGAATTCTGCAACCAAAATACCATCAACCATTTCTTTTGTGATTATTTTCCTCTTCTGGAACTTTCCTGTTCAGACACCTTCTTGGCACGGATAATGACAATCACACTAACTGTTCCTGTAGCTGTGTTTCCCTTCATGCTGATTGCTGGATCCTATATCTGTATTGCCCATGAAATCCTAAAGATAAAGTCCAATATTGGGAGACAAAAAGCCTTCTCCACCTGCAGCTCCCACTTCGCTGTGGTCTCCATTTTTTATGGGACACTCATTGGTGTTTACGTGATTCCCACAAGAAACCAGTCACAGACCATTACCAAACTTATCTCACTTTTATACACAGTAGTGACTCCTTTTATTAACCCAATAATTTACAGCTTAAAAAGTGCAGATATGAAAAATGCCTTTAAAATGTTATACAATGGAGAAAACAATTACCCATTATAAATCAGGATGTATATGTTTATTTATTTTTCAGTAAATTGTCAATAAAACATAATGGCATCAGTAACCCTTTAAGTGCCAGCAGAACTTCACATTTTGGTTACGCGAAATGCCAGCCGTTTTTGAAACATTTTGTGCTCTCTCACTTTAGGGGCATTTTCTGAGAGGAAACCTATAGTTTACCTAGGAAAACTATACATTGTTTTTTTCGGTAGAAACTGAGCTTTCTAAATCTGCCTGAGTTTTCATGTATTTTCACCTGTGCAAAAAAATTTATAGTGCTAAATACCAAAAAAAAATGAAAAATTACCATTTTTCATCGTATATCAATTTATACCAGAAAAATATTTCATTTTACGGATGAAAATCCAACTGATTTGGAACGTGCCAATACCAGATATGTATAGTTTTAGGGAGATTTAGGACTTCTGTACAGCAAAAACTCCCGGCAGTATATTACCGAATTTTGAAAGCACTAAGGCAGAAAACGGCATGCTTTAGATTCCAAGGCAAAAAATCCTGAAACCGTAGGTTTACCCCAGAAAACCATACATTTTTGAAAATTACATATTCTGCCGATTACAAAATGGGTAACTATGTCTCTCTACTCCCAACTACCAAACATAAAAGCTTGTCTGAACATAGCGGTTTTTCTAAAAAAAATTCAAAATTCTGAAAAATCACTTCAAAGGTTTTATTTTGCTGCTCCGCATATCCCAAACTATATTAGGTACCAAGAAAAAGCACCTGAAATATGATTGCCAGGGGTCCACTGAACAGTTTGATACCCATTATGCATAAGTTTACCAAAGTATCAGGCATTTAGAGACACCAATATGAAGTTAGCACATCCAAATTGTTCAGGACTTTACTTCAGCTACTTAAAAATTTAACACATTGACTGCATTTTTGTGGGGTAAAAACACAGAAATATATGTTTATCCCCCAAACCCATATATTTTTGGAAAGTACACATTCTACTGAATCTAAAATGGGTACCCATGCCTTTCTGCTCCAAACTACTGAGTCGCAAGGCTTTCCCAAAATTGTCGGTTTTGGTGAAATACTGTATCTGAAAATTGCCTCAAATCTTCAACTTCCCAGCACCATATCACCTATGTATCATTATGTACTAAGAAAAAGCACCATAAATATGATTGCCAGGGTTCCTCTGAACATTTTGGTGGCCATTGTTCATAGGTTTACCAAAGTATCTGGCATTTAGAGGCCCCAAAATGAAGTTAGCGCATACAAATAGTCCTGTGGGTAACTTCAGCTAATGAAAGATCAACACATTGACTGCATTTTTGTGGGGTAAAAACACAGAAATATATGTTTACCCCCCAACCCATATATTTTTGGAAAGTACACATTCTACAGAATCTAAAATGGGTATCCATGCCTTTCTGCTCCAAACTACTGAGTCGCAAGGCTTTCCCAAAATTGTCGGTTTTGGTGAAATATCTGAAAATTGCCTCAGCTTCAACTTCCCAGCACCATATCACCCATGTATCATTACGCACCAAGAAAAAGCACCCTAAATATGATTGCCAGGGTTCCTCCAAACAGTTTGGTGGCCATTGTTCATAGGTTTACCAAAGTATCTGGCATTTAGAGGCCCCCAAATGAAGTTAGCGCATACAAATAGTCCTGTGGGTAACTTCAGCTAATGAAAGATCAACACATTGACTGCATTTTTGTGGGGTAAAAACACAGAAATATATGTTTACCCCCCAAAACCATACATTTTTGGAAAGTACACATTCTACTGAATTTAAAATGGGTA
Organism: Xenopus laevis; assembly: GCF_017654675.1. Classification (NCBI taxonomy): domain Eukaryota; kingdom Metazoa; phylum Chordata; class Amphibia; order Anura; family Pipidae; genus Xenopus; species Xenopus laevis. The sequence goes on from NC_054375.1 coordinate 157,517,851, forward strand.
CCCATGCCTTTCTGCTCCAAACTACTGAGTCGCAAGGCTTTCCCAAAATTGACGGTTTTTGTGAAATATCTGAAAATTCCCTCAATGCTTCAACTTTCCAGCATCATATCGCCCATGTATCATTACATATCACAAAAAAAGCACCCAAATTGTGATTGCCAGGGGTCCTCCAAACAGTTTGGTGCCCACTATGCATAGGTTTACCAAAGAATCTGGCATTTAGAGGCCCCCAAATGAAGTTAGCACATACAAATAATCCTGTTGGTAACTTCAGGTAATAAAAAAAAACAACACATTGACTACATTTTTGTGGGGCAAAAACACAGAAATATATGTTTACCCCCCAACCCATATATTTTTGGAAAGTACACATTCTACAGAATCTAAAATGGGTACCTATGCCTTTCTGCTCCAAACTACTGAGTTGCAAGGCTTTCCCAAAATTGTCGGTTTTGGTGAAATATCTGAAAATTGCCTCAAAGCTTCAACTTCCCAGCACCATATCATCCATGTATCATTACGCACCAAGAAAAAGCACCCTAAATATGATTGCCAGGGTTCCTCCAAACAGTTTGATGGCCATTGTTCATAGGTTTACCAAAGTATCTGGCATTTAGAGGCCCCCAAATGAAGTTAGCGCATACAAATAGTCCTGTGGGTAACCAGCTAATGAAAGATCAACACATTGACTGCATTTTTGTGGGGTAAAAACACAGAAATATATGTTTACCCCCCCAAAACCATACATTTTTGGAAAGTACACATTCTACTGAATCTAAAATGGGTACCCATGCCTTTCTGCTCCAAACTACTGAGTCGCAAGGCTTTCCCAAAATTGACGGTTTTTGTGAAATATCTGAAAATTACCTCAATGCTTCAACTTTCCAGCATCATATCGCCCATGTATCATTACGTATCACAAAAAAGCACCCAAATTGTGATTGCCAGGGGTCCTCCAAACAGTTTGGTGCCCACTATGCATAGGTTTACCAAAGTATATGGCATTTAGAGGCCCCAAAATGAAGTTAGCACATACAAATAATCCTGTGGGTAACTTCAGCTAATAAAAAAAATCAACACATTGACTACATTTTTGATGGGCAAAAACACAGAAATATATGTTTACCCCCCAACCGATATATTTTTGGAAAGTACACATTCTACAGAATCTAAAATGGGTACCCATGCCTTTCTGCTCCAAACTACTGAGTTGCAAGGCTTTCCCAAAATTGTCGGTTTTGGTGAAATATCTGAAAATTGCCTCAATGCAACAACTTTCCAGCATCATATCGCCCATGTATCATTACATACCAAGAAAAAGCATCCTAACTATGATTGCCAGGGGTCCTCCAAACAGTTTGGTACCCACTGTGCATAGGTTTACCAAAGTATATGGCATTTAGAGGCCCCAAAATGAAGTAAGCGCATACAAATAGTCCTGTGGGTAACTTCAGCTAATGAAAAATCAACACATTGACTGCATTTTTGTGGGGTAAAAACACAGAAATATATGTTTACCCCCCAAAACCATATATTTTTGGAAAGTACACATTCTACAGTATCTAAAATGGGTACCCATGCCTTTCTGCTCCAAACTACTGAGTCGCAAGGCTTTGCCAAATTTGGCGGTTTTGGTGAAATATCTGAAAATTGCCTCAAAGCTTCAACTTTCCAGCATCGTATTGTCCATGTATCATTACCAGCATAAAGCATCCTAAATATAAACATAGGGGTCTACTAAACAGTTTGATGCCCAATGTGCATAGATATACCAAACTATGTGGCGCACAGAGACCCCCAAATGACAATAGTGTATATACATTTTCACGGCTGACGCGCTGGCTGCTGCAATATAAGCACCTGGTGTGTGTATTATGCGACATTAGACCACCTAACAGTACAGAGACCCCAGAAAACCATATATTTTCAGAAAGTACACATTCTGACGAATCCACTATGGGTAAATATGTGTTTCTACTGCAAACTGCCAAACTGCAAAGCAATGCTGAACATAACGGTTTTTATCAAATTTCTGAAAATCGTCACAAAGCTTGAATTTTACCCCATTATATGCCCCACATTTTGTAACGTATCAGCATAAAACATCCTAAATATGAATGCCAGGGGTCTACTGAACACTTTGATGCCCAATATGCATAGATATACCAAACTATGTGGCGCACAGAGACCCCCAAATGGATATATAGTAGATAAAAAATCCAATAAAACCACAAAAATCAATGTTTTTATTTCCAAACTAGTAATCGGCCGTCAGAATCACAGTTTGAATATTTTAGCTGGGCCAAATAGGTTATACGGCTAGAAACAAGTGAACACAACATATGCAGAGCTGAAAATGCAATAAAATGGCTAAAAATAAAATAAAATGGCTAAAAATGCACCAAAATAACCAAAATTGCAATATGATCACCGAAATAACATACAAAAGGTATTGCACAGTACGGTTAGTGAATACGCTATTCGTAATGGCAATAAAACATTTTTTCAGCCAAAAAAAGAGACAATGCGATAAGAAAAAAAAACAAAAGGCCACAATGCCATGTATGTGCGTGTGCGTGTGAAAAATTGGTAAATTACATGTTATGTGCATGTGTGTGCATGTGCATGTGTGTGTGAGTGCAGTGAGTGTAAGTGACCCCCCCAATCCCCAAAAATGTATGTGTAAGTGTGAATCTAAATGTGTATTACTGTAATAAGTGTGTGTTGGTGTATTTGTGTGTGTAATTGTTGCACTAACCTGAAAAAGTTGCTGGGGACTGTTGCAGACGATCTGGAAGGGCCCCAGGAAGAGATCTGCAACGTGATTCCTGTCCCTGTGCTGTGGGGGCAGAGCTGGACGGCGCAGTGTAGGCTGCAACAGCAGGACACGTAAGTTACACGTGCCTGCTACTGCCCCAGGGGCCACTCGATCCCCTGCTCTGCTCGTTGCCTAGGGGCAGGGGATTGAGGAGGAATGGAGCGAGTGGCTCTAACAGCCGCTCCTCCGCTCCAGAACCCGGAAGTGCTGCAGAACGTAGAATCTACGTTCTGTGGCATTTCAAGTTACTTTTCCACAGAACGTAGATTCTACGTTCTGTGGCACTTAAAGGGGTAATTATAATGACCTTGTTTAAGTTTTATATGTTCATGTTTCACAGTTAAAACTATTTTATGTGAGACTATTGATATAGATTGTGTAAGTTTCTACGTGGTTTCTCTGTCAGGTTTTGATGTTCTGGTTAGAGTCCATGGCCTGATATATTTGGATACCTAATTTATGTTAGCTAGGAGGACACAAAATCCAGAGCATTTATCCTGGGATAAAGGATAAAGGTCCCTGTATACCATAGTTACACAATACTAATAATAATAATGGAATAGTTCGCTTTTTAGAAGACGCTAAAAAAAATGCATGATAATAGGACTTATTCTGTGAATTCTTGGGTGCACTCAGAGCCCCTCTTTCTGAAAAAAAAATATATTCAAATGTAAGTAAACAGGCCACCTGTTTACTTACATTTAGATATAATTTTTTTCACAAATCAAATTTTTCTCTAAGGGGCAGATTTATCAAGGGTCGAAGTGAATTTGAGGGAATTTTCTAAGTAAAAAAATTAGAAGTAATTTTTTGGATACTTTGACCATCGAATAGGATACTACGACTTTGAATTTACTTTGAATTCGATTTGAAGTAAAATAGTTCAAATATTCGATAATCAAAGTACTGTCTCTTTAAAAAAGCTTCGACTTCAATAATTCGCCAAATTAAACCTGCCGAAGTGCTATGTTAGCCTATGGGGACCTTCTAGAGCATTTTTCTAAGTTTTTGGAAGTCGAAGTAAAATAGTTCGATCGTACAATAAAATCGTTTCAATCGCTTGATTCGAAGGATTTAATCGTTTGATCGAATGATTTTACTTCGACCACAGAATACCCAAATTCGATTAAAAAAGTTCAAATTCGATATTCAAATTCAAAGTATTTAAATTGATAAATCTGCCCCTATGAGTTAAATTTTTTTTAACTTCTCTAAAACTCAAAAAAAAAAACACAAAAAAGTCTAACACAAAAAGTCAGTAAGTAAAGGTAGTTGAAGTCCTATAGAGCTGTGCTGATCTTATTGGACATTTTTTACCCATTTAGACTTTAAGAAGTTTTTTCATTTGTATTTTTTATATTCAGATATTTTTAAAATGACGTGACATTCATGGTTTTAGAGAAAATTAGTTTATTTATGGTTTCAAAAACCTATAAAACCACTAAAATTATAATGTTAATAAACTGGCCTCCTCTTATTGCTATGTTTCACTGATCTTTTGTTTACTGACTCTCCTGCCTGAATCTGACTATTCTAATTGCTGCTTGCTCTGACCTGTCCCTGAAAAGAGGCTATTTCACCCCTTGGATACTGTGTATAGTTTATCAGCTGGCCTCAACTCCACTTCCAATCTGGTCTCAACTCCAACTCAAGTACAAGCAGAGTGGCCTTTGAGTAAAGTATTTAGCAATGTGTGGACTTTTTGCCCTAAGCTATGTTAGCACTGAGGTTGGACCCAGCAATGAGTTCTGAGTTTATGTAGTTGGACCCACTACCCACATTTTTTTAAAAATGAATCAGTTAATAGTGCTGCTCCAGCAGAATACTGCACTGAAATTAATTTCTCAAAAGAGCAAACAGATTTTTTTTGTATTCAATTTTGAAATCTGACATGGGGCTAGACATATTATCAATTTCCCTGCTGTCCCAAGTCATGTGACTTGTGCTCTGATAAACTTCAATCACTCTTTACTGCTGTACTGCAAGTTAGAGTGATATCACCCCCCCTCCCTTTTTCACCCCAGCAGCCAAACAAAAGAACAATGGGAAGGTAACCAGATAGCAGCTCCCTAACACAAGATAACAGCTGCCTGGTAGATCTAAGAACAACACTCAATAGTAAAAACCCATGTCCCACTGAGACACATTCAGTTACATTGAAAAGGAAAAACAGCAGCCTGCCAGAAAGCATTTCTCTTCTAAAGTGCAGGCACAAGTCACATGACCAGTTGCAGCTGGGAAATTGACAAAATGTCTAGCCCCATGTCAGATTTTAAAATTGAATATAAAAAAAATCTGTTTGCTCTTTTGAGAAATGGATTTCAGTGCAGAATTCTGATGGAGTAGCACCATTAACTGATGTGTTTTGAAAAAAACATGTTTTCCGATGACAGGATCCCTTTAAGAGTTGGTTCAGTGTACTTTCTTGTTAAATGTGCCTTGATATGTTGCCTCCCGTAAAAATGCAAATGTTGACCTGAATCTGTATTAGATTAACAAAATCTGTTCATAATTTTATACATATAATGAAGTTTTGCACTTTGCATGGTTCCCTTAATCTTCCTTGTTCTTGTGTATGCTTGGTCTTTACGGTGTGGTCATGTGAAGGTTGAGCTCTACTTGAAACAAATAATATAAGTCTTCTGAAGAGCATCTACAATTCAAACGTTTAAGGTAGATATTCTAGTTTATTTTCCCTGGTTTAATTTGGTAGACAATATATTGGATGGAGCTGGGCACGGCCCTGGCTGTCATGTCACATATTGGTACTAATGATCAAAAGAAAGGTAAATGAAGGACTGCAAAGAATGTGTTTAGGCATCAAGTTTGAAGGAAATATCTTACATCTAGTTTTTTTTTGGAAGGGGGGGGGATTTGCTGTGTCCTGTGCAGCTTTAGCAAGGCAGAAGATAACTTCTATACCAGTCAAGTAAAAGGTTATGTTTTATTATTACAAAGAAAAAGGAAATCTTTTAAAAACATTTAAATTATTTCATTAAAATTGAATTATGAGAGATGGGCTTCCTGTAATTTGTAGCTTTCCAGATAATGGGTTCCTGGATAAGGGCTCCTATACCTGTACATGGAGAGGCAGATAATTTGACTAGGGAATAGTCCAAATTTGAATTCGAGTTTTCGGGTCCATCCTATTCACCCGAATTTTAAAAAAAATTAGATTTTTTTAAATACATTTCGATCTGCATTTTTTTCTAATTTTGAGGTTATGGGAGTTTTAAATAACTCCATATACTCGAAATTCGGCCCTTGAGAAATCTGCCCCTAAGTGTAATTTTCATGAGGTAATTGTCAATGCTAGAACTGATGCTAGAGTCAATAAAGATCTGAAAAAATAACTCATCTAATCAGAATAAACAATTATATGACGATATTTTCATTAAAAACTTATGCATTTTGTTGTGAACTAAAAGGTGAGGTTAAATCACTCAGTCTGTGATGATGATAAATGTACAGGATTTTGTGTGAAGCCTTTACTGTTATTTGGTTTACTCTATGGGACCTATTATGCCAACCTCAATAGAGACCATCAGATTTCTCCATAGAATTAATGGTTGTGTGAGTTAATCCATCCTGTAAATATAAAAGGAGACACATTTAACACCTCTCAATCAGCATATGGTGTCATTGTGATAGGAGCAAATCAGGTCAGTATATTTTTTCCAGATCTTCTCTTTATGGGAGATGATTCATAGGAAGAACTGTCTAGGGCTGAACTTGCTAACATTTTCTGCATGTTAAAAGCTAAAGCAGTTAACTTGCCATTTAACAACAAGATAATCTCACCCACAAAGCAGGACAGGACTGCTGTTTCACAATGAGTATCAAAAAGAGACGTGCATACAATGTGGAAGTCAATTTGTTGGCCAAAAATAAGAAGGCTTAAAGGAACTCATAAGGTAACACGTCTCAGACATTAAATCAAAAAAAGGAAACTAATGTGATGAAACCCTTTTCAGATGTTGATCCACAATTGTTGTGTTTCTTTTTGGTATTGTGCCTTAAAGTTCATTTCTGGTTGAAATGTTTTCTAGCCATAAAGAAAAACCCATGCAGCTGTTGTTTAAAAATGTCAAATAAAGACTGTAAATAAAGTATGTATGTATTTTTAGAATTATATCCTGCTTGTTGGACTTTTTGGAATGCCAACTTGAATTTTATTATTGATGGTATTTCAATCCCCTTAGGTGAAGCTTTGGGGCTTTGCAGCCAACCCCAACATTTCTACTAGTGAGTTTTCTGCTTTACTGCTTACACTTGTGCCTACACAAGGTAAGTGGTCAGAACAGGCAGATTTTAATGGGGGGCCACACAAGGGGAGCGCTACTCGCCGCCAGTTAGACAGCACTGCTGTACATGCAAAATGTTGTTTCTTTGAAACAGATGTTTTGATTTCCATTGCAGGTTGCTGTCTGTTCTGGTCTGGATAAGAAAAATATTGCAAACTTTGCTTAAATATTTCTAAAAAATAGAAAGGACCAGTATTTTTCTGATTCCAGGCTGTTGCTTATTATTGGGCACAAAATAGATTGGATACATTGGACTAGAAAAAAAGAAAAACCCTTCTAGAAAGGAGCAGGATTCCAGAGTATATAAAAGGAAACTGCTTGTAATCTCCAACAGGAACCAGAAAGACCAAGAAAATAATGTTGGTAGAATTACACAGCCTCAAAACTATAGCTGCTTTGTCACTGCTGAAACTTTAGCTGTGTTTCTGAGCGTTCAGACCACACAAGGAAAAATATTTCTCCAGATTGGCTTTGTTTGTTTTGAATCTGTATAGATTCAAACAAGGTATAGTCTCCCTTCCATCCAATTGGAGGTCAATGGCAACTTACTGTGTAATAAGGTTTCAGCATAAAACAGCTCTGCATCTCTTGCACAACCTCTTTGTATAAAAAATAAACTTTTGCAGGCTAAAAAAAAAACTTTAATATCTTTTCACTACTAATTTAGTTCACAAAACATGGCCCCTACTATAGTACCCAATTTACTTGACTATGGTACTGAAATTCAATCTTCCATGTACTCCAGAACCACATACCTGCCCATCTGACCAATACGTGTCATTCCATAGAATTGGATAGATTGGTTATGGTGTATTTGTCTGAGTATGGTGGAATTGTAAATCATTGGTGGAGTAAATACTAAATAAATGTGTTGATGTCATCAAAATCAGGGTTTTATACCTGAAACGTGTCGGGCATTTGATGCACAGTAGTTACTCATGTTTTTAATGTTTTAATGAACAATAAACTTAATTAGCTTAAGAGAAGAAGTGTGGCCTGTTTTCCCATTTTGTTCCTTTTGACTGGTGTCATGGTGTTGGAGCTCTGTGCTGGATTGGCGAGTACCCCACTCCTTTGGTTTCCTCCCAATATACACAAAAATAATGCTGTGGGAGAGTCTGAGCAGTTATTTTTTTAATGTATCTGGTTTCTATCAAGTAAATACTGAACACTAATTCCAGATTCAGCCATTATCTTAGTGGACTCCTATTCTATAGAGAATAACAATTAATAATTAGTGCCATAAATCCATCATCTTTTTATATTGTGCTATGTGGGGAGGGGGGGATGGAAAAAAAGTCACTAGTCCTATTTAAGCATATTAGCTCAGGGTACAATACTGACCAAATCAATTGTGTCTACAATTTAAAAAACATTAATTGCTGTTGTTTTTAATTCTGATAATTTCAGTTTCAGACTGGATGAGTCAGAAAACAAGAAATGACCAGAACCCATTAGTATATTGATCATTTTACATAGTCAGAGCAAAGAATTTCTAGAATATAATTCATAGAATTATTAAAATAGTTACCAAGAAATATAGTGAGGAAATGCAACGTTTGACATGTTCCAAGAGTAAATAATAACAAGCAACAATATATATATAAAATTCCAAACAAAGGATTCTCGTTACTTTTAACTGGACTAGGGGTCAGCTGAGAGTAGAATTCTATGAAAACTCCTCCCAGGCAAGGAAATGCAAATGAACAATCATTCAGTGGTTACTGAAATTTTCCTTTTGGGATTTCAGCACCTCAGCAATTTCAAGATCCTGGTGTTTTCTTTGATTCTTTTGATTCACATATTGACCATCTATGAAAATTCCCTTGTCATCGTATTGGTAACAATTAGCCAAGATCTTCATTCTCCCATGTTCTTCTTTCTCCAACAACTCTCCTTATCTGATCTCCTGCAGTCCATGGTTATTGTTCCCATCCTGCTCAGAACTATCATGAATGAAGGAGCTAAAATATCCCTTATTGGCTGTATTGCACAACTTTATTTCTTTGGTATAACTGAAGTTTTACAGAGTTTCCTTCTAACTGTGATGTCCTATGACAGATATCTGGCCATCTGCAATCCTCTGCGTTATTGTTCGATAATGAACCACAGATATTGTGTTAAATTAATTGTTATGTCATGGCTGCTTGCCCTTAGTTTTACACCAGTTAGTGTGGTTTCTGCAGCTAAACAAGAGTTCTGCAACCAAAATACCATCAACCATTTCTTCTGTGATTATTTTCCTCTACTGGAACTTTCCTGCTCAGACACCTTCTTGACACAGATATTGGCAATCACTGTTTCTGTCCCCTCGATTCTTTTCCCTTTCTTGGTCATCATTGGATCCTATATCTGTATTGCCCATGAAATCCTAAAGATAACGTCCAATATTGGGAGACAAAAAGCCTTCTCCACCTGCAGCTCCCACTTGGCTGTGGTCTCCATCTTTTATGGAACTCTCATTGGTATTTATGTGGTTCCCACAAGAAATCAATCACAAACCATTAAAAAAGTAATTTCCCTTTTATATACAGTAGTGACACCTTTTATTAATCCAATTATTTACAGCTTGAAAAGTGCAGATATGAAAAATGCCCTTAAAAATATAACAAAATAAAAACCGAACCAGGAACCAATATCCTGAGCAACATTTGGCCCCTAAGAGAACAATTCTTGCATGCATTTTCAATTACTGTACCTCTTATGAAAAGTATTCTGGATACCATAAAAAAATACCTGCTGAGACATGTGGCTAAGACAAGTTACACACTCTAACTGGAGCTATGCTTTATCAAATTAGTTAAAATGATGAAGGTGAGCTACATTCTTGCTAATATATGTTTTTACAACTTCCATATAAAGCTCTTCACAGTGCATTGAAATTTGATGTGTCCCAGCACAGACTATCTTAATCCCCCAAACTCCTTGTTAAAATGTATTGGAGGCCAAGTGGCCCAGCATCCCAACTAAAGAAAGAGACTGCAGTGACTTTGGCAGAGGGTTGATGTCAGGTATCATGGCGAGTCTGAAGGTATGAGCCTCCCCCACGCTTTCCACTGAGCTGCGCCCTGAAAATTGGTACAGGACGGTCCCAGATAAGGAATAGCAGGAGTGCCAAGTGAGCCCCCAGAATAACAGTTCGTAATAAGGACTCAGCACTTATCTGCAGTCGAAGAGATGAAGTCAGGGACAGGCCGGGTCATACACAGAGAATGATCAGGAAGCAGGTGCCAATTGAGGAAAATCCAGCTGAGTAGTCAGGTAAGCCAAGGTCGAGATCAGGAATAACACACACAGGAATCCAGGGATAATCAGAAGAATAGTCAGGAACAAGCCGTAGTCGTAATCAGAATAATCATCAGTAGTAAATACGTTTAGTGTCAGTAGAGACGATCACCTCGCATTGAGCCTAGGCCTGAGCGACCTTTTAACCCCAGGACGCACGTTTGCGTCAGAACACTCGCCTGCGTCTGGACGCGTGCCTGCGCAAGAACGTGCGTGCGCATTAGAACATGCGCCCGCGCTAGCAACAGGCGCTGGCTTGGGGACGTCGGCCAGAGGAGACGTCGGTTCAACCTGAACCTGACCTGCTGGGACCTGACAGTTGATTTACAAGATAAGTATGTTAAGCATTACAGAGACAAAGACCTAGGAACAGCAGATGAGATTTAAACAAGTAAAACCTGCCTAGCTGCCTTTATTCCACTGCTAACTCTGTTTGCTTGATTTTATGAAGATCATATTCAGCACTTTTGCAATTTACATTTTTTTAGTAGCTTCTGAGATTTATAGACTGATAATTCTAGCTCATTGGGGGTAAGAACTGTTTGTTTAAGAGTTGTCACCTTTACAAAAATCTTTTTGTATAGTAATTCGTAAGAATAAATGTTCCCCCAAGTTGTCAGTGAGCCACATCACAGAATTCCTAAACTGTTATTTCAGGTAATGGCAACAGCTGTTGATTCAGCCCTGAGAAAGAGCCCACCATACTTTACCATATTGATGGGCGAATTTATTAGTCAGGCGAATTTATTAGTCCTGTGATTCACCGCTGGTGAATAAATTTGCAAAACTACTGCGAAATATCTACAGCGTCAAAAAAAATGGACGCCGGCGTCTGTTTTTTTGGACGCCGTCACATTTTCGCCAGCGAATCTGTGCCGGCGTCCAAAAAACGGACGCCGGCATCCAAAAAACGGACGCCGGCGTCAAAAACGAGAATTTTTTTGCCGTTTTGAATTTTTCAGCGAAGCGCCCCAAATTAGCCCATCCCTATTTACTGCCTAAATGACTGGGTCACAAATTACCATCTCCAGTTGATCAGTTATACTTAGTTATTTGCATAAAGAGATCTTTGCTAAACAATCCTGGATGTGATGTCACCTGTCTGAGAGCTGATATGTGCCCATAACCTGGTGTGAATTCAAGGGTGGCTTCCTTTTCCTTGTCAATAACATCCTTGTTTAATTCCTTGTGCATAAAAGAGGCATTTTGAAAGTTATATTGTGGTCTCTTTTCCAGTTCTACTGTTACTAGCTCCCTTTTTACAGTCACTTCTGTCAATCATATTACGTTTTTAAGCTAAGTTTGTGGACTTTCTTTGGATCTATAATGCTGTTATAAAGTTCTCTTATATTTTTACTTCTTTAATCCTAGTATTGTGAACTTAAAAGAACAGCATTAAGATTTCCCTTTTTATTAATTTACTATGTATTATCCTGGGATTGTGTAATAAAGCTGATTGTATTTGAATGCCTCCAATGTTTCATTAAACGTCAATGTCCAATGTCCAAAGTCGATGTCCAATGTCCTTTGATAGGAGTAGATAAATGAAGATATAAATATCAGGTGTGTGACTTGACAGTAATTGAACACCATTATTAAATTACATCACTGTACCTGTAAAAATATTTATAATCATTTTCAGAGTTATGATGAATTCTCCATTCAAGTGATCGCTGTGTAAGAGGGTTTTTATGGCCTTTCATATTCTCTACTTGAGGTCTCTAATTTAGGATTCACTGCTACATTAAAATCTTCTACCAGAAAAGAGGGATTTCTCTCTACAGACAGCACTCCAAATTCTTGATTAAAATTTGCCTTTATTCCATCTTAGGGCAGCATATGTATGCAACGTTTCGAGTGGCACTCCACTCTTTATCAAGCATAAAAACACACCATTTTGGCACATGACCTTATATAGCATGGGGAATACTGACCCCTAGCTGTCATCACAGGTTATATTATTTAATTTTCTAAAGTTTACAATTCAAATATAGCGGAACATATATATATATATATAATATATGGCATTCAGAATCCAGAACATCAAAGTATAGGCTTTAACATAATACATATTATTTAACTCCATGACATGGTTATAAAAACCACTTATCTGGGTATCCATATGTCCAACAGATATTATCATATAATCTTGCAAATAAATTGTTTATGTGCCAACCTATAAAACATAAAACCAGTATAAAAATTAAAAACATTACTTAAATAAGAATGGATATAGATCGTATTCATGATTGAGACCATGCGGGGACATAGTTCCTAATTTACGTATCCATTGAGCTTCTCTCAGCAATAGCTCCCTATCACGGTCTCCCCCAAGTCTCATTTCTGATACTGAATCTAAAACTTGAAATCGTAATTGACTAATGGTGTGACCACTGTCATTGAAATGCCTAGCAACCGGTTGGTTCAACTTGTTTCTAATTGCAGACTTATGTTCCGTTACTCTGTTTCTAACACTGCGAATAGTTTTTCCTACATATGTTTTCCCACATGGGCACTTTATGCTGTAAACTACATACGTGGATTCACAAGTATAAAAACCTTTAAAGGGGATCCGTGTACCTTTCAGAGGGTGGTATACATGGGGACCTTTCAGTACATTACTACAATGGCTACAACCATAAGAGGGAAAAGTTCCCATTTTTTGTGGTTTTAAAGTCGTCTGGGTATATCTTACTGCTGGACCCAAATCGGCTCTTACTAATTTCCCTCCTATCGTATCTGCCCTTGTATATGACATTACTGGTGGGGAATTGAAGGAGTTTTTTTCTGGTAAATTTCTAGCGAATAGGCCCCATTCTTTTCTCAATATCTTTGAGATTTCCTGAGTGGGGAAATCTCAAATATATTGAGAAAAGAATGGGAGTTTGGTCAAACTTTTTTTATTGGCACAATTAATATAAATTTGGATTTTAGTAAACACCCCCTTAATATCAGGCTTAAGTCTGGTTGGCCATTTGTTTAAGAGGGCCTTTGATATTGGCATAATTCCTATTACAACAATTTTCCAGGTCATCCATGTGATTTTGTAGTTGGTATAGATAATTGACAAAGGTCATTATAGACAGAGAGCAGGGGATCTTTTTCCACAAAGAAAATCACAGGACAGGAGGCTGACACTTTACATAATTACATTGCTATTTTGTCTTAACAAAGATAGATAGATAGATAGATAGATAGATAGATAGATAGATAGATAGATAGATAGATAGATAGATAGATTACTTTGATGGAGAGATAATTAATAGAAAGTCAAACTAAATGAACTGTTGATCCAGAGATCACTGTAAACCTACCTGTTCAAGAACAAGCTTTATGGGCTTGGTCATTAATAAAAATTCACATCACAATCTCACTTACCAGGGTATTCCCTAATCTCACTGCCTTCACTGTAGTAGACCCATTTGCTCTTCTTTAAATTAAAGCTCAGTTTCTCTAGTCTAAAGACCCACTGCTATCTGTCTATAATGCCCTGTAATGTACTTGTAAAGTGTAATTATGTTCCCTCCCAAACGCCTTTTCTCCAAAGAAGATTGCCCCAACTTTGTTAATTGAATATTGTGGAAGAATTAAACTATGAGAAAAGACTAATAAGGTTTTGGGTTGTTTTTTATTGAGAAATACACTTGTGAAAGAACATCATAAATCTTTACCAGTTTAGTTGCATGTATCTGCATTGTGCACCAGGGCCGGAACTAGGGGTAGGCAGAAGAGGCACCTGCCTAGGGCGCAACGAAAGGGGGGCGCTGGGCAGGTACCAGTCTTCTGCCTACCCCTAGTCCATGTTTGCGCTCCCTCTCCATTCCGTACCAACTCTCTCCCCCCTCCCCTCCAGCTTTTTCCCCTCTCTCTCCCCTGCCCTCCCTCTCCCTTGCCGAGATCACCTCTTCGGTTTTTACCATCCCCTTTGTCGCTCTGCGCATGTGTGCGCACGCTGGATGGGGGGGTACACGCATGGAGAGAAGCGCACACACAGAGAGGAGCGCGCACGCACATGCACACTAGCACGGAGGGGAGCGCAGTGGCTGGCTGGGTCGCCTAGGGCGCCCAGTCAGCTTGGTCCAGCACTGTTCTGCACTTTGGACTTGAGGAAGAGAACTTTCACACAAAGCAAAGCAAATTGTTCTTCACAATGAGATCAGCAAGGCTGTGGAATACCCTGCCTGGTGATGTCTGATGCTGATGAACGATATTTAACTTCTGCACAGCCATTATATCCAAAGTTATAGCGATCTTAATGGCTACAGTTTGTTATATATATATATAGATTGATAAACGCTCGAACTCAAATCCAGTCTTTGTCCGTTGTGGGTGCAGAGTCAAAATTAGTTATACAAAGTTTTACAAGGGCCCGCACTCCAGTCTTAGTGAAAGTGTGAATTTTTATTCATACTCGTGCATCCAACGTTTCGACTGGCATAATCCTTTATCAAGGATAAAATACAAGTGTTACCAGTGCTTACTTATACACATAGCCCTTCCCATTTCAAAAGATGGCGCCAACATGACGTCATGTGTGTCCAATCAAACCTCATCCAATCGATTGATAGTGCTACTCCAGCAGAATTCTGCACTGAAATCCATTTCTCAAAAGAGCAAACAGATTTTTTTATATTCAATTTTGAAATCTGACATGGGGCTAGACATTTTGTCAATTTCCCAGCTGACCCTGGTCATGTGACTTGTGCCTGCACTTTAGGAGAGAAATGCTTTCTGGCAGGCTATTGTTTTTCCTTCTCAATGTAACTGAATGTGTCACAGTGGGACATGGATTTTACTATTGAGTGTTGTTCTTAGATCTACCAGGCAGCTGTTATCTTGTGTTAGGGAGCTGCTATCTGGTTACCTTCCCAATGTTCTGTTGTTAGGCTGCTGGGGGGGAAAGGGAGGGGGTGATATCACTCCAACTTGCAGTACAGCAGTAAAGAGTGATTGAAGCTTATCAGAGCAAAAGTCACATGACTTGGTGCAGCTGGGTGATTGACAATATGTCTAGCCCCATGTCAGATTTCAGAATTGAATATAAAAAATCTGTTTGCTCTTTTGAGAAATGAATTTCAGTGCAGAATTCTGCTGCAGCAGCACTATTAACTGTTAAATTATTTTCCTATGACAGTATCCCTTTAAACATTTAGGGGCCGATTCACTAATTTCGTGTGAAGGATTCAAAGTAAAAAAACTTTGAATTTCGAGGTGTTTTTTGGGCTACTTCGACCATCGAATGGGCTACTTCGACCTTCGACTACGACTTCGACTTTGAATCGAAGGATTAGAAGTAAAAATCGTTCGACTATTCGACCATTCGATAATCGAAGTACTGTCTCTTTAAAAAAACTTTGACCCCCTAGTTCACCATCTAAAACCTACCAAACTCAATGTTAGCCAATGGGGAAGGTCCCCATAGGCTTTCCTAAATTTTTTTGATCGAAGGATACAGTATTTGACAATATAGACAACCATGGTGGTGGTACATGTCATTCGTTGCATAATTGCGTATTTTTTACCAGTGTGGTAAACTGGTACCCAATATTAGACTGCTGCACATTATGCAACCGTTACATTTGAACACACCTGGGCGCTGCACTAGAAAGTGCTGATGTTGGGGCTTACTATATTTAGCTACAGGATCTGAGGGGCTTAGGTTCTCTTTCAGACTCCTGCCTCTCTTGTAGCTGAATTTGGGCCTAGGGGGTAGCTTTTTAGTCAAGGTCTCATCACTGGAGACCAAAGGCCAGTGTCTCAACACACATTGGCGCTTCCTTTTGCATTCTATTTCACATTGGCATTTATAACTTGCTGCTTCCCATAACGGCTCACGTAATACATATCAGAACACCCGTTATCTGGTACCTCTTGCTCCTGTTTCAATAGCACTTCATCCCTGTCCAGCTCAAGGGCCCATTTCATTATATCATGTGTCAATTTATAGGGGCAGCCTCTTTCTAGGAATTTTTTGGGCATTATGGTTAGGTCTTGTCTTTTCACTGTTAATGCGAACCAACCTTAACAACTGGGACTTAGGGAGTGAGTCTAACAGATGTCTTGGGTGGTTGCTGTGGTAGTGTAGAATTTTATTCCTATATGTGGGTTTGACATAAATACATGAGTTCAGCTTACCATCATTCTTGTAAATTTTTACATCGAGAAATTCATTACTGTCGGTATATTTCAGGGTAAACCTTACTGGACTGTCAAATGCATTCAATTGTTGCACAAATTTTACAATGTCATCAGCTGAACCACACCATAGGAAGAAGACTAGCTGATGCCAGATTTCCTCCATCCGTTGTCATGGATACCACATAGCTTTTTAAAATCTTTTAATTCATTTGGGTCTCGAAGTAATAGAAGGGGTGGGGAAGATAAAAACTTCAACCAGTGCTCGGTTCACTACCTCTTCCTTCTCTGATACTAAATTCTCTGGAGCCTGTGGATTTGTGTTTTTTTAGACTAATAAAGCTCTTCGCTTAGATTAAAATCTGAGACCACAGTCCCGGGTACTCTGCCTTCTTTGTCTTTGTGGTGTCCCAGGGAAAGAAATAACTTAGGTAATAGATTTAGGACAACTCCACCTCCTCTTTTTTTCCAATTTCTGCCTTTAACCTTTGAACCTGAGCATTGTGTGTTTTTTAATATTTATCCCATTAATTGCGGTCATTTTTTTTAAATCGATTACCTAAATTTCAATTAATCATAAAGCACTGCTAAGCACTTTAAACTTAATGAATGAATTTTTAAGTTTGATTAAATTGATTGAATTTGAAATTAATTGCCAGAGCTACAATGAATTATTAAGCACTTCTAAGCACTTTAAACTTATGTAATTAATGTTTCAAGTTTTATGGGATGTGGGCATATTAATTATTCATTTGATAATACACTTCATTGGAAAGGATATAAATCATTGTGAAGTATAACTGATTCTAATGTGGACAATACCACTATACGGTTTTACTTTATTTAACTGAATGAACTGTATTGTACTGCACTTTAATCCTAATTAACTTAAGTGATAATTGAATTGGAGGCTAAAACAGTTAAATTATAGCACTGCACTTTATAATTTAAATTATCTGTGATTACTATTGGAAAATCAGTAGGATTGCACGTTAATATATCTATTGTACAATTATAAGGTAGTTGGAATAATTGAGATAAATGACTGCTGAGCGAGATTGAGTAAGCGGGGTACTTTTTCTTCTTTTTTATTATTGAATCAATCATCACTGACTTAGGTCAGACCTCTGCCTCAATCAAAGGATAAATATATCCTTGTTTGTTTTATTGACAATACTAATAATAATAATGGAATATTTCGCTTTTTAGAAGACGATAAAAACAATTCGTGATAATAGGGCTTATTCTGTGAATTCTTGGGTGCACTCAGAGCCCCCTCTTTGTGAAAAAAATGATATTCAAATGGAAGTAAACAGGACCCCTATTTACTTACATTTGGATATAATGTTTTCCACAATCCAAATTCTTCTCTAAAAGTTCAGGTTTAATTTTTTTCTAAAACTCAAAAAAATGTAGATATATAAAATGTAAAAACCACAAAAAAGTCTAACAAAAGAGTCAGTAAGTAAAAGTAGTTGCAGTCCAATAGAGCTGTGCTGATCTTATTGGACATTTATTTAGCCATTCAGACTAAGAATTCAGAATTCTTTTTGCTTATTGTCTAAAAAAAACTAAAATTTACTGAGGTTTTAGATTTTTGTATAACTATTTGAACCATTCAGTGCTTCTTTTATTTGTATTTTTTATATTCGGATATTTTTAAAATTACATGACATTCGTGGTTTTAGATAAAATGAGTTTATTTGTGGTTTCAAAAACCTATAAAACCACTAAAATTAGAATGTTAATAAAGGGCCTCCTCTTATTGCTATGTATCACTGATCTTTTGTTTACTGACTCTCCTGCCTGAATCTAACTATTCTAATTGCTGCTTGCTCTGACCTGTCCCAGGAATTGAGCTAAGAGGCTATTTCACCCATTGGATACTGTGTATAGTTTATCAGCTGGCCTCAACTCCACTTCCAATCTGGTCTCAACTCCAACTCAAATAAAAGCAGAGTGGCCTTTGAGTAAAGTGTTTAGCAATGTGTGGACTTTTTGCCCTATGCTATGTTAGCACTGAGGTTGGACCCAGCAATGAGTTCTGAGTTTATGTAGTTGGACCCACTACCCAGGTTAAGAGTTGGTTCAGTGTACTTTCTTGTTAAATGTGCCTTGATATGTTGCCTCCCTTAAAAATGCAAATGTTGTCCCGAATCTGTTTTAGATTAAAAAAATCTGCTCATAATTTTATACATATAATGAAGTTTTGCACTTTGCATGGTTCCCTTAATCTTCCTTGTTCTTGTGTATGCTTGGTCTTTATGGTGAAGGTTGAGCTCTACTTGAAACAAATAATATAAGTCCTTTGAAGAGCATCTACAATTTAAATGGTTTGTTTGTAGATATTCTAGTTTATTTTCCCTAGTTTAATTTGGTAGACAATATATTGGATGGAGCTGGGCACGGCCCTGGTTGTCATGTCACAAATTGGTAATAATGATCAAAAGAAAGTAAATGAAGGACTGCAAAGAATGCGTTTAGGCATCAAGTTTAAAGGAAATATCTTACATCTAGTTTTTTTTTGGGGGGGATTTGCTGTGTCCTGTGCAGCTTTAGCAAGGCAGAAGATAACGTCCATACCAGTCAAGTAAAAGGTTATGTTTTATTATTACAAAGAAAAAGGAAATCTTTTAAAAACATTTTAATTATTTCATTAAAATTGATTTATGAGAGATGGGCTTCCTGTATTTTGTAGCTTTCCAGATAATGAGTTCCTGGATAAGGGCTCCTATACCTGTACATCAAGAGGCAGATTTAGGAAGGGTCAAATTGAAAATTTGAATTTTTTATTATTTTTGACTAGGGAATAGTCCAAATTTGAATTTGAGTTTGCGGGTCCATCCTATTCACACGGATTTTTTAAAAAAATAGATTTTTTTAAAAACATTTCGATCAACATTTTTTTCTAATTTTGAAGTGTTTTAAATAACTCCCATAAACCTGAAATTCGACCCTTGAGAAATTTGCATGAGGTAATTGTCAATGCTAGAACTGATGCTAAAGTCAATAAAGATCTGAAAAAAATAACTCATCTAATCAGAATAAACAATTATATGAAGATATTTTCATTAAAAACTTATGCATTTTGTTGTGCAACATATAATCCTGTGAGAACTAAAAGGTGAGGTTAAATCACTCTATTTGGTTTACTCTATGGGACCTATTATGCCAACCTCAATAGAGTCCATCAGATTTCTCCATAGAATTAATGGTTGTGTGAGTTAATCCATCCTGTAAATATAAAAGGAGACACATTTAACACCTCTCAATCAGCACATGGTGTCATTGTGATAGGAGCAAATCAGGTCAGTACATTTTTGCCAGATCTTCTCTTTATGGGAGATGATTCATAGGAAGAACTGTCTAGGGCTGAACTTGCTAACATTTTCTGCATGTTAAAAGCTACAGCAGTTAACTTGCCATTTAACAATGAGATAATCTCACCCACAAAGCAGGACAGGACTGCTGTTTTACAATGAGTATCAAAAAGAGACGTGCGTACAATGTGGAATTCGATTTGTTGGCCAAAAATAAGAAGGCTTAAAGGAACGCATAAGGGAACATGTCTCAAACATTAAATCAAAAAAAGGAAACTAATATGATGAAACCCTCAGATGTTGATCCACAATTGTTGTGTTTCTTTTTGGTATTGTGCCTTAAAGTTAATTTCTGGTTGAAATGTTTTCTAGCCTTAAAGAAAACCCAAGCAGCTGTTGTTTAAAAATGTCAAATAAAGACTGTAAATAAAGTATGTATGTATTTTTAGAATTATATCCTGCTTGTTGGACTTTTTGGAATGCCAACTTGAATTTTATTATTGATGGTATTTCAATCCCCTTAGGTGAAGCTTTGGGGCTTTGCAGCCAACCCCAACATTTCTACTAGTGAGTTTTCTGCTTTACTGCTTACACTTGTGCCTAGACAAGGTAAGTGGTCAGAACAGGCAGATTTTAATGGGGGGCCACACAAGGGGAGCGCTACTCGCCGCCAGTTAGACAGCACTGCTGTACATGCAAAATGTTGTTTCTTTGTTTTGATTTCCATTGCACGTTTCTGTCTGTTCTGGTCTGGATAAGAAAAATATTGCAAACTTTGCTGAGATATTTCTAAAAAATTGAAAGGACCAGTATTTTTCTGATTCCAGGCTGTTGCTTATTATCGGGCACAAAATAGATTGGATACATTGGACTAGAAAAAAAGAAAAACCCTTCTAGAAAGGAGCAGAATTCCAAAGTGTATAAAAGGAAACTGCTTGTAATCTCCAACAGGAACCAGAAAGACCAAGAAAAGAATGTTGGCAGAATTACAAAGCCTCAAAATTGTACCTGCTTTGTCACTGCTGAAACTTTAGCTGTATTTCTGAGCGTTCAGACCACACAAGGAAAAATATTTCTCCAGGCTTTAGCCTCCCTTTCATCCAATTGGAGGTCAATGGCAACTTACTGTGTAATAAGACATCAGGTTTCAGCATGAAACAGCTCTGAATCTCTTGCACAACCACTTTGTATAAAAAAATAAACTTTTGCAGGCAAAAAAATAAACTTTTGCAGGCTAAAAAAAAAACTTTTATATCTTTTCACTACTAATTTAGTTCACAAAACATGGCACCTAATATAGTACCAATTTACTTGAATAAAAATATTTTGGCATTCTATAGGTACTGAAATTCAATCGTCCATGTACTCCAGAACCACATACCTGCCCATCTGACCAATACGTGTCATTCCATAGAAACCTCCTTTGGTTTCCTCACAAAAATAATGTTGTGGGAGAGTCTGAGCAGGTATTTTTTTAAAGTATCTGGTTTAATACTGAGCACTAATTCCAGATTCATCCATTATCTTTATGGACTCCTATTCTATAGAGAATAATAATTAATAATTAGTGCCATCAATCCATTATCTTTTTATATTGTACTATGGGGGGGGAGGATGGAAAAAAAGTCACTAGTCCTATTTAAGCCTATTAGCTCAGGGTACAATACTGACCAAATCAATAAAACATCAATGTGTCTAAAAACATTAATTGCTGTTGTTTTTAATTCTGATAATTTCAGTTTCAGACTGGATGGTCCAGAAAAGAAGAAATGACAAGAACCCATAAGTATATTGATAATTTTACATAGTCAGAGCAAGGAATTACCTAATAATATCAACATAATTTCAAGAATATAGAATTATAAAAATAGTGACCAAGAAATATAGTGAGGAAATGCAACGTTTGACATGTTCCAAGAGTATATAATAACAAGCAACAATATATATATAAAATTCCAAACGAAGGATTCTCGTTACTTTTAACTGGACTAGGGGTCAGCAGAGAGTAGAATTCTATGAAAACTCCTCCCAGGCAAGGAAATGCAAATGAACAATCATTCAGTGGTTACTGAAATTTCTCTTTTGGGATTTCAGCACCTCAGCAATTTCAAGATCCTGGTGTTTTCTGTAATTCTTTTGATTCACCATCTGACCATCTATGAAAATTCCCTTGTCATAGTATTGGTAACAATTAGCCAAATTCTTCATTCTCTCATGTTCTTCTTTCTCCAACAACTCTCCTTATCTGATCTACTGGAGTCCATGCTTATAGTTCCGACCCTGCTCAGAACTTTGATAAATGAAGGAGCTAAAATATCCCTTATTGGCTGTTTTGCACAACTTTATTTCTTTGGTGTCACTGAAGTTTTACAGTGTTTCCTTCTAACTGTGATGTCCTATGACAGATATCTGGCCATCTGTAATCCTCTGTGTTATTCTTCAATAATGAACCACAGATTTTGTGTTACATTAATTGTCTTGTCATGGCTGCTTTCTATTTGTTTGATACCAGTTAGTGTGGTTTCTGCAGTTACACAAGAGTTCTGCAACCAAAATACCATCAATCATTTCCTCTGTGATTATTTTCCTCTTCTTGAACTTTCCTGCTCAGACACCTTCTTGGCACAGATATTGGCAATGACTGTTTCTGCCCCCGCAGTTCTTTTCCCTTTCTTGGTCATCATTGGATCCTATATCTGTATTGCCCGTGAAATCCTAAAAATAACATCCAATATCGGGAGACAAAAAGCCTTCTCCACCTGCAGCTCCCATCTGACGGTAGTCTCCATATTTTATGGAACTCTCATTGGTATTTATGTGGTTCCCACAAGAAATCAATCACAAACCATTAAAAAAGTAATTTCCCTTTTAAACACAGTAGTGACACCTTTTATTAATCCAATTATTTACAGCTTGAAAAGTGCAGATATGAAAAATGCCCTTAAAAATATAACTAAAAAAAAATAAGTAAAAACTGAACCAGGAACCAGAATCCTGAGCAACATTTGGCCCCTAAGAGAACAATTCTTGCATACATTTTCTATTACTGTACTTCTTATGAAAAGTATTCCTTGTTAAAATGTATTGAAGGCCAAGTGGCCCAGCATCCAACTAAAGAAAGAGACTGCAGTGACTTTGGCAGAGGGTTGATTTACAAGATAAGTCCTGTATGTCAAGCATTACAATGACAAAGACCTAGGACCTAGCCTAGTTTGCTTGATTTTATGAGGATCATATTCAGCACTTTTGCCATTTACATGTTTTTTTATTCATAGTGGCTTTTGAGATTTTTAGACTGATAATACTATATTATTGGGGTAAGAACTGTTTTTTTAAGAGTTGTCACCTTTACAAAAAGCTTTTTTTATTGTAATTTGTAAGAATAAATGTTCCCCCAAGTTGTCAGTGAGCCAGATCACAGAATTCCTAAACTGTTACTTCAGGTAACGGCAACAGCTGTTGATTCAGCCCTTCTCAGCAAACTCTCTGAACTTTTCTAAAGCATGCTACTATCAGGAGCTCCAGGTAGTAAGTGTGGTGCCACATCCTAAATTGGAGGTGCCTGTGGTGTTGTTATAGTGAAATGCCGGAATGCGAGGTCATTGCATCATGGTTTGAATTGCCTCTGTCTGAACTCTGTTTCCTCCTTGCTCCCAACTTCAACCCTGGCATGGGCCGAGCAGACCTTAACAGTTTAATTGTACCATCTACCCTACAGAGGAAGCTTGTCAGACCTAGAAAAGACAGCATTTCTGTGGATTTTCAAGTTCTCCAGGCTCATACAGAAGTACTGAAGGTCCTACTCACACACATGCCTATTGCTTCTGTGGTATTTGCAAGCCCTTCAAGCACAGCTGTTTTCCACCTAATGTTGTAACCTTATATATGGCCACCCCACACTGCCATGTTTGTTCTCTTGCCTGAGTTTGTGAACCAGTACCTAATACAGTTTATGTTTCAACCTTCCCACTATGCTACTGTGGCATATGTCATCTCCATGTTGGAAGAACAAAAAGCCTTTCTCTTGACCTTTTGGACTGTCTTTGATGCTCATAGCCATGTAGCTGTAGTCTCCTCACATCTAATGGAGTTCAAATCTCAGTGCCTGTCAGTATGCGATTGAATTCCAGGCTTTAACTTTTAATACAGCACGGCATAATGATAACTTTGTAACATAGTAACATAATTTAGGTTGAAAAAAGACACATGTCTCTCAAGTTCAACCTTTTGACTTTTTAAATAACAGATCATCTTTGTATTGACAGGGTTATCTTATAAGTTAAAGGATAACCTTCCAGATCTTCCAGTTTATAACATGGACAATCGGCAGGTAAACAAAGATCTTGGCAATATTTGTAGTAGTAACAATGAATAGCCTATGAGGCAGGTATTCTGCTCAAAAGTAATTTATTTGCACAACATGTTTTGAGTTTTGCAACTCTTTGTCAAGTGTCAACTGGTTAAGTGCAGAAAGAAACTTTAAAGTGTACAACAGGATATGACATCACGGTATCCCATACTCTCAGTGCCACCTCCCCCTCTAATTGAAAAAGGCGCACATAGTCCAAAATTCATCCCATAGTCCAAAATAATCCAAAATAGAAAGCCATATATCCAAGGTGATAAGGTCCCTTTGGGTGTGGAAAGTGCTGTAACATAAAACACCATTCTGGTTAAGTAAGATTTTCAAGGTACTGTCACATCAACTTTTTGACCTACCAATTACTCGTTACTGACAAATTACGAAATTTACATAATAAATCAATGCCCATACTTTACCATTAGCCGTATTCAATATTTCATAAAGGGACTAGGGCAAGGATTCAAGATCTGTAAAGGTACAAAACAAATGTATGATTATTATATTCATAAAAAATATTTTACACTCCAATTTTTATTCAGACCTTTAGGTGTAACTGTGTCCAATTTTTTAATCCAAAACATCTCTCTTTGCTGAATCTTTTGGAGTAGAGTTCCACCTTTGTGTGGCGCTTTTACTACTTCCAATACTAGTCACTTAGTTGGGTTACATTGGGGCAAATTCACTAAGATGCGAAGTTGCGCCAGGCGCAACTTCGCCGCACTTCGCCGCACTTCGCCAGGCGTAGTTTCGCCAGCGGTTCGCAAATTCACTAAAATCCGAAGTTGCGCACAGGGGTAGCGTAAGGTTGCGGAGTTGCGCTAGCGTTGTTTCGCTATATAAAGCGAAGTTGCGCTAGCAAAGGCTAATTTGCATACGGCGCGAAATTCAAATTTCAATGGAGGAACACGTATCTGCACTACAAATGCCTAGAAAACCTTCACATCTGGAAATAAAATTTTTATTTTGCCCTACACATGTGCCCACTGTCTAGGTAAGTTGCCATGAGTCAGGAAATGTAGGGGGGAGGAAGGGGAGCCCCAAAAAATTTGCGATCTTTTTCAGCCTGTCAGCCATCATGTAGAAAACACGCCAGCGTTTTTTGGGACTTAGAAAAAATTTTGACTTTTTTTTAAACAATCCCTATCTACTCTATTGCGCTTCGCCAGGTCTGAGGTGGCGAAGGAAGTCTAGCATAAAAGGTAGCGTTCACTACACTGCGCAAGTTAGTGAATTTGCGTAGTTTCGTCGCTAGCGAAGATTCGCCTGGCGTAAGGTTTGCGAAGTAACACTAGCGAAACTACGCCAGCGTTCGTTAGTGAATTTGCGCAGTAGCGAAAATGCCAAACGCTAGCGAATTAACGCTAGCGTTCGGCGCTTCGCGCCTTAGTGAATTTGCCCCATTGTGCTTCATTTCAAAGAAGTGTCTAGATATAGATGTATCTGTGTGTGTGTATCTTTTTTATAGTTACGAATGTTACCACTGTGTTCTTTTATTCTGAATTTAACTTGTCTTTTGGTTTGTCCAATATAGGCCTTTCCGCATGGACATTTCAGGAGATACACAACATTAACAACATTATGTGTTTCACAAGTGGCATACTTATTAAAGGGATACTGTCATGGGAAAACAGATTTTTTGAAATCTGACATGGGGCTAGACATATTGGCAATTTCGAAGTACTATGGATATAGGTTCTTATTCCCTCTAGATCCTCCAAAATGACTTTGTAGTCTGACTTTCAAGAGGTTCGTAGAGTAGCCATCTCCACTGCAGTAACATGAAATATCACAGAAACCGGAGAGTCTTCAAAATGTGGGTTTATTTTATTACAGCACTGTGCTTTAATAAAATAAACCCACATTTTGAAGACTCTCCGGTTTCTGTGATATTTCATATTGGCAATTTCCCAGCTGCCCCAAGTCATGTGACTTGTGCTCTGATAAACTTCAGTCACTCTTTACTGCTGTACTGCAAGTTGGAGTGATATCACCCCCCTCCCTTCTCCCCCCAGCAGCCAAACAAAAGAACAATGGGAAGGTAACCAGATAGCAGCTCCCTAACACAAGATAACAGCTGCCTGGTAGATCTAAGAACAGCACTCAATAGTAAAATCCAGGTCCCGCTGAGACACATTCAGTTACATTGAGGAGGAAAAAAAGCAGCATTTCTCTCCTAAAGTGCAGGCACAAGTCACATGACCAGGGGCAGCTGGGAAATTGACAAAATGTCTAGCCCCATGTTAGATATTAGTTGAATATAAAATAAATCTGTTTGCTCTTTTGAGAAATGGATTTCAGTGCAGAATTCTGCTGGAGTAGCACTATTAACTGATGAGTTTTGAAAAAAACATGTTTTCTGATGACAGGATCCCTTTAAGCTGTAATGGGACACCTTGTGTGGGGTGATTCATTTTATCTCCCTTAATGATTGATGGGCAACACAGGCACTTTAAGCAAGGGAAAGTGCCTTTTTTGGGGTACTTAAGAATCTCTGTGTGTCTCTTGTCGGTGGTTCTATTTCAGCTGGTCACAATGTATCTCAGATGCTTTTCCCTTTCTAATAGCTGAAGATTAATGACTCTGGAAGTGCTCTCCCAAAAGTTTTGGTCCTGTAGTATAATTGGCCAGTACCTGTGAATTATATGTTCAATATCTTTGCTATGGGCACCATATGTAGAGAAAAAAGGTAATTGTGTTTTTCCATCTTTTTCTTTATAGGTAAGTAAGCTTTCCCTGTCTGTCTGGGACTCTTCTAGGGCATGTTTCCTATTGGTTTTTTGGTTATACCCTCTGTTAGCAAATCTTTTTTTCAGGTTATCAGCCGCATTTGTATATTGGCTGTTGTTGGATGAAATCCTGCGTGCTCTCAGGAACTGGCCCTTTGGGAAATTGCTTTGATAATGTTTGGTGCGTGATATCTGGTTGCATGTAAAATGTTATTTCTGTCAGTTTCTTTGCGGTAAAGACTAGTGTAAATCTGCCCATTACTTTATCTTCAATTGGACATCCAAAAAGTGTGGTACCCCCAATTTCTTCAAACTAGTGATGGGCGAATTTTTTTTGCCAGGCGCGAATTCGCGGTGAATTTGCTCAATTCGCTGCCAGCGAATAAATTCGCGAAACGCCTGCGAAAATTCGCCTGCGTCAAAAAAAAATTTCGCCGACATCGAAAAAAACAGGCGCCGGCATCAAAAAAAGGGCGCCAGTGTCAAAAACAAGACACCAGCCCCGAAGTGCCTCTTCCACTATTTTTATACCTTCATTCTGTCCTCTGAAGCAGGGACACTCCTAGGTAAGACAGGGGAGTCTCATTTGGGTGGTATTGAACCTTCTCCCCATAAAGTCCTGTTTCCAATACAGTTCCAACTGCCTACCAAGACATTTTCAAACTTTCCTTGAATCTGAAGTCAGGGATCTTCTGCCTTTACTAAACGTATTGATATCTAAATTGGTAGCCGATTTTATTGAAATGTATGCATGTATATAATAATATGTATGTAAATAATACGTTATAATTTGTGGAGTAAATGGAAAACTACTACTTATGCTGGGTATGGACTCTTGGAATATTTGATTATGCCTTTTGGGTTGTGCAATGCTCTGAAAAGCATTCAACACTTTGTTAATGATATCCCTCGTGGTTTTATAGATGTTCTTATTATATTCAATTTTTTTCAAATTTTCTTGAGTAATACAGAGTCCATATAAAGAAAGTTTTAATTAAAGCTAAACTCAAAAAAATATATTTTTAATAAGGATTGTTAATGTCTAGCCTTTATTATTTCGCCCTAAAAAATCCAGAATTGACACTATTCTTAACTGATCAATTCCTTCCTCCAGAGAAGCAGTTCAATGTTAGTAACTCCAGCTAAATATTAAAATGTTGCCAGTAGGGAATTTTTAGCCATTGGAAGATTGGATCTAACAATGTTCCTCTTCCCCAAACCTCTTCAAAGTCAGAATTATGTTGTAAATCCCCTTTGAGTGCTCCAATTATAGATATTATTGGTAATGATTTGTTTTTCCACCTTAAAGGGGACCTGTCACCCTAAGAAATAATTCCAAATTTTTATTTATTGTGTTTGTTTAGCAAAATAAACTTTACTTACATTATATAAATTATTTACAACTTTCTTGCCATCAGCCTTGGAATTGACATAAAAAGCAAGCAGGCAGCAGCCATTTTGTGGACATTGTCATTCAGACATACTTTATAAAACCTCAAAATCTTGTTTAGGCAACAAAATGGGGAGCCTGATGCCCATGTCTTTGTACTGGCTACACAATTATAGAGTGTTAGCAGTGAGGGGCAATGTGAGGCAGGAAGTGACATGCAGGAAATGCAGAATAAAAAGTGAAAGTAATTGCCTAAGTCATATAGGAGGGGCAGGCAATACATTTCCATGAGTGGCATAAAAGTTTGCAAATCTGCACTAGAACCAGACTTATCTGAAGATGCAGGTACTGCTGGGTCAAAGGGGTGTTACCTGGGAAGGTTTCATGACCAGGAAGCAGATGACTTAATTTAAGGGAAAGTGGATGTGCCTGATGTGGGATACTGCTAAAATGACTACCTGTCCTGTGGAATGGCTGATTAAAAGCAGAATAAGAGAAGCAGTAATATCCCCTCCATGACTACAGTAACATGGGACTCTTTTGTAGTGAATATTTGGGGACTCTGATACGGATAGTATTGCATATAGAATATTCACACTGAGTTGACTGAACTGCTCAGAAGTGAAGGAAGCTGGGCCTTGGCATTGTAACTGGCATCATTAGAAATCTATGTTGAGAAACTGCACATTTATTGGAAAAAGTTTTTTTTTTTTTTTGGTGTGACTATTTGGCCTTGTGACGCCAAATGAGAAAGAGCCCACGATACTTTAGCAGTAGTGAAGGGCGAATTTATTAGTCAGGCACAAATTTGCGGCAAATTCCTGTGATTCACCGCTGGTGAATAAATTCGCAAAACCGCCGCAAAATATCACCGGCATCAAAAAAAATGGAACACCGGCATCCAAAAAACGGACGCCGGGGTCAAAAACGAGCCGCTGGTGAAGTTTCACAAATTTTTTGCCGTTAAAAAGAACAGCAATAAGACTTCCCTTTTTATTAATTTACTATGTATTATCCTGGGATTGTGTAATAAAGCCGATTGTATTTTAATGCCTCCAATGTTTCATTAAACGTCAATGTCCAAAGTCGATGTCCAATATCCTTTGAGAGGAGTGGGTAAATGATTTTTCAAAGTCCACCAATTTACTCCAAATAGGTTATAGGAGGTCCCCCATAGGCTAAAACAGCAATTCTGCAAGTTTTAGATGGCAAATGGTCGAAGTCGAATTTTTAAAGAGACAGAACATGATAAAGTTTGATATTCAAATTTTTAAATTTTTTTCAAATTCGCATAGAATTTGGACAATTCCCTAGTCGAAGTATACAAAAAATAGCTAGAAATTCTAAATTTTTTCATTCGAAAATTCACCTTGACCTTTAATAAATCTGCCCCAAGATGAGGGATTGGACAACATCAGTATTTAGCAGGTGGCAGTGGCTTATAATGTTTCGTGAAGGACTTTAAAACAAAAAAAGATTGGTCTGTTCCTTTTGATACCATGCTCTGATCTTCATGCTGGGTGTCAATCTGGAGATCAATCTGGATCAAAGCACAGATTTCCCTTGGGTAAAAGTGCCTTTGATATTAGCACTCGCTAAGTGCTCTAACATTTCAACATTTGGGAACTGAAATTGATAATTTTTATCTTAGTACTATGTTACTGAAGCAGAAACTGTAAACTAGTGTAGGGATGTGTAAAATAGCCATCCCCAGTACTATTTAGCAGACAGTTTTGCCTATTGTTATAGACACTTAACTGGGTCCTAAAATACAGTTAGGAGGGGTAACTGTTTCTATTCTTGCTTTAGGCTATGCCCCTTGTTGTTTAACACAGTGACCAGTAGATGGCACTGTGCTAGAATATAAAACCCTCTGAAGCCATGCTTTCAGGGTCCATCTTCTGCTGGCTCTAGCTTGAGCAGGCTGGCAAAGCTCGAGTGGAACCTAGACAGGTCAGGTCTAGTAAGGATAGGCTACTCACCTTTATAGGTCACTCTAGGAGTGACAGATAGACAGGATATTTAGCTGAGCAGCTTGAGGCTCCTCCGAGGATTGTGAGTGGGATTAAGATCCCGGGTACTAATTGCCCAGAAGTACAGACCTAGGGTAAAGTATTCCCCTCAGGTTCCACTTAGGGAAAAGGCTGAAAGCTGGCTGTACCTCCTCAAGGCTGCATACATTGTTCTCATTCCAGAGAGACCTTATTTTGACCAAAGGTGCTGTGAATATTGCCTATCCAATGTAATGTATGATCCTGCAATGTTCTCTTTGATGTACACTCCACTGAGGATTGTATGTGTTAAATAAATCTGTTCTATGGTCAAGTTATAAGAACCACTGGCGCCCAATTATTTGTACCCTGAATACAGTTACAGTTGCACTACACCCTGCTTCCACATCGCTGCAGAGGCTCACTCTCTAAGATTTTAAGGTCTCATCCGGAGCACATTTATTGGGAGTGGAGCTTATAGTAGAGTAAGGTGCACTCAATTTACTATAGCGCTACACTAGTATGGATTATTTACTGCTACACTAGTATGGATTATATACTGTAGCAATGATTACAATAGTAAGCTAAAATAAGTTAAAATCATTTGCATTTTTTTGAAACACTAGCAGATTTTCATTGAAGCAAATATGTGTTTTTAGATTTCATTCTGAAACTGTAAGAAATAAAAGTAACTTTTAGCAAAATTGTAATAGCTGTGAATTTTGATTGCCTTTATGCTCCTGTAGTAATGAAGATGTATTTTGTGTCCTTTCTGGGAGCATTCATTTATCGGGGTAAAGAAAGATAAGCAGTAAATTATCGCTACAGCTGAAGTCACACAAAGTTTAGTTGGTCTATCAATAACATACTTTATGCTATTTAAGTTAAGTTCAATTTAAAGTGATTTTGTAATGGAAAAACATATTATTTTACAAAATCAGTTAATAGTGCTCTTCTAGCATTGAATTCCAATTTTCAAAAGAGCAAACTGTTTTTAATATTTAATTTAGAATTAACAAAAACCACAACTACTACAGCAGTAACATTGAGTAGGAGAAACAATAGCTTATCTGAAAGTGTTTCTAATGGGAAGTGCTGGCTCTTTTGCCTACACACCAATATTAAAGCAAAAATACATTTATTGGTTCAAGATTAAAATGTAAAATGGCAGAATGAATAATCTGCAATGTACACAGTGCAATGTATTAATAAAAAAAAAACTACACCCTAAAAATCATAACAGAATCCCTTTAAGTTTTCCATTTAACATATGATTTTAGATGTCAGCCTGGATGTCCACAATAATAGAAATTACCAGAATACAATAAGTAAAATTTCAGTAATAAGTTTTAAAAAACATACAGTTACATGCGTGTAGGTTAATATTAATGTATATTCAGTGCAAGGAATGTTTCCCACTAATGCCAATACAATTAATTAATTAAATATAATTTATAGAAATATATTCTAATAATGATGATAATTTATTCTCATTACTATTAACTAAACTTGGGTTTGGCAAATAATAGAATTGGACTAACTCCTAGGCAATGCAAATGAACAATCACTCAATGGTCACAGAGATTTTCCTTTTGGGATTTCCGCATCTCAGCAATTTCAAAATCCTGGTATTTTCTGCAATCCTTTTGATTCACATAGTAACCATCTATGAAAATATCTTTGTCATAGTATTGGTAACAATTAGCTGAAATCTTCATTCTCCCATGTTCTTCTTTCTCCAACAACTCTCCTTATCTGATCTCCTGGAGTCCATGGTTATTGTTCCCATCCTGCTCAAAACTGTGATAAATGAAGGAGCTAAAATATCCCTTATTGGCTGTATTGTACAACTTTATTTCTTTGGTGTCTCTGAAGTTTTACAGTGTCTCCTTCTAACTGTGATGTCCTATGATAGATATCTGGCCATCTGTAATCCTCTGTGTTATTCTTTACTAATGAGCCATTCATTCTGTATTCAGTTATCTATAATTTCATGGCTGCTTGCTTTGGCATTCCACTAGTTGCTGTCATTGCTGTAGCTTCACAAGAGTTCTGCAACCAAAATATCATTAATCATTTCTTCTGTGATTGCTTTTCTGTTCTGGAATTTTCCTGCTTAGACACCTTCTTGGCATGGATATTGGCAATCACAGTAACTGCCCCTGTAGTTGTTTTCCATTTTATATTTATTATGGTGTTCTTTATCTGTATTTCCCATGCAATCCTAAACATAAAGTCCAATATTGGAAGACAAAAAGCATTCTCCACATGCAGCTCCCACTTTGCTGTGATCTCCATATTTTATGGGACTCTTATAGGTATTTCCTGTCCTTCCGCATGGCAGTAGTCACTAATGGGTTAATCCCTCGCGCAGCGGAAGGACAGGAAATGCAATTAAAACCCCTTCCCAACCCCCTTACCCCATCTCTTTTTTTCCTGTCCTCGCATAGGATGGATAGGCCCCCTGTCCGGTGGGGTCTCTCTGCCCACTGAAGCTGCTGGCTCAATTTAGACAGCAGGCCTTGTAGCTAGGCAGGGGAGCACAGTTAGTCGTGGGGAGGCGCAGTTAGACGCTCCAGGCGCAATAAGTCGGGTCTGCTGTAAGACGCCATAATGAGCAAGTGGGAGCCGATGCGGTGATGTCATCATTAGGCGCCTTAAAGGGCCGGAGCACTGAATACTCAGTTGGTGCTGCTGCATATGGAATCTCAACCTGAGCCGATTGCTTTGTTTGGGGAGCCTAGAAGTAAGTAGTTTAAGTCTTACTTAAGGCTTCTCCTATCATGGCTACTTATTTTGACTCCTCTCTTGCAGAGTATGAGTTCGAGGAGCCACAGATCTCGGTCATCCTCCAGGGGGTAAGTTCGCAGAGAGTGTGTGTTTGGTGATATATTAAGGGTGCTAATATAGTGTCCATTACAGATCACCAAGAGACGCAGTCATCACTCCAGGAAGTCTGTGGAACGGGAGTGCTCTGCATGTGACAACCCGGTAATGCATAACAAGAAAGTATGCTTGGAATGCTGGGAGGCTATGTCCGGCAAAAGAGCGGAGGAACAGTTGAGTTCAATGAAGGACTGGTTTAAAGAATCGATGTCTAAGTCTTTGAAAGATTTAGTAGGAACAGTCATGGAAAGTGTGTTACTGAAAGTAGGACCCACCCAGTCGGTGATCCTAAGACACCCGCAGAGGAGTGTAGCCGTCATCAAGTTGCGGCCAGGAGTAGCCAGTCGGCTAGTTCAGATGATGATGATGACTTGATTGTTCTTGATGAAGATTCTGCATTTGACACCGACCTAGTTGAACCACTGATTAGAGCAGTGAGAATAGTTTTGGAACTGGAGGATGCAGAACAGGAGAAAAAACAGGATAAGATGTTTGAAGCTTCAGGGATAGGGATGTAGCGAACCGCCGATAATGTGTTTGCGAACGCCGTTCGCGAACACCGGCAAAAAATGCGAACAGTTCGCGAACAGTTCGCGAACTTCGAACATCCGAAAATCGTTCGATTCGAACGATCGAAGGATTTTAATCGTTCGATCGAACGAATTTCGTTCGAATCGAACGATCGAAGCCATTCGATCGAATGATTTTATTCAATCCAATGGCTTCGATCGTTCGATTCGAACAAAAATCCTTCGATTTTAGCGATCGAATGGTCGAATGGTCGAATGGTCGAACGATTTTGACGCGAACGCCTATTGGCGAACGTCGCCGGCGAACAGTCCGCGACATCCCTATTCAGGGAAAAGAGCATTAGCTTTTCCAGTACATGAAGTTTTGAAAGATATCATTGAGGATGAATGGGCAGTTCCGGATTAAGAAATATTCGGTGCCGAGGCATTTTAAAAAAATGTACCCGTATGCTGAGGGGGATGTGAGCCATTGGACAAGCCCTCCTAAAGTGGAAGCTGCTATCACACGGGTAGCACGTAAGACCACACTGCCTGTGGATGAGGGAGTTTCACTCAAAGACCCAGTTGAAAGAAGGCAAGATACAGTGTTAAAGAAAACTTATTCGGTTTCGGGGTTGCTCTGTAAACCGATTGTGGCAGTGACATGTGTGGCAAAGGCGTCCAAGATCTGGCTGCAAGAGTTGGAGACAGAACTACAAAGTGGAATGGATAAGAGTAACGTAGTTCACTTGGTCGACGACATGAAAGTGGCCATTGATTTTATCACAGAGGCATCTTTGGATGTCCTGAAATTTGCAGCCAGAAATATGGGATATGCAGTGGCAGCCAGAAGAATGCTGTAGCTGAAGCATACCCCCTCCAAGTTTAATCTATGCACGCTCCCCTTTGATGGTGAATTGTTGTTCGGGCCAAAGTTGGATAATTAGTGATGGGTGATGGGCGAAAAATTTGCAAAACGGCGCCAGCGTCTCGTTTTTGACGCCGGCGCCTGTTTTTTTTATGCCGGCGCCCGTTTTTTACGCCAGTGCCCGTTTTTGACGCCGGTGTCCGTTTTTTCGGAAAACAATTTTTTGACGCCGGCAAATTTTTGTCGCAAATTTTCGCGGGCGTTTCGCGAATTTATTCGCTGTCGGTGAATCGCGCAAATTCGCCGCGAATTCGCGCCTGGCGAATAAATCCGCCCATCACTATGGATAATATAATATCTAAGGCATTGCCAGGCAAAAGCTCTTTTCTGCCACAGGAGAAGAGAGTAAGACGACAACCAGTGCGTGCAGATAGTATGGCCTATAAAGAGGCTAAAGGGTACAGGCCTGGGAGGCAATTTAAGCAACCCTTTTGGAAGAATCAGAGACAATTTCAACCTAAGAAAGAGTCAAAGGATAAGTCCAAGTCTTTCTGATAGTGTCGACGCCCAGCTGCCACCTGTAGGAGCAAGGCTAGTCGAATTTCAGGCAGTTTGGGCAAATATAACCTCAGACGAATGGGTTCTAGAAGTATTGTCACAAGGATACCATTTGGAATTTTTAAGGAAGCCAGTCAAGAATGTATTTCTGGAATCAAGACTTCCAAAAACATTGATGGCCCAAATGCTATGACAGGTATTCTAGCAGAGCTCTTGGAGAAAAGAGTTATTATGCGGGTTCCTGGAAATCAGAAACGTCAAGGCATGTATTCTCCTATTTTCCTCAGGAAGAAGGTATCAGGAGAGTTCCGAGCTATTTTAGACCTCAGGTGTCTAAATTCATTTTTGAAGATAAGGTCTTTCAAGATGGAAACAGTGACCATTATTTCACAAAGTCTAAATGTAAATGACTGGTTAGCAAAAATAGATTTGCGTGACGCATACCTTCATGTCCCAATCTTCAACTATCATCAGAAGTTTCTCAGGTTTTCAGTGATGGGGAAGCACTATCAGTATCGGGGACTTCCTTTTGGGCTAGCGTCTTCACCGAGAACTTTTTCAAAAGTTTTGGCTCCAGTCGTAGCATTCTTACGTCTGCAAGGCATACAGATTTTCAGTTATTTGGACGATTTGATGATAAAGGCATCGAGCGAGCAGGTGCTAAAGCAGCAAGTACAAGTTACCCTGACAGTACTGATGGAACACGGGTGGTTAATAAATTTTCAGAAATCGCAGCTGACTCCTTCACAGCGAATGGTGTTCCTAGGGGTATTGATAGATACCCGCCAGTTACGGTTATACCTTCCTGCGGACAAGGTAGAAGATATTGTTTGCAGGGTTCGAGCCCTGAAGAAATTTCCTTGTACCACGGCTCAGGTTTGTCAGCAGGTCCTGGGGAAACTGGTGGCTACAAAGGAGGCGGTCAAGTGGGCGATGATTCATCTCCGACAGTTTTAATTCGAGTTCTTGCAACAGTGGGAAAGGAGCAAACAGAACCAGGCGATATACCTATCTCAACAGACATTGAAAAGCCTGATGTGGTGGTCCAATCCCATCAATCTTTCCCAGGGCAAGTCAATAGAGTGCCCATCTTGGTGAATAGTGACTACAGATGCCAGCAACATAGGTAGGGGGGCTCACACCTTACACTTATCAGCCCAAGGTATCTGGCCGCCAGAAGCAGTGAGATGGTCCTCGAACTTCAGAGAACTGAAAGCTGTGTTTCAAGCACTGGTGAGTTTTCAGAGTCACCTTTGGAATTCGGCAGTTTTCATACAGTCTGACAACATAACAACAGTAAAATATATCAAGAAACAAGGAGGGACCCGCAGCAGGAAGCTGTTGAACTTGACTTTGGAAATTTTTGCCTGGGCGGAGTATAATCTCCTGAATTTGTCGGCAACCTATATTCCAGGCCATCAGAATGTTTTAGCGGATCGGTTGAGTCGGGAGCCTTTTCACCCAGGGGAGTGGGAGCTAGCCCAAGAAATTTTCCAGACATTAGTGAGTCTCTGGGGGCTTCCCCAGGTAGATCTCATGGCTACGTCCAAGAACAGGAAAGTGAGAACGTACTGTTCTTGGTACCCGGAGAAGCAAGCATTGTGTCAAAATGCTTTCAGTCTGAAATGGGAGTTCAGACTGGCCTACATTTTTCCGCCAATCCCTCTTATTTCGAGAGTATTAAACAAAATCCGGAAGGATCAAGCAACAGTCATAGCAGTTTTGCCGTGGTGGCCAAGGAGGCCTTGGTTTGCCCAATTGTTTGCGATGAAGGTGGACAATCCTTGCAGGCTACCTTGTCAGCAGAATTTGTTGGTTCAGGGCAAAATGTTCCACCCAAACCCACAAAGATGGGCTTTGACGGGGTGGCTCTTGAGCGGCAGGAGTTAACAGAGCAAGGTCTTGAAGATAATACTATTGATACGCTCTTGGCAGCAAGAAAGCCATCGACGAAAAGTACTTATCATAGAATCTGGGAAAGATTCAAGGAGAGGTGTTCTGAAACAGAGAATTTGTTTTCATCACCGAGTGAAGCGGCGATAGTGAATTTTCTCCAGTCGGGTTTGGAAAAAGTTCTTAGCCTAGCCACTCTGAAGGTGCAGGTGTCGGCTTTGTCGGCACTGACAAAAGTCAAATGGGCAGAGTGCCCTTTGGTGGCCCACTTTATTCAAGGGATCAGACATCTGAAGCCGCAAGTGAGACTTATCTTGCCATCGTGGGACTTAAATCTGGTCCTTCAGGCTCTCACGGAGGAACTTTCGAGCCTCTGGAATCCATTAGTTTGGATCTCTTGTCTATGAAGACAGCATTTTTAATAGCAGTAACATCAGCTCGCAGAGTGGTTGAAATCCAAGCATTGCTTAGGAAAGAACCGTACTTAAAGGTGTTGCAAGATAAAGTTGTCTTGAGATTGCCAGAGAAATTTCTCCCAAAGGTAGTCTCAATGTATCATGCCAGTAAAGAGGTGGTATTGCCGGTTTTCTTTCCTAATCCTGTTACAGAAGAGGAAAAGAAGTGGCATAATCTGAATCTGGTAAGGTGTTTGTCTGTATATTTGCATAGGACCGACTCATTTAAGTGTTAAAAGCTCCTTCTACTATTCAAGGGCT
Organism: Xenopus laevis; assembly: GCF_017654675.1. Classification (NCBI taxonomy): domain Eukaryota; kingdom Metazoa; phylum Chordata; class Amphibia; order Anura; family Pipidae; genus Xenopus; species Xenopus laevis. The sequence continues at coordinate 157,555,613 of NC_054375.1, forward strand.
CTTCCATGGGACAGCAAGCTTCAAAACGAGTGATTGCGAGCTGGATAAAAGGATGTATCAAGAAAGCATATTCAATTAAGTCTACGCAGGCTCCCCACATTAAGGCTCATTCCACTAGAGCTATAGCAGCCTCTTGAGCTTTCAAAGCTCAAGCTACGCCAGAAGAAATCTGCAATGCGGCAGTCTGGTCCTCATTGTCTATGTTTGTTCGTTGTTATAAGTTGGATGTTTTGTCGGCAAAAGAAGCGTCTTTTGGACATAAAGTCTCTGTACTTCAGTTCAGCAAAATAAATAATTCATCCCACCCATGTCTGATTAGTGCTAGGGTAATTCCCATTAGTGACTACTGCCATGCGGAAGGACAGGAAAAGGGAAAAATCTTTCATACTTACCGTAATTTTCTTTTTTCTGGACTGAAGCATGGCAGTAGGCACGATCCCCCCCCCTCAGTACCTGAGCTCGGACAGGGTTAAGAGATGGGGTAAGGGGGTTGGGAAGAGGGTTTAATTGCATTTCCTGTCCTTCCGCTGTGCAAGGGATTAACCCATTAGTGACTACTGCCATGCTTCAGTCCAGGAAAAGAAAATTACGGTAAGTATGAAAGAATTTTCCCTTTTATGTTGTTCCTTCAAGAATCCCATCACAGACAGTTAAAAAACTTCTTTCACTTTTATACACTGCAATGACTCCTTGTATTAAACCAATTATTTACCGCTTGAAAAGTAGAGATTTGAAAAATGCCATTAAAATTTTTTTGCGATTAAGAAAATAATTACCTAATTTAAACTAGGACCAGGAGTCAATTTCAATATTAAAAAATCCAATTTCACTTCTTCCCCGTCTCCAGAACCTACCTGATTTCAAAACTGGGCATCAAAACGCTGGGTGACCAAGTTCCCAAGGGAGAATGTCTTACCTACCAAGAGATGCAAGACAGATCCACAGGTCAGTAGAGGAGCGTAGTAGGCGGTTGGGTGAGTATATAGAGATGAGTTCAGAGATGTGGGGTGGGGCAGAGTTATGAAGTGCTTTGAAAGTCAGTGTCATTAATTTGAATTTGATTCTGAAAGGTAACGGAAGCCAGTGCAGGGATTGACAGAATGGTGAGGCAGAGGAGGAGCGGTTGCTGAGGTGTATGGGCCTCGCAGCAGTGTTCATTATGGACTGTAGGGGAAAGCCAATTAAAAGAGAGTTACAGTAGTCTAGACGTGATATGATGAGAGAGTGAATAAGAATTTTGGCAGCATCTTGGGTGATAAATGATCGTATTTTGGATATGTTCCTTAGGTGGAAGTGACATGATTTAATAAGTGACTGGATATGAGGAGTGAATGACAGGGCAGAATCTAGGATAACCCCAAGGCACCGGGCCTGGGGAGAGGGGGTGATAGTGGAATTGTTAACTATGATGGATACTTCCGGGATGTTACTGGTGTTAGTTGGGGGAAAGAGAACCATTTCAGTTTTAGAGAGGTTTAATTTAAGGTAGTGTTGCGACATCCAGGTAGAGATAGCGGACAGGCAGGAGGAGACGAGAGTTAGGAGTTCTGGGTTGAGATCAGGAGACGAGAGATAGATCTGAGTATCGTCAGCATAGAGATGGTAGTGGAAACCATACGAGTTGATTAATTTGCCGAGAGAGGAAGTATAGAGGGAGAATAGTAATGGTCCCAGGACAGAGCCTTGAGGAACTCCAACAGAAAGAGGTAGGGGAGAAGATGATACTCCATTGTAGGAGACACTGAAGGAACGATTGGTGATGTAAGAAGAGAACCTGGACAGGGCTGTGTCACGAAGGCCAAGCGAATGGAGGGACTGGAGGAGGAGAGGGTGATCTACAGTGTCAAATGCGGCTGAGAGATCAAGCAGTATTAGTAGTGAGAAATGATTGTTGGCTTTAGTGGTTAAAAGGTCATTAGTTAGTCGAGTCAGGGCAGTTTCCGTGGAGTGTTGTGGCTTAAAACCAGATTGTAGGGGGTCCAGCAGGTTATTGTCAGAGAGGAATGAGGTAAGTCGGTTGTAGACTAGGCGCTCAAGTAGTTTAGAGATAAAAGGTAGCAGAGAGATAGGTCGGAGGTTGTCAAGATTGGAGGGATCAAGAGAGGGTTTTTTCAGAATGGGGGTGACGAGAGCATGTTTTAGTTGAAAAGGGAACAGTCCAGTTAAGAGCAAAAGATTAAATAGATGAGTTATCTCCTGTAATTAAGGTGGTGGGCATCAAAACCACTCTTTACTCACCCAGCCCTGCCAAACTCCTGTCTAAATTATACAAACATTTACAGGGTACTGTCAAACCTCCTTTTGATCAAGCCCATAATCTCTGGTTAGACGCTATCCCTGGTCTCAATCAGGAGCAATGGGAAGAAGCCACTGCCACGGCATATGATTTCTTGATCTCAATCAGAAATAAGCTTATAAACTATAAGTTACTCCATCAAACTTATGTAACCCTGGTTAAACTGAAAAGGATGGCCAAGAGACAAGATGATCTTTGCCCCCGCTGCAAAGCGCCAAGAGCAAATTTTTACACATGGTGTGGAATTGTCCTCCAAATCAAAAGTTCTGTAGAGACCTGATGGGTACCATAGCTTCTGATTTGGGGACACCACAGGTGGTAAGCCCAGAGGTCTGTCTGCTAGGGGTAATTAAGGATCTAATACCTACCAACCCAGACAGAATTTGTTTCTTCACCCTCATGTTTTACACCAAAAAAACTATAATCATGCACTGGATGGACCCAACCCTCCCAAATACATCATTTTGGGAAAGACTAGTCGATGTGGCCCTCCCACTGATCAAACTCACCTACGAGACCAGAGGGGCAACCGATAAGTTCAGGAGGGTCTGGGGGGCCTGGTGTGATCAAAACTCCATAGAGCCGTGAATCTAAAGATGCAAATAACTTGATACCAAACAATGCTACTCTAACATATTATTCTGCTATCTAGACTTATGTGCACTGTAAAGAATACCAAACAACACTGTTTTTGTGTTTATTGTTGTTTATTGTTTATAAAATCAATAAAACATACCTTTAAAAAAGAAAGTCATACATTTTGTTGTGCATATAACATATAATACTACAATAACTAAAATGTGGGGTTAAACCCCTCAATCTGGGATGTCATAATTGGCTCTAATGATTTTAGAATTCTACATATGTTTCTAAATAGCAGAGCAACTCGAAACATGAAATAATAAATGTACAGGATTTTGTGTGAAATCTTTAACATTTATTGGTTTACTCTATGGGACCAATTATGACAACCTCAATGGACTTCATCAGATTTCTCAATAGAATGAGTGGTTGTGTGAGTTAATCCATCCTGTAAATATAAAAGGAGACACATTTCACACCTCTCAATCAGCATATGGTGTCATTGTGATAGGAGCAAATCAGGTCAGTACATTTTTGCCAGATCTTTTTATGGGAGATGTTTCATAGGAAGAACGGTATAGGGCTGAATTTGCTCAATTTGTTGGTCAACAATAAGAATGCAATATTATATTTATATAGCATGTACCTTGTAAATGAGCCATCGGAGGTAATGATATTTGGAAGCCTATTTGCTGGCCTTGTAAACTCAGCCTAAAAAACTTCTCATTGGTTCCTTATCCTTTAAATATTTTTTGTTTGTCTAAAGAAAGTTACCCTATGATTAAATGACTCTTGGCAACACAAAATGCATAAGGCTTCTATTTTTTATACATAATGTAAAATAAATTTTTGTACTTTTTTAAACATTGAGCTTCTGGATTCTACAAGTTTAATTTTCCATGATTAACAATAAAAAGGCTCAAAGGAACCCATAATGGAAAACGTCTCAGACATTAAATAAAAAAAGGAAACAAATGTGACTAAACTCTTTTTTAGATGTTTATCCACAATTTTTTGTGTTTCTTTTTGGTATTGTACCTTGAAGTTAATTTCCTGTTGAAATGTTTTCTAGCCTCTAACAAGTCAAATAAAGACTGTAAAATAAGTATGTTTGTATTTTTAGAATTATAGCCTACTTGTTGGACTTTTTGGAGTGCCAACTTGAATTTTATTATTGATGGTATTTCAATCGCCTTGGCCGAAGCTTTGGGGCTTGGCTTCCAACCCCGACATTTCTACTGGTGAGTTTTCTGCTTTACTGCTTAGTACACCTAACTTCACCATTTTATGAATGCTCTAGCTAGCTTCCATGATATGACATCTCTCCTTGAGCCCAGTCAATCAGGATGTTTTGCAGACGAAGCTCATTATAAGGTAACTAATGCAATGCACTCTACCAAACATTATTATATCCTTAAGTCTCAGTGAAGAACATCAGTTCCGTAATACTTTCTAGTTAGTATTTATCCTTCATTACAGGAATTAGCTCACCCCAATTGGTCTTTGTGTTGGTGAATCCCAATTAATGTTAATGCTTTTCTCCTTACTTTATAATTTGTCACAAAGAATTCTAATAAATACACGTATCTACATTTGGGTGATGAACAGTAATTTCTTAACTAACTTTAAAGGTTTATCAACAACCTCTTTCTCACCTGCTTTCCTGCTTCTTTCCTTTTCATCTCTGAAACCAGTATCTAACATACAAATTCTCACTGTGTTACCTTCTTTTTCTATTGTTTTACTCCGTAAAAACTCATTGTTTTCTGGTTACATAGTCCCCTGTTTGGATTAATAGTACAATTGCAACTTTCTGGCTCACTATATTTTTGTGAAGCTAGGTAATAAAAGCTTACAGACTGAACAATAGCTAAAAGAGGAGCCTTCCATGGAAATTATGTTATTGGTAAATCAGAGAATGGCAGTAAAAGCCCTGACACACAAGTTGAGGGACAAATATTGCATCTTGGCCCACAATTTATCCTATGAGGTTTTTGAATGCTTAGAAGATGCGACTTAATCACAGAATTCTGCATACCTTCCCTTAAAAATGCTATTTGACTAGTAAATTTTTCTTGAGCACCTCTTAGTTTTGAAAATAAGATATTATATATATATATATATACTGTGAATTGCAAAAGATATTTGTCTGCATATTAATAATAAATAAGTCCTTTAATTACTTTATTTAATGTGAGCACTGTTATCTAGTATATGTAGCTATACCATAAATATCCTCTACATCAGTGCTGTATAACTTCTGCGGTGCTATGGGCTGGAGTTTTTCTGGGCTACTTGGTAGAGAGCAGATAATGGAAGCCAGTCTTAGCCACACCCTGTTTTTTTAAACTACACCCACTGAAAACCACATCCTTGTTATCGCAACAAATTTTAAGACCATAGAAGCACAGGGCAATGCAGGCACAGACAGAGCAGGGTAGAAGACAGGGAAACCTATCAGGACTACACAAGTAACTGATTAGGACCACTCTAAGACAAACAGAATAACACTATACTATGTACACTAACACTGTGCTGGCACCACTCCTACAGTCTGTATAAGGTGGGGACAGAAGAACAATGCAGAGTCTAGTCTGAGGTGAGAACAATGCAGGGGGTTGTTTATCTCAGTACTGATAACTTTTAAAGCTCACACAAGAGAAGCGGTCGCAGCAGGTAGACTTTAATGGGGGTTACACAAGGGGAGGGCTGCAGGCCCCAGTTAGACAGTAATGCTGTACATACAAAAGTTTTTTCAATGAAACAGATGTTCTGATTTTCATAGCAGGTTTGTGTCTGTTCTGGTCTGGAAAGACAAATGTTGCAAACTTTGTTTAGAGATTTCTAAAAAAAAAAAATAGAAAGGATAAGTATTTTCCTGGTTCTAGGCTATTGCTTATTATTTGTGCACAAAATAGATTGGATACATTGGACTAGAAAAAAAGCAAAAACACCTAGCAAATTCGAGAAAGGAGTAGGATTCCACAGTGTATAGTAGGAAACTGCCTGTAATCTCCAGCAGGAACCAGAGAGACGAAGACAGTAAGCCTTAAAAAGATGTTGGCAAAATTACCCAGCATGATGTTCTTAAAGAGGCCATACTTGAAATAGTACCTGCTTTGTTACTGCTGAAACTTTAACTGTGTTTCTGAGCATTCAGGCCACACAAGAATACACATTTCTTCAGGTTGGTTTTGTTGTTTTTCTTTATACAGTAGATTCAAACAAGATATAGCCTTCCTTTTATCCAATTGGCAATTCACTGTGTAATAAGACATCAGGTTTCAGCATAAAACAGCTCTGCATCTCTTGCACAACCACTTGAAGTTTTATAAAAAATAAATTTAGTCAATAACTCAATGGGCGTCCAATTAATTTTGACAAGCAAAATTTTTATGCTATTCTGGCGCGTGGCCAAATTTTTTTGACCCACCAAATTTTCTCCTCAGTTTCGATAATTTATTCACCAGTGGCGAAACACAGAAATTTGGTGCAAATTTGTGGGTGGCGAATTATGTAACCTAATAATAGTAACAGAATTTCTAGAATATTATTTATAGAATTATTAAAATAGTGACCAAGATGTATAAAAAGGAAATGCAAAGTATGACCTGTTCCAAAAGTACTTAATTACAAGCAACATATTCTCATTACTGTTACTAAAATACTAGTAGAATTACCAGAAAAATACAAATTTCCTTTTATTTCTCTTTCTAGGTGACATTAAAGAACAATTACACAATGATCTCCAAAATTTTTCTTTTGGGATTCCAGCATCTCAACAACTTTAATATCAAATATAAAAAAGATGTTTCCTTTGATTCTTTTGATTCCCATTTTTTTTAATGCAGATAATTTAAGTTGCAGACTAGAAATATGTATGTACTGCATGTTCAGTGTAAAGGAATGTGCTCATACCAACACAAATAATATATTACACTTAATAGAACTATTACATTGATTGCATTTAAATACAGTAAGGAAGTATAAATGTTTGAAATATATATATAATTCCAAGCATAAATTCTCGTTACTCTTAACTGGACTAAGGGGCCGATTCACTAAGGGTCGAATTTCGAAGTTAAAAATACTTTGAAATTCGACCCTCGGATTGAAATCCTTCGACTTCGAATATCGAAGTCGAAGGATTTAGCGCTAATCCTTCGATCGATCGATCGAAGGATTTTTCGTTCGATCGAACGATTAAATCCTTCGAATCGAACGATTCGAAGGATTTGAATCCAAAGATCGAACGAAAATCCTTCGATCAAAAAAAGGTTAGCAAGCCTATGGGGACCTTCCCCATAGGCTAACATTGACTTCGGTAGGTTTTACCTGCCGAAGTAGGGGGTCGAAGTTTTTTTTAAAGGGCAAGTACTTCGACTATCGAATGGTCGAATAGTCGAACGATTTTTCGTTCGATTTGTTCGATTTCGTTCGAATTCGAACGAATTTAACCAATTCGATGGTCGAAGTACCAAAAAAATACTTCGAAATTCGAAGTATTTTTCATTCGAATCCTTCACTCGAGCTTAGTGAATCTGCCCCTTAGTGTCAGCAGAGAGTAGAATTCTATGAAAACTTAACGTTTCCTCCTCCCAGGGACATCAATGCAAATGAACAATGATTCAGTGGTTACTGAAATTTTCCTTTTGGGATTTCAGCACCACGGCAATTTCAAGATCCTGGTGTTTTCTGTGATTCTTTTGATTCACATATTGACCATCTATGAAAATTCCCTTGTCATAACATTGGTAACAATTAGCCAAGATCTTCATTCTCCCATGTTCTTCTTTCTCCAACAACTCTCCTTATCTGATCTCCTGCAGTCCATGCTTATTGTTCCCATCCTGCTCAAAACTGTGATGAATGAAGGAGCTAAGATATCCTTTACTGGTTGTATTGCACAACTTTATTTATTGGGGGTGTCTGAAGCTTTACAGTGTTTCCTTCTAACTGTGATGTCCTATGACAGATATCTGGCCATCTGTAATCCTCTGCGTTATTGTTCGATAATGAACCACAGATTTTGTGCTAAATTAATTGTCTTGTCATGGCTGCTTTCTATTTGTTTTATACCAGTTAGTGTGGTTTCTGCAGCTATACAAGAGTTCTGCAACAAAAATACCATCAACCATTTCTTCTGTGATTATTTTCCTCTTCTTGAACTTTCCTGCTCAGACACCTTCTTGACACAGATATTGGCAATGACTGTATCTATCCCTGCGATTATGTTTCCTTTCTTGCTAATCATTGGATCTTATAGCTGTATTGCCCATGAAATCCTAAAAATAGTGTCCAATATAGGGAGACAAAAAGCCTTCTCCACCTGCAGCTCCCACCTGACGGTGGTCTCCATCTTTTATGGAACTCTCATTGGTATTTATGTGGTTCCCACAAAAAATGAATCACAAACTACTAAAAAAGTTATTTCCCTTTTATATACAGTAGTGACACCTTTTATTAATCCAATTATTTACAGCTTGAAAAGTGCAGATATGAAAAATGCCCTTAAAAATATAACTAAAGTTATAAATAAGTAAAAACTGAACCAGGAACCAGAATCATGAGCAACATTTGGCCCCTAAGAGAACAATTCTTGCATGCATTTTCAATACTGTACCTCTTATGAAAAGGATTCTGGATACCTTAAAAAAATACCTGCTGAGACATGTGGCTAAGACAAGTTACACACTCTAACTGGAGCTATGCTTTATCAAATTAGTTAAAATGATGAAGGTGAGCTACATTCTTGCTAATAGATGTTTTTACAACTTCCATATAAAGCTTTTCACAGTGCATTGAAATTTGATGTGTCCCAGCACAGACTATCTTAATCCCCCAAACTCCTTGTTAAAATGTATTGGAGGCCAAGTGGCCCAGCATCTCAACTAAAGAAAGAGACTGCAGTGACTTTGGCAGAGGGTTGACTTACAAGATAAGTATGTTAAGCATCACAGTGACACAGACCTAGGAACAGCAGATGAGATTTAAAAAGTAAAACCTGCCTAGCTACTATTTAGAGCTAGCTCTGTTTGCTTGATTTTATGAGGATCATATTGAGCACACTTTCTATCATATTGAGCACACTTTCTGAACTTTTCTAAAGTGTGCTACTGGTAGTGAGTTCCTGTGTGGTGCCACATCCCAAACTGGAGGTGCCCATGGTATTTTCATAGTGACATTCTGGAATGCGAGGTCATTGCATTGGGGTTTGAATTGCCTTTCATCTAAACTCAGTTTCCTCCTTGATCCCAACTTGAACCCTGGCATGGGCCGAGTAGACCTTAACAGTTTAATTGGACCATCTACCCTACAGAGGAAGCTTGTCAGACCTAGAAAAGACAGCATTTTTGTGGATTTTCCAGGCTTACACAGGAGAAGTACTGGAGGCCCTACTCACACACATGCCTATTGCTTCTGTGGTATTTGCAAGCCCTTCAAGCACAGCTGTTTTCCACCTAATGTTGTAACTTCCAAAGAATCTCATATTCTGACACACCCACACTGCCATGTTTATTCTCTTGCCTGCAGAGTTTGTGAACCAGTACCTAATACAGTTTATTTTTCAACCTTCCCACTATGCTACTGTGGTATATGTCATCTCCATGTTGGAAGAAAAAAAAGCCTTCCTCTTGACCTTTTGGACTGTCTTTGATGCTCCGGGCCATGTAGCTGTAGCTCCTCACATCTAATGGACTTCAAATCTCAGTGCCTGCCAGTATGCGATTGAATTCCAGACTTTTAATACAGCATGGATTAATAAAAACTTTGTCGTAGCATCTTGACAGGGTCATCTGATAAGTTAAAAGATGATCTGTTATCTAGCGGTCTTCCATATCTTTCAGTTTATAACATGGATAATCGGCAGGTAAACAAAGAACTTGGCAAACAGCTTCCACCCATCTGTCACACAATCATCTTCAGTTCCTCAAGAGGAACTTATGCAGATTGTGAGATGTCCAAGTGAGCAGAAAAATCTCAAAAGATTTTTGCCTCTACTGTGGTGGAAGGTAGACTTTGCTAACAGCTGTCCTCTGAAGCAGGGACACTCCTAGGTAAGACAGGGGAGTCTCATTTGTGTGATATTGAACCTTCTCCCTATAAAGTCCTGTTTCCAATACAGTTCCAACTGCCTACCAAGACATTTTCAAGCTTTCCTTGAATCTGAAGTCACAGGGATCTTCTGCCTTTGCTAAACGAGTTTATATCTGAATTGGTAGACGATTTTATTGAAATGTATGCATTTACATGTATATAATATGTACATACTACAGAAAAGTTTATATCAAAAACGATATAAGTCCCAAGGCCTCTTCAAGTAAAAAAAAAATAAAAAATGTATTGTTATTCACATTAAAACAGTATCTAGTACATACAACCCCACATATCCCACCTTACGCGTTTCACAGCCTCCGGCGCTTAGTCATAGGTGTATCTGAGATACACCTATGACTAAGCGCCGGAGGCTGTGAAACGCGTAAGGAGGGTGTGAAACGCGTAAGGTGGGATATGTGGGGTTGTATGTACTAGATACTGTTTAAATGTGAATAACAATAAATTAATTTTTTTTTTTACTTGAAGAGGCCTTGGGACTTATATCGTTTTTGATATAAACTTTTCTGCCGTTGATTGCCTTTTGGAACTGGGGCGGGTCCCTTGGGCCTGGCTGAATAATTATATGGACTCCCGATTTTGAATTGACATACTTTAAGCTAAACTCAAAAAAAATATTCTTGAAAAGGACTGTTAAGGTTTAGCCTAAGAAATCCAGAATTGACACTATTCTTAACTGATAAATTCCTTCCTCCAGAGAAGCAGTTAGAAAGTCTAACTAAAAATTACAATGTTGCCAGTAGGGAATTTTTAGCCATTAGAAGATTGGATCTGACAACTTTCTTGGAATTCACAACCACAGCAAGCAGGCAGCAGCCATTTTGTGGACACTGATATTCAGACATGCTTTATAATTCCTCAAAATCTTGTTTAGGTACCAAAATGGGGGGCCAGATGCCCATGTCTTTGCACTGGCTACACAATTATAGACTGTGAGCAGTGAGGGGCAATGTGAGGCAGGCAGTGGCATGCAGGAAATGCAGAATAAAAAGTGAAAGTAGGCAGATAGGAGGGGCAGGCAATACATGATTGGTAGCTGGAATCTTTAAAGCATGTTATGCATGGATGGATGGTTTAAAGAAAAAAGTGACAGGTACACTTTAATTTCATATCTGTACATATCTATGGTAATGAAGCCATGAGGTGTTGCTTGGGGGGGGTCAACCAAAAAAAGGGTTGAGATGTTGATCTTCCAGTCCTTGCTATATCTACTCTTTATCCATTTATTTGTATTAGTTATGGATGAGCATTACAGCTTTGTGTGAAATTTGTATTTTCATGACTGGCATAAAAGTTTGCAAATCTGAACTAGAACCAGACTTATCTGAAGATGCAGGTACTGCTGGGTCAAAGGGGTGTTACCTGGGAAGGTTTCATGACCAGGAAGCAGATGACCTAGTTCAAGGGATGTGGGAAACTGCTTAAATGACTACCTGTCCTGTGGAATGGCTGATTAAAAGCAGAAAAAGACAAGCAATAATATCCCCTCCATGACTACAGTAACATGGGACTCTTTTGCAGAGAATATTTGGGGACTGTGATATAATTCATGTTATGGATAGTATTGCACATAGAATATTCACACTGAGTTTCTGTTTTTTTTTTTGGTGTGACTATTTGGCCTTGTGACGCCAAATGAGAGAGAGCCCATGAGACTTTAGCAGGTGAGCTACTCTAGATGAGCTACTGCCTAAAGGACTTTAATAACTCACCCGGGTAGTCTAGTGGGGGGACAGCAGGGACGCCCGCCACGCCAAAATTCTTCAATGGCGCTTGTTCTCTACGGCGCGCGTGGCGCGCCTCTTCTGTAATAAAAGCGGCAGGCGCACTGGCGTGATGATGCGAAAATTAAATGTACTTAAAGGTACATTTTTCATTTCCACACTGCCCGTTATAGGAGTTTGTTCCTGGTGCTTCTGAGCTTTAAGTTATTCTGTCTGATCCTGTTTTGATTCCTGTTGTGACCCCTGCCTGGCTTTTGACTATTCTGACCTCTGGATCCTGACCCTTACCTGACTACGTCGTCTGCTAAATCCTTTCTGATTTATCTCCCGGTTTGACCCTCGCCTGCATGACTACGCTTATTGACTACGCTTATTCTCGGCCTGCCTCGACCCAGCTTGATCTGACTATCATTTTGTCTTACGCCTTGTACCACGACCTTCTGCCCAAAGACTTTGCTTACAGTTGCGCCCCTTTGCTTGCTTAGAACCTTTCGCCTTGTATCTCTCATTTTAAGACTTGACGGCATCTGAGTAGCTGAGGGCTCCTCCGGGGACCAAAGGTGGCTGCTACAGGCAGAGACAAGGGTACTTGGCATTGGTTCTAGATTCAGGGTGCCAACCGTTAAAAGGACTGGGACAAAACTTACCATTAAATTTCATCTTCAGTTGCTCAGTTATATTTAGTTATTTGCATAAAGAGATTTTTGCTAAACAATCCTGGATGTGATGTTACCTGATATGTGCCCATAACCTGGTGTGAATTCAAGGGTGGCTTCCTTTTCCTTGTCAATAACATCCTTGTTTTAATTCCTTGTGCATAAAAGAGGCATTTTGAAAGTTATATTGTGGTCGCTTTTCCAGTTCTACTGTTACTAGCTCCCTTTTTACAGGCACTTCTGTCAAGTATAGTAAGTTTTTGAGCTCAGTTTGTGGACTTTCTTTGGATCTATAATGCTGTTATAGAGATTTCTTATATTTCTACTTGTTTAATCCTTATATTGTGAATGTAAAAGTACTGCATTAAGACTTCCATTTTTTATTAATTTACTATGTATCATCCTGGGATTGTGTAATAAAGCCGATTGTATTTTAATGCCTCCAATGTTTCATTAAACGTCAATGTCCAAAGTCGATGTCCAATATCCTTTGACAGGAGTAGGTAAATGAAGATATAAATATCAGGTGTGTGACTTGACAGTAATTGAACACCATTATTAAATTACATTTCATCACTGTACCTGTAAAAATAATAATAGTCCTTTTCAGAGTTATGATGAATTCTCCATTCAAATGATCGCTATGTAAGAGGGTTTTTATGCCCTTTCATATTCTCTACTTGAGGTCTCTAAAGTTGGCCATAGATGTTGAGATTTTTAAAAGATCAGATCCTCATTGCGAGACCACGATCTTCTCGGAACGATCGTACGAATTGTCCATCAACTAAAAAGACCAATTTGGCAGGAAAACAAAGGGGAGCTGCTTGGCCCTGCAGACATAGATACATTGCACTGGGACCGACAAAGATTTTTTGACCTGGCCAATCAATTTCCCGACAGATGTCGGACGAAAAATCGTACGATGTACGATCGTTCGAATCCCACTAACCGCACGATAATTTCGAAGGATTGGTTGGACTTCCCTAAAATCGGCCGCTCAGCACGAAGAATTGTCGCGTCTATGGGGAGCTTAAGTTAGGATTCACTGCTACATTAAAATCTTTTCCCAAAATTATAACCATTCTTGTCATTCCTAGTGATAGGCGAATAAATTTGCCAGGAGCAAATTTGTGGCAAATTTCCACATAAAGTCGCTTGCGGCAAAACTGTCGCGCATCAACGTTATTCGGATGTCCATTGAGTTTAGTGCGTGCTTCAGAATTCGCGTTTATTAAATATTTTGCCATTTTGTGAATTTAGCCGGAAAGTGAAGCGAAACAGGACAAATTTACTCATCACTGGTCATTCCTTTAGCTTATATATTATTTGCAGTATGAGTATTTATTGATTTTGGTTCAGAAGGGAACAGGTGACTCATAATGTGCTATTTGGTAGAGCCATTATTGAGAAATTATTAATTTGGTAGAATCATTATTAATGGGTTATTCATTTTTCTAAAAAGTCATAAAAGGCATTGGAGTCTATGGGGATTTTTTTCTCTTGTTTTTACTAGCACAGATTCACAAACTTGCAAAACTTTCACAATATTCCCCATGTATCTGTATCAGAGGAAAAAATTTACACATCCCTAGTTGCAGAAGATCAAATCTCTAACATTACTGGTATAGACATCTTTATTGTTATTATTATTATTATTAGTATCAATAACAACAACATTTATGGCCTGACCCAGTCAATCAGGTTAGCTCAATAAACGATACCAATAAACAATCTATTTAGGTGTTCGTTAGTGATGGGTGAATTTATTCGGCAGGCGCGAATTTGCGGCAAATTTGCGCAATTCGCCGCCAGCGAATAAATTCGCGAAATGCCCGCGAAAATTCGCCCGAAAAAACGTCAAAAACAGGCGCCGGCGTCATAAAACCGGCGTTTCTCAGTTTCGCAAATTTTTCGGCTTTTCGCGAATTTCGCGAGAAATTCGCAAATTTTCCGGCAAATGGAAACGGCGCGAATTCGTCCATCACTAGAGTTTATTAACTAAAGCTCAAATTTTTCTGGTTGAGCTTTTTAGGGCCAATCCCAAATTTTTGGAGGTCCAGCAACAAATATGACAGTGGGAGCACTACCGGACGGCGACCAGGCTTCAGCGTGCTACACGTCAAACCACTATCCCATGCGGTGAATCCATGTCAGAGCTTGTGCAAAGAAACGGAGCACCGTAGAAGCCAGAGTTCAAAGTTATAAAGTCACAATTTATTGCATATCCATTAAAAATAACAGCAACATGTCTCCCATGAGGGCTGACCGCTTAATGCATTTCGTGGCTCCCTGACTCTTCATCAGAAGATAATTTTTAGAGGAAAATAAACTTGAATTTTTTGAGATTTACTAAACCCCAATACTGCAAAAAGCCCAAATCTGAAAATCTGCCATTTCAGACCTGTCAAGGTCCTGTATAAGTCAATGGGAGAGGCACCTATCCCAAATTGTTATTGTGGTCTTCGGTGGGTTTAGCCTGAAAATCCGACTTTTTCGGGGTTTTCAGGCAAAAAAAAAATTGCTTTTTAGGAGAAAAACCCCCAAAAAAATCTTACGATTTGTGCTTTCTTTCTATTTTTTTTAAAGTTTTTACCATTCTGATTAAATTGAATTTGTTTATCATTAAATAAGGCAAATTTGGGCATGGGAGTTTGGTTGAACTTTTTTATTAGTAAACACCCCCCTTAATGTCAGGCTTAAGTCTGGTTGGCCATTTGTTTAACCCTTTCCCTGCCAGCCGTTTTGTCCTAGATGCGAACATCTACTGCCAAGCAGTTTTTAGATATTTTGCACTCTTTCACTTTAAGGGCCTTTCCTGGGGTGGTCTTTTAGTTAACCCAGGAAAACAATATATTGTTTTTTTCAGGACAACCTGAACATTCACAATATCCAAGAATTTTGGTGTAATTCTACTTCTCTAAAAAAATATTGGATTCTAAGTGTCAAAAAAAATGAAAAAAATCATGTTGCACGAAGAACAATCACATATATCAGAAACATCATTCATTTTATGTACGAGAACACAGCCGATTTAGAAAGGTCTATGTCTCCTGAACGCGACAATACCAAATATATATAGTTTTATGGAGATTTCTCACTTGTATAGCTCAAAATCTACAAGCAGTACACAACCAAATTTCCAAAGCAACACTCCCCAAACGGCATACTTTTGATTTCAAGGCCAAACATTCCGCTAACAGTAGGTTTACCCTAGAAAACTACCCATTACTAGAAAGAACAGATTCTGGTGAATCAAAAATGGGTAGAAATATCTTTGTACTCCAAACCACCAAGTTGCAATTGTTTCCTAAAGTTATAATGTTTTATAGAAATTGGTGAATTTTTTGAAAAATGACCTCAAAGCTTCCACTCTACAGCAACATATCTCCCACACATCATTAGGTATCAATGTAAAACACCCCAAATATAAAATTCTGGGTCCACTGAACAGTTTGATGCCCAATATGAATAGATGTACCCAAGCACGTGGCATAGGAGGCCCCAAAAGGAAGACCACCCGTTTGTTCTGTCATTTCAGATACTGCAAAATCAACACATTTACATCGTTTTGGGGGGCGGCAAAGGTAGAAAAAAGTACGTTCACCCCAGAAAACCATATATTTTCGGAAAGTACACATTCCCCTGAATCCAAATTGGGTATGCATGTCTTTCTACACCAAAGTACCAAGCGGCAAACCATTCCTAAATTTGGTGATTTTGGCGACATTTCCAAAAATCACCTAAAAATTTCTACCCTGCAGCATCGTATTACCCACATACTTTTAGGTATCAAGAGAAATCACCCCAAATATGAAAGCCTAGGGTCCTCTGAACAGTTTGATGCCCAATATGTATAGGTGTACCCAAGCAAGTGGCATATAGGGGCCTGAAAAGGAAGACCCCCATATGGTCTGTCATTTCAGATACTTCAAAATCAACACATTTACATCGTTTTGGGGGGCGGCAAAGGTAGAAAAAAGTAAGTTCACCCCAGAAAACCATATATTTTCGGAAAGTACACATTGCCACGAATCTAAATTGGGTATGCATGTCTTTGTACTCCAAAGTACCAAGCCGCAAATCATTCCTAAATTTGGTGATTTTGGTGACATTTCCAAAAATCACTTAAAAATGTCTACCCTGCAGCATCGTATTTCCCACATACTTTTAGGTATCAAGAGAAATCACCACAAATATGAAAGCCTAGGGTCCTCTGAACAGTTTGATGCCCAATATATATAGGTGTACCCAAGCACGTGGCATATAGGGGCCCCAAAAGGAAGACTCCCATATGGTCTGTCATTTGAGGTACTGCAAAATCAACACATTTACTGTACATCGTTTTGGGGGGGGGGCAAAAGTAGAAAACAGTAAGTTTACCCCAGAAAACCATATATTTTCGGAAAGTACACATTCCCACGAATCCAAATTGGGTATGCATGTCTTTCTACGCCAAAGTACCAAGCCGCAAATCATTCCTAAATTTGGTGATTTTGGTGACATTTCCAAAAATCACCTCAAAATATCTACCCTGCAGCATCGTATTACCCACATACTTTTAGGTATCAAGAGAAATCACCCCAAATATGAAAGCCTAGGGTCCTCTGAACAGTTTGATGCCCAATATGTATAGGTGTACCCAAGCACGTGGCATATAGGGGCCCTAAAAAGAAGACCCCCATATAGTCTTGACATTTCAGGTACTGCAAAATCAACACATTTACATTGTTTTGGGGGGGGCAAAAGTAGAAAACAGTAAGTTCACCCCAGAAAACCATATATTTTCGGAAAGTACACATTTCCACGAATCCAAATTGGGTATGCATGTCTTTCTACGCCAAAGTACCAAGCCGCAAATCATTCCTAAATTTGGTGATTTTGGTGACATTTCCAAAAATCACCTCAAAATATCTACCCTGCAGCATCGTATTACCCACATACTTTTAGGTATCAAGAGAAATCACCCCAAATATGAAAGCCTAGGGTCCTCTGAACAGTTTGATGCCCGATATGTATAGGTGTACCCAAGCACGTGGCATACAGGGGCCCCAAAAGGAAGACCCCCATACAGTCTGTCATTTCAGGTACTGCAAAATCAACACATTTACATCGTTTTGGGGGGGGGGGGGGCAAAAGTAGAAAACAGTAAGTTCACCCCAGAAAACCATATATTTTCGGAAAGTACACATTCCCACGAATCCAAATTGGGTATGCATGTCTTTCTACGCCAAAGTACCAAGCCGCAAATCATTCCTAAATTTGGTGATTTAGGTGACATTTCCAAAAATCACCTCAAAATATCTAACCTGCAGCATCGTATTACCCACATACTTTTAGGTATCAAGACAAATCACCCCAAATATGAAAGCCTAGGGTCCTCTGAACAATTTGATGCCCGATATGTATAGGTGTACCCAAGCATGTGGCATATAGGGGCCCTAAAAGGAAGACCCCCATATAGTCTGACATTTCAGGTACTGCAAAATCAACACATTTACATTGTTTTGAGGGGGGCAAAAGTAGAAAACAGTAAGTTCACCCCAGAAAACCATATATTTTCGGAAAGTACACATTCCCACGAATTCAAATTGGGTATGCATGTCTTTCTACGCCAAAGTACCAAGCCGCAAATCATTCCTAAATTTGGTGATTTTGGTGACATTTCCAAAAATCACCTCAAAATATCTACCCTGCAGCATCGTATTACCCACATACTTTTAGGTATCAAGAGAAATCACCCCAAATATGAAAGCCTAGGGTCCTCTGAACAGTTTGATGCCCGATATGTATAGGTGTACCCAAGCACGTGGCATACAGGGGCCCCAAAAGGAAGACCCCCATATAGTCTGTCATTTCAGGTACTGCAAAATCAACACATTTACATCGTTTGGGGGGGGGGCAAAAGTAGAAAACAGTAAGTTCACCCCAGAAAACCATATATTTTCGGAAAGTACACATTCCAACGAATCCAAATTGGGTATGCATGTCTTTCTACGCCAAAGTACCAAGCCGCAAATCATTCCTAAATTTGGTGATTTAGGTGACATTTCCAAAAATCACCTCAAAATATCTACCCTGCAGCATCGTATTACCCACATACTTTTAGGTATCAAGACAAATCACCCCAAATATGAAAGCCTAGGGTCCTCTGAACAGTTTGATGCCCAATATGTATAGGTGTACCCAAGCATGTGCATATAGGGGCCCTAAGAGGAAGACCCCCATATAGTCTGACATTTCAGGTACTGCAAAATCAACACATTTACATTGTTTTTGGGGGGCAAAAGTAGAAAACAGTAAGTTCACCCCAGAAAACCATATATTTTCGGAAAGTACACATTCCCACGAATTCAAATTGGGTATGCATGTCTTTCTACGCCAAAGTACCAAGCCGCAAATCATTCCTAAATTTTTTGATTTTGGTGACATTTCCAAAAATCACCTCAAAATATCTACCCTGCAGCATCGTATTACCCACATACTTTTAGGTATCCAGAGAAATCACCCCAAATATGAAAGCCTAGGGTCCTCTGAACAGTTTGATGCCCGATATGTATAGGTGTACCCAAGCACGTGGCATACAGGGGCCCCAAAAGGAAGACCCCCATATAGTCTGTCATTTCAGGTACTGCAAAATCAACACATTTACATCGTTTTGGGGGGGGCAAAAGTAGAAAACAGTAAGTTCACCCCAGAAAACCACATATTTTCGGAAAGTAAACATTCCAACGAATCCAAATTGGGTATGCATGTCTTTCTACGCCAAAGTACCAAGCCGCAAATCATTCCTAAATTTGGTGATTTTGGTGACATTTCCAAAAATCACCTCAAAATATCTACTCTGCAGCATCGTATTACCCACATACTTTTAGGTATCAAGAGAAATCACCCCAAATATGAAAGCCTAGGATCCTCTGAACAGTTTGATGCCCAATATGTATAGGTGTACCCAAGCACGTGGCATATAGGGGCCCTAAAATGAAGACCCCCCCTTGTATGTTCTGTCATTTCAGGTACTGCAAAATCAACACATTTACATCGTTTTGGGGGGGCAAAGGTAGAAAAAAGTAAGTTCACCCCAGAAAACCATATATTTTCGGAAAGTACACATTCCCACGAATCTAAATTGGGTATGCATGTCTTTCTACTACAAAGTACCAAGCCGCAAACCATTCCTAAATTTGGTGATTTTGGCGACATTTCCAAAAATCACTTCAAAATTTCGACCCTGCAGCATCGTATTACCCACATACTTTTAGGTATCAAGACAAATCACCCCAAATATGAAAGCCTGGGGTCCTCTGAACAGTTTGATGCCCAATATGTATAGGTGTACCCAAGCACATGGCGTATAGGGGCTCCAAAACGAAGACCCCCATATGGTCTGTCATTTCAGGTACTGCAAAATCAACACATTTACATTGTTTTGAGGGGGGCAAATGTAGAAAAAAGTAAGTTCACCCCAGAAAACCATATATTTTCGGAAAGTACACATTCCCACGAATCCAAATTGGGTATGCATGTCTTTCTACGCCAAAGTACCAAGCCGCAAACCATTCCTAAATTTGGTGATTTTGGGGACATTTCCAAAAATGACTTCAAAATTTCGACCCTGCAGCATCGTATTACCCACATACTTTTAGGTATCAAGACAAATCACCCCAAATATGAAAGCCTGGGGTCCTCTGAACAGTTTGATGCCCAATATGTATAGGTGTACCCAAGCACGTGGCGTATAGGGGCCCCAAAACGAAGACCCCCATATGGTCTGTCATTTCAGGTACTGCAAAATCAACACATTTACATTGTTTTGAGGGGGGCAAATGTAGAAAAAAGTAAGTTCACCCCAGAAAACCATATATTTTCGGAAAGTACACATTCCCACGGATCTAAATTGGGTATGCATGTCTTTGTACTCCAAAGTACCAAGCCGCAAACCATTCCTAAATTTGGTGATTTTGGGGACATTTCCAAAAATGACTTCAAAATTTCGACCCTGCAGCATTGTATTACCCACATACTTTTAGGTATCAAGACAAATATGAAAGCTTAGGGTCCTCTGAACAGTTTGATACCCAATATGTATAGGTGTACCCAAGCACGTGGCATACAGGGGCCCCAAAACGAAGAACCCCATATGGTCTGTCATTTCAGATACTGCAAAATCAACACATTTACATTGTTTTGAGGGGGGCAAATGTAGAAAAAAGTAAGTTCACCCAAGAAAACCATATATTTTCGGAAAGTACACATTCCCACGAATCTAAATTGAGTATGCATGTCTTTGTATTCCAAAGTACCAAGCCGCAAACCATTCCCAAATTTGGTGATTTTGGTGACATTTCCAAAAGTCACCTCAAAATTTCTAACCTGCAGCATCGTATTACCCACATACTATTAGGTATCAAGAGAAATCACCCCAAATATGAAAGCCTAGGGTCCTCTGAAGAGTTTGATGCCCAATATGTATAGTGTACCCAAGCACGTGGCATATAGGACCCCCAAAAGGAAGACCCCCATATGGTCTGTCATTTTAGGTACTGCAAAATCAACACATAAACATAGTTTTGGGGGGGAGCAAAGGTAGAAAATGCACATTCACCCCAGAAAACCATATATTTTCGGAAAGTACACATTCCCGCGAATCCAAATTGGGTATGCATGTCTTTGTACTCCAAAGTACCAAGTCGCAAGCCTTTCCTAAATTTGGCGATAAAAGCAACAGTTTTTACATTTTTGAAATTGCCTAAAAATATTGCAATTGGCCGCATTTATTTCACCCAATTTTTTGCATACAATTGTAAAACACCATAAATATTGATGCCAAGGGTCTACTGAACAGTTTGATGCCCAATATGCATTGATATACCAAGGCAGCTGGCATATGCGGACCCCAAATGAAAATAGTGCATATGATTTACTCCACTGCCGATTCGCCTTCTGTGAACATAGACCATTGACTTCATATTATGTGCCTCAAGACCCTCCTAACAGCAAAAATCCCTGAAAACCATATGTTTTTGGAAAGTACACATTCTGACGAATCCACCTAAGATAAAGACGTCTTTCTACACCAAACTACCAAACTGCAAAGCTTTTCTAAACGTAGAGGTTTTTACAACATTTCTGAAAATCGCCTAAAATTGTTGCAGTTTGCCGCATTCATCACACACAATGTTTTACGTATAAAGAGAAATCACCCTAAATATGGACGTCAGAGGTCTACTGAATAGTTTGATGCCCAATATGCAAAGATTTACCAAAGTATGTGGCGTGTACGGACCCCAAATGAAAAACATGCATATGAATTTTCACGCTGGCCAACTAAGCTGCAGAAAAGAGAGCCCCAACTGTGCGTTATGTGCCGTATGACCCACAAAATGTAAAAAGACCCCTAGAAAACTATATATTTTTGGAAAGCATATCTTCTGGCGAATAAAACTAAGTAAAATAAATCTTTCTATACCAAAGCACCAAACAGCAAAACAATACTAAAGATTCAAAAGGAACAATAATGCAGGGATAAAATTGCAATAAAACCACAAAAATAGCGTAAATCAATGAAATAACAAATAATTGATCCGACAGCGTAATTAGTGGCCGAAATCGATTATCCAATAGTCACGCTGTCAAAATAACATGTTTTTAGGCAAAACAAACAGTACAATGAATAAGTAAAAAAAAAAAAAAAAAACCTGTTTGTGAGTTTTTGTGTATACATATTTGTGCACTAATAAAAGTTGTCTAAGTGTGGCAAATACATGTAATTAAGTGTAAATAAGTGTACAAAATTGACCAAGTGTGCTAAAATAAAAAAATAAAAAATAAAAAATACAAATTTTTACTAAAATGTTTGTGTAAGTGTATAAATGTACTGTAGGTATGTGTAAATGCAGGTAAGTGGGTAAAAAAACGTGCACTTACCGTTTTTGTAGCAGGAGGATCGCTGGAACAGATAGAGGCAGCCAGAACAGCGTGTCTGCAGAGTTACTGCGCAGCAGGAAGCGTGTGGGCGGCTGTTCAGGAAGGAAGAGGTGAGTATGATGCAGCAGCGCTTTTTCCAGCGCATTTGCGTCTTTGAAGTCGGATCTGCGACAATCGTGTCGCAGATCCGACTCGACAGCCCCCCAGCCTTGTTGCCCAGGGGGCTGTCAACCCTTCTGACACTCTGCGGAGGCGGCAAAAGCCGCCGATGCAGAGTGTAGGGCTCAGCTGCAGGAGAACGTACATGGTACGTTCTTGGCAGCCTGAGCCCTGAACCGCCAGCACGTACGCCGTACGTGCTTGGCGGTTAAAGGGTTAAGAGGGCCTTTGATATTGGCATAATTCCTATCACAACAATTTTCCAGGTCATCCATGTGATTCTGAAGTTGGTATAGATAATTGACAAAGATCATTATAGACAGAGAGCAGGGGATCTTTTTCCACATGAAAAATCACAAAGAATAGGAGGCTGATACTTTACATAATTACATTGTTATTTTGTTTTAACAAAGATAGATAGATAGATAGATAGACAGACAGACAGACAGACAGACAGACAGACAGACAGACAGACAGACAGACAGACAGACAGACAGATAGATAGATAGATAGATAGATAGATAGATAGATAATGATAGATAGATAGATAGATAGATAGATGATAGATAGATAGATAGATAGATAGATAGATAGATAGATAGATAGATAGATAGATAAAGATAGATAGATAGATAAAGATAGATAGATAGATAGATAGATAGATAGATAGATAGATAGATAGATAGATAGATAAAGATAGATAGATAGATAGATAGATAGATGATAGATAGATAGATAGATAGATAATAGATAGATAGATAGATAGATAGATAGATAGATAGATAGATAGATAGATAGATAATGATAGATAGATAGATAGATAGATAGATTACTTTGATGGAGAGATAATTGATAGATATTCAAACTAAATTAACTGATGATCCAGAGATCACTGTAGTCTTGGATATTTACCTGTTCAAGAACAAACTTGATGGGCTTGGCCATTAATAAAATTCACATCACAATCTCACTTACCAGGGTATTCCCTAACCTCACTGCCTTCACTGTTGAGACCCATTTGCTCTTCTTTAAATTAAAGCTCAGTTTCTCCAGTCTAAAGGGGCTGATCCAGTTCCTTGTTCTTTTCTATCGGAAAAAGACCCCCCGCTATCTGTCTATAATGCCCTGTAATGTACTTGTTAACTGTAATTATGTTTACTCGCAACCACCTTTTCTCCAAAGAAGATTACCCCAACTTTGATAGCTGGATCTTTCTTGTGGAAGAATTCAACTCTGAGAAAAGACTACTTGTTCTCAGGGGTGCTTCGCCAATGAGGCAAGTTGAGGCTGTCGCCTCAGGCTGCAGCACCCCACTAGGTACCAGGGGCAGCAAAAATACTGCTCCTGGTACTTTAAGAGCGAATTTCCGGGGGAGGGGGGGCAGCAGTAACTGCTGCTGCCCCAGGCGGCGGAGGGGCCAGGATCGCCCCTGCTTGTTCTTCACAATGAGATCAGTAAGGTTGAGGAATACCCTGCCTGGTGATGTCTGATGCTGATGAAAGATATTTAACTTCTTGCACTATCATTAAATCCAAAGTTAATGGCTACAGTTTGTTATATAATAGATAGAGATGATTTGGAAGAGTTGATCCTGATAGGCTGAGAATTTTTGCTGAGAATTTTCGCGGGCGTTTTGCGAATTTATTCACTGGCGGCGAATTGCGCGAATTCAGCGCGAATTCACGCCTGGCGAATAAATTCGCCCATCACTATTAGCCAGCTCTGTATTTTGCATTGCTGTATCCATTCTGAGTCCCTTTGTGTGTAAGGGGATAGTTTTCATGCTTTCAAATCCAAAGCTATTAGCATGGTGGGTTGTACTCCCCCCATCCTGCTGAATGTACCTCCTATGCCTTGATTATTTGGAGTATAGCTTGAAAAAATAATAAGAGAGGGTACCAGTGCAATTTGTCCCCCAGAAAATTGGTCTCCATTCTAGAATGAGGACTTGGCTACAGATCTTAGATTGGAACTAAGTGATGTCTAAAAATCTTCTTTGCTGAACCATTCTTATACTAAAAAACAGCCTCCTCCACAATACCCTGCAGCTTGTTCCTCCTTTGAAGGACCACCAGCAACGAGTATCACAATAGGCTCAATGTAACTGTATGTGAGTCACAAGCATCCAAACTCATGTGATTATTATCAGTGATTAGAAGTGAATCTGTCCCATTTAACTTTGTTGAAAAATTTGCGAATGACAAAAAATTTGCAAAACACATTGAAGTCAAATGGGAGTCAAGTTTTTTTTACGAGCGACAATTTTTTACGTGAGCGACAATTTCTCAAGTGCATTAAAGTAAATGGGCCCCTTTTTCTTTGACAACTTTTTTTGTCTCAGTGGCTTTGTTGTCCAAATGCATTAAAGTCAGTGAGTGTTTTTTTCTAATGACGACTTTTTTGTCTCTGCAACATTTTTGTCTTGGGGACTTTTTTTTTTATGGCATATTTTTGCCACAATTTCAGAAAAAAAATTGGGTCGATGGAGAAATGTGAAATTTCGCTGCATATCCATGGCTGGCGAAAGAAAAATGAACTCATCCCTAGTTGTAATATGTATCTGTGCTCCCTGCTTTAATAATTGTAGAAATGGAATGCATTATGTAGAGCCCTCTTCTCTCTTCAACTTACTTCAATGAATTAAAATACTGAAGCTGTAAAATATCTCTAAAATCAAAACAAAACGTTTGAACTGATATTGTAATGTTGCATTATTATAATCTAATAATGCTAATTAATTATGTCTCAATAGGCCTCAGCAGATTTCTCCATAGACTTAGTGAGTGTGTAAGTTGGTGCATCTAGTAAATAAAAGGAGACAAGTTTAACACCTCCCAGTCAGAAGCCGGTGCCATTCTGATCACGTCAGTACATTTTTATACTTGGATAAGTTTTATAGGAAGGTTGTGCAGAAAAGTCTGTGACAATGAAACGGTTTGACTTGATCTTTGTGCTTTCTTCTGATTACAACTTAATGCTGGTTCTAACGAGCAGGTATGGTCTTCCTTTTCATATTCAATAAATCCATAGCAATTATTAAATGGGAACTATTATAAAAAAAAAACATGGAGGACGAATAATAAATCAGTTTCACAAACAGTCTTTACAACAGTATCATTTTTTCTACGGTATTTAATACATCTGTATACAATACACTCATACTATAAGATAGATTTCAGCTGCTCTAATTGGCTAATTCTAGCAAGAGTTATCAAATTGTAATCTGTATCTGACAAACAGCACAGACACTATGTTAGGTTGTCCACAATCTTGCCCACGTGTACAGTATCTTTTAGCTTCCGCTTCCAACAATGACTTATTTATTGAACAATTGGCAGTAGATCTTGGTCACAGCATTCAGACAGCATAGACTCTTCGGGTACATTTAAAGCAAAACGTGGAAAGCCTTTACACATTGAAATATTGCAAATAGATTCCTCTTAAGGGGTAGTGCAACCTGTCTTGGTGATTTTCACCAGCACAAGGGATCCCAAGGTGTATCATGCTTCTTAGCACGTTCCCTGCTCCTGGGCTCACCCACTCATGTCTCTCAAAAACTGGAAAGACAGGCACAGCAGTGCAATATTTAAGCATTCAGGAAAAAGCATGGACAATACAACCATCTGTGAATAAATATGCGCTGCATGAACTTTATAAATGACCCCCAGTATGACCATCTCCTCATCTAGTCGGAGGTCAAGGGCTACTATTTAAACCAAAAATATTTGTCTCCTGCTTGTGATGTTGCTGCCCATCTCAAATTACCACTTGTATTATTTTATTAACATATCATTCTGTAGACTAACTTCTGGCCTGTAGCAATAAATGAATGGATAGCAATACATAAAATGTGTGCTCAACCCTACCAGTGGTACCACCTTCTTGTTCTGAGAGAAATTATGATTAAAAAATGCTAATATGTTTTTTTCATGCTGACAGTTTAGATTTTAGACTGGATGGTTCACAAGAGCAGAAAGTAATTTATGTTTTTCCTTCCTAGGTATTGAGAATGAAGAATCACTCAATGGTTTCTGAGATTATTCTGTTGGGATTTCTGCATCTCAACAATTACAAGTTTCTGATTTTTTCTTTGATTTTTCTGGTTCACATATTGACCATAAATGAAAATGCCCTTATCATAACATTGGTAACAATTAGCCAAAATCTTCATTCTCCCATGTTCTTCTTTCTCCAACAACTCTCCTTATCTGATCTCCTGCAGTCCATGGTTATTGTTCCCATCCTGCTCAAAACTGTGATTAATGAAGGAGCTAAAATATCCCTTATTGGCTGTATTGTACAACTTTATATATTTGGTGTCACTGAAGCTTTACAGTGTCTCCTTCTAACTGTGATGTCCTATGACAGATATCTGGCCATCTGTAATCCTCTGTGTTATTCTTCAATAATGAACCACAGATTTTGTGTTAAATTAATTCTCATGTCATGGCTGCTTGTCCTTAGCTTTATACCAGTCACTGTGATCTCAGCAGCTACACAAGAGTTCTGCAACCAAAATACCATCAACCATTTCTTCTGTGATTACTTTCCTCTCCTGGAACTTTCCTGCTCAGACACCTTCTTGGCACGGATATTGACAAAAACAGTATCCGTTCCTGCAATTCTTTTCCCCTTCATGCTCATCATCGGATCCTATATCTGTATTGCCCATGAAATCCTAAAGATAAAGTCCAATATTGGGAGACAAAAAGCCTTCTCCACCTGCAGCTCCCACTTGGCTGTGGTCTCCATATTTTATGGGACTCTTATTGGTATTTATGTCGTTCCCACAAGAAACCAGTCACAGACCATTAACAAACTTCTTTCACTTTTATACACAGTAGTGACTCCTTTTATTAACCCAATGATTTACAGCTTGAAAAATGAACAATTGAAAAATGCCTTTAAAGCTACTATGCAATAAAAAAATGTATATTTAATTTTTATTTATGATATCCTTTTATTTACTACACAGAGGAATTGTAGATGTTCAATCAGTCAGACAATATTTGTTGTAAAGGTGTCCATATCCAAAAAAACCTAACCTCAAAAAAATTTTTGTGGAAAATACAACTAGATCCTTAATAAATCTGCCCCTTAAACTTCTGATTATGACTATAAAAACATAACAAAAAAACAAACAAAAGTTTGATTTTTTAGAGTCATAATGAGTCAAAATTTCATAATGAGTCAAAATTTCATAATGAGTCAAAATTTCGACTTTTTAATGTCATAATTATGAGTTTAAAAGTCATAGTTATGAGTATAAAGGACAGAATTTAAACTTAAAAAGTCATAATTAATGTATAAGATTTTCTTTTATATTTAACTTTTTTATTAATTTTTCAAATACATAGTAAATCAGCCAGTGAAGGAAGACCTCCGAAGTTGCACCAGCGTTGACTTTGCTGCACTTTGCCAGGCAAAGTTTCGCCAGGGCACCGCTAATTCACTAAAATCCGAAGTTGCGCTCAGGGAGGCGAAAGGTAGCGAAGTTGCTCTATCGTTAATTCTTCAAGTTAAAGTACAATGGACGTATGTGTAGCAGCAAATACATTACACTACACAAGCCTGGGAAAGCTTCATAAAATAAAATTATTTTAATAATAAAGTTATTTTGCCCTATACATGTGCCCGCTGTATAGTTTAGGTGCCATATGTTAAGAAATGTAGGGGGGAAGGAGGGTAGCCCCCAAAAAATTTACAATCTTTTTCAGCCTATCACCCTTAAAAAAGTAAAAGACGCCAGCGTTTTTTTTTTACTTAGAAAAAATGTAAACTTTTTTTAAAGCAAGCCCAATCTATTCTATTGCACTTCGCCTGGTCTGAGGTGGCGAAGGCAAGTCTGGCGCAAGAGGTAACGTTCAGTGAAATGTGCAAGTTAGTGAATAAACTCAGTTATGAAGTAGCGCTAGAGTAGGTCCAATTCACTAGCAAATTTACGCCAGTATCCGTTAGTAAAACGGCGAAGTAACAAAATGACGTCACACTGGCAAATTTACGCTAGCGTTAGCCGCTTCACGCTTTGTGAATTTGCCCCTATAGAGTGAGTGAAAAACAGGTGGTTAAGTGAGAGAAGGAATTACTGTATAAGATTAAGGGGCTTATTAAATGTCAAGTTTGTGTGGTCAAGTGTAAAAAACTCAATATATATAAACTGTATTGAGCTCCAAAGCAGCAAATAATCAGAATCTGAAAATACTCCATCTAAAACCCGGTCAATGGGCATTTTTTCTTATGGCGACTTTTTTGTCCTAATGCATTAAAGTCAATGGGCTTCTTTCCTTATGGGTGTTTTTTCGTGATGAATTTTTCCGCTGCAAATTCAGAATTTTGCTGCAAACCCATGGCTGGTGAATAAATGTGCTTATCATTAATAACCAAATTCAGGGTAAATATTTCTCACTGTGGGAATAATTTTGCACTGTGATAATTGTAATTATCTTATTGTCTGGTGTTCAGTTGAATTGATTGGATCACAACAATGGCATACAGACCATTGGGCATATTGGAGAAACACTGCTTTTTTTGTAACCAAACAAACTGATCTTTATATTTGAGGGACATTTGCAAATTTTTGTTCTCAATAAAAAAAATATCAAAAAAAGGGAAAGAAGAGGATCGTAGCAGCAGCGTTTAAGATTGATTTCAGGGGAGAGAGATGGGAGGCAGGGGGCTTGGTTAGTAGGAGATTGCAATAGTCTTAATGGGATAGGATAAGGGCATATATCTTGGCAATTTTGCAGAGGAAATAAATGGCAGGTTTTGGCATTAGTAGTAAGTTTTTGCAGTAGTAGAAGACCACCAAGCAACGTGCTGAAATAACAGGGTAAATTATCATGCCATCTATAATGACAGTAAAAGAAAATGAGGGGCTAGGTTTGGGTGGGAGAACCATAAGCTCAGTTTTAGCTATTTTTATTCTCCAATGTTCTTTTTTTAGCATTAGTCCTTATCTTACCTTCTGCAGTCCATGGTTACTATGCCCATCTCACTGTTTTGAATGAAGGAGCTAAAATATCCCTTAATAGCTGTATTACATAGCCTTCTTTGGTGTCACTGAATATTTACAGTATTTCCTTCTAACCATGATGCCCTATGACAGATATCTGTCCATCTACAATCGTCTGTTAGCCTTCAAAAATGAACCTCAAACTGTGTGCTAAAATAATTATGTCATGGCTGTTTTCCCTTAGCATAACACCAGTGTCTTTGATTTCTGCAGCTACACAAGGGTTCTGCAACAAAAATACCATCAATCATTTCTTCTGTGATTATTTTTTTCTTCTGGAACTTTCCTGCTCAGACACCTTCTTGGCACAAAGATTGACAATAACATTTTCTGTGACTATTATTCCCTTCTTGTATACCTTCATTGTATCTGATATCTGTATTGCCCACATAATCCTAAAAATAATGTCCAATATTGGAAGACACAAATCTTTTTCCACCTGATGCTCTCACCTTGTTTTTATCTCCATATTTTATGTGACTTTCATTGGTTTGTAGGGCATTCCCACAAGGAACCAGTCAGGCAGTTAAAAAGGTTATTTCACTTTCATATATAAATTAGTGACTTCTGTTATTAACCAAATGGTTTACAGCTTTAAGGGGTGTATTTATTAAACCTTGTTTTTTTTAGTTGAGTTTTTTAAGAGGAAAACTCAAATTTTATAGGAAAAAACTCACATTTTTCTAGATTTATTATACCCCAAAAATACTTCATCTAAAACCCGCCAAGGTCATGTTAAAGTAATGAAAGATGTCCCTTTTACAATTTGAAGATATTGTGATCTATGCTGGGTTTGTACGATAATCTGAAAAATTTAGGGTTTTGGTCTGCAACTTGAAAATTTTGTTTGTTTGTTTGTTTGTTGAGACTTTTCCCAACCTGACTTTTTTCAAGTTGATTATTTAATAAATGAGATAAATTTGTGGATGTGAGTTAGGTCGAGTTTGTTTTAATAAAAACATGAGATTAATTTGAGTTTTAGTAAATAACTCCATAAAAGTACAAATATGAAAAATACCCTTGAAATATTAAAAAAGTTTAAGAAGTCTATGATTTACAATTATCAATTATTGTCCATAAAACATAATGCCATTAGTATGTTAGCAAGTTATACAAAGCTTTCTTAATCTGCAAATGTATATGCAAGAGCTGCCTTAGAAGACTACACCATTTACATTTCGCATGCTTCCTGGTGATTTCTGTCAGTTTTTTACCTTGAAACATCAGATGTACTACATCTAACAATCTGCTAAAAAGTATATTAAACATTTTCCCCACCTTTGTTTTACATTGTAAATGTTGTGTATATTTTTGTGAGGTTACCTGAGCGTCTAGTTTTGTCTAGGGGCCTGTGGGGCCGGCATCTCTCCTATGACTCGATTCTGGGTTCATGCACTGAGCATCATGGCGTCATCATGTTCTGGTGCTAAAGTTTAAATATTTAAAGGGGTCTCAGGCCAATTCTCATTACCCATTGTTAGGTCTATTTTGTTAGTACCTGGGTGTGTTTATTCTGCTGATATTTCCTAGTATTGATCCTTGCCTGTCTGACTTTGCTTGAACTCTGCCTGCACTTAGCTCTGCCTGACTGACCATGCTTGAACTCTGCCTGGACTGACTTTAGCCTATCTGACCCCAGTAGAACTTTGCCTGGACTGACCATTTCCTGCCTGACTTTGCTTGAACTCTGCTCTAAGGTTACCCCCTTTGATCCTGCTTGCTTCTACCTTGAGGTAATCTTTAGTACCATGGCTATATTATATGATGACCTGGATCGTGCTTCTTCAACCAATGCCGCTATTCGTAAACTCGGTCAGGGGAGAAGGGTTATAGAAGAGTACTGTATGGAATTCTGGCACTGGTCAGTTGAAACAAAGTGGAATGATACTGCTCTTCATAGCCAGTTTTGGGTGGGTCTCTATGAACCCTTTAAAGACAGCCTGGTTAACTACCCTCTTCCATCCTCTCTGGATGACCTTATGAGGTTAGCCATTCAAATTGATAGGAGACTAAGGGAGAGGCGGGCTGAGAGAGGTTCACCCTTGACAGCATTCCATGGGTCTGACCCCACACTAGCTCTTTCATTACCTGACCCTCGGGAGGAACCCATGCAATGGAAAGGAGAAGGCTTGGAGGCAGTACCAAGGTCTTTGTCTCTGTTGTGGGGTAAAAAACCATTGTCCTAAGAGGACAGGAAATCTCAAAGCCTAAATGGAGATGGGGAGCTCCATTTGGGTTGAGAGGTTTCTTCTCCCCAATTAGCCTCTAGGATTTTGAACCGTTTACTCTATCCTGGGGTTCTGCTAAAAATTCTGCCTTTATGGATTCTGGGGCAGAGGGGAATTTTTTGGATGCTACCTTTGCATTAAGGTATAATATTCCTCTTATTCCTCTTAATCCTCCTATTAGGATTTTAGAAATAGATTAAAGCCCACTTGGGTTCA
Source organism: Xenopus laevis (assembly GCF_017654675.1). Taxonomy (NCBI): domain Eukaryota; kingdom Metazoa; phylum Chordata; class Amphibia; order Anura; family Pipidae; genus Xenopus; species Xenopus laevis. Next base: position 157,587,526 of record NC_054375.1, read on the forward strand.
GGCTGGTGACTCAAAAATCTATTTTTTTACACGTGTCTAAACAGTATTCATTCTGAAGAATTGTCATTCCATATTTTTGATGGTTCTTCTTCTCCTCTAATTCTGGGGCTACCCTGGTAGCAAGTACACAATATTCACATAGATTGGGTAACTGGGGATGTTATTCAGTAGGGGTCTAAGTGCAAAGGTTCCTGTTTATTTTCTCCTCAGATTGTGGCAGTTACTTTCTTGGATGGGGTTGCCTTTTCCCTATGCTGAGTTCACTGACGTCTTTTCGAAAAAAGCCCCTGAAACACTACACCCACATAGGCGACACAATTGTCCTATTAACTTGACCCCAGGGTCAATTCCTCCTAGGGGGAAAACTTATCCTCTTTCATTGCCTGAAGCTCAAGCTATGAGCAAAACGATGGGGGGCTTCCTATATGTATTTATTATCGGGGCCTTAACAAAATTATGGTCAAAAACCAGGATCCCCTACTGCTAATCTCTGAATTGTTTGATCAGGTCAACAACTCCACTATCTACACCAAACTTGATCTTAGAGGTGCATATAACCTCATCCGTGTTAGAGAAGGGGATAGTAGAAAACTGCTTTTAATACCAGGGACGGTCATTAAGAGTATATAGTTTTGTCATTTGACCTATGCAATGCACCTGCAGTATTTCAATAGTTTGTAAATTATATTTTTAGGGATATACTTGGTCTATTTGTAGTGGTTTTCTTGATGATATTTACATTTTTTCTTCTAATCTGGGTGATTACCGGCAACATGTGTGAGAGGTACTACTCAGATTAAGAAATAACAGTCTTTTTGCCAAGTTGGAAAAATTTACTTTTGAGGTCAATTCTGTACAATTTTTGGGGTTCAATATATCACATCAGGGATTGGAGATGGATCCTGGGAAGGGTGATGCAGTATTAAATTGGGCTCAACCTTTCTTGCTACATGCAATTTAGAGGTTTCTGGGATTTGCCAATTATTATAGACAATTTGTCCAAAAAAAATCTATCATTGTTTCTACTGTTACTGATCTAACTGGAGAAAGGTGCTGATACCAACATTTGGTCTCCTGAGGCTACCAGAGCTTTTGAATACTTTTGAAGAATTGGTGTCAGCTCCTTTTCTTCATCACCTTGATACAACTTTACCTTTTATTGTGGAAGTAGATGCCTCAGAGGTTGAGGCAGGAGCTGTCCTATCCCATCGGCATCCAATAACTAATAAGGTACACGCTTGTGCTTTTCTAGGAAATTTTCTTCTTCAGAGGCCAATTATGATATTGGTAATAGAGAACTATTAGTGATTAAATTGGCCTTTGAAGAATGGAGACACTTGTTAGAGGACGCTAAACACACTATCACAGTTTATACAGACCATAAGTAGTGATAGGCGAATAAATTTGCCTGGTTACAAATTCACGGCAAATTTCCACGTTTTGCCGCCGGTGAATAAATTAGCAAAGCTCTGGCAAAAATTCACTGGCGTAAATTTTTGTACGCGCAGCCGGAAATTAGTTTGCGTCAAAATCGACGTGACTTTAACTACGGCAATTTCTGAGTTTCGCAAATTTTTCGCATAGTTTGCACATAACAGTATATATCATGCACCCACTGGTCAGCCTCCATTCTTCATTGTGTGTTCTCTATACTTCCTTGGTGAGCTGGTGTTGCTTCCATCCTAACTACGTTATACGATCTGACCCCTTTGTTTATCCAAAACTTTTGTTTAACTCCTCTCATTTTAAGACCTGGCGGCATCTGAGTAGCTGAGGGCTCCTCCTGAAGCCAAAGGCGGTTGTTAAAGATGAAAGACTGAGCTGTAAACTAGACACTTAGCACTAGTTCTGGATTTAGGGAGCCGAACGTGACACCTTTCGACTGTATTGTGTTTAGAGATTTGTTTATCCCTGCCCTGAAGAGCTTACAATATAATTTAGAAGAAGGGACAGATGAAAATAAATTGGGGGGAGTGCATAGTTTAAGTGTGTGCTGCTTCAGAGAAGTTCTAGAAAAATGCTTCCTCTAGAAAGGAATTTCTAAGTAGCTTTGAGAATAGAGTAAGTGGATATGTGATGATCCAGTAATGTCACTGGCTCCGAACCCAACCTGAACCCATAGAGAGGTTGGGTGCATGCATATGGACACAGCAGTCAGGTCCGTATTTGTGGAAAGATCACCAAGGCCTGGGCCTAGGTTAGCAGGATTTTAGGGGGTGGCATGCTGCCCAACCACACTCATATTGGTTCAGAAACACTGGGGATGCACAGGAGGTACAATATTTTTTTTTACATTTCCTGTGCGCCAATTCCCATTTCTCCGGTCCCGATGATAAAAATGTAAGCCCTGACTGCAGTAGGGGGGCCTGTGGATGTAGCCTAGGGGCCCCTCATTAATCCACCACTGCTGCTTGTTACCTCTAATGTTGAATGAAGGGGATGGATCTAAATGGAAATATGAGCAGTTCAGGATAAACATATTAATTTTCAGGTTGTGAACATAAAACATTGCATGAATTCAACAGAAATAGCAGGAATGAGATCAGATCACATTAGGGAGTACCTACTCAGCCCACAACTGTACAGTCTAAATCCTAAACTTAATTTTCAACTGTGTGTCCAAGTGAATGTTTCCTAATATGATCTTAGTTGTTCACCTATTTCTACACTTGGGCTAAGCTTAATAAGAATATAACTAAGTGATATCTCAGAAATTACTTTCTGAACTACTGCTGGGCGAGGATGACCTCTATGTTCCATGTCCGTGTGTGTGCATACATGGCAGCAGCCCCTTTTCTGGGTTCCAACAACCAATCCCTTTGTAATTTACAAACACCTACAGTACACACACAGTTCTAAAGCTGCTCATTTAACTTGTCCCTCACTGAAGAAGCAACATCAGTCAGTTGCATGTTAGGTTTAATGTAACTGTATTTTTACTAACATTCAGGTTTCTATTTTTTTTTGTGAATCGTATTTTGTCTCTAAAAATTTGTTGGTTTTTAATTTTCTCAAAAACTTTCAAAATAAGATTTATAGTGGCAAATTCACTAAACGGCGAAAATACGCTAGCGACGCCTTCGCCGCACTTCACCAGGCGAAGTTTCGCCAGGTCACCGCTAATTCACTAAAATCCAAAGTTGCGCTCAGGGAGGCGGAAGGTAGCGATGTTGCACTATCGTTAATTCGTCAAGCAAAGAGAAGTTACACTAGCGATGCCTAATTTGCTACGGAGCCAAGTTAAAGTACAATGGACGTATATGTAGCAGCAAATACATTACACTACACAAGCCTGGGAAAGCTTCATAAAATAAAATAGAGTTGTTATATTGCCCTATACATGTGCCCACTGTATAGTTTAGGTGCCATATGTTAGGAAATGTAGGGGGAAGGAGGGTACCCCAAAAAAACTTACGATCTTTTTCAGCATATCACCCTTAAAAAAGTAAAAGATGCCAGTGTTTTTTGGGACTTAGGAAAAATATCAACTTTTTTTGCAGCAAGCCCTATCTACTCTATTGCACTTCACCTGGTCCGAGGTGGCAAAGGCAAGTCTGGCGCAAGAGGTAACGTTCAGTAAAATGCGCATTTTAGTGAATTAGTGTAGTTACGTCCCTTCGCCATAGCGCAACTTCGCCTGGCCTGGCGTAAGGGTGCGAAGTAGCGCTAGAGTAGGTCCACTTCGCTAGCAAATTTATGCCAGCACCTGTTAATAAATTGGCGAAATAATGAAACGACTTCATGCTGGCGAATTTGCGCTAGCGTTAGCCGCTTCGCACTTTAGTGAATTTGCCCCATAAAGTGTAAAAACCACAAAAACTCTAATACACAACTGCACCAAGTATAAGCTGTTGAGGTCCCACAGAAGTCAAAGGAATCTGCTCTGATACTATTGGACTGTTTTATAGCCTTTGAGACTTTTAGAAATCTTCAGATATTTTTTTCTGCTAGTAATTGTCCGAGTTAAATCATGGTTTCAAAAAGCTATAGAACCTTTTAACTAAAATTGACTTTTAATGAATGGGCCTCCATGTGTCACAGGCAGCCATAAATTCATATATCAACCTATTTCATTGCTTGTTGCTTTAATTGTTGTAGAAATTAAATGCAATATTATATCTCAGGTCTGTCATTGACTTTCTTGAGTTTTACTCTATGGAACTTATTATGTCAACCTCAATAGACACCAGCAGATTTCTCTATAGAATTAACGACTGTTGTAAATTGGATCACCTAGTAAATAAAAGGAGACATGTTTACGCCTTCCAGTCAGTAGCCGGTGTCATTCTGATAGCAGTAAATCAGGTCAGTACATTATTGGCAGATCCTCTTTTTCTGGGAGATGTTTTATGAGAAGAAATTTCCAGGGATGAAATTTTCTGATAAAATATACAGAACAGATTATCACCATTTTTCATCTTTTTTATGATTGTAACCATCTTGTCCAGGTCCAATTAAATGGCAGGAATGATTTATAAGTTAACTGTCACATCTCTATACCCTCTGCTTTTTTAAAATGGAGAATAATTAATAATAAACAGTGACTATCGATGCCAAAGTCATACACTATCTTCTTTGTTTCTTAATTTATGTAGTAGATGTGGAACAGCTAGCAATTTAATATGCCCAGACTTTGCAGTAGCCAAAATTAGGTGGTTATGAGAAAATTGTGCCTCTAGTCCTACATAGGGAACCAACAAATAATCAACATAGCAATAAGAAAGTGAATGCATTTACAGTATAATATGAGCAAAGGTAAATGATGGTTAACTTTTTTTTTAATGCTGAAATGTTTTTCGTTTCAGACTGGATATATCTACATGTATATTCTGTATGTTGTTATTAATGTATGGTCATTGCAAGAGTGTGCACTAATAGCATTGATAGAATTATCAAAACGGTAAGAAAGAAATACAGTAAAGAGGCGCAAATGTTTGATGCTCTTGAAAGAAAATAATTTCAAACAAATGATTACAATTAATTGGATTTGGTGTTGGCAAAGAGTAAAATTAATTTAAAACGTCAAGTCCACCCCCCAATTCCGATGCAATGCAAATGAACAATCACTCAATGGTCACTGAAATTTTCCTATTGGGATTTCAGCATCTCAACAATTTCAAGATCCTGGTGTTTTCTGTGATCCTTTTGATTCACATATTGACCATCTATGGAAATGTCCTTGTCATAGTATTGGTAACAATTAGCCAAAAACTTCATTCTCCCATGTTCTTCTTTCTCAGACAACTCTCCTTATCTGATCTCCTGCAGTCCATGCTTATTGTTCCCATCCTGCTCAAAACCGTCCTGAATGGAGGAGCTACAATATCCCTTTTTGGTTGTATTGCACAATTTTATTTCTTTGCTATCTCTGAAGCTCTACAGAGTTTCCTTCTAACTGTGATGTCCTATGACAGATATCTGGCCATCTGCAATCCTCTGTGTTATTCTTCAATAATCAACAGATTTTGTGTTAAATTTATTTTCATGTCATGGCTGCTTGCCCTTAGCTTTCCACAAGTTACTGTGATTACTGCAGCTACACAAGAGTTCTGCAACCAAAATACCATCAACCATTTCTTCTGTGATTATTTTCCACTCCTGGAACTTTCCTGCTCAGACACCTCATTAGCACGAATATTTACATTCATATTATCTTTTCCTGTGATTCTTTTCCCCTTCATACTTATCATTGTATCCTATATCTGTATTGCCCATGAAATCCTAAAGATAACGTCCAATATCGGGAGACAAAAAGCCTTCTCCACCTGCAGCTCCCACTTGGCTGTGGTCTCCATATTTTATGGGAGTCTCATTGTTACTTATGTGGTTCCCACAAGAAACCAGTCACAGACCATTGGAAAACTTCTTTCACTTTTATACACAGTAGTGACTCCTTTTATTAACCCAATGATTTACAGCCTGAGAAGTACAGATATGAAAAATGCCCTTAAAAATGCCCTTAAATATGACAAAGAAACTTCTGTTAAATAAAAAAAAAACCCTTATCATATTTAAAGTAGGATTTACACTCATATTATTTTTTCATAAATCATCCATAATGGCATTAGTCATTATAATGGGCTTGAGAGCTCAGAGTGAGAGCTGCTAAACAATTCCTTATCATGCGGGGAGGCACATTTATCAAAGGGCGAATTTCAATTCATGTGAGTTTTTTAAAACTCCCCTAAACTCCTATAAATTCGAAATTTGAAAATTAAATTGTATTATTTAAATCTAATTTTTAAAACTCTAATTGAAATGACACGAAAATTCGAATCGAATCTAATTCAATCAAACTTAGTTCGAGTTTTTTCTCCAAAAAAAATTCAAATGTCAGGAAGGCTGCAAACATCTCCAGCGCCCAGTCTACAACCGACTAACCTCATTCCTCTCTGACCATAACCTGCTGGACCCCCTACACTCAACTAATGACCTTTTATCTGCTAAAGCCAACAATCATTTCTCACTACTAATACTGCTTGATCTCTCAGCTGCATTTGACACTGTAGATCACCCTCTGCTCCTCCAGTCCCTCCATTCGCTTGGCCTTCGTGACTCAGCCCTGTCCTTGTTCTCTCCTTACATCACCAATCATTCCTTCAGTGTCTCCTACAACGGAGTAGCATCTTCTCCCCTACCTCTTTCTGTTGGGGTTCCTCAAGGCTCTGTCCTTGGACCCTTACTATTCTCCCTTTATACTTCCTCCCTCTGCAAATAAATCAGCTCGTATGGTTTCCACTACCACCTCTATGCTGACGATACTCAGATCTATCTCTGTTTTCCTGATCTTAACCCAGAACTCCTCGCGTCTCCTCCTGCCTGTCCACTATCTCTATCTGGATGTCGCAACGCTACCTTAAATTAAACCTCTCTAAAACTGAAATGGTTCTCTTTCCTCCAACTAACACCAGTAACATCCCGGAAGTATCCATCATAGCTAACAATTCCACTATCACCAACTATCCCCAGGCCCGATGCCTTGGGGTTATCCTAGATTCTGCCCTGTCATTCACTCCTCATATCCAGTCACTTATTAAATCATGTCACTTCCACCTAAGGAACATATCCAAAATACGATCATTTATCACCCATGATGCTACCAAAATTCTTATTCACTATCTCATCATATCACGTCTAGACTACTGTAACTCTGTTTTAATTGGCTTTCCCCTCCAGAGACTGTCACCTCTCCAGTCCATAATGAACACTGCTGCGAGGCTCATACACCTCAGCAACCGGTCCTCATCTGCCTTGCCATTCTGTCAATCCCTGCACTGGCTTCCGTTACCTTTCAGAATCAAATTCAAATTAATGACGCTGACATTCAAAGCACTTCATAACTCTGCCCCACCCTACATCTCTGAACTCATCTCTATATACTCACCCAACCACTTACTACGCTCCTCTACTGACCTGCCACTCAACTCTTCTCTCATTACCTCCTCACTTGCTCGAATTCAAGACTTTGTAAGGGCTGCACCCCTCCTCTGGAACTCTCTCCCACGGTCTGTACGACTTTCTCCCAACCTTTCTGCTTTCAAGAAATCTCTTAAAACACACTTCTTTTGAGAAGCCTACCCTCACTCTGCTTAACTACCAAACACAACACCACATACAGTACCACATTTTTCACCCACTTGATTCGATCTTGCCCACTCCCACACCTTGTATATTACTACCTTCCCTTAGAGTGTAAGCTCTTTCTGCATAGGGCCTTCCTCACCTTTTGTACCGGTATTGATTGTGATGTATGTAACTCCGTATGTTCTATGAATATAATTTCATGTGATTTAGTTGTATAATCACATTTACTCTGCAGTGCTATGCAATATGTTGGTGCTATATAAATACATGTTAAAAATAATAATAAATTGATCCCTGGACCTCTTCTATTGACTTAAACAGCAATTCAGGTTTTAGGTGGCAAATAGTCTAATTTGATTTTTTTTTTTTAACTTGATTTTATTTACAGATTTTTACATAATAATTGTGCAGTCATGACTATACATCAAATGCTATATTGTTAGGGTTAGGGTTAGTAGTCTAACGCAGTAGTCTGCATTATGTATCAAGTTTTTATGACATAATAACAATATTATCTATACTAACAATATAAACTGTCAGTTCAAATGACAAATGACGAATAGGACCCTATCAAGGAAACTGTGGATAAGAGGTTAGTAACCCGTTAGTTAGATGGCTCTTGTTGTAGCTGGTCCTGTAGGTAGTCTCTGAGGTATTGGGGTGATTCCATGACCAACGGCTGTTCTGTCAGTAGTGCTGTATTGTACCATGTTGTACATCAAAATATATGTACTGTAAGGTGTCTAATTTGTTGTGGCAAGGATTCTATATATGTTGTCCATATCTTGAAAAATGTTGTAGTGTATTGCTCCTTTCTAGTTGTGGTTCAAGCCAGTCCATATGAAAAAGATAATGTCGTTTTTCGTTCTGGTGGAAGGATCTTTGTTTAACCAATGCTGTAATAGTGTTTTCCGGGCCACTGCTACCAGTCTTCCAATTAGGTTTTTATTAACTGTGTAAAAGTAGTATCATTGCTAAACATTGCCCATTCTAGTTGTGCCTGGAAAGGTAAAGTGCCAGAGTAGGATAAATCTCAAAAATCACATTTGAATTTTTTAGAAAAACTCAAATCAAATTTGAATAAATACCTTGTCGAATTTGACAGTTTTGACCATAAAAAATTTAGAACATACAAATTTAAATTTCCAATTTGATCATTAATAAATTTGCCCCTTATTATTTATATCTCTTCACTTGCTTTTTTCTTTGTTCGATTTTTTATTTCCATTCTAGTGCCTATGGTCAGATATTCATGGATGCCCAATAAGTTGTCCAACCCCTCAGATATTTTACCCTTCCTTTGGTCACATAATTTATGTTTTGTAGGAGGATGCAGAAACATGAGTAATGGCTGTGCTGACATCTTAGAGATTCCTGTATAGCACATACAGTATGAGAAGGTCGTGGATATTTCAGTTAAAGTACATGCTGATAGATTTCCATTAAGAAAACCACATAGTTGAAATGGCAGTCATGTTTGATCCAATCAATGGAAACCCAAACTACATGGTTACTCATACTGTATGTTGAATACTCTTGCTTTTGGACAGATATGGTTACTGGTAAAATCCACTATATTCCAGCTGAAATAAAAAAATATTTTCTGATCTATGAATACATTTTTCAGTTGTGACATTATATTGGTTCGCTTGTACATCTAAGTATCTTCATATACCCAACTTGGCATGTTTCGAGAGATAAACCTCTGATATTAATAATGTAATTTAGCAATGGATCATGTCTATCTTCAAAAATGCTAGGCTATTGTATCTTCTCTTATTGAAGGATTAAAGGTTTAAGCTCCAAAACAGCTTGTGCAATTACAATGATACCAACAAAATAGTGTAACATTCTTATAGTGGTGGTTATAATGCTTATGGGATGCCTTAATAACTAGGGATGTAGCGAACGTCGGAAAAAAAGTTCGCGAACATATTCGCGAACTTGCGCAAAAATGCGAGCGGTTCGCGAACGGTTCGCGAACCCCATAGACTTCAATGGGAAGGCGAACTTTAACATCTAGAAAAGACATTTCTGGCCAGAAAAATGATTTTAAAGTTGTTTAAAGGGTGCAACGACCTGGACAGTGGCATGCCAGAGGGGGATCAAGGGCAAAAATGTATCTGAAAAATCTGCCTGTGTGTGCTTGGAAGAGATAGTGTAGGGGGAGAGCTGTTAGTGATTTCAGGGACAGATGATAGTAAGTTTGCTGGCTAGTAATCTGCTTGATACTGCTCTGTATTGGAGGGACAGAAGTCTGCAGGGATTTGAGGGACATTTTAGCTTAGGTAGCTTTGCTGGCTAGTAATCTACTGTTCTCTTTAAACAACTGCCATACGTTGACCTTGTAGGCATTGTTTGCCCAGTTTTTTTGGACGCAGCCACTGAAGCACAGTTGCCAGAAAAAATATGCCATATAAATGCTGAAAATAGTAATTTTTCGCCATACGTTGACCTTGTAGACATTGTTTGCCCAGTTTTTTTGGTTGCAGCCACTGAAGCACAGTTGCCAGAAAAAATATGCCATATAAATGCTGAAAATAGTCATTTTTTGCCATACGTTGACCTTGTAGGCATTGTTTGCCCAGTTTTTTTGGTTGCAGCCACTGAAGCACAGTTGCCAGAAAAAATATGCCATATAAATGCTGAAAATAGTCATTTTTTGCCATACGTTGACCTTGTAGGCATTGTTTGCCCAGTTTTTTTGGTCGCAGCCACTGAAGCACAGTTGCCAGAAAAAAATATGCCATATAAATGCTGAAAATAGTCATTTTTTGCCATATACGTTGAGTCAACGTATGGCAAAAAATGACTATTTTCAGCATTTATATGGCATATTTTTTCTGGCCTCTGTGCTTCAGTGGCTGCGGCCAAAAAAACTGGGCAAACAATGCCTACAAGGTCAACGTCGTTGACCTTGTAGGCATTGTTTGCCCAGTTTTTTTGGCCGCAGCCACTGAAGCACAGAGGCCAGAAAAAATATGCCATATAAATGCTGAAAATAGTCATTTTTTTGGTCGCAGCCACTGAAGCACAGTTGCCAGAAAAATTATGCCATATAAATGCTGAAAATATGCATTTTTTTGGTTGCAGCCACTGAAGCACAGAGGCCAGAAAAATTATGCCATATAAATGCTGAAAATATAAATTTTTTTGGTTGCAGCCACTGAAGCACAGAGGCCAGAAAAATTATGCCATATAAATGCAGAAAATATGCATTTTTTTGGTCGCAGCCACTGAAGCACAGTTGCCAGAAAAATTATGCCATATAAATGCTGAAAATATAAATTTTTTTGGTTGCAGCCACTGAAGCACAGAGGCCAGAAAAATTATGCCATATAAATGCTGAAAATATGCATTTTTTTGGTCGCAGCCACTGAAGCACAGTTGCCAGAAAAATTATGCCATATAAATGCTGAAAATATAAATTTTTTTGGTTGCAGCCACTGAAGCACAGAGGCCAGAAAAATTATGCCATATAAATGCTGAAAATATGCATTTTTTTGGTTGCAGCCACTGAAGCACAGAGGCCAGAAAAATTATGCCATATAAATGCAGAAAATATGCATTTTTTTGGACGCAGCCACTGAAGCACAGTTGCCAGAAAAAATATGCCATATAAATGCTGAAAATAGTCATTTTTTGCCATACGTTGACCTTGTAGACATTGTTTGCCCAGTTTTTTTGGTTGCAGCCACTGAAGCACAGAGGCCAGAAAAAATTAAACCAGTAGGGTTTGCACCCTAGTTTGTAACGGTGGCGGAGGGAGGAGGAGGACGCTAAAGGACAGCTGTGTGTGGAGTCATGAGGCTTGAAGAGAAGGACAGCTGCATAGAAGTCAGAACAAGTCTTCCGGCGTGCAGTAACCCTCCGAGATCCACCCCTCATTCATTTTAATAAAGGTCAGGTAATCGACACTTTTGTGACCTAGGCGAGTTCTCTTCTCAGTTACAATCCCTCCTGCTGCACTGAAGGTCCTTTCTGAGAGCACACTTGAGGCTGGGCAAGACAAGAGGTTCATGGCAAATTGTGACAGCTCTGGCCACAGATCAAGCCTGCGCACCCAGTAGTCCAGGGGTTCATCGCTCCTCAGAGTGTCGATATCTGCAGTTAATGCCAGGTAGTCCGCTACCTGCCGGTCGAGGCGTTCTTTGAGGGTGGATCCAGAAGGGTTGTGGCGCTGCCTTGGACAGAAAAACATTTGCATGTCTGACGTTACAGACTGGCCAAAGGGCTTTGTCCTTGCAGGTGTGCTCGTGGCAGGATTACTGGCACCTCTGCCCCTGGAATGTTGATGAGTTCCTGAAGTGACATCACCCTTAAAAGCATTGTACAACATGTTTTGCAGGCTGGTTTGTAAATGCCGCATCTTTTCGGACTTGTGGTATGTTGGTAACATTTCTGACACTTTATGCTTGTACCGAGGGTCTAGTAGCGTTGCGACCCAGTACAGGTCCTTCTCCTTAAGCCTCTTGATACGGGGGTCCTTCAACAGGCATGACAGCATGAAAGACCCCATTCTCACAAGGTTGGATGCAGAGCTATCCATCTCCGCTTCCTCATTATCAAGGACTGCATCATCCACGGTCTCCTCCCCCCAGCCACGTACAAGACCAGGGGTCCCCAAAAGGTCACCACTAGCCCCCTGGGAAGCCTGCTCCTGTTGGTCCTCCTCCTCCTCCTCCACAAAGCCACCTTCCTCCTCTGACTCCACTTCTGGCACCTCTCCCTGCGTTGCAGCAGGTGCCTGGGTTCGTTCTGGTGATTCCGACCAGAAATCGTGCGCTTCCAGCTCCTTGTCACGCTGGTCTACAGCCTCATCTGTCACTCGTCGCACGGCACGCTCCAGGAAGAAAGCGAAGGGTATTAGGTCGCTGATGGTGCCTTCGGTGCGACTGACCATATTTGTCACCTCTTCAAAAGGTCGCATGAGCCTGCAGGCATCGCGCATAAGCACCCAGTAACGGGGGAAAAAAATCCCCAGCTGTGCAGATCCAGTCCTACCACCCAGTTCAAAAAGGTACTCGTTGACGGCCCTTTGTTGTTGCAGCAGACGTTCCAACATAAGGAGCGTTGAATTCCAGCGAGTCTGGCTGTCAGAAATCAAACGCCTGACTGGCATGTTGTAGCGCTGCTGAATGTCAGCAAGGCGTGCCATGGCTGTGTAGGAACGTCTGAAATGGGCCGACACCTTTCTGGACTGGGTGAGAACGTCCTGGAATCCTGGGTACTTGGAGACAAAACGTTGGACTATTAAATTTAACACATGTGCCATGCAGGGCACATGTGTTAAATTGCCTAGTCTCAACGCTGCCAACAGATTGCTTCCATTGTCACACACCACTTTTCCGATCTGCAGTTGGTGTGGGGTCAGCCACCGATCGGCCTGTGACTGCAGAGATGACAGGAGTACAGATCCGGTATGGTTTTTGCTTTCCAGGCACGTCATCCCCAAGACAGCGTGACAACGGCGTACCTGGCACGTCGAATAGCCTAGGGGGAGCTGGGGGTGCACAGGTGTGGAGGAGGAGAAGGAGGACCCAGCAGCAGAGTAAGAAGAAGAAGAAGACGAGGTAGAGAGCGATGGAGGAGTAGAGGTGGTGGCAGAACCGCGTGCAATCCGTGGCGGTGACACCAACTCCACTGTTGTTGTTGAGCTACCCATTCCCTGCTTCCCAGCCATTACCAAGTTCACCCAGTGGGCAGTGTAGGTGACATACCTGCCCTGACCATGCTTGGAGGACCATGCGTCAGTAGTCATATGGACCTTTGGCCCAACACTAAGTGACAGAGATGCGGTAACTTGGCTCTGCACATGTTGGTACAGGTGTGGTATTCGCTTTTTAGAAAAAAATTGCGGCTGGGTACCTTCCACTGCGGTTGTCCCAATTGCTACAAATTTGCGGAAGGCCTCAGAGTCCACCAGCTGGTATGGTAAAAGCTGGCGGGCTAAGAGTGCAGACAAGCCAGCTGTCAGACGCCGGGCAAGGGGGTGACAGTCAGACATTGGCTTCTTACGCTCAAACATGGCCTTCACAGAAACTTGGCTGGTGGCAGATGACTGGGAATGGGAACAGTTGGTCAAGGTGGAAGGCGGAGTGGAGGGTGGTTCAGACGGGTCAAGGAGAGCAGAGGTAGAGCAGTAAGATGCTGGACCAGAAGGAGTGTGGCTTTTAGTTTGCCTGTTGCCTTTGAGGTGTTGCTCCCAAAGTGCTTTGTGCTTGCCGCTCATGTGCCTTCGCATAGAAGTTGTACCTATGTGGCTGTTGGGCTTACCAAGGCTCAGTTTCTGACTGCACTCATTGCAAATTACAATGCTTTTGTCAGAGGCACACACATTAAAAAAAATCCCACACTGCTGACTTTTTGGAAGTGTGCGATCTGGCGGTAACAGTAGAAGTTGGCGGAGTTGGCGGTATTGGCGGCAATGGCGGGTGCGTTGGCCGGCTGAACACAGGTGCCGATACATGTTGTTGCCCTACTGATCCCTGCGGGCTGTCCTCCCTGCTTCTTCTAAGTCTTATTCTCCTACTGCCTCTCTGACTCTCCGTCTCTCCATCTGAACTACCCTCCTCTTGCTCTCTTCTACTAGGCACCCACAAAACATCAATCTCCTCATCATCATTCTCCTCAGATGCATCAATTTCTTCTGACACATCACAGAAGGAAGCAGCAGCGGGGACCTCCTCCTCATCACTCATTATGTCCATCTCTATCGTGTTCTCTGCCAGAATTAAATCTGGTGTAAGGTCCTCATCTCCTTCATCTTCTTCTGGCAATAATGGTTGCGCATTACTCAGTTCAAGAAACTCATGGGAAAATAACTCCTCTGACCCCAGTGAAGAAGGGGCACCGGTGGTGGAGGAAGTGTTACGTGGGGTGGCCATAGCAGTGGAGGATGAGGAGGATGTTGTGGTAAAGTTAGAAACGGTAGAGGATGGGGTGTGCTGTGTAAGCCAGTCAACTACCTCTTCAGCATTTTGGGAGTTCAGGGTCATTGGCTTTTTAAAACTGGGCAATTTGCTAGGGCCACAGGATTGCATAGCAGCACGGCCCCTAGCACGGCCTCTGCGTGGCGGCCTGCCTTTGCCTGGCATTATTTTTAAAAAACAACAACAACAACAAAAACTCAGTTGGTTTTTCTGGAAACGATAATACACACAGCTAGATGGCGGGTTGAAGAAAACAGTGTGCAAATAATGCCTACAAGGTCAACGTATACACTACTACAGCGGTGGATACGGATTACGTAAAATATATGAATGCTGCTTGAAAAAAAGTAACTCAAGTGGTTTTTCTAGAGACGATAATATTATCAATATTTAGACAAAATGTGAACAAGCTCACACAGCTAGATGGCGGGTTGAAGAAAACAGTGTGCAAATAATGCCTACAAGGTCAACGTATACACTACTACAGCGGTGGATACGGATTACGTAAAATATATTATGGCTGCTTGAAAAAAGTCACTCCGGTGTTTTTTCTGGAGACGGTAATATTATGGATATTTAGACAGAATGTGAACAAGGTCACACAGCTAGATGGCGGGTTGAAGAAAACAGTGTGCAAATAATGCCTACAAGGTCAACGTATACACTACTACAGCGGTGGATACGGATTACGTAAAATATATTATGGCTGCTTGAAAAAAGTCACTCCGGTGTTTTTTTCTGGAGACGGTAATATTATGGATATTTAGACAGAATGTGAACAAGGTCACACAGCTAGATGGCGGGTTGAAGAAAACAGTGTGCAAATAATGCCTACAAGGTCAACGTATACACTACTACAGCGGTGGATACGGATTACGTAAAATATATTATGGCTGCTTGAAAAAAGTCACTCCGGTGTTTTTTCTGGAGACGGTAATATTATGGATATTTAGACAGAATGTGAACAAGGTCACACAGCTAGATGGCGGGTTGAAGAAAACAGTGTGCAAATAATGCCTACAAGGTCAACGTATACACTACTACAGCGGTGGATACGGATTACGTAAAATATATGAATGCTGCTTGAAAAAAAGTAACTCAAGTGGTTTTTCTAGAGACGATAATATTATCAATATTTAGACAAAATGTGAACAAGCTCACACAGCTAGATGGCGGGTTGAAGAAAACACTGTGCAAATAATGCCTACAAGGTCAACGTATACACTACTACAGCGGTGGATACGGATTACGTAAAATATATTATGGTTGCTTGAAAAAAGTCACTCCGGTGTTTTTTCTGGAGACGGTAATATTATGGATATTTAGACAGAATGTGAACAAGGTCACACAGCTAGATGGCGGGTTGAAGAAAACAGTGTGCAAATAAAGCCTACAGGGCAAATAATGCCTAAAAGGTCAACTTATACACTACTACAGCGGTAGTAAAATAAAAAAAAGTAAAATAAAAAAAAATGAATATTAAAAAAAAAAAATTAAAGTTGGTGCTGCTGAACTACTAGGAGCAGCAGATTAGCACACCAGTCCCACTCCCCAACACTGCTAGACTAATAGCACTGGGCTCTTATAGTAGTAGTAGTAGTAAAACAACAAAAAAATAAATAAAAGCAGTCCTTACAAGGACTACTGTTATTGCAGCAGTCAGCAGATGAGATCAGAAGCAGGACAGCTGCCCACTGCAGCTACATACAGAGCACTGCAGTAGAAGGTAGATTACTAGCCAGCAAAGCTACCTAAGCTTAAATGTCCCTCAAACCCCTGCAGACTTCTGTCCCTCCAATAACAGAGCAGTATCAAAACGATTACTAGCCAGCAAACTTTCAACTGTCCCTGAAATCACTAACAGGCAGCAGCTCTCTCCCTACACTATCTCTTCAGCACACACAGGCAGAGTGAAAAAACGCTGCAGGGCTTCGGTTTTTATAGGGAAGGGGAGTGGTCCAGGGGAGAGCTTCCTGATTGGCTGCCATGTACCTGCTGGTCTGGGGTGAGAGGGCAAAAAAAAGCGCCAACAATGGCGAACCCAAAATGGCGAACGTCGCGCGACGTTCGCGAACTTCCGGCGAGCGCGAACACCCGATGTTCGCGCGAACAAGTTCGCCGGCGAACAGTTCGCGACATCTCTATTAATAACAAATGGTATCTTTATATTTTTAATCCAGTATAAGAACATGTCATGTACATTGACACATTGGTGATCCTATCACAGTAACTACACAGAATCTACAACTCCGTGAATTTCTTCAGATGTCACCTCTCTGAAGAGTTACAATGGGCCATTGTGATTAGATTAGTGGAAGAGTTTATATGCCGAGAATTTCCCACACCAGTCAGTTGTACTGAAGAAGCTGCTCGGATGAGTAGTGAAACCTCTTTAATGATTACTCAGCAAGTCCAATTGTTTTTCAATTTTTTATATTAGATATAATATGACCTGGATGAATGAAAATCTTCATAGTCAACATTCATTGACTTTAATGCATTTGACCAAAAAAGTTGGTATAAGAAAAAACGCCCATTGACTTTAATGCATTTGGAGATAGAAGGACAGATTCACTCATCTCTAATGTTATACTATTTTGTTTGTTTAATGTTAACTGCAGCTAATATGAACACATAGGTTAGTTATTAAAGTCCAAATGTCAAAATGTAAGTTTTTTTCTATGAAATCCAGATTGTTTTTTAAAGAGACAGTACTTCGACTATCGAATGGTCGAATAGTCGTACGATTTTTACTTCGAATCCTTCGATTTGAAGTCGTAGTCGAACCTCGAAGTAGCCCATTCGATGGTCGAAGTAGCCCAAAAAAACCGTCGCAATTCGAAGTTTTTTAACTTCAAATCCTTCACTCGAAGTTAGTGAATCGGCCCCTTAAGAGAAGCTTAACACTAGAGCAAGCTCCACTGGAGTCCCAGGAGTTCTATTTATACAGTCTGTTTAGGTGCAACTAATCAAACCCCACCCCCCTCAAACGGAGGAAAAACTGCAAAGTAAAGCAGGTTGTGACAAACTTGCTGTAAGCACACTAGCACACCAAACTTTGCTGTTTAGCACCCAAGACAGAAAAAAAGCTATAAAAAACTAAACCACAGTATTTAAATATAAAACCTTACTATAAAATAGTATTTAATAGCAATCTGAAAATCCTTTTCAGTTGATTTGTTTGCTTTTAGTTGCCTTTTCCAGTCAGCAGTTTGTTTTAACTTGTGTTAAAAGTCTAAATAAAAAAATACTCCAACTCAGACCTGCCAAATTCATGTAGAAGTCAATGGGAGAAGTCTCAAAGATATCCTGATCTGAACTGGGTTTTGTGAAATAATCCAATAATGTCATGGTTTTTGGGCAAATATCCTAAAAAAACAGACGTTTTTAGGTGGAAAATTTAAAATTATTCGAATTTTTTCACAATTTTTTGGAGTTTTTTCCAGCATAGGAAATTTTAGGGAAAATGTATTTGGTCGGAGGAGTTTTCAGAAATAGAGAATTTTACTTACCTACTTGACGTAAATTCCTTTTCTTCTAGTCCCGACATGTCAGTACAAATGGGGCATTGCCCCTCCCAGACCTGGAGGTAGGACCTATAACATAGCCAATCAAAATGAATCATGACCTATAAGACCACATGACTTCCTCCTCACCACAGTTATACTTTTGCCATAGCAGTACAGTAACCAAAATAAATAATTGGGATGGGAAACCCTGTACTGACATGTCGGGACTAGAAGAAAAGGAATTTACGTCAAGTAGGTAAGTAAAATTCTCTATTTCTTCTACGTCCCTCCATGTCAGTACAAATGGGATCTACCAAGCCATGCACCGAAAAAAAAGGGTGGGAATAACCAACATACTGCAAAAACCAAACTGATGCTAAGGAGGCCTTGAGAAAAGGCCAGCATCACATCCATCCAACAGGGGAGCTGATAAAATGTATATCTCCTGAAAAGGGTTGATAAAAGGCACAAGAACAACATGTCCTAGGACATGGTAATGATTAACAAGAGCTACAAAATCAACCACCAAATCACAGAGACCGGTACTTGAGGATCAAGCATTGCAGATTAAGAATAAACATATTCTGTTTAAAAAGGTTCCCTCAGTGACTAGAGGGATACCTGCAATATGGTTATCTGACAAAACCCCACCTGGGGAAGAACAAAAATCCTGCAACTGTTAAAACAAAAAAGGTGCCTAGGACAAAACCAGAATGATGGCAATAGCCATCTCAGAACTAAAACACCCTAGAAACCACCAGGAAATCAATCAGATCAGAAACTAAACACAACTTGAATGCATCTATCACCAGTGCTGGAGAAATACACGATCCTCAGCAATAGCAAGTGGCCCTAAAAAGACTTGGCCCACATTAGCCTGGTCCTGCATCTTAATGGAAGCAGCTCAAACCAGTGCTGACCGGAGTCACCTCTACACCAGAGATCAGTCCAAGATCCACTAACTCCATGCTAATAATACCTAATGAAGACTTAACTAAATGAACACCAACTCTGGGTTATCATAAATCAGCATATCATTGTAACCATTGTAGAGCCATGCTGGTACAGCCCAGTAGCTCCACCAACCACCGAATCTAAACTGGGTATACAACAGCACAAGGATAAGCTGCTGAACCAACCAATGTGACTTAAAGCCATCTACCAGTAAGCTATGCTGTTGCCCCAGCCAACTGCTACACAAGCAAGCAATGGGACCCAAGCCAATTACAGTTCTAGAAAAACACTCACAAAGCCGAGGCCACTACAGCTCAAGCTGCACAATGCTACAGTTTATGCAAAAACTGAACCAAACCTGTGACCATACATAGAAGCTACTGAACCAGCCAACAGCTGGGATCACAATCCAAAATCAGGCATGTCAGAAGCTTATAGCCTACAAAAACTGGTACCAACCAGCAATGATGCACAATCCACTGGCAGAGAGCCAGCCACCATACATGCAACCAGTGGTGGACCAGCCAGCTATTATGTATTCCAACATAGATGTGCAAGGCCATTGTCACACTAGCAGGCCAAGATGCCCGTCAGCTGAAGTGTATGCAAAAAACCAGAGTGGAATTCGAATACACAAGCAATAGTAAATAAGCCAGCTATTGTGAATGCCACCCTTAGGGATAAGGTAACCAACTGCACTGGCACCTGACACAAAAGTCAATTTCCATACATGCAACAACGGAGCACGTCAGTTGTTGAACTTGCAACTTGGTCCACAAGCCAGCCTTATTGATAATAAGCAGTTGCATACAAGACCAAAAACAATGCATGTAAGGCAGAAGAAAAGGTTAGCTGTAAGCCAACATATGACCAACATCAGCTGCTGAATACCAATCAGCAACAAAATTAGCTATGGGCTGTGAAACTCAGAGCAAACACCAGCTGATGGTACAACCCATGCTAGATCCAACAAAATAGTCAATCATGCCTACTGCTGGTGTAACCAGAACCATACCTGCAAGGATTGCAGACAAGACAAAACCAATGGCTGTTGTCCTGCCAAGGATTGCCGCAAGGCAAACAGACATGCCCACCAAGGGCCACAGCAAGAATAGTAACCATGCCGCCACAGCCTGGCTGGTGACCTATGCACCATAGGTCACAGCCAAGACTGGCAGCCGCAAGCCCACAAGGACTATAATAAAAACTAGCGGCCACCTTAGCCAGGGGCCACAGAAAAGGCAAACAGCCCAAGAACCCTGGTAAAAGGCAAGCAAGCAGCTAAGTTAAGGGCCATGAAAACAGGACCGCAGCCATAATAACCCAGGTAAAAGGACAACCAAACAAATGCGCCAAGGGTAAAAGACCACATGAGCCAAAGGCTCATGCAACAGGCCAGCAGAACAAGGGCCCTTGTAAAAGGCCAGCAGACCCAGGAGCCGAGGACCATGGTAAAAAGCCATGGACCAAAACAAGGGCTCTAACCTAAGCCAAGGGCCATAATGAAAGCCAGAGGCCACACAAACCCAGCTCCCTGGCGAGATGCCCGAGGCCACACAAAGGGCCATAGACTACAAGTTGGCTTCAAGCATGTTAAGGTGCCAATAGACATAACAGTAAGTGCCCTTTAATCTACCAACAATTAAAGAAGGGAAACCTACAGTCACAATGTAGGTCCCAACAAAAGCCACCAGATGGGAATAGAATATCTAAGAGAAGGCCTACATCACACAAAAAGACACCATATAACTCGGAACACTGCCTGTTAAGTGTGGAAACATCATAGGAAAAAATGGGGCACAATGCTGCTACAGCAGAACAAACCCCTAGCCGGTCCTGGAAATACCAGGTGTAATAAGAGCACACTTGCCTACTGTGTCTGCACAGAGAACTCGGGCTCACAAACCTAAGACCTCAGATGTGGGGCCCAATGACATCAGGTTACAGCACTGAGCAGACTCAATGTAAGGAAGGAAGGGGCTACCATACTGCTTCAGCAGTGCAAGCCTCCAGCCAACCCTGCAAGCACCCAGTGTAATAAAAGGCAAATATAACCTCTGTGTCTGCACAGAGGACAATAGAAACAACAGTAGCAAACTGAGGAGTATCTGCACATTACCTGATAACAATGAAAAGTCCGCAGGTTGGAAACTTCAGCTAGAACTCGGATAGGTTTCAGCGGAGGGACAAAATTAGCTTATTAACATGCAGACTTAGTACCTTGTGTAACTGCATTTTGCACAGAGGACCCCAGCTCACAACATACGACGTCATATAATATAAGGAGGAACACAGGCAGCTTACCAGATAGCTCAGACTTGTCAGCAGGAATATCCAGTCCAGTGGAACACTGCTTGTTAAGAGCAGACTCATAAGAAAGGAAGGAGGAGCCATACTGCTTGAGCACATGAGCCAATATAACCACTGTGTCAGCCAAGAGGATGCAGGTTCACCCATACAAAACTTAAAATATTAAACAGCAATAGCAAAGGGGCCAAAGGAACACCTGCACCTTACCAGATAGTGACTAGTTAGCTTGATGGAAACTCCAGCCAAAACCCTGATAGCTTTCAGCTGAGGGACATATTAAGCATATTAACATGCAGACTTCCCAGTGAAATTAATGTTTCAATACACAATGGATACTGAGAAATCAAAATCTCTGGATTCAGGTACCACACTGCTTAGGCAGAGGGATTCACCAGCCAGTACTTAAAGTGTAGCAAGAGCCAATACTCTATTTTGCACAGAGGACGCCCGCTCACAACATAAGACTTCAGATAATACAAGAAGTCAGGGGGAACACAGGCACCTTACCAGATAGCTCAGGCTTGTCAGCAGGAATATCCAGGTGGAACACTGCTTGTTAAGAGCAGACTCATAAAAAGGAAGGAGGTGCCATATTGCTTGATCAGTGCAACCTCTAGCCCTTCCTGGAGGTGCCTTAGTAACATGAGCCAATATAACTTCTGTGTCTGCACAGAGGATGCAGGTTCACTCATACAAGGCTTAAAATATTAAACAGCAATAGCAACAGGGCTGAAGGCACACCTGCACCTTATCAGAGTGGCTAATTAGCTGGATGGAAACTCCAGCCAAAGCCCCAATAGCTCTCAGCTGAGGGACATAATTAGCCAATTAGCATGCAGACTTCCCAGTGCACTACACACAGTAGATAATGAAGAATCATACTCACCAGCTTCAGGCTGTTATAACTAGCCCATATGCATACCCATGGCCCTTTTGCAGAAGTTCTGTAGAGTTCTGTAAAGTCTCACATAACTCAAAAGAAAAGGGGAGTCCAAAAAGCTCACAGGTAACAATGTGGGAAGCCCACAACTGTGTCTCTTCCCAAAAAGCACTAGATTGAATCTTGTGCCTTGCTGGGCATATAGCAGGGGGGCTATTTTAGCACAGGGCTAGGACCATGGGTATGCCCACACCTGCATTTCTTCCCAATAAGCGATAATTTACAGATTATGCGTCTTGAGGCATCAGGTAAAATCTTCTCCATTACCTGGGAATCATCCCTCTGTGTCTACACAGAGGTAAAAAATAAATAAATAAACAAAAAGAAAATACAAAAGAAAAACAAAAAGAAAAACAAAAAACAAAAACTGTGTTTGATTTCTCTCAAAAATCAACAAAAAATAAAAAGTGAGGAGGGAGATCCTACCTCCCTGTCCAGTAGGACAAAAAATAACTGTGGTGAGGAGGAAGTCATGTGGTCTTATAGGTCATGATTCATTTTGATTGGCTATGTTATAGGTCCTACCTCCAGGTCTGGGAGGGGCAATGCCCCATTTGTACTGACATGGAGGGACGTAGAAGAAAATACCTTTACTATTTGTTTAAAATAGTTTTTAAAGGAGAAAGAAAGTCACTCTTTACTTGGGGGTGCCAGACGTTAGGCACCCAACGTGATTGTATATACTTACCTTACACCCAGGGCTGGTGCTCCTATCAAGAGAAAACTGCACCTGCTTTTCAAGTGAGAACCACGGAGCAATTTGCTTCTTCTTTCATCTCGTGGGTGTGCATGCACAGTAGCTCAAAAAGCCAAACTTTAATGAAGAAGTCGCTAGTTCATTCTACTGTGCATGCGTCTGCCCTGGGAAATTGTAAGAAAGAAGAAGAAGGATCTGATCGCTCCGTGATGCTCGATGGAATAACCCCAGGCCAATGCAGTTTTCTCTTAATAGGAGCACCGGCCTGGGGTGAGAGGTAAGTATATATAATCACTTGGGGGTTCCTAACTTTTGGCAACCCCATTTAAATTTGCCTTTCCTTCTCCTTTAATTATTTGCCTTTTTCTTCTGACTTTCTTGCTTTCCAGTCACTTTTCCAGTCATCTTAAAAAACAAATGTTCTGTAAAGTTACAAAGATATTGTTATTGCTACTTCTGTGTTTGTTTGTTTTTATTAATTGGGTTAAATTTGTGGGTATAATAAATTGTAAACTGACCAATTTCAGAATCTCCAGAAAAACAGTTCAATGTTTAATTTGCATTGCCATCTTCAACCAAAAATTGATTAAGAACATCTCAATAATCAACCCTATCCTGGAGTTTATTTATTTTAATAAATATTTAGCTCAAAGTGAGAGAAGCGAATCCTTTTTGCTTCACCATAATTCTATCACAGGTTCACAAAATAAATTCCCTGTAATCGACATCAGGCAAAAAAGTTCACTCATCTCTCTTTACCTTCTCTCTTTAATGTTTTGGAAAACATTTCAATAGCTTGAAATTTGTCCTCAAGTTATCATTTTCAATGGTTTGAAAATTTCAAAAAACTTGCATTGAAAAGTTGCCTTAAAATTATCATAGACAGTTACCACTGACTTCTACATGAATTTGCCAGTTTTTGAATTGCAAAGTTTTACATTCGAGTTTTACAAATGTTTTGTGTTTAATGAATAATCATATATAAAAGTTTTTTTAAGCATCAATTCAAATTTGTATCAATTCAAAGTTTTTGTGCAAAAAAAATAAGTTTGAGGAAAAGGATGAATTCAAACTTTGATAAGTTCCTCTTTGGTGTGTTCTAGTGATGGGCGAATTTGCGCCGTTTCGCTTCGCCGAAAAATTCGCGAAACGGCACCGGCGTCTCGTTTTTGAAGCCGGCGCCCGTTTTTGACGCCGGTGCCTGTTTTTTCGACGCCGCGCCCGTTTTTGACGCAAATTTTCGCGGGCGTTTCGCGAATTTATTCGCTGGCGGCGAAACGCGCAAATTCACCGCGAATTCGCGCCTGGCGAATAAATTCGCCCATCACTAGTGTGTTCCCCAAACTGGGCTGTTGTGACACCAAATGAGAAAGAGCCCATGATACTTGAGGCAAACTCCTACGCAAAGGACATGGCCACAAATTACTATTTATTATATATGTATATATATAAATATATTATAAATAGTAATTTGTGGCCCTGTCCTTTGGGTAGGAGCTCTATATATTTCACTTGCGTATTGTTCAATTTTTTTCATCTGAAAACCAGAATTTTTTCAGATTATCGTATGAAACCCAGCACAGACCATAATATTGTAAAAGGGACATCTACCTTTGACTTCTACAGGACCATGACAGGTTTGAGATGGGGTATTTTCATATTATCTTTTAGCAGCTGTGTGGTTATAGTAAATCTCAAAAAATTTAGTTATATTTTTCTCAAATTCAAGTTTCCCCCCTTTAAACGCCTGACCAGAAAAAATTGAGCTTTAATAAATAACCCCCTAAATATGGGATAAGAGAGTTTAGGGAAAATTAACATTTTAAAAAAGACCTCTCTCCCCTTTAAATTCAGGGGACAATATATCCATTTCTTACACATAGGGGCAGATTTATCAAGGGTCAAAGTGAATTTGAGGGAATTTTCAAAGCAAAAAAAATCGATATTCAAAGTAATTTTTTGGATACTTCGACCATCGAATAGGCTACTACGACTTTGACTTCGAATTTGATTCGTAGTAAAAATACTTAGAATATTCTACCATTCGATAATCAAAGTACTGTCTCTAAAAAACTTCGACTTCAATAATTCGCCAAATTAAACCTGCCGAAGTGCTATGTTCGCCTTTGGGGAACTTCTAGAGCATTTTTCTAAGTTTTTCGAAGTCGAAGAAAAATCGTTCGTTCGATGGATGAAATACTTTGAATCGTTTGAATTTAAAGTATTTCATTGTTTGATCGAACGATTTTACTTTGACTGCAAAATGTTCAAATTCGGTGAAAAAACTTAAACTTCGATATTCGAAGTTGAAGTAAAGCCATTCGATGGTCGAATTTCGAAGTATTTATCACTTCGAAATTCGACCCTTGATATATCTGTCCCATAGAATCAATAAAATTTAAAGCAGGAGTAAAATTTAGGGAGTCAGGTTTTATTTTGTATTTTTATTCTTTGGGATGGATTCAAAAATAACATTTCAAAAGAGAGTGAGTACCTCCAACAATAATGAATCAATCAGTTAAAAAATTAAAAAATTTATTAGGACATAAGTACAAGACCTAACACGTTTTGTGCTGATTAACTTATTATTGTTGGAGGTACTCACATCTCTCTTTTGAAATTTTGTCGTGGACTTACACCCTGGGACTGGGGTGAATCGTGAGTATATCCTCCAAGATTAACTTAATATTTGCTTTTGAATTATTAATTATTTTGGAGTAGTACCTATTTATATATATATATATCTTGGTATTGGCACAAACCCTATTACTATACACAGATCCAAAAATATCTAAAATACCTGTTTTGTTCATATTTGAGGTATATCTCAGAAAAATGTCCATAATATTGGAAAGAATTGAGAATATTATCGCAAGATCTTGTCGAAATTAAGACAATAAGAAGAACATCATCTGAGGGCTGAACCCCACGGGTGTCTTTCATCGGATTGTCTAGCGGCAACACAATGTAGGAGACAAATACATCTCACAGGGGTCAAAATATAATCTGACTAAACTAAAAGTCGCAGGTAAAAACTACATTCCATCTAATTGTTCTTATCTGATCTCCTGCAGTCCATGGTTATTGTTCCCATCCTGCTCAGAACTGTATTAAACGATGGAGCTAAAATATCCCTCATTGGCTGTATTGTACAACTTTATTTCTTTGCCACCACTGATATTTTCAATGTTTCCTTCTTACTGTGATGTCCTATAACGGATATCATCTCCATTATTCTTCAATAATGAACCACAAAATACATTTTAAATTAATTGTCAAGTTACTCTAATTACTGTGGCTACACAAAAGTGCTGCAACCAAAATACCATCAATCATTATTTCTGTGATTATTTTCTTCTTCTGATGCTTTCCTGCTCAGATACCTTATTGGCACAGATATTGACAATCATGTTCTTTTTTTGCTGTGACTACTTCATACTCATCACTGGATCCTATATCTGTATTGCCCATGAAATCCTAAAGATAACGTTCAATATTGGGAGACAAAAAGCCTTCTCCACCTGCAGCTCCCACTTGGCTGTGGTCTCCATATTTTATGGGAGTCTTATTGTTACTTATGTGGTTCCCACAAGAAACCAGTCACAGACCATTGGAAAACTTCTTTCTCTTTTATACACAGCAGTGACTGATTTACAGCTTTAAAAATGCCCTTAAAAACATAATACACATCTTTTTTTTTTGTTCAGTAAATATATATATAGTGACAAGCTGGCTGCCTGTACACGTAAATTTGGGGAAATTAGAAATGGTAGGCAGAGGATTAGGAGCAAAAAGACAGGGACAACACATCTTCAAACAAACACAGGTTTATTTTCACAATACTTCCCAATATAAACTCATAGGAATACAGTTCATCAGCGTTTCACCATCACACATTCGCCTTTTCCCCTCTCTGGGGTTCTCACCATACAGAACAGCTCTTGCACTATGGAAAATTCAGGCTTCTCTTTAAGGAGCAGATTTACTAAAGGGCAAAGTGACTAACGCTGGCGATGATTTGCCTGCATTACCATCCACAGGGACTTTGCTGATTTACTAACGAGTGCAGGCGTCACTTCACTAGTGAAGGAGATAGACGCTAGCAATGATTCGCACTCTATCGTCAGGCGACTTTTCACTCTGGCAGTGAAAAAATCATTAAAGTTCAAAAAACGTTGGGGACTTTTCCTTTTTTTAGGGTGATAGGTTGCAAAAGTCATAAAAATCTTCCTGGGTAACCGGTTTCCCCCCATACATTTTCTAACATATGGAACATTATTTTACACTGGGCTTGTGTGTAGGACATTAAAAAAACTCTATTGAATTTATTAAGGTTCCCTCGACATGTCTAGTTATCAGTGTCAATGTAATGTATTAGATGCAAAACGTAACATGAAGAGGTCCATTCAACTTTAAACTTCCCGCTGTATGCAAGTTAACCTGAGCGCAAGAATGAATTTGCGCTAGGCAGAATTGAACGCAAGCACATCTTCGATTTGATTTGCTTGCATTGCCGAAGTAATGCTAGCAAAAATTCAACAGCATCCATCGGCCAGGATGAAACTTCGCATTTTAGTAAATTAGAGTTGTCCCAGAGAATTTTCACCTGGATACGTGTTGTGATGTGTGCGAAGCCATCACTGCCGAATTTTTGCTGGTTATTAAATTTGCCCCTTAGCCTCTCTATCTCTCCCCTCCAGGGATGCTCATTTACCAGTTTTTTTTCCTAAGCTGGGAGACAAACACAGCCACGTTTGCTGCAACACCATATACAATCTCCCTGTAAGTTACAAATTTCTGGGTTGGATTCATCTTTTTGAGTTATAATGAATTTGATTACTATTACTCAGCATCTCACTAATGATCTTTTATCAGCAAAAAATGGCTTCTCACTACTTTTACTCCTTGATCTCTCAACTCTTTATGACACTGCCCCCTCCTGGATGTTCACTGACCTTTAAAATCACCCTTTTAGTGTCTCCTACAGATGAGGATCATTCTTCCTTACAGCTCTGTTTTGGGTTTGTACTATGAGCTATCTTCCATAACCCTGTATTCCTTCACTTGCTAAAAGCCATCCAACCCCTTCTTAAAGAGTCTGTAAAAAATCCCTTCCGAATATTTAGGCGGAACCTCTTTTCTTCTAATCGGAATGGGTGACCTCGTGTCAGCTGGAAAGACCTACTGGCAAATAAAGCATTAGAGAGATTATTATATGATCCCCTTATATATTTATACATAGTTATAATATCTCCCCTTAAGCGCCTCTTCTCCAGAGTGAACATCCCCAATTTGGCCAGTCTTTCCTCATAGCTAAGATTTTCCCTTTACCAGCTTAGTTGCCCTTCTCTGTCCCCTCTCTAATACAATAATGTCCTGTTTGAGTGATGGAGACCAAAACTGTACGGCATATTCTAGATGGGGCCTTACCAGTGCTCTATACATTGGGACCCCCTCCTCCCGTGACTCTCTGCCCCATTTAATACAAGTCAAGCCCTTATTTGCCCTTGATGCTGCTGACTGGCATTGCTTGCTACAGACAAGTTTATTATCTACAAGGACTCCAAGCTCCGTCTCCATTATGGATTTGCCTAGTGCAGTCCCATTAAGGGTATAAGTGGATATTGTTACATCCCAGGTGCAGGACTTTACATTTATCAACATTGAATCTCATTTGCCACTTAGCTGCCCAGATTGCCAGTTTGTCAAGATCCTTTTGCAAGTGCCACATCCTGGATGGAATTAATTGGGCTGATAGTTTTGTGTCATCTGCAAACACTGATACATTACTTACAATCCCCTCCCCTAAGTCATTAATGAACAAGTTAAATAAAAGTGGACACAAAACCAAGCCCTGAGGGACCCCACTAAGAACCTTATTTCAACGACTTCATTAAGCCCAACAGACCTTAGTTTAGAAAGCAGTCGTTTGTGGGCCACGGCATCAAACGCTTTGGCAAAATCCAAATATATCACATCTACTGCCCCCCCACTGTCCAGCATCTTACTTACCTCATCATAAAAAGCAATCAAATTTGTCTGACATGACCTATCCTTCATAAAGCCATGCTGATTGTTGCTCATAATGCCATTCATTAGGACAAAATTTTGAATGTGATCCCTTAACAAGCCTTCAAATAATTTGCCCACCATAGATGTCAAATTTACTGGCCTATAATTGCCAGGCTGAGATCATAATCCCTTTTTAAATATTGGAATGAAATCAGCTTTTCTCCAATCCATAGGCACCATACCAGATGAAAGTGAATCTGAGAAAATCAGAAATAGGGGCTGGTCTAAAACTTAACTAAGCTCTCTTAGAACCCGGAGGGTGTATGCCATCAGGCCCTGGAGCCTTGTTTACATTGAGTCAGCCACTGACTAGATTTAGCTAAGCCATTAGTGCAGTTATAAAGTGAGCCTGGGAACTCAGACTCCTCTATTGTATACACTGAAGAAAAGAACTGATTTAGCACATTTGCCTTTTCCGTATCTATTACAACCATACTGGTACCATTATTTAATGGAGCAACACTCTCAACTTGCATCTTTTTACTATTAATATATTTAAAAAAACTTCTTGGGGTTAGCCTTAGCCTCCACCTGAATGCACTCTTCATTTCCTTTCTTTGCCTTCCGGATTGCTGATTTACAACATTTATTATAGTGTTTATATTCATTAAATGCAGCTTCTGTCCCATCGGATTTTTAGTTTTTAAATGCCTTTCTCTTCTTTCCTTCTAATTAAGTGAGTCTTAGAGCTTCTACATTTACTCGTTAAGGGAATAAATTGAGAACAGTAATGATTTCATAACATTTTAATTGACAACCATTTCTGTTCTGTGTTTTTAGCTGAAAACGTAATGACCCAATCAATACTCTGTAGGGCAGCCCTCAAGGCACTAAAATTAGCTTTTCTGAAATTCATGTTTTTTGTTGCCCCAGTGTATATTTGTTTTTTGCACCAGACATTAAATGATATAACATTATGGTCACTATTATCCAGGGGTTCAATAACTTGCACATTTGCTATAAGTTCTGGCTCATCAGAGATCACTAGATCCAGAATAGCATTTTTTCTGGTTGGCTCCTCAACAACCTGTGCCATAAAATTGTCCTGTAACAGTTTATAAACTTGTTCCCATTAACTGATCTGGCAGTACTGTTGCTCCAGTCAATATCTGGGTAATTAAAATCCCCCATAAAGAAGAACTAATCTGAAGAGTGTGAATTAAACAGGCAAGGGAGTCATGGCCTGTTTCCAAATGCTTGATTTACTCGTCCTGAATGAGTCTTCTGTCCACAGAGAAGCGATCAAGCACTTTATTATGTTACAGAGACAACTTTATAAGGGAGTAACTAAAGCACAGCATTTTAGATATGCAAACTTTGCCAGAATAATAGCATCTCTGCAATATATTAACTTGGAAAAACTTTCACAAAAGGAAAAAATGGAATGTCTTTGAAATGCTACTGCTACTTTATTACAAATACATTTACTATGGCCATTCAGTCAGATCCTTAGGGGTGTGAATTGGGTTTGAGTAGTGGGTTATCATAATAATGTTCAGATCTGCAGACCAGAATACTGATAATTGTATGTATATTTTTTACATATATGGTGCTACACAGTATACACAGTTCTTTACATTTAATACAGTACACTAACGATATAGATGGTGGGACAACAGTGGAATAAAAAATAAATACACAATTTATTATTTAAGTGCCACGTGTTAGGACACACAAGAGGCAGAAGCTCCCTTTCCCGTAAAGTTTGCAATCTAAAATTGAGAAAAAAAGGGTTAATTCACCCATATCTATTGACCTACTAGCGTATTTTATTTCTGGGTTTAGAGCGGAGGCAGTGAAAATGACATTTGAGCAGCAGCTGGAACTGTTTGCATTTACTCACCCTTCTGTTCCAACTTCAGTGTATTATTAGTCTGAGTAGATTCAGTTGCTTGGCTCTTAGATTTCAGATAATCCTTAAGAAATCGAACCAAACAGATGCTTAGAATTTCCATAAACCAAAACGGCCGTTAGTTGGACACGGTTCCATGTATTCCCCAAGCGTATCAACTGAAGATCTCTCACCCTGGGAATATATGTGTAAATAATAACTTCTCTCTACCCACTTAATACCTGCTTGAATTACATAGCACTTTGCTTTTATACCTAAAGCTGTCTGTGCTAATTCTTTCATTTATTTTTTAGTTGTAAGACGTTTTTCCTTCTACAGCTCCTAAATTAGATGTATTACTAATAGTAGAGCGAGAATAATTATAGGATTATTGGTTAACACCTTTTTATCCAAACACAAGATACAGTGAATAGACATCAGAACTAAAGACCTGTTCTTGATTCCACTAGGCTTAATACTTTGATGTTGAGCCCAATTCTGACACAGAATCCCTGAGCTTATTTGTCTGAATATTGTGTATATATATATATATTTTTTTATTATATATTTTTTTTATCTTACTCTTAAGACGCTGACATTTTAACCTGAATTGATGTTTACAGTTCAGGATAATGTTATTGTTATCTATTAGAATTTGGTTGCACAGATAATCATCTTTAATAATACTGTACTTGAGCTTGATATGAAAGAAGTGAGTCCAATGTGTCGGCACCGCACTACTTTCGATCTATTTCATTATCACAATGGCCATTTTTGCAAAGGTTTAAATTCTATTGCAAACAAAGAATTAGGGGGTAAATTACTAAACTCTGAATGCAAAAATCATGATAAATTCAATAAAATCAAACTTTTAAAAAATATGATTTTTTTGGAATTTATTAAACCCCAAAGATGGAATAGTCAGAGTCAGAAAATCCGGCATCTCAGACCTGTCGAGGTTGCATATAAGTCAATGGGAGAGTCCCAGTGATTTTTTTGATGTGCGCTGGGTTTCGTGCAATACCCCGAAGTTTTTGGTCAAAAATCTGAGTTTAAGGAATAAAAAATTAGAAAAAAAATCAGGAAAATCGGATGAAAAATCCGAAAAAAATTGCGAAAATCTGATTTTTTTTCCTGCGAAGCAAATTTTCGCAGAAAATGTAATAGTAAATAAACGTAAAAAAACCAGAGCAGATTTGATCAGCGTTTGTAGCAGAAAATAAATTTGGAATTTGATTAATAACTCCCTTAGACTCGCCAAGATTGTTGTGGCCATAAACTGGCATGCATGGCCTGGACCAAAACCTGTATTGGGCAGTATGTTTGTGAAGATTCTCATTCATCCAGGTCATGAGAAATCCAGTTGGATGACTGGGGAAATGTCTTTAAGGAAAAAAAACACAGCAAGTCCAGTTGATTTGACTTATTTCTACTTATTTCTTCTTATTGTGCAGAACTATAGGTTCCATGCAGGATGCTGCCACTTTGCACAGTGATTTGTCTAAACTGGAAAACTGGGCAGCAAACTGGAAAATGAGGTTCAATGTTGATAAATGCAGGTTATGCACTTTGGCAAAAATAATATAAATGCAAGTTATACACTAAATGGCAGTGTGTTGGGAGTTTCCTTAACTGAGAAGGATCTATGGGTCTTTGTAGATAACACGTTGTCTAATTCTGGGCAGTGTCATTCTGTGGCTTCTAAAGCAAATAAAGTTCTTGTATAAAAAAGGGCATTAACTCAAGGGATGAAACATAATTCTGTCTCTTTATAGGTCCCTGGTGAGGCCTCATCTGGAGTATGGAGTTTTGGACTCCAGTCCTTAAGAGGGATATAAATGAGCTGGAGAGAGTGCAGAGACTAAGTGCAACTAAACTGGTTAGAGGGAGGGAAGAGTTAAATTATGAGGGTAGACTGTCAAGATTGGGGTTGTTTTCTCTGGAAAAAAGGCGCTTGCGAGGGGACATGATTAGACTTTACAAGTACATTAGAGGACATTATAGACAAATAGCAGGGGACCTTTTTACCCATAAAGAGAATCACGTACCAGAGGCCTCCCCTTCAGACTAGAAGAAAAGAAGTTTCATTTAAAGGAACAGAGTAGGGGGTTCATCACAGTCAGGACAGTGAGGTTGGGGAATGCACTGCCGGGTGATGTTGTGATGCTGATTCAGTTAATGACTATAAGAGGGACTTGGATGATTTCTTGGACAGACATAATATCAAAAGCTATTGTGATACTAAACTCTATAGTTAGTATAGATATGGGTATATATCTGTAGCGCTATATTAAATTGAGTGCAACTTACTCTACTATAAGCTTCACTCCCAGTACATATGCTCCGGATGAGACCTTAAAATCTTAGAGAGTGAGCCTCTGCAGCGATGTGGAAGCAGGGTGTAGTGCAACTGTAAGTGTATTCAGGGTGCAAATAATTGGGCGCCAGTGGTTCTTATAACTTAACCATAGAACAGATTTATTGAGTATACAATCCTCAGTGGAGTGTACATAAAGAGAACATTTGCAGGATCATACATTGCAATGAATAGGCAGTACTCACAGCACCTTTGGTCAGTATGATTCTCCTCAGAGATAGGAACAATACATGCAGCTTTGAGGAGGTACAGCCAGCTTTCAGCCTTTTCCCTAAGTGGAACCTGAGGGGAATACTATCTACCCTAGGTCTGTACACTTAGTCCCTACTTCTGGGAAATTAGTACCCGGGATCTTAATCCCACTACAATCCTCGTAGGAGCCTCAAACTGCTCAGCTAAATAATCTGACTGTCTGTCACTCCTAGAGTGACCTATAAAGGTGAGTAGCCTATTCTTACTAGACCTGACCTGTCTAGGTTCCACTCGAGCTCTGCCTGCTGCACAGGCTAGAGCCAGCACAAGCATGGCTTCAGAGTCTTTTATACTCTAGCACAATGCCATCTACTGGGCACTGTGAGAAACAACAAGGGGCATAGCTTAAAG
This sequence comes from Xenopus laevis, assembly GCF_017654675.1. Classification (NCBI taxonomy): domain Eukaryota; kingdom Metazoa; phylum Chordata; class Amphibia; order Anura; family Pipidae; genus Xenopus; species Xenopus laevis. The sequence continues at coordinate 157,621,335 of NC_054375.1, forward strand.
CAGGAATAGGAAACAGTTACCCCTCCCAACTGTATTTTAGGACCCAGTAAACTGGCTGCTAAATAATACTGGGGATGGCTATTTTACACATCCCTACATATCATTTATGTGAAAGTAGGGAGGGGTATGCGTATGGGCCTGGGTTTTAATTTGGAGGGGTTGAACTTGATGGACTTTGTCTTTTTTCAACCTGATTTAACTATATAACTACGTAACTATGTATTGGGCAGGTTTGGTCTGCCGTAACTCTTTTTTTTAAGGTTTTTATTTATTGGTTTCATCTTTAACATACAAGGAAAAGAAGAGAACAGTCCAGCGGCAGTTAGAGCATAAATTGGTTGTTCACACAGGTTGAGTAGTTCTGAACCAAAACAAACCAGAACCACTGGTGTCAGCTATGGTATATCCAAGGCCATTTGGTATATCATTGTGCAAAGGGATTACCTCTTTGCGCATTAAGAATGGAGTAGATATGAGACACTAGTCGCTTACGATCCTGTTTCCTTAATAGCTCCCTGTGTTGAGAGAGGGTTACCTGGGGGGGGTCAGGGAATTGGCTATTGGCTGCATGATTAAGCTGTAGGGATCTGAACCACATAGTCCTTGGAAGGTTATATTCTGTAGTTATAGCTGCAAAGGACTTTAGCCTCTGGCCATCATACAATTGACCAACATATTCAATTTTAAACTTTGGGACAGTAAGGAAGCAGTTTAGCTGGGGATTGCACCACAGAGGCATATACGTCTGCTATAAGGGGTCTAGAAACCAGAGCCATATCTATTCTGGAAGCCACTCTTTATGAGGCGGAATAACAGGAGTATTTTTTTGGGTTGGAAATCTATGCCTCCTGGGGTCTATAAGGTTGTAAGTTGTGCACCAGGTGGCTAATTGGCTGTGTCTGGTGGGGTGTGCCTGTCCATTGCAGGGGATAGGACCATGTTTAGGTCCCCCATTAGTATCAGCGTGGCAGGGTCCCAGTTGCTAAGTTTGGTCAAGATCTCTGAGAGGGCATCTAAGCTCACTGGGGGGGGTAGGTAGATACTAGTAATCATATAGGGATTGGTTTCCCGCAGGTTTCCAAGCATTGTAGAAAGGAGAACACTCTAAAAAGCAGATTACTGCTTTCCTGCTGATAACCCCTGGTTTCCCGCAGGTATCTTAACAGCATGAATCTACCATGGGGGTCTGTACAGATATGCTGAATATGTAGGTTGGTGTACTTGCCAATGAGAATGGCATGTGGGAGTATGTGGAAGAAGATGCATGGAGTACCTTAGCCACCCATGCTTTTTTGAGTACCAAGACTTTGCTGCCCACCAGGTGGGTCTCCTGCAGGAGTACAAGGTCTGGCATGTATTTTTTAAGATATTGGAACACAAGTTTAATTTTCAAGTTTAAGCCCCTGGTATTCCAGGAGATTAGTTTAAGGTGTGTCATGGTAGTGGTGGAGTGTAAATTCATTCCCACTGGTTAGCACAGCCTCAATAGGCCACCTTGCATAGTTAGAAAGCCAGACTGCATTCAGATAAGGTCTTTTGCTGCCAGGTGACAGAGCCACGAAAGAGCCCCATGGCCAACCAGGAGGGATTGTGGGGGGGATGAGACGAATAAGAGGGGTAAGAAAGAACCAACATTAAAGTAGACATTGCATTGCATCCCAGTTCCACCCTGCCTGACCATCCAACTCTGTGGGCTTTTTCCCCAAACAAGAACTGTTAACTGGCACCCTTTAACTAGTAAACAAGTGTGTCACTGTCATTACCATCAGGATCGTAATCACATCTTTAACAACTATGGAATGTATAAAAAGAACGTGACCTGGCCCTCTCACCCCAGGATAGAATGATAGTTAGTTAGTAAAATGAATGTTCTAAGTATCACCCATCCATTCAGGTTGGGGTTGGTGGGTTTAGGTTGATTAGCAAGTGGAGACAACCTGACCTCTTGTCAGAGTTTGGCAGTTTGCTCCTGACCATGGTGGGGGGTTGTCTGGTTCTGGGGCATGGCAGGCTGTTACTCTTTCTTTGATGTCTCTTATTCCTCCTGCTTTCCTGGGTGCCAATTTGACACTGTAATGAAATGTAATTTTCAAGTACATTAGAGGACATAATAGACAGTTAGCTTTTATTCCATAAAAAAGATCAAAGTACCAGAGGCCACCCCATTAGACTAGAGGAACAGAACTTTCATTCGAAGTGTAGGTGGTTCTTTACAGTGAGGACAGTGAGGTTGGGGAATGCACTGCCAGGTATTGTTGTGATGGCTGATTCTATTAATGCCTTTAAGAGGGGACTTTTGGATGATTTCTTGAACTCGCATAATATCAAGATGCAAGATTTATACGACAATACTAAAGGCATGACAGGATGCAAAGTGCAAAAACCGGGCACTATTTTACACGAGTTACACATTTAGGCGAAGGCCTTTGTGCTCTAAAATAAAGCATAAAATACCTGCATCATTCAAGGCACTTGCATTTAGCAGCAATGTCTTCATTAGACATGTTGGTGTCCCCTTGGATACCCTCTAGCTTGTACTTAGGGAGTGCTGATAGACACAAGGTGACTCTGTACCTACCTCCTGTATATGGCAGGGCTTAAGTACAGGACTCTCGTGCTTTAAAGAGTGGTAAGTTTAGTCCCTTGCACAAAATTCAATCTGTGGATTGGTTCTAAGGGGTACAATTTTGCCCTCATTAATACTCACTGATGTCTCATGTTTGGTTATTGCTACTTACATAGTAACATAGTTACAAAGTTAAATCAGGTTGAAAAAAGACCATCAAGTTCAATCCCTCCATATGGAGTCAAGCATCCATATATAAATACACCCACACTGACCCCTCCAGACATTCACAAACTATATAAACCAGTATCTATACTAACTATATATTTTAGTATCACAATAGCTTTTGATGATATTATGTCTGTCCAAGAAATCATCCAAGTCCCTCTTATAGTCATTAACTGAATCATCACCCGGCAGTGCATTCCCCAACCTCACTGTCCTCACTGTGATGAACCCCCTACTCTGTTCCTTTAAATGAAACTTCTTTTCTTCTAGTCTGAAGGGGAGGCCTCTGGTACGTGATTCTCTTTATGGGTAAAAAGGTCCCCTGCTATTTGTCTATAATGTCCTCTAATGTACTTGTAAAGTATAATTATCTCTCCTCTTAAGTGTATTTCATTCTTTTCCTGTTATACTACACCACACTTGAAATCTTCCACTTAGTGAAGGCCCTAGCCTGAAGTGTTTGAGTCACATGTAACCTATGCTCTAAACATATTTTCCCTTTTGGGCTGTATAGCCCAAGTTAGCATTACACTTGTAAAGTCTAATCATGCCCCCTCGCAAGCGCCTTTTTTTTCCAGAGAAAACAACCCCAACCTTGACAGTCTCCCCTCATAATTTATTCCCTCTAACCAGTTTAGTTGCACTTAGTCTCTGCACTCTCTCCAGCTCATTTATATCCCTCTTAAGGACTGGAGTCCAAAACTGAACCCACACTCCAGATGAGGCCTCACCAGGGACCAGAGGCAAAAAGAGTTCATGCCCTTTTTTATACAAGACAGAACTTTATTTGCTTTAGTAGCCACAGAATAACACTGCCCAGAATTAGACAACTTGTTATCTACAAAAACCCCTAAATCCTTCTCTGCCATTTTGGGGTTATTTATCAAAATCTGAGCTTTTCTGATTTTTTTAAATAAAAAAGTCCAAACGAACTAGAATCCCTGAAGTGACATTATTTATTATTAAAAAGCACATTTTAATCAAACTGGGTGCAAACTCGATAAAAACGAGCGAAAACATGAATTGTACGATTTTTTGGGCTGTTTTTTTTATTTTCTGAAAAATCTGAAATAGTTGAATTTTTAGGCCAATTCCAGTGCAGACCACAGAAACTTCCAAATAGGATAGGGACCACTCCCATTTACTTACATACAACCTTGGATTTAAAAATCCTGAAAAATCTAAGGTTTTTTTCCACTAATAATTCTTATTTTATAGTAAAAAAAAAAAATTCAAGTTTTTCCATTTGGACTTTAGTAAATAACCCCTTAGTGTATAGATTCCATTTATATTATTTTTTCCAAAGTGCATAACCTACATTTATCAACATTATTAATCATCAACCTATAGTTCTTCACAATTTAATATCATCAGCAAAAATAGAAACAATGCCCACCTCCATAACCTACATTTATCAACATTATCAATCATCAACGTATAGTTCTTTACAATTTAGTATGATCAGCAAAAATACAAACAATGCCCACCTCCATAACCTACATTTATCAACATCATCAATCATCAACCTATAGTTCTTCACAATTTAGTATCATCAGCAAAAATAGAAACAATGCCCACCTCCAGGTCATTAATAAACAAGTTGAAAAGCAAAGTTTAATAACTCACCGTTTAATAAATCACATACATAAAGTGATAGTTTAGCAGCATTCAGCCTTTTCTCCGAAACCTTCCAAGGGCCCATCTGTGAGAGGGTGTCCCAGTTTAACAGGGTTCTACTGGCCACAGCTCTGGCAAAAGAAGAGAAATCATTCAATCCTCTATTGTACCCATTACAGTTAGCTCTAAGGAATATGGTATATATACAGGAGTGCCAATGTGACCTCCAGTATTTAGGTAAAAGTACAGGGCTATGATACTACACCAACAGCCAACAGCTGTCTGTCCAACTTAAAGACAATTTAATTCTTTGCTTTCCTTATTCTATAGGCCAGTGGTCCCCAACCAGTAGCTCGTGAGCAACATGTTGCTCTTTGACCCCTTGGATGTTGCTCCCAGTGGCCTCCAAGCATGTGCTTCTTTTTGTATTCCTGACTTAAAGGCAAGCTTTAGTTGCATAAAAACCATGTATACTGCCAAACAGAGCCTCCTGTTGGCTGCAAGTTCGAATAGGGGCTACCAATACCCAATCACAGCCTTTATTATGAAGCCCCAGGAACTTTTTGCATGCTTGTGTTGCTCTCCAACATTATTTTATACTTGTGTGTGGCTCATGGGTTAAAAGGGTTGGGGATCCCTGCTATAGGCTCTATAGGATGTGATTCATGAATAAAGCAATTCTAATGTACAAAAAAGAGCACCATGGTAGAGTTTTCTCCAGCTGGATCATTATAAACTTTAAAAATGGTCATATAATATGTGCACACACCATTTAGGTGGGACCTACATCTGCAGAATGTCTTCTGTCCTCCATCCATGGAATGGAATGCGTCTTGAAGACATTATGAAAATATAAACATAGGTTCCAATTATCAAAATAAATGTTACCAAAGTTATTGAATAATAATGAAATGATAGAATTAGCCAATGTTAAGACTGGTGCATCTGAAGTGGAAAGCACTACAAGTGGCCCAAAACTACTGAAAATAAATTATTAGTTTGGTTAGAGCTAGGAGACAAACATTAGAGCTATTAATTGAAATGTAATGCAGTGGGTAACAAATGGCAATATATATATCAAAGGACTTTACTGAGTACTGACTATACTGAGTAATACTCATTGCTCCATGGAGTATGATACAGTATGTAGCATCATAGGAACAATGCTAGTTGTGTCAAGAAAGAAAGAAGAACCTGTGGAAATAGAGATTTTAGTTAAATGTAGATTAGATATGGCAAGTTTTTACTAAAATCATTTGAAAATGTAAAAGTATGATCCAATTAAAATAGTTTACTGAACCTTAGTGATAAATAGTCAAGTTATGTTACTGAAGGTGTAATCTGATGTGAAATTATTAAAGTTGCATTATAATTGGCTGACAAGTGAAATCCCACCATTCCACTGTTAGGGCTGATTGCTGCATCTTGACATAAATGACCCTTTAAACCATTTGCCTCTTTAGTCCTATTTTGAGAAGAGTATCAGTTATCCAGTTGCTATAGGTGAGTCTTGCTCTGAAGAGTTAGCCCCCCAGTGTTGGGCAATGCATATATTGAGCATTTTTTTAGTATTTAGTATTACCAATGTATAGATGTGTGTATGTTTCACAGAATATGCCATATTGCATTGCTCGTGCTTATGTGTTGGGCCTCTTGAGTGTGCCAGTTTATGTTTAAGTGCGTTGATTTTGAGTGTATTGATTGTCACAGTTTCAGGTGACTAAAATAGAGTTTGTATTTGCCAGTGGGAGGTGGAAGTCAAGTTTTAAATATTGACCAGTAGTAGTTTTCTTGAGTTTATTGTTTATGTTGCTGTTGAAAAGGTCTTGAAAGGAATACGTGATATAATGTTTTTTAGTAGACCAACTTTGATCTCCTTGTTTCTCAGACTATATACAACTGGATTAGAAAATGGTGTCCCGACCGTATATAAAAGAGAAAGAATTTTATTCATGTTGAAGGCATGTCCTTTGGATGGAACCATATAAACTATTATCAGAGACACATAATATGTGCAGACAACAATTAAATGGGAGCTGCAAGTGGAGAAGGCTTTGCGTCTTCCATTGGTAGAGGAGATCCTGAGTATGGCAAGGCCAATAGAAATATAAGAGTAAATAATAAAGTAAAAAGGAAGCAGCATAAAAGGTATGCCCAAAATAATGTCTGTTAATTCTACAGCTTTGTAGTCTGAGCAAGAAAGTTCAAGAAGAGGGGGAAGATCACAAAAATAATGATCTATAACAAATGGGCCACAAAACTGCAAATTAAATGTTAGAAGATTTAGCAGCAAACTCAATATAAAGGCTAAACCCCAAGAACAAAGACTTAAGAAGAGACAACGCCTAAAATCCATAATGGAGACATAATGAAGTGGGGAGCAGATGGCCAGATATCGGTCAAAGGCCATGACTGTGAGGAGATAACATTCTGATCCTGTTAAAGCCCCATAAAAGTAAAACTGTGTGAAACAACTAGTGACAGATACTGTGCCACCTCTGTTTAGTAATAACCAGAGCAAGTTTGGAGTAATACTAGTAGTGAGTAAGATATCACACACAGACAGCTGGGACAAAAGGACGTACATGGGAGATCTCAAGGTTGGAACTGTTACCACTAATATGATTATAAGAAAATTTCCAACAAATGTAAAAATATAAATCCAGAGAAAGAGATCAAATAGTAGAATGTCTATTATGTGAAAGTTTTGAAATCCCAAAAGCAGGAAAAATATACCTGATGACTGATTCATTTTATGAAAACAATGTATAAACAATTAATGTTAAGGCAAATTTATGAAATCATTAATAACAAGAATTTCTCTCATTTATCTGTTTAAAATGAAATTGCAAAAGGCTTGAAGAATGAAATAATCGAAGCCAATCAGCACACAACAATTAAATGGGAACTGCAAGTGCAGAAGGCTTTGCGTCATCCATTGGTAGAGGAGATCCTGAGAAGGACAATAGAAATATGAGTAAATGATGAAGTAAAAAGGAAGCAGAATAAAAGATACACCCACAATAATACCTGTTATAGTCTTAAATAATTACTGAAAAAGAAAATATGAATAATTATTTGTAAAGCACTTGTAATTAGCTTTAATATGATCATTGATACATTAGCCCCTTTTTGGAAAATCAATTGAAGTAGATCAAAATGTTTTGAAGTATAACATGCCCTATGAGTAATATTTAAGCTATAACAGAGACACAGCAGATTCAGCTGATTCTGTGCCTTAAAGGGACTCTGGCTCATCTGAAGTTTAAAATAAATATGAAATGTCATACCCAATAGAAGCATAAAAAATAATAGGGAGCATTTGTAAGTAATGATATGTCTAAGGAGAAAACCTTGGTTTAGGATTCTTTAGTATGGCACTGCAGTAGTATAGAGGATAATCATAAACCTATTATCCTCTATACCATCTGCCCTGATGATGCTAGATCAGCTTGAAAGGATTCCTTAACAGAAAGAAGAGAAACAAAGAGCAGAACCTACATCCAACCGTTCAATCCAGTAAGAAACATGGGCAGCTTACTCTTACTGTAATGGACCTCAGTAGCTTCATCCCAGTTGGAGTTTGTGTTTTACATTTCTGTGTTAGGGAAATAACAATATATAAAACAAATATGAGTTTTTATACTTTTGGAAGGGAACAAAACATCAATTCTGTAACTCTCTCCTGGGACTTTTGTAACACAGACACATAGAAGAAGATCCCTAGAGGATAAGGAGAAGATTGAAGACATTTACATTGACTGAATCTAAATCAAGTAGAAGAAGTAATTTGTTTGAAGGCATTGTGCACTTCTTCCCCCCACATGTACCTATTATTTTACTTTTATTAAATTGGCAAGATTTTAGATTTCTTTTTCTTGCATAAGCAAATGTTTAACTTGTTTTGGGAAATGGTCTGTTTCATTGAGTTAGAAGCACCATTTCACCTAGATTTTTGCTGCAATATGTACACTTGAAAATCAGAAAAACAAGATTCTGAGATCCGCTCAGTGGCAAAATATAAGAATTAAACACTGAATCACATGTACTAGTACACATGTGGTGTATATTACCTGCCCCTGTGGGATTTACAGTATATAGATAAAGTAAAATACTCTTAGGGAGCAGATGGGGAACTGCTTTTGCAGAAGGGAAGACAGATTTCCCTCCCTATAAACATTATCTGCAAAAAGGGTCATAATCAACTTTTCATTTCTTGGACATTGATTTGGGGGTGGAACCTAAGAGAAGGGATGTCTGGTCGAAAATGTTATTACAAAGAGAGACCTATTGGAATCTGACTACTAATACTGTGGCTTCAAGGGGCCTCAATCTTCTATAGAAGTATTGCTCTTTTTCATCATTTCTGGAAAATCACTGATGATGATACTTTATAAACAATCATTTATCTGTGGTTGTTTTTATACTAAGATGTATATTTATTGTATTTATTATATGTATTACATATATTGTATTTATTGTATCTTCAGGTATCATGTTTTGGATAATGGAGCACTCTGGGAAGGCTATGCCTGAACTATGGACTTGGTCACATGGTGAGGGTGTGGTAACTGGGTGTGGTTTAGGGTGAGTGGCTATTTATTTTCAGGATTGTGATGTATTCTGTATCTTGATAAAGACCCCAGTGAGGGCTGAAAGGTTGATTATGTAATAACAATTTATTTTCTGTGTGCAACAGCATTTTCTTAATTATTTTATATATCATTCTGTTGGCACCAGGGCCCATAACATGGATATACTGTAGTTTGTTCACAAGGCTTTATCAAGTTAATATATTCTGGGATGACTTGTAGCATCACTCTTTAAGTAAGGAAACTTATTTCTCTTCTATATTCTTTATATATTGATAACAGTTGCATCCCTCTTTATAATAATATTGGAATGAATGGAAAGTTGGGAGGCACTAATAGTTATGAAATGAGAGAGTTTGCTATATTCTAAATGGTAATATTCTTGCAGGTCCCCTCGTAATTGACTTTGACACCTCACACACAGATTGATATTCCTTTTTGTTGGTCATTTGACCTGTGAGCTGAATGTTGTATATATACCAGAGAACATCACAGCTTCATTATAATCAGCTTGAAGAAGGAACTAAAATGTTCTGAAAGCTTGTTATGATTATATTAGTTAGCCAATAAAGGTATCACCTTTATACCAGTTGTGAGGTTTGGGGGATTACAGCGGGGTTTTTCCACCAGACATGCAGGCCACTCCAGATTGAAGGTAAACAGTCTGTTTATTTTTCTCAACTCAAGTTAAGAATAGCTTACTTGCCAAACATATAACATCCAGTCTTTAGAGAGACAACATTTTCTGTTCAACTCAGCAGTGAGTTACCACACCTGAAAAACTTCCACCCCTTTCAGCTGCTGCTCATCTCCATTAAACACATCTTGGATGTCCAGCCCACCTCTGGCTGGTTAACCCCATGGTGTCTCTTAAAGAGGTAGTTTTAAAACCTAAAGAATGGGGATATATACCGGTCATCTACAATATATCCCCCCCAGCTTCTACACACTTTTGTTATTTTTTATTTCAAAAGGGTTTCCCTATAACATTGGACGATGTAAGAAATAGACCCTTGCTTTGAAAAGGATGAGATTGAATCTAGTGGTCCTACATTGAGAGCTGTGACTGTCTTGGTCCATTTGCCATTCGTTTTTAGACATTTTTATCAGGTGAGCATGTGATTCTGGGATATAAATATCCTTATTCATTTATAGTCTTCAGACTGCTTGATGAGGAATATTTCAATGACTTGAAAGCCTTTGGTGATCTTCATTCAAATCTAAATGACTTAGATTTTGGAGGCAGTACTGGGGTATATTTATCAAAGAGTGAAGTTAATAGTGAAGTTCCGCCACTAGAGTGAAATTCCGCCACTCTCCAGTCATTTCTATGGGATTTTTATAGGCGTATTTATCAAAGGGTGAACTTTCACTTTCACCCATTGATAAATACGCCTTTCAAAATCCCATAGAAATGAATTGAGAGCTGCGGAATTTCACTCTAGTGGCAGAACTTCACTCTTTAATCTACTCAAAATTTACCCCTATATTGTTATTTTTCACTTTTTCCAGTCTTTTATAAAGACCACTGTCTCATTGCTAGGGTAAGTGGAAAATTTCAAAGTGCAGTGCTACAGAGCAAAAAAGTAAAAAAAAAAAGATCAAAATCATGTAAATGGTTTTTTTAAATCAATATCAAACAGTGTATTTATGGGCAGATTTATCAATGGTCTAGTTGCTTGTTCCTTTGAAAAATTTCAAATTTTCAAGGGTATTTTCAGTAAAAAATAAAATTTGGGGTAAAAAAAAAACCTTGAATTTTTTTGGAATTTTTGAGATTTATTATAACCTGAAGCTGGAAATTGCTTGAATCTGAAAATACTCGAGCTAAAGACTGTTGACATCATGTAGCAGTCAATTACAGAGTTCCTTTGAAACATTTCACTTCCCTTACATGTCAATATCAAGGAACAATTTTCACACCGGTGGGATCCCAAACTATTTCTTCATTGAAATGTCTGTTTACAATAGATTAATGACTTCTGAATAGAGGATTTGAAGCAAGAGCACAGCAAGTAGAAGACTGGTGCATCAGAGAGAGTTTTTCTATGTCAAGTTTTAAACTGCATGGGTTTGTTATTAGCTAGTGTGAAAGGAAAAGACTGGACATGGAAAGTTTTACTCTATATATCAATGTTTTTTCCTTTTCTCTTCTTTACTAAGGTTGAGCAAACTTATATATCATTTTACTATTCCTTTTTCTCTCTCAGCTTTTCTCTAAAAATGTTTTAAAAAGCTAGTTGTCGTTCAATTACTAGAGAAAAAGATCAGAAAACAAAATTATTGGGTGTGAATATAAAATGTATTTTATTTTTGCTTGAAAACATATATTCAGGTTGTCAATTTATTTTCTGTGTCACTTTATATATTTTCTCACGGTTTCTCTGATTTCCTTGTTCTTCAAGCTGTATATTATGGGATTCATAAACGGAGTCATTATAATGTAAAAAAGAGATACAAACTTCTTCATTTTAGCAGTAGAAGAGCTTTCTTCAGCTGGACTCATATAGACAATGCTGAGAGTCCCATAATATGTGCACACAACAGTTAGGTGTGAGCTGCAGGTAGAGAATGTCTTCTTTCTTCCAGTCTTGGAATTCATCTTGAAGATGGTTATGAAGATACAGACATAAGTTCCAATGATGAAGATAAATGGAAAAGTTATTACGATAAATGAATATACCAAATCAACAAATGTTAATACAAATGTGTCTGAAGTAGTAAGTGACACAAGTGGGCCAAAATCACAGAAAAAATGGTCAATTTGGTTAAAGCCACAGAAATCCATTTGATATACCAAAATCATTTCACCAGTTTGTACAACAAAGGCTAATAACCAACACCCCACTACAAGCAGGAGACAGACATCAGGGCTCATGACTGAAATATAATGCAGTGGGTAACAGATGGCAAGGTATCTATCATAGGACATTACTGCAAGCAGAAGACATTGCACAGTTGAAATACCAAAAATATAAAGTTGGCATTTGCATCCATCTAGAGTTATAATCATTTCTTCATTGAGTATGATATGTAACATCATGGGTATAATGTCAGTCGTAAGCAGAACATCTGCTAATCCTACATGTTTCAGAAAGAAGAACATTGGGATCTGGAGATGTTTATTAAATGACACCAGGAATATAATAAGAACATTTCCACATAATATCACACTATAGAGTAAGAGAAACAGTATGAAAAGTGGAATTTTAAATTTGTTGAAATCATGGAAACTCAGAAGGATATTAGTTATTACTGTATTATTGTCTGTACACATGTCCAATCAGTAGACTCCCTTTATGGTGAGTTTGTCAAGATCTAAGATCTTCAATGTAAAGAGTTTAAAAAACTTGGAAAAAATTCTACATAGCTTCTAAAAAATGAACTGCATCGAAATGTAATAAACTGCCATTGTATGTGAGACAGGCCAAATGTAAGTGGTTTTAGAGCTTTTTGAAACCACAAGTAAACCAAACCATGAATGCCATTAAAGTTATCAAAAGATCATATAAAAAGTACGAACTGAAAAAATGCGATAAAATTACGAGTTGTTTTTCAGACGAGCAAAAAAAATCTAAAAGCCTCTTAAAGTGGTTAAACTTCAGGGCAATTCCCACTCAACTACTTTTACATGCCAAAGTTTTATATTCGAGTTTTCTGTGGTTTTTACACATCATAAATCTCACATTTTTAGAGTTTTAGAGTAATAAAAAAAACACAAATTTCTAGAGAAAAAATACAATATAATTTGTGAAAAATATATTTCTAATTTTGAATTTTAGTCCATTGGCCCCTGTGTCTATACATATGTCTAGTGTATAAGGAGTAACATAGTAATTTAGTGACTGGATATGAGGAGTAGTATGAGTTTTTGGACTCTTTTTTTTTTAAATATTTTTTTACATAGCATAGAATCACATTTGGCTGCATCAAACCATTTGCCAATCAGGGACCCGTCCTTATCACATCAGGTCTCCAGACCTACCTTTCAACACATCCCCATCTTCTGCCTATTTAAATGCCTTGACCAAATAGCTTGCTCATCAGCAGAACATGCAATACAATAAAAGAGAAATACAGGATAACTTTCATTCAGATGGATGAGACACAGTTTCTTCAATCTTGGTCACACAGATCAGAAAGCACAATATTCATTTGAAAAGGGGTGGCAGAGACTGTATTTTACACTGGATATTTCTAGCTGAACACTTAGTAGAAGAAGGCTTCATGGCTACAGCACACGTGAAGAAATTGTTTGTTTGTAGAATCATTGATTATACCCACATGCCTGTAGTAGGGAAGAGAAATGGGAGATCAATACAGAAAGTGGATGAGGAAATGAGAGGAAATAGCACAAGTAAATTGTTAGGGTTAAAGAAAGATCACCTAGTGAAAAAAATAGAATACATACAGATGCAGCCACTTTGGTTTGTCTGTTTGACACAGAATAACTAAACACAGATATCCCATTTATCTCATTTAACACAGAAAACTGTGTCACAACAACCCTCTAATTAAAGCATTCACCATTGTGAACAATGGAGCTTTGGTATGCTAATGAAAAGGTTAAATGCATTAAATGAGTTAAGATGACTTAAGATAACACAGTTTCTTCAATTACCCCTGAGTCATGACGCATTTAACTCACAAATCCAAGTGGCTTCATCTGTAGTTGCCCTTAGCATGATGATATGCAGAGCCTGTATATTCTGCATTCTAAGAACATTCATTCTTAACATAGTAAAATTTACAGAGAATATAAGTGATCAGGCATATTCATGTTACTTACAGCTTGTCTCTGACCTCAGGAATAATGAGATGGAAGTCTGACTCTATTTATATATACAATATCTGTGAGTGCAGATTGTGCTAATTATCCCCCAAGGTCAATAAGAAAGGGTGAGATGATTTATAACAGGTACAGTCTATTAAATTAAATATGTGTGGGAATACTAATTGGCACTAAATGGTACCATAGTCTTCTCTTAGAGGGCTCTTTACATTTAAAGTTCTATTTTCACATTGCCTATGTAGGGACCCATAGGTTCATCGCCCCTATGGCTTCATTCCCCTACCAGTGCCTTATTTCCTTGTTGTTATGTTAAAACCCATGTGACCACTTGTACTTATTTACATACCCAGTTCATTGGTCTGTAAGTTGATGACCATATCCTGCATCACTGTAACATAGCGCTTTGCAGGGGGAGGTCCTTCCTCTTTGACCTGCAGCAGTTGATCTTCGTGGATGTCCATTGAGCCTGGAGTCAACAAGGCCCCAGAAGTGTTAGGCCCTAAAGAGACAACACCTTTAGAGAAGTCAGGGGAAAATGGACCCCATGAACGAGGTTAGCTAGTGTTCAGAATAGCCACTGTTATAGCACTCTCTAGAGAAAGTGAGTTAGTGAGCTTTAGCTAGCAAGACCAGCTTTAAGCTCCACCCAGGAGGATAGATGGGAGTTGACAGTAGAATTTGATATGACAGTAGAATTTGATAGCTGGAACGGTCCAAATCCTAAGACGGACGAATGGCTAGTGTCAGAGGGTTGATAGTTGTCACCCCCGCCCTCCATGACGCCATAACGCTATATGGCCTAAGGCAGGATGGACTTTAAGGGCTAAATGGTCTACTGTGGACAATGGTCACTCATATAGTTTACACTAGGCCATACAAATAAATGATCCCCACTCTGTTACTTGAATTCCAGAGTGTCAGCATAGTGTCAGCAAGTCTCTTATGCCCTTTTGCAGAAGTGTTGCTCAATAGCTGTCTGTACCACAATGGTTATGTTTAGCCAACAGATGTTTACGAGGCTGTGGACAGTTGGAACCAGAAATCTCTTATGTTGCAAAACTGCACATCTTACAGGAATGTACAAATATATGCCAGTAAGTCTCCTCGCCGGACCATGTATGGTATTTCCGTGAACCCCTTGTCACAATTACTGTAAATGCCTTCTGAAAGCTATATAACGCCTGGACCAAGAGGTGGGTCTTTGGTAAGTCCTTGGCTGACATTCTGTGTGTTACTCCAACAGCTTACCCAGACAAAACTGTTATGTTGTATTATGTAAGAATAAATTGCCTGACTATTACTAAAGGTTTTCCTTTACTGAGTTTTGTCTTACACGAGGTCAAAAATGGTATTACTAAAAATACCATCATATGGTGACCCGCCGACTGTGATTCATTTTTTCCAGTCAATTTTTTTCAGGCAATGGAGGGCTCCAGGCTGTGGCCATTGGAGTGTACCCGAGGAAGCTTTGTTCTCGGATGTCGATAGTTTACCCGTGGATATCTCTTTTCCAGGAAGGTTTCCCCGTAAAGCTTTACTTTAACGGATGATGGATACACGCGCGTAAGTACCCCCCGGGGTGGGGTATATATGTTTTTCTAACTTCTTCTTTTTGCCTATTGTTTTGTTAATTGTTGTGTTAATCAGCTGAAATTATCTGCCATTCATGATAGGAATCCGCAGTTTCCTTCCTGTTTTTGTATTTTGTAAGTCTCTTATTCCTTATCATGAAGTGTAGTCTAAAACATCTTGAAATAGAAATTACACGTGTACTGTATGTTGTTTGATGAATGCAAAAGGATCCATGAATGTTGAATGTTTGCCTAGCCGAGTGTGTGAATAACTTTAGTGTAACTGTCATATGCCTAGCCGAGTGTGTGAATAACTTTAGTGTAACTGTCATATGTGTAATGGTGTACGAGAGAATTTGTGGCTCTATCTCAGAGTCTGCTTGCTGCGTGAAGTGTGAATCACTTTCCTGTCTGTTTGAATTGTCAGATGAAAAACGAGAGCCCTACAAACATTTAGGTGTTGTCCAACTGCAACTTCAAACCTATTTTCTCCCTTTCCACTCAATTGTAAGCTTGTTCTAAATTACAGAGAAAAGTATAACATAATTTTTTCCTGCAGGTGACTCCAGTTTATATGTTTGTTTTCCCTGTTTGTTTTATAAACCAATGTTAATAGCTCGCTGCTAAGCTTTTTTGCATCCTACAGGTCTGTTAGAGCATATTTTGAATGTAATACTTGTGTGTATGTTAGAAAGAAAAGGACTTGACTTGACTTGACTTGACGGTTATATGACTTTGATTTGTCTGTAATGAATATGTTTGCCTTACTGTTTTTGGTTCTCTTTACTGTTTAAATGTTTTAGTAGGTACCTCTGGTAATGTAATATTTGTTCTATGTGTCTGTCACTACAATATTGTCATTTTGTCTTAGACTATCATGTCACTATTCTTATCCTATCCTAACATTGTCTTCTTTGTTATTATTCTCGTAGTAACATTAGTTCTCTTGTGTATTTCTGTTTGTGAATGGGTTACTCGTGAATAAGGTTAATTCACTCCACTTGTCTTTCTTGTGTTAACAGAAATATTAGTGTTGTCTCTTTAAATGTTCTCTGTTATAGTTTTTTGTCTCAAACTAAACTTACTTCTCTTTTTTATCTTTATGTGTCAGATTGATAACTGTTTTCTAAGTGTATTATGTTTGATTTGCGATCTGAAAAAAACATGTTCCATCAGTTTAGAATATCTAACAATCCTCCTAGATATGCTAGTTGAGTGCCCAAAACATTTTAAGTTTCAAAGCCTTTGTTAAGTGTCACAGTGGAGGGGACAAGACTGCGTTTTCCTGGCCAGAAGGCGATAGTATTCTTCCCTCACAACTTGACATTCTACTGTGACAGATAACGGATATGTGAAAGAGTAAATATTTTACTATACAAATTGCATGCCATTAGATTTAGCAGGCTTTTGCCAACCAATAGAAAAGTGATATTTCTCACATATACTTCAGCTGAGACATTACACCTATTCTCTGCTCCTTGCTCAGCAAACTTAGATCCAGTCCTTTATATGGATACTAAGGAGCAATTAAATGCCAAATTTGTGCCTATTGGCAATTTTAGAGTAACACAGGGTTACACAATCTCAGAACTTTTGGTTCCACAGACAGTGCAGCCCCCAGTAATGAAGATTCTTATTGAGCTAATGGTTCAGAATGTTTTAAGCTTATTAACAGTAGTACTTCCCCTGAATATTCTGAAGACAAACTTCCTGCCGACCAAATAAATCACGGTCAGTTGTTTCACACTAAAGTACTTAATGGTGCATTAGACTTACAGCACCCTTTAAGAGGAAATCTAGTTCATAGTCCAATTAATAACAAGAAGGATTCTGTTTGCTGGTACTGTCATAAAACTACATTTCCCAGAATCCTCCGTTGCACAATATTTCAGATGCTCAACTTCTCTCACTGTTTTGTAACTTCCTCTTTTGTCAGGCAGCTGGCTCAGGAACTTTTAACCACAGCAAATATTTTTAACTTTACCATTTCATATTCATCTGTATTTTTTTTTCTGTATCTCCTGCATCTGGATCTTTTTCACCAACATGAAGGTAAACTTGATGCAGTTTGGATCCATACCCGATTCACTCATTGGTACAGGTTAAATTATTTTCATTATTCTCTAGACAGATGTGAATCCATTATTTCATATTATTGTACTGCATCTGCAGTACAACAAGAGGGGAGTATTATATTGTGGGTTCTGTTGTTGTTACTATTTTTTCTAATTAAATAAGTTTCAGTTAATAAAAATGCAGCTTATGTGCTTGTGCCGCTGCTAAAAGAAAAACTTCTCCCGTAATCTTTGCACTTGTGTATCTTGCATCACAAGTCTGCAAGTGTAAGAAAATGCAGAAGTGACTTAAATTTATTGTTGATTTTGTCTGATAACCAGTAATTTCACTACCAAATTTGTAGAAATAAATGATGCTACTAAAATGGGTCTATGTCATTTTCATTTAGGCTAAAAATATAAAAATATAAATATAGATACAAGAGAGAACTTGTTAAATGTTTTTCCTGGTTATGATTAATCAATATTATTTTGTTATAAGAAGGAAACAGTACAGGTTGTATTTGATAGTTTACATAATTAAATTTTCGATTCTGTTACAAATTTGCAAATATCACTGATATTAAGTGGAATTGTGTCTTTGTACCATCCCACTTCCAACAACACAATCACTGGCAGCATTTGGTTGGATTTATTCCCAGCTGTCCTGTCAATTCTCCGCAACAATCCTATCAGGTGTTGTGGACTCTCTTCATTTGAATTAACCACAAGAAAACAAACGTCCTTCACTCATATCTTGAATGTACAACCACTTCTCATTACTGACAGTTCATACAGTAGTTTCATTAGAGTTCTTTGGCTAGTACATTAGACAAGTCAGTATTACCAGAACACCAGATATTGTCACATTGTCTCTTTGTTTCCAGGTTGGTGATCTGAGCAAAATTCCATCAGTAGCTGTTGAGATTATTCCAATCCATTCCAAATAGAACAACTATCATTGATCACACCACTCATTGAAAGAAACTCTACATGCATACAAAGAGCCATTTCAAAGTTTGCCATTCATATCTGTGATGCCTTTACATCTTTTGCATATCCTAATATCGAATCCATGGACTGATTATGAACTCTTAAAAAGAACTGTACAGAGACTGCTGCATTGACTGAATACAAGTGACTGTTGAATATTTCTTCATATGCCTATCCAAAGCCATGATGTCTCTCTGATTGGACTTTCCCCTATAATGAACTGATGGACTGATATTGAAATGGGTTAATTTTAAGGTTTCGATTCATACAGTATTGAATGTGATATAGTTAAATTGTGTGCAATTTATAAGAACAATGGGAATGTGATAATGTAACATTTTCTCTATATGTTTAGTTTTAGATTAGTTATGAAAACAACAAAGGTAAAATTGTATCTGTTTAAACAGTTTTTAGAAGGGAAGTTTCCTGCAATTACTTATTATTGTATTATTGCCCCAGGTCCTCAGCTCTATATGTAGCCGGTTGTGTGTAAACAGCACTGACGAAAAAAAAACAAATGATAAACCCCATAATAATAGAACTCTGTCATGTGTTAAAATTAGTATTGAGTAGAGTCTAGATTCCAAGACTAGTCCCGCCCATAATGTTACATCTATAAAAAAAAATATAAATCTTATCACCGTCATAAACTAAGCTCTATAGTTAGTATAGGTATGGGTATATAGAATTTGTGTGAAAGTAGAGAGGGGTATGTGTATTGGGCTGGGTTTTCATTTGGAGGGGTTGAACTTGATGGACTCTGTCTTTTTTCAACCCAATTTAACTATGTAACTATAAACATAGAGGTTGTTCAAATAAATAGAGTAGCTGACCAAAATAGTATGATTTTAGATTAGCATGTGTTTTGATAGGAAAAAGAAAGTTGTACTCAAATTGTTTCTGAAATGTTTGTTGAATGTCATATAGTCAAAGTTTTAGAGCTACAACAATAAGTGTAATCTTTTTATAAGAACAGTTCAGTTATTCCAAATGATTAGGTAAAATTTTATAGCTGGTTAAAGAACTCCATTGAAAGTTTCATTAAGTCTATCCATGTCATCCTAGCATTAATACTTGGTCTATATTTCTCCGTTAGAATTTGTGCTATAAGCACCTCCCCCCAACTTCTGCTTTCATTTGATTTACATCTATAAGATAAAGCTTTTCTCAGCCATGTGTGGGG
The DNA here is from genome assembly GCF_017654675.1 of Xenopus laevis. Lineage (NCBI taxonomy): Eukaryota > Metazoa > Chordata > Amphibia > Anura > Pipidae > Xenopus > Xenopus laevis. Next base: position 157,640,931 of record NC_054375.1, read on the forward strand.
AGGTTTGAAAGAAAGAAAGAATAATTTTTTACTTTTCAATAGAAATGAAATCAGTATCATATTAGTCTCTTATAACATGTTACATATATATTGTATATTCTTTGTCATTTTATAGGGTTTTCTGTTCCCAACTGCACTTAACCAAGTTATTTCATGAAACAGGATGTATCTGTAGCTCCCTAGCTTCCTGTTTTTTTTTCTTTTCACTGATTTCAGCGTTCAGCTGCACTTCTGTATTGGTGCTGCCATGACGTTGAACTGTAACTCACAGTAGCGCACACCACTGTCCCATTTATAATAGACCTCCCTTGTTCCTGGGGGTCCTCTCAGCACTCTTACTGTGCCTGTAACTACTAATGTGAAACATATTCAATGTTTCAAGAGAGGAATGACAGTAGAATTTGATATGACAGTAGAATTTGATAGCTGGAACGGTCCAAATCCTAAGACGGACGAATGGCTAGTGTCAGAGGGTTGATAGTTGTCACCCCCGCCCTCCATGACGCCATAACGCTATATGGCCTAAGGCAGGATGGACTTTAAGGGCTAAATGGTCTACTGTGGACAATGGTCACTCATATAGTTTACACTAGGCCATACAAATAAATGATCCCCACTCTGTTACTTGAATTCCAGAGTGTCAGCATAGTGTCAGCAAGTCTCTTATGCCCTTTTGCAGAAGTGTTGCTCAATAGCTGTCTGTACCACAATGGTTATGTTTAGCCAACAGATGTTTACGAGGCTGTGGACAGTTGGAACCAGAAATCTCTTATGTTGCAAAACTGCACATCTTACAGGAATGTACAAATATATGCCAGTAAGTCTCCTCGCCGGACCATGTATGGTATTTCCGTGAACCCCTTGTCACAATTACTGTAAATGCCTTCTGAAAGCTATATAACGCCTGGACCAAGAGGTGGGTCTTTGGTAAGTCCTTGGCTGACATTCTGTGTGTTACTCCAACAGCTTACCCAGACAAAACTGTTATGTTGTATTATGTAAGAATAAATTGCCTGACTATTACTAAAGGTTTTCCTTTACTGAGTTTTGTCTTACACGAGGTCAAAAATGGTATTACTAAAAATACCATCAGAGTAGCTTTCCCCCAGGCTCTGCTTGTCTGTAATGAAGGTACCACAGTACTGACAAGGGGAAAAGGTTTTTGCTCTATCCCAGTTCCATGTCTATTTTAGGGATACAGACCACATGAGTACTGGTAACTTCTAGGGTGTATACTTTTTACTCCCCCTGCAATTCCTATGGGGTGACATTCTGTTTGTATCTACTACACCTGTGATTGTACCCGGCATTATTCTGACTTCCTGATGTGCTGTGTTCATATTCTTATCCCTGTGGAGCTTTTTATTGAATAAAGCTTGTTTTGTTTCGCAAAGAACCCCTGGAGTCCATTTTCCTTTATTTTATATATTTGGCAGTATGAGGTGAAGTTGAGCAACACCCTCAAGTGCTCATTCCCCTTAATGAAGGTCCTTCCTGCTTAAAGAGAGTCCAATGTAGACCATGCTCTACGTTACTAGTTATTAAATGACTTTTCAAGCCAAAATATGGTTACAATAACAATTGCATCCCTCTATATATTGATACTAGAATTGTAAAGTTGGGAGGCACTAAATATGTTCAATATTCACGCTGGAGGCCTTTCCAATGCACCAACTCAATAATCTTGGAGGCACAGAGGTTTGCAATATACTTGGTCACAATAACAGAGGGTGTGAAATGTTCTGAATGGGAAGTTGATGTAAGAAATAAACCCTTGCTTTAAAAAGGATGACATTGGATCTAGTGAGATCTGAGCCTGGTTTGATCCTTTTGCCAATTGTCTTTTTAGAAGTCAAACCCCAGCTGGTCAGCACATAACTTGTGATACAAATATCTTTAATTACTTATAGCCTTCCTGACTGTTTGATGAGGAATATTTCAGTGATTGAAAGCCTTTGACCATCTGAATTCAAATGACCTTAGATTTTGGAGCCTACACTGCTATTGTAGGATTTTTTTTATAATTTTTTTCATCATTTTGAGCTATTCTTCTTTCACTTTCTTCTGGTTGTTAGGATAAGCTGGACCCTAACAGCTTGAAAACAGTTAACATTTCAAACTGCAGAGCTACAGAGCAAACAGATAAAATCCCAAAAAAAAGGGACAACAAAATTAGATTAGCATTATCTAAACCTTAATAAAGTTGAGTTTTCTATAAACTAGTCCTTTAAATCAATATTAAACAGTATATTTATAAAGAAAAATATAAATATATTTAGTTATCCCAAGATGATAGCTCATGAGCAAGATATTGCATGCCTACCATTTTTTATTTACTAAAATCCAAATTTCTCTCATAATATTAATAAAAAAAGCTTGACCAAAATCCCATGCCAGATTTTAGCTTATTTATTAACAAAAATAACAAGATTTAATCAGATCATGAAAAAACTTGATAAAATTGAACGAAAACCCAAATCCTTCTAGTTTTTTGGGCTTATTTGCCATGATAACTTTAAACTGAGATTGGTGCCTCTCCCATTGACTTATACAAGACCTCTACAGGTCTGAGATTTCAGATTTTCGAATTCTGGGTTTTTGCAGAATTGGGGTATAATAAATTTAGAAAAATTTGAGTTTTGCACCAAAAAGCTAGACCAATAAAATTTGAGGAATAATAAATAACCCCCAAAGACACAATTGTACTGCCAATGAGAAGCTGTTGGGCGATGGTATCCCACATAAAGTTAACTAACAGCGAATCACAGCCCTTACATGTCAACTCTTTCTTTATTGAAATGCATTGTTGCAAGAGATGAATCTTGTATGTTTAGCATTTTAGACATGGGAAAAGAGATACTCCTAGTTATTACCAAATGATGGGTATGTGTACAAAATGTATTTTATTTTACTAAATGCTTAATGTGACTCTTACAATAACATATATTCAGGCTGTCAATTTATTTTCTGTACCACTTTACATATTTTCTAAGGGTTTCTCTGATTTCTTTCTTTTTCAAGCTGTATATTATGGGATTCATAAATGGCGCAATTACAACGTAAAAAATAGATACAAACTTCTTCATATTAGCAGTAGAAGGGTTTTCTTCAGCTGGACTCATATAAACAATGCTGAGAGTCCCATAATATGTGCACACAACAGTTAGGTGTGAGCTGCAGGTAGAGAATGTTTTATTTCTTCCAGTGTTGGAATTCATCTTGAAGATGGTTATGAAGATACAGACATAGGTTCCAATGATGAAAATAAATGAAACCGTTATTATGACAACTGAATATACCAAATCAAAAAAATGTTAATACAGATGTCTGATGTAGAAAGTGATACAAGTGGGCCAAAATCACAGAAAAAATGGTCAATTTGGTTAAAGCCACAGAAATCCAATCTGTACACCAAAATCATTTCCCCAGTTACTAAAACAAAGGCTAATAACCAACACAAGAGACAGACATCAAGGCTCATGACTGATATATAATGCAGTGGGTAACAAATTGCAAGGAATCTATCGTAGGACATTATTGCAAGCAGAAGACATTGCACATTAGAAAGACCAAAAATATAAAGTTGACATTTACACCCATCTAGAGTTATAACCATTTCTTCATTGAGTATGATATGTAACATCATGGGAACAATATTGGTTGTAAGCAGAACATCTGCTAATCCTACATGTTTCAGAAACAAGAACATCGGAATCTGAAGATGTTCATTAAATGACACGATAAGAATATAATGAGAACATTGCCACATAATATCACAATATAGAGTAAAAGAAACAGTTTGAAAAGTGGAATTTTAAACTTGTTGAAATCATGGAAACCCAGATGGATATCAGTTATTACTGTTTTATTGTACAGTATGTACACATGGCCAGTTAGTAGAAGCTCTTAACCCTTTCCCTGCCAGCCGTTTTGTCCTAGATGCGAACATCTACTGCCAAGCACTTTTTAGATATTTTGCACTCTTTCACTTTAAGGGCCTTTTAGTTTACCCAGGAAAACAATATATTGTTTTTTTCAGGACAACCTGAACTTTCAAAATATGCAAGAATTTTGGTGTAATTCTACTTCTGTAAAAAAATATAGGCTTCTAAGTGTCCAATAAAATGAAAAAAATCATGTTTCACAAAGAACAATCACATATATCAGAAACATCATTTACTTTATGTATGAGAACACAGCTTATTTGGAAAGGTCTATGTCTCCTGAATGCAGCAATACCAAATATATATAGTTTTATGGATATTTCTCACTTGCATAGATCAAAATCTACAAGCAGTACACTACCAAATTTCCAAAGCACCGCTCCCCAAACGGCATACTTCTGATTTCAAGGCCAAATATTCCACTAACAGTAGGTTTACCCTAGAAAACTACCCATTATTAGAAAGAACAGATTCTGGTGAATCAAAAATGGGTAAACATATCGTTGTACTCCAAACTACCAAGTTGCAATTGTTTCCTAAAGTTATAATGTTTTATAGAAATTGGTGATTTTTTTGAAAAATTACCTCAAAGGTTCCAATCTACAGAATCATATCTCCCACACATCATTAGGTATCAATGTAAAACACCCCAAATATGAAAGCCTGGGGTCCACTGAACAGTTTGATGCCCAATATGTATAGGTGTACCCAAGCATGTGGCATACCTAAAATGTAGACACCTCATTTGCTCTACTGTATCAGTTCTGTAATTCCAGATACTGCAAAATCAACACATTTACATCGTTTGGGGGGGGGGTAAAAGTAAAAAAAAAGTAAGTTCACCCTAGAAAACCATATATTTTCGGAAAGTACACATTCCCACAAATCTAAATTGGGTATGCATGTCTTTGTACTCCAAAGTACCAACCCGCAAACCATTCCTAAATTTGAGGATTTTGGTGACATTTCCAAAAATCACCTCAAAATTTCTACCCTGCAGCATCGTATTACCCACATACTTTTAGGTATCAAGCAAAATCACCCCAAATAAGCCTAGGGTCCTCTGAACAGTTTGATGCCCAATATGTATAGGTGTACCCAAGCACGTGGCATATAGGGGCCCCAAAAGGAAGACCCCCATATGGTCTGTCATTTCAGGTACAGCAAAATCAACACATTTACATCGTTTTGGGGGGGTCAAAAGTAGAAAAAAGTAAGTTCACCCCAAAAAACTATATATTTTCGGAAAGTACACATTCCCTCAAATCTAAATTGGGTATGCATGTCTTTCTACTCCAAAGTACCAAGCCGCAAACCATTCCTAAATTTGGTGATTTTGGCGGCATTTCCAAAAATCACCTCAAAATTTCTAGCCTGCAGCATCGTATTACCCACATACTTTTAGGTATCAAGAGAAATCACCCCAAATATGAAAGCCTAGGGTCCTCTAAACAGTTTGATGCCCAATATATATAGCTGTACCCAAGCACGTGGCATATAAGGGCCCCAAAAGGAAGACCCCCATTTGGTCTGTCATTTCAGGTACTGCAAAATCAACACATTTACATGGTTTTGGGGGGGACAAAGGTAGAACAAAGTACGTTCGCCCCAGAAAACCATATATTTTTGGAAATTACACATTCCCGTGAATCCAAATTGGGTATGCATGTCTTTGTACTCCAAAGTACCAAGTCGCAAGCCTTTCCTAAATTTGGCGATAAAAGCAACGGTTTTTACATTTCTGAAAATTGCCTAAAGATATTGCAATTGGCCGCATTTATCTCATCCAACTTCTTACATACAATTGTAAAACACCATAAATATTGATGCCAAGGGTCTACTGAATAGTTTTATGCCCAATATGCATTCATATCCCAAGGCAGCTGGCATGTGCGGACCCCAAATGTAAATAGTGCATATGAGTTTTCTCTGCTGCCGATTCGCCTTCTGTAAACATAGATCCTTGACTTCATATTATGTCACTCAAGACCCTCCTAACAGCAAAGACCCCCCAAAACCAAATGTTTTTGGGAAGTACACATTCTGACGAAACCAACCAAGATAAAGATGTCTTTCTACAGCAAAGTACCAAACTGCAAAGCTTTTCTAAACATAGAGATTTTTACATTTCTGAAAATCGCCTAAAAATGTTGCAGTTTGCCACATTTATCGCACACAATGTTTAACGTACAAAGAAAAATCACCCTAAATATGGATGTCAGAGGTCTACTGAATAGTTTGATGCCCAATATGCATAGATTTATCAAAGTATGTGGTGTGTACGGGCCCCAAATGAAAAACGTGCCTATGAATTTTCACGCTGGCCATCTAAGCTGCTGAAAAGAGAACCCCAACTGTGCGTTATGTGCCATAAGACCCCCAAACTGTAAAAAGACCCCAGAAAACCATATATTTTTGGAAAGCATATATTCTGACGGATCAATCTAAGTAAAATATATCTTTCTATACCAAAGCACCAAACATCAAAACTATACTAAAGATACATAAGGAACAATAATGCAGGGATAAAATTGCAATAAAAACACAAAAATTGTGCAAATCAATGAAATAACAAAATAACTGCACCGACAGTGTAATTAGTGGCCGAAATCGATTATCCAATAGTCACGCTGCTGAAATAAACAGTTTTTAGGGGTAAAAAAAACACAAATTGGTGAAATGAAAAAGTAAAAAAATAAAATGTGTATACATGTGTGTACACTTCCAAGAAGTGTAAAATGAAAAATGCAAAAAAACGTTTTTTTTTATTTTTTTTAACTAAAATATGTGTGTATGTGTGTATAATGTAGGTAAGTGTATGTAAGTGTGTTAAATAAAGGCCACTTACCGTTTCGGGGTGATCTGAGAGCTGGAGAAGTGCTTAGAGAAGCTATCTGCAGAGTCACAGCAAGCAGGAAGTGTGTGGGCCTCGCTGGAACACGAGGTGAGCAGGAGGAAGCAGTGCAGCAAGGCAGACACGCGATTTGCTGTGTCTTCCTCTTTTAGGTCGGCCCTGCGACAATCCTGTTGCAGGACCGACATGACAGCCCCCCAGCCTCGTTGCCCAGGGGGCTGTCAATGCTGCTAAACCTCTGCAGAGGCGGCTAAAGCAGCTGATGTAGAGTACAGCATGTTAAACTGCAAGCACGTACAAGGTACATGCTTGGCAGTTAAAGCCCTTACCTGCCAGAACGTACGGTGTACGTGCTTGGCAGGCAAAGGGTTAATGTTCAACTATCGTATATCTAAGATCTAAGATATTAAATTTAAAGAATAGAAAGGATTGGAAAACATGAAGTACAGTACAATTTGAATCAGAATATTAGTATATTGGCTCTTGTGTGTGTATAAATATATATATGTAGAGTGTGTATTTGGATTGTTCATATTTCTTACATAGAATAGAATTGTATTTTGTTGCATCAAACCCTAACTGGGGGAAACCCTTACCAAATCAGGTCTCCAGGACTCCCTTTCAACACATCCTCCATCTCCTGCCTACATAAATGCCATGACCAAATAGCTTACACATCAGCAGAACATGCAATACAAGACAAAATAAATACAGGATAACTTAGTTGCATTCATTCAGATGGATGAGACACAGTTTCTTCTATATTGGTCACACAGATCAGAAAGCACAATATTCATTTGAAAAGGGGTGGCAGTGAATATATTTTTTCACTCTATATTTCTAGCTGAACACTTTGTAGAAGAAGGCTTCATGGCTACAGCACACGTGAGGAATTCATTTGTTTGTAGAATAAATCATTAAACCCACATGCCTGTAGAAGGGAAGAGAGACAGAGAGATCAGTACAGAGAATGGATGAGGACGAGTGGGGGAATAGCAGAAGCAAATGTTTAGAGTCAAAGAAAGGAGGGATCTGAAGAGGATGAGAGAACAGCTGATAGAGGTAAGGCATAAGGACCAATGAAAAGAGAGAGAAAGAAAAAATGGAGAGGAAAAACAAAAGGAAGATAGAACATAATGTAATAGGGGTGAGAGAAAGAGAAATAAGGAACCTGTTATCCAGAATGCAGATTTTTCCATAAATTGGATTTACATACTTTAAGTCAACTAAAATCATTTAAGTATGTCTAAGGAGATGAGTAATAAAAAGTAAATGTAACCCTATCTTGAATAAAATGCCTCCCAAGATAGTGAACAGTTCTCCAAATAGAAGAGGAAGGTGAGTGTTTTGTGGAACTACACCTCTCTTGCTGTTGTGTAAAATAAAGGATGTGTAAAAGGATGACACAGGTTCCTGCAGGCAAAAGTAACAAAAGGCTTTATCAAAGCACCACAGTGTTATACTCATAGATCCAACATAAGTGGTATAGAATAAGTCACAGTCAAAGGCAGAGACAACAATATGACACCTTGTCTGGTAGGTTTAAGGGTTATCTACTAGGTTTTCTAGTGAATGTGGTCCAGATCCCCTACAGTAGAAATGAATCAAGGAGAAGAATATAACCTGAAACTTCTGTACTGTTGTCCCTTCACTTAGACTAGCAGAGCCGAGGGGAGAACTCCATCCAGCTATACACCTTTGTTGTAGAACAGGCTGCTCTTTCTCGCTATTCCTGACTACCTCACTTTTGTAGAATGTGCTTTTCCAAAGCTAGTCCGGTAACTGACTTTAACTTGTATATGAGGTCTTTGTTCCCTAACATTCAAATGTTCTTTAATGGGTCTTGTTGATTTAGGGCTCTCCAAAACACATTCACCTGGTTCAACAGATGAAGGCCAAAGAGGCAATGTGACCCTTTTTCAAAGTACTATATGAAAGTGTGACAGGAAGTGGTGAATATACGCATGGGTCAATAACATAGATAAGCAAATTGTAGAAACTAGATACATTGGCTTATGTCTAGTAAAACACTGTCCCTATGTGCTTGGGAACATCAGCTGGTGCTCAGATAGATTTATACATACAAAATATCTTCTCATAAGTGACCCTCCAGTGTAAACATCCCAAAATGGCAAGCCTTTCCCCATAAATGAGATATTTCTTAACCATAAATGATTTTGAGTCCTGGAGAAAAAATGCCTGCCAGTGCTTTGTAAAGGGGAAGAACTATGATCTCCTCTCTAGTGATGAGTGAATCTCCCCTGCAAAAAAAATTGCAAAACACTTTAAACTCAATTGAAGTGAATGGGGCATTTTCCTTACAGTGAAAATGTTTGTGGTATATTTTTGCTGTTTTAACTGATGGAAAAATCTGGAATTTCAACCCAAATCCACACCTGCCGAAAAAAAAAATTCTCATCACTACTCTTGTGAATCTATACAGGACAACACCTAGCTGGCTTTTGAGTTGCCCTTTAGCTTGATGAAGTGCAGAACCTGTATGTTCTATATTCTAAGAACATTCATCCTTCACATAAGTATTATTGACAATATCAGAGAATACAAGAGATTACGCATCTTAATGTTACTTACATTTTGTCTCTGACATCAGGAATGATAATGTGGAATTCTGACTCTATTTATATTAACAAGAGAATGGCACAATATCTTTAAACTGAGTGTGTACAGATTTTGATAATTATCCCCCAAGGTTATTAAGAAAGGGTGAGATGATTTATAATAGGTACTGGCTATTAATTAGTTAGACTGTGGAAGAATATTAATTAAGGAAAAAACAAGGGAACTGTTTATTAACATTGGAATGTTTATTTTGTTCACAAATCAAGTTTGTAAAAAATATCGGGGAATTTTCATACCACTCAGTTCCCTCAGTTGAACTGAAGAAGCATCTTGAATGAGTGGTGAAATGTTTTCAAGAGGTTAAAGTTCAATTCTGGGCCTTTTGTCCAATGCATTTTTAGGGAACACAAACACATGAAATCATCCTTCATTGGCCAATGAGGGAATGCCCTGAAAGCACATGCACCATTGTACTGTATGTGTAATGATATTTATCTGCACTGCTGTGTTTGCAAACAAGGATGGCATTTTGCCCATTCTCAAATGAACGAATGGAGACGTTCAGGTATCTTTGACTTGTGTGTTTGGGATACCAAAAACTGGAAGGCAAAAAATGCCCACAATCTTCCTGTGTTCCATTGTGCTTGAGGATTTATTGAAACATTCAGTTTGATAAGGACCATAAAATGAACTGCATGTACATTAATACTTTTAAGAGTAGCGCCTATCTGTTAGGGAGGAATTTAAATATTTCAGACATAAATCATCAACACTACAGAAGCAGCTATTTCATTTGGAATAGTAAGGTTTCAGGGGAGGACAGATCCATGCAGGTTAGTGGCAATGGCACAAATGACATGCTTCATTTAATGTTTTAGCGCACTCTGATGATGGTGATCTTTTTTCTTAGATTTGAGTGCTAGTTTAAGTTAACCTACTGCGCACAGCCACCTTAGTGGAAACTCATGTGCACAGATAATGGTGACAGTGACCTCAATAGACACAAATCCATTGGTAAAATCTCCTTCTGTGATTTAATGTTGCAACACCATTTCTAGTGCAGTTTGTATTGCATTCCCACTTAGCTGGTGTTCACTAGCTGGAATAACATTCTGATGAGTGTCAGACTTTGGTATATGAAAGAGTGTGTTTTTTGGGCACATAAGAGTGAGAGTAGTACATACATTTGACACATTGTGTAGCTTAAATGTAAAGCTGGGTTGAATCTTCAAGGTCTATGGCTCAAACAGGGACATACTCCTGAAATTCATGCTGTTGAGTTTGTTAGGAGTACTGATCACTGGGCCCTCGGCACCTGTTTTGCAATTGGTTGGTAACACAAAATTACCTGAGGCGGTGTGTATAAATGCAGAAGGTCCTCAGAGGCATGCTCATTAAGGTGAATCAGCTATAATGGTTTGTCCAGAATCTCCAAAGTGGACATTCAGATTATCTATAATTTGGCCATCTATTTCATTCCTCAGATCCACTCACTGACAATTTCCACCTTCCAAAAAATTGCTTTAATAACGTATCATGTACCCTAAATAACTTAGTATGCTGCCCAGATAGTTTCCATGCTATGACTTTTTACACATCACATTTGACGCCAAAATTAAAATATTTAAAGCTGGAATGTACTTTTTGCAATCACCCAATGTAGGTCTCATTATTTATTGCCAATTCACAGTGCAGGGTTGTGTTAGAGTTCACTTAATAAAACTGTGCAATTTGAAGTCCCAACTCAAGAGAAAAATAATTCTCCTGTCCTGCATAAGATTTGCTATAGTCACTGTCACCAAATGTCATTTTAAACCAAAATCCAATGGGTATCATTCAATCCCACTTAGCAACGGTTCCCATTTTAAGCTTTATATAGGGGGAGCACTTGCATGGCAAAGACATCGGAAATAGATACTCCTACATTAAGGGGCAGATTTAGCAATGGTTGAATTTCGAGTTGATGGGAGTTATTTTAAACTCCCATCAATTCGAATAAATAAAGACCAACCAAAATGTATTCAAAAAAATTAATTAATTAACTTCGGGGAATAGGCTGTATTTGATAATTCGAATCGATTCGGATCATATTCTATCGAATTAGATTTGAAGTTTTTCCCCAAAAAAACTTTGATTTATCAAAGTCCACCAAATTACTTCAAATTGGTTCTAGGAGGTCCCCCATAGGCTAAAACAGCAATTCGGCAGGTTTCAGATGGCAAATAGTCGAAGTTGAATTTTTAAAGAGACAGTATTGATAAATTCCGAAATTCAAATGTTTTGATTTTTAAATTCAATTTGAATTTGGACTATTTCATTGATGAAGTACACTAAAAAAAAAAAAAAACTCAAAATTCAAATTTAAAAATTCAATTTTTCAATGTGACCCTTGATAAAGCTGCCCCTGAATGAGTAGTCATTACCAAATTATGGGTATGTGTATAAAATGTATTTTATTTAGTTACTGGATAATGTGAATCTTACAAAAACATATATTTAGGCTGTCAATTGATTTTCTGCACCACTTTATATATTTCCTCAAGGTTTCTCTGATTTCCTTGTTCTTCAAGCTGTATATTATGGGATTCATAAATGGAGCAATAACAATATAAAAAAGAGATAAAAACTTTTTCATATTAGCATTAGAAGAGCTTTCTTCAGCTGGACTCGTATAAACAATGCTGAGAGTCCCATAATATGTGCACACAACAGTTAGGTGTGAGCTGCAGGTAGAGAATGTCTTCTTTCTTCCAGTCTTGGAATTCATCTTGAAGATGGTTATGAAGATACAGACATAGGTCCCAATGATGAAAATAAATGGAACAGTTATTATAACGACTGAATATACCAAATCAACAAATGTTAATACAGATGTGTCTGAAGTAGAAAGTGATAAAAGTGGGCCAAAATCACAGAAAAAGTGGTCAATTTGGTTAAAGCCACAGAAATCCAATTTGTACACCAAAATCATTTCCCCAGTTACTAAAACAAAGGCTAATAACCAAGACCCCACTACAAGCAAGAGACAGACATCAAGGCTCATGACTGAAATATAATGCAGTGGGTAACAAATTGCTAGATATCTATCGTAGGACATTATTGCAAGCAGAAGACATTGCACATTAGAAAGACCAAAAATATAAAGTTGGCATTTACACCCATCTAGAGTTATAATCATTTCTTCATTGAGTATGATATGTAACATCATGGGAACAATATTGGTTGTAAGCAGAACATCTGCTAATCCTACATGTTTCAGAAACAAGAACATCGGAATCTGGAGATTTTCATTAAATGACACCAAGAATACAATGAGAACATTGCCACATAATATCACAATATAGAGTAAAAGAAACAGTATGAAAAGTGGAATTTTAAACTTGTTGAAATCATGGAAACCCAGATGGATATCAGTTATTACTGTTTTGTTTTCTGTACACATGGCCAGTTAGTAGAAGCCCTTAATGTTCAACGATGGTATATCTAAGATATTCTAATTTAAAGAATGAAAAGGATTGGGAAAAAATATTACACTTTACCCAAATATAATAAACTGTCGTATGTGAGATTGGGGTTTTGAAACCATGATTAAACTCTCTCTTAAATTATGAATGCCTTGAAAGCTATTCAAAGATCCAATTTTAAAATTACCAATGGAGGAAAAAAATGCTGAAAGATGCGCTGAAAAAACAATGTATTTCTTACATAGAATAGAATCATATTTTGCTGCTTCACACCCTCTGCCAACCAGGGGAACCCCCTTATAATCAGGTTTCCAGGCCTCCCTTTCAACACATCCTCTATTGTGCCTACTTAAATACCTTGACAAAATAGCTTGCTCCTCATCAGAGCATTCTATACAAGAAAAAATAAATACAGGATAACTTATTTGCATTCATTCAGATGGATGAGACACTGTTTCTTCAATCTTGGTCACATTTGAAAAGGGATGGTGGTGAATGTATTTTTTTCACTGTATATTCCTATCTGCACACTTAGATGAAGACTTCATGGCTGAAGCACAGGTGTGGAAGTCATTTGTTTGTAGAATAATTCATTAAACTCACATGCCTGGAAAATGGAAGAGAGATTGGAAATCAGTACAAAAGATGAATGAGGAAAAGAGGGGGAATAAAATAAGCAAATGGTTAGGTTAAAGAAAAAGAAATCTGAGTAGAATGAGAGACCAACTGATATATATTTACAGAGTAAGGACAGATGAAAAGAGAGAGAAAGAAAAATGCAGAGAAAAATCAAAAGGAAGATAGAAATGTAATATAATAGGGGAGAGAGGAAAGAGAAATAAGGAACCTGTTATCCAGAATGCAGATAAGGGATCTTTCCATAATTTGGATCACCGTAGTTTAAGACAACTAAAATCATTTAAATATGTCTGAGGAGATGAGTAATAAATATTAAATGTAACCCTATCTTGAATGAGTGCTTCCCAAGCTAGTGAACACTAGAACATGGGTCATACTGGACTCTCTCCCAAATGGAAGAGGAATGTGCTATATTTTTGTGGAACTACACCTCTCTTGCTGCCAATAAAGAGAGAGGATGCCAGAGGTTCCTGCAAACAAAAGTAACAAAATACTTTATTATCAAAGCACCACAGTGTTATTTGCATAGATCCAGTAGAGATAGTATGAAATAAGAGTAATAACTGTCTTGAGCATAGGCAAAGACAGCAATGTGAAACCCTGTGGAGATGTCATGGTAGGTTTAAGGTTCATCTACTAGGCTTTCTAGCGAATGTGGTCCAGATCTTCTATAGCAGAAATGAATAAAAAAAAAGAGCATAACCTGAATTCCTCTTCAGTACTGTGGTCCCTTCACTTAAGACCAGCAAAGCCAAGGGGAGAGATCTCTAAAGCTATATACATTTGTTGGAGCACAGACTGCTCTTTCTTGCTATTCCTGACTACCTCACTTTTGTAGAATGTACTATTACAAAGCTAGTCCTGTAACTGACTTTACCTCGTATATGAGGTTCCTGTTCCCCAACTTGCAAGTGTTGGGTCTTGTTTACTCAAGGCTCTCCAAAACACATCCACCTGGTAAAAACAGATGAAGGCCAAAGAGGTAGTGTCACCCCTTTTACAAGTACTTTACAAAAGTGTGACAGCAAGTGGTCACTATACCTATGGGTCAAAAACATACGGTAGATATGCAAATTAAAGAGACTAGATACATGGGTTTATGTCTAGTAACACTGTCTCTATGTGCTTGGAAACATCAGCTGTTGCCCAGAAATATAGATTTATACATACAAAATATCTTCTCATAAGTGTCCCTCCCATGTAAGCACTCCCAAACTGCCAAGCCTTTCCCCATAAATAAGACTAAAATTCCTTGCCAGTTCTTTTTAATAGGGAAGGACTATGCTCTCCTCCCTAGTGATGAGCGAATCTCTCCTGCAAAAAATTTACAAAACACTTTAAACACAAATTAAGTGAATGTTTTTTTTCTTACATTGAACATTTTTGTCATGAATATTTGCTTCTTTTTTTTTTCACTGATGGCAAAATCTGGAATTTCCACCCAAATCCACACATGCTGAAAAACATGTGCTCAACACTACTGTCACGACCGCCACCCAATACCAGAACAAGTGCCAAGCTCCCTGGTCTCGGCTTCACCAGTAGTGTGACCACCGTTGGGCTTCGGGAGGAGCCCTCAGCTTACTTGGGTGCCACCTGGACTTAACGAGGGGTGCAAGGCGAGATGTTCTGGCTGGCAAAGGGGCACAGCTGTTAGCAGAGTCTTTTGGGCCGAAGGTCACGGTACAAAAGGAGCAGGCAAGGGAATCGTCAGACAGGCTGGGTCGAGGCAGGCAGATATCAAGAATCGTCAGGCAGGCAAGGGTCAAAACCGGGTAATCAAACAGATGGGATCAGGCAGAAAGAGTAGTCGAAATGCAGGCAAAGGTCAGGATTTGGATATCAGAATTGTCAGGAACAGGCAGGGATCAAAACCGGAATAACAGATAAAAGCTTTCAGGAACAGACAGCACAAGGCTTCAGGAACCACTAGAATCAAGATTCTATCACGGGCACTGGCTGGGGGTCAGAATGGGCCTTAAATACAGTCAAAGTTCGCACCAAAACGTGCGTCAATGCACGCTGGCGCAATCACGCCAGCGCGCCTGTACCTTTAAGAAGGAATCAAAGATGGCGCCAGCTCCAGCGCCTAAGAACCACGCGGCAGGCGTCCCCGCCGCACAGGTAATTTTATTACAACTACTCCTGTGAATCTATACAGGACAACATCTAGCTGGCTTTTCCTGCTGCTGACTGGCATTGCTTTATACAGTTACAGTAGATGTATTATGCAACATAACTACTAGCATAATGTAAAACTGAGACAAACAAAAATAACAGCATTAAATAGAAGCATATCTAAGAAGATAAAACATAAGAAGAAGAAAAACTAAATTAAAATGAAGCATGTGAATGTATAAGCACAAAACAACATGATCTGTTGGTTTGTATGGAAACAAGAAAGACGGAACAATGTATTGCTCATTCTGTCTGAAACATACACTTAAACTGCTTTGATGGAAGAGAAATGCTTCTAGTCACTATATTATTTTGCAATAAGTTGTAGTAAAAAAATGAGTTGCTCTTTAGCTTGATGAAGTGCAGAACCTGCATGTTCTTTATTCTAAGAACATTCATCCTTACCATAACTATCAATGACAATATGAGATAATATGAAATGATGCTTCGTAATGTTACTTACAGTTTGTCTCTGACATCAGGAATGATAATGTGGAATTTTGACTCTATTTATATTAACAGGAGAATGGAACAATATGTTTAGATTTGAGTGTGTACAGATTTTGATAATTATCCCCCAAGGTTATTAAGAAAGGGTGAGATGATTTGTAATAGGTACTGGCTATTAATTAGTTAGACTGTGGAAGAATACTAATTAAGGATACAACCAGTAGCAATGGAACCAAAGTCTTCTCTAAGGGGCCTATTTACTAATAGGGATGGGCAAATTTTTTTCTCCTTGTTTCGCTGAAAAAATGACACCCATAGACTTGTATGGCTTTGTGCGTCAAAATAAAAAGACGCGCGTAAAAAAAAATTCGCTGTGTGACAAAATTTTTTTGATGCCCATAGACTTTAATAGGCGTTGGCGACATTTCACCGGCGGTAAATTTTTGGCGAAACTAAAGGGGTCAAATTCGCCCATCCCTATTTACTAACATTGGAATGTCTATTTTTTTCACAAATCAAATTTGTGAAGAATACCAGGAAACGTCCCTCTCACTTAGTTGAACTGAAGATGAGTGGTGAAAGATTTTCAAGAAAGCTCCAAAGGTTCCGTTGCTTTAGACAGATTTATCAAGGGTTGCATAGTTAATTCAAAAGCGAATTCCACTTTTCAAGTTTTCAAATTTTTTTTTTAAGATTAGAATTAAAAAAAATGAACATGAATTCAAAATTTGAACTTAAATAAACGGGCCTCTTAATTCTAACAGATACTATATTTCTTCTAAGAGGGCAAAGGTCAATTCTAGGCATTTACCCAATGTGTTTTTTGGGAACACAAACACATGAAATCATCCTCCATTGGCCAGTGAGGGAATCCCCTGAAAGCACATGTTGCCCATTCTCAAAAGAACCAATGTGACGTTCAGGTATCTTTGACTTTGTGTTTGGGATACCAAAAACTGGAAGGCAAAAAATGACCAAAAACTTCCAGTGTGCCATTGCCTTTGAGGATTCATTGAAACATTCAATTGGATAAAGGGTGTACAATTAACTGTTTATACAGTAATACTTTTAAGGGTAGTGCCTAGGGTAGTGTTAGTCAGAATACAATCATCAACACTACAGAAACAGCTATTACATAGTGGTTTCAGGGGAGAACTGGTCCATGCAGATTAGTAGCAATGGCACAAATCAGTGGACCTTGATACTCATAGGAGGTCTATTTCCTTAAATGTAAGTGCTTATTTAAGGTAACAGTCACAGTCACATTAGTGGAAACAGTCACAGTGACCTCAATACACACAAATACATTGGTGCATTCTCCTTCTGTTCATTTATAGTGATGGGCGAATAAATTCACCTGGCACGAATTAGCGACGAATCCTGCATTTTGCCTCCAGTGAATAAATTCGCAAATCTCCAGCGAAAATTCGCAGGCGTCAATTTCCGATTTTTCGTGAAATCGTTAGAGTTTCTCGATTTTTTTGTGAAAAGGTTTGAATTGCTTGATTTTATTGTGATACTTCTACAAGACCCTGTACTTGCAAAGATCCTTGATAAAACACCCTCCTTTGTGTATAAGAGAGGTAAGAATTTGGCATCCCACATTTCCAGAAGTTTATTCACGACCAAGGGACAGAGTGAGAGCAAACCTTGGTTGAAATTTAAGGGGGTATATAAATGTGGACGCACAAGGTGCAAGTCATGTTCGTGGATAAAAGTATCCAAACAGTTCCATAGTTCAGTGGTGGGTACAACATCAAGCAATATTTTAATTGTATGTCGAAAGGAGTGATCTACTTGGCAACATATAAATGCGGGGCCCAATATGTGGGTAAAACCATTAGTATGGCGGGTACCCGCATTCTAGTACATATGTTAGCCATTGATCGATTGGATACTAAGTCGGCTATAGTAAAACATCTACTTGAAAAACATCAGGGGTTGGAATGTATGTCTTTTTAAATTATAGATAAACCCCCAGAGATGTGAGGAAGGGGGATTTGGATCAGAAATTACTGAGGCTTGAGGCCTATTGGATATATTATTTAAAAACTACAGAGAATCATGGGGGTCTTAATAGAGAGTGGGAGTTATCTTGCTTCTGCAATTGATGCATTTCCAAATATTTATTTGTGTACCATCATATTTGATATTGATTTTGAATTTTTATTGATATAACTTTTTTGTTATTTAGTTTACGGTTAATTTGACATTTATCTGATTTTTTATCGGTCTTATATAGGAAGTTTTCTTTGCTAATGTGATCCCTACATCATAAACTATTCAATAATCTGTGGCTCAATACGTAATTTCCAGTGTACTTGTTATTTAGACAATGTTGCAATACGAAGCCCTAGTTTCGGTAAGCTTGTTGCAACATTGTATCGCTACTTTTTAGACAGTGCTATTTGCTTTTTCTCAGATTAGCCTCTAACCTGCCTAGTTGGTGGAGCAATGGAGACACCTGCTGTTGCAGTTATATGCAAGAATCTGACCTTTGATGTCAGTTGAATGTCTAAAAGCCTAAAAAGGGTTAAATGTTTTTACTGGGTGGGGTTTAGGTGTTTTATTAATGGTGTTTGGGGAGGTTTTCCCTATGCTTCTGAGGAAGTGGCGAGACGCCACAAAACGCGTCAAGTGTGGGGGAGGTCATATCCATATATGTACTGATGTAATGATGATTTTACGCATGTTTCAATAAAGAAGGTTTTGATTTTTCCTAAATCACTGTGTGCTCCATATCGCAATTGCTAATTACACATTAAATACGTCTGGATCCGGGGATGTCTAATATGTTGCAGCACAGGTGTTGAGAAGGACCCGTGGACAAAAGAGTGCACGCAAAGCGAAACGGGAACACACTTCATTGATGAAAGAAGTGAGAAGAAAATGGATAAGAGAGACCTAGGGGCACATTTACTAAGCTCGAGTGAAGAATTAGAATGAAAAAAAGCTTTGAATTTCGAAGGTCTTTTTTGGCTACTTCGACCTTCGACTACGACTTCGAATCGAATGATTCGAACAAAAAATCGTTCGACCATTCGATAGTCGAAGTACTGTCTCTTTAAAAAAAACTTTGACTAGCTACTTCCTCACCTAAAACCTACCGAGCACCAATGTTATCCTATGGGGACCTCGATATTTGACCCTTAGTAAATGTGCCCCCTAATGTGAGAGTGGGGAGGGTCTGTGAGAAGAAAGATTAGAAAAGTAATATGACATGAGTAATATAAAGAGAGAAAGAAAAACTAGAAATGTAGGGGGTGTATAAGTTTAAACAAGTGAAGCAGTTTAATTGAAGATGAAAGTTAAAAGAGAGGGGGGAAAAGAAGAGAAAAAAAAGTGAAAGCAGAAAAAAGGAATAGGGTGAGAAATCTACAAAACCAGAAAAAACAACTGAGAGAAGGGGAAAAAGGGGAAATTGTAGAAGAAGACAGAAAATATTGTTGGTAATTTGATTACCAGAACCTTATTATTAAACAAAACTCCAAGACAAAGAAGGTTCTTCAGGATAACTGATATATTTATTAGACAAAACATTGGAATCTTGGGAAGCTTGTCACAATGTCACACTTAGCATGGCACGGAGGGCTTCAAATTCCACGCCCCGTTTTGACCAAGTACATTGCACGGTACTTCACAAAACGGATTCCTTCCAAGTCAGCTTGCTCTCCAATCTCCAAATACCTTTGGTAGCAGGTATGAAGCTCATTCATGGTACAAAAGGTAACGTCAAAAAATCCTTGCTGGGGAAAGGATTGGACGCAAAAAATTGAATCATGCGTCATACTAAGAATCCCCTCGATTATCTTCTTCTGGATATGCATCAATCCCCACTTCTGTTTCTTCTCCTCTGGAACATACAGACGAACTGTCTGGGGAGCATCAGGAGGAACATCAGACGCCATCATTCACCATCAAAGGATTGCCATCTCACAAAAGCATGCCTGTTTCCCTATAGCAGCAGCCCATTAACCATTTAAGGAGTAACGGGAGGGCCGAGAGCAGGGTCCTCTTGAGATTTTGCTGGAACTGCCTTAAACCCAATAGAAGCGAGAGCCCAATCCCTTAGGGAAGTGACTCAAGCTCAAGTAGAAGAAGCCATGCAAAGGCCAAAGCTGAGAAGCAATAACATTGGAAATGTCAGTCTATGATAAGATCAGACATTCTGGCACATTATCAAGTGTTGAGCTGTGCCAAGGAAGCTTCAACTTCCCTATCCCGTAATACCATAGGGAGAGAAAAACCCACCAAGTCTACTTCATTTACACATCAGTCAAAGTTTACCAAACACAAGAGGACTTTCCAATGCATGGCAAAAACTGCCTGTCAACAACATACAGATGAAGCCACTTGGATTTGTGAGTTAAATGCGTCATGACTCAGAGTTAATTGAAGAAACTGTGTTATCTAAAGTTATCTTAACTCATTTAATGCATTTAACCTTTTCATTAGCATACCAAAGCACCATTGTTAACAATGGTGAATGCTTTAATTAGATGGGATGTTGTGACACAGTTTTCTGTGTTAAATGAGATAAATGGGATATCTGTGTTTAGTTATTCTGTGTCAAACAGACAAACCAAAGTGGCTGCATCTGTAGCCCTTTGCTATGACAAATTGACATCGCCGCTATCCCTTAATACCATAGGGAGAGAAAAACCCACCAAGTCTACTTCATTTCCACATCAGTCAAAGTTGACCGCTATCTCGTAATACCATAGGGAGAGAACATCCCACCAAATCAACTTCATTTCCATATCGGGCAAAATTAACCAATCACAAGAGGACGTTCCAATCCATGTCAAAGACTGCCTGTCAACAACATAGCCCTTTGCTATGACAATTTGACATTGCCGCTATCCCGTAATACCATAGGGAGAGAACATCCCACCAAGTCAACTTCATTTCCATATCGGTCAAAGTTGACCAACCACAAGAGAACTTTCCAATCCATGTCAAAGACTGCCTGTCAATAACATATCCCTTTGCATAACCTCTACGACAATTTGACATTGCCGCTATCCTGTAATACCATAGGGAGAGAACAACCCACCAAGTCAACTTCTTTTCCATATCGG
Source organism: Xenopus laevis (assembly GCF_017654675.1). NCBI lineage: Eukaryota > Metazoa > Chordata > Amphibia > Anura > Pipidae > Xenopus > Xenopus laevis. The sequence continues at coordinate 157,662,121 of NC_054375.1, forward strand.
GCAAAGTTGACCAATCACAAGAGAACTTTCCAATCCATGTCAAAGACTGCCTGTCAACAACAGATCTCTTTGCCTATTATAAATTACCCCCTTCCATACAAAAGAATAAAAAGACCCACACCCATCTATCACAAGAGCTGTCAGACAGATAGCCCTTTACCTAGACTCTATAAAAATTTGACATCACCTAATCGCTTCCATGATAAGATCTGACTTTCCAAAACATTACCATGTGCTGAGCTATGCCAAGTAAGCCTCAATTTCACTATCCCGTAATACCATAGGGAGAGAACAACCCACCAAGTCAACTTCATTTCCATATCAGTCAAAGTTGACCAATCACAAGAGGACTTTCAAATCCATGTCAAAGACTGCCTGTCAACAACATTGCCGTTTACCTACTATAAATTACCCCCTTCCATACAAAATAATAGGAAGACCCACACCCATCTATCACAAGAACTGTCAGACACAAAGCCCTTTGCCTAGACTCTATGAAAATTTTACATCACCCAATCCCTTCCATGATAAGATCTGACATTTCACCACATTACCATGTGTTGAGCTGTGCCAAGTAAGCCTCAACTTCCCTATCCCATAATACCATAGGGAGAGAATAACCCACCAAGTCAACTTCATTTCCATATCAGGCAAAGTTGACCAATCACAAGAGGACTTTCCAATCCATGTCAAAGACTGCCTGTCAACAACATAGCGCTTTGCCTAGCCTCTATGATAATTTGACATCCCCGCTATCCCGTAAAACCATTGGGAGAGAAAAACCCACCAAGTCAACTTCATTTCCATATCGGTCAAAGTTGACCAATCACAAGAGAACTTTCCAATCCATGTCAAAGACTGTCTGTCAACAACATAGCCCTTTGCCTAGCCTCCACGACAATTTGACACTGCCGCTATCCCGTAATACCATAGGGAGAGAACAGCCCACCAAGTATTCATTTCCACATCGGGCAAAGTTGACCAATCACAAGAGGACTTTCCAATCTATGTCAAAGACTGCCTGTCAACAACATAGCCCTTTGCTATGACAATTTGACATCACTATGTCACTATGCTATCCCGTAACGCCACATGGAGAGAACAACCCACCAAGTCAAGCTCATTTCCATATCGGTCAAAGTTGACCAATCACAAGAGGACTTTCCAATCCATGTCAAAGACTGTCTGTCAACAACATAGCTAATTGCCTAGCCTCTATGACAATTTGACATTGCCGCTAAACCGTAATACCATAGGGAAAGAACAACCCACCAAGTCAACTTAATTTCCATATCGGTCAAAGTTGACCAATCAAAAGAGGTCTTTCCAATCCATGTCAAAGACTGCCTGTCAATAACATAGCCCTTTGCATAACCTCTACGTCAATTTGACATTGTTGCTATCCCGTAATACCATAGGGAGAGAACAACCCACCAAGTCAACATAATTTCCATATCAGGCAAAGTTGACCAATCACAAGAGGACTTTCCAATCCATGACAAAGACTGCCTGTCAACAACATAGCCCTTTGCCTAGCCTCTATGACAATTTGACATTGCCACTATCCCATAATACCATAGGGAAAGAAAAATCCACCAAATCAACTTCATTTCCATATCAGTCAAAGTTGACCAAACACAAGAGGACTTTCCAATCCATGTCAAAGACTGCCTGTCAACAACATAGCCCTTTGCCTAGCCTCTATGACAATTTGACATTGCCGCTATCCCGTAATACCATACGGAGAGAACAACCCACCAAGTCAACTTCATTTCCATATCGGGCAAAATTGACCAATCACAAGAGACTTTCCAATCCATGTCAAAGACTGCCTGTCAACAACATATCTCTTTGCCTATTACAAATTGCCCCCTTCCATACAAAAGAATAGGAAGACCCACACCCATCTATCACAAGAGCTGTCAGACAGATAGCCCTTTGCCTAGACTCTATTAAAATTTGACATCACCCTTCCATGATAAGACCCGACATTCCAACACATTACCATGTGTTGAGCTGTGCCAAGCAAGCCTCAATTTCCCTATTCCGTAATACCATAGGGAGCGAACAACCCACCAAGTCAACTTAATCTCCATGTCAGTCAAAGTTAACCAATCACAAGAGGACTTTCCAATCCTTGTCAAAGACAGCCTGTCAACAACATAGCCCTTTGCTATGACAATTTGATATTACCGCTATCTCGTAATACCATAGGGAGAGAACATCCTACCAAGTCAACTACATTTCCATATCGGGCAAAATTAACCAATCACAAGAGGACGTTCCAATCCATGTCAAAGACTGCCTGTCAACAACATAGCCCTTTGCTATGACAATTTGACATTGCCGCTATCTCGTAAAGCCATAGGGAGAGAACATCCCACCAAGTCAACTTCATTTCCATATCAGTCAAAGTTGACCAACCACAAGAGAACTTTCCAATCCATGTCAAAGACTGCCTGTCAATAACATAGCTCTTTGCATAACCTCTACGACAATTTGACATTGCCGCTATCCCGTAATACCATAGGGAGAGAACAACCCACCAAGTCAACTTCATTTCCATATCGGGCAAAGTTGACCAATCACAAGAGAACTTTCCAATCCATGTCAAAGACTGCCTGTCAACAACAGATCTCTTTGCCTATTATAAATTACCCCCTTCCATACAAAAGAATAAGAAGACCCACACCCATCTATCACAAGAGCTGTCAGACAGATAGCCCTTTACCTAGACTCTATAAAAATTTGACATCACCTAATCCCTTCCATGATAAGATCTGACTTTCCAACACATTACCATGTGCTGAGCTGTGCCAAGTAAGCCTCAATTTCACTATCCAGTAATACCATAGGGAGAGAACAACCCACCAAGTCAACTTAATTTCCATATCAGTCAAAGTTGACCAATCACAAGAGGACTTTCAAATCCATATCAAAGACTGCCTATCAACAACATTGCCCTTTACCTACTATAAATTACCCCCTTCCATACAAAATAATAGGAAGACCCACACCCATCTATCACAAGTGCTGTCAGACACAAAGCCCTTTGCCTAGACTCTATGAAAATTTGACATCACCCAATCCCTTCCATGATAAGATCTGACATTTCACCACATTACCATGTGTAGAGCTGTGCCAAGTAAGCCTCAACTTCCCTATCCCATAATACCATAGGGAGAGAATAACCCACCAAGTCAACTTCATTTCCATATCAGTCAAAGTTGACCAATCACAAGAGGACTTTCAAATCCATATCAAAGACTGCCTGTCAACAACATTGCCCTTTACCTACTATAAATTACCCCCTTCCATACAAAATAATAGGAAGACCCACACCCATCTATCACAAGTGCTGTCAGACACAAAGCCCTTTGCCTAGACTCTATGAAAATTTGACATCACCCAATCCCTTCCATGATAAGATCTGACATTTCACCACATTACCATGTGTAGAGCTGTGCCAAGTAAGCCTCAACTTCCCTATCCCATAATACCATAGGGAGAGAATAACCCACCAAGTCAACTTCATTTCCATATCAGGCAAAGTTGACCAATCACAAGAGGACTTTCCAATCCATGTCAAAGACTGACTGTCAACAACATAGCTCTTTGCCTATTATAAATTACCCCCTTCTATACAAAAGAATAGGAAGACCTACACCCATCTATCACAAGAGCTGTCAGACGGATAGCCCTTTGCCTATACTCTGTAAACATTTGACATCACCCAACCCTTCCATGATAAGATCTGACATTCCAATACATTACCATGTGTTGAGCTGTGCCAAGTAAGCCTCAATTTCCCTATCCCGTAATACCATAGGGAGAGAAAAACCCACCAAGTCAACTTCATTTCCATATCGGTCAACGTTGACCAATCACAAGAGGACTTTCCAATCCATGACAAAGACTGCCTGTCAACAACATAGCCCTTTGCCTAGCCTCTATGACAATTTGACATTGCCACTATCCCATAATACCATAAGGAAAGAAAAATCCACCAAATCAACTTCATTTCCATATCAGTCAAAGTTGACCAATCACAAGAGGACTTTCCAATCCATGTCAAAGACTGCCTGTCAATAACATAGCCCTTTGCATAACCTCTACGACAATTTGACATTGCTGCTATCCCGTAATACCATAGGGAGAGAACAACCCACCAAGTCAACTTAATTTCCATATCAGGCAAAGTTGACCAATCACAAGAGGACTTTCCAATCCATGCCAAAGACTGCCTGTCAACAACATACCTCTTTGCCTATTATAAATTACCCCCTTCCATACAAAAGAATAAGAAGACCCACACCCATCTACCACAAGAGCTGTCAGACAGATAGCCCTTTACCTAAACTCTATAAAAATTTGACATCACCTAATCCCTTCCACGATAAGATCTGACTTTCCAACACATTACCATGTGCTGAGCTGTGCCAAGTAAGCCTCAATTTCACTATCCCGTAATACCATAGGGAGAGAATAACCCACCAAGTCAACTTCATTTCCATATCAGTCAAAGTTGACCAATCACAAGAGGACTTTCAAATCCATATCAAAGACTGCCTGTCAACAACATTGCCCTTTACCTACTATAAATTACCCCCTTCCATACAAAATAATAGGAAGACCCACACCCATCTATCACAAGTGCTGTCAGACACAAAGCCCTTTGCCTAGACTCTATGAAAATTTGACATCACCCAATCCCTTCCATGATAAGATCTGACATTTCACCACATTACCATGTGTAGAGCTGTGCCAAGTAAGCCTCAACTTCCCTATCCCATAATACCATAGGGTGAGAATAACCCACCAAGTCAACTTCATTTCCATATCAGGCAAAGTTGACCAATCACAAGAGGACTTTCCAATCCATGTCAAAGACTGACTGTCAACAACATAGCTCTTTGCCTATTATAAATTACCCCCTTCTATACAAAAGAATAGGAAGACCTACACCCATCTATCACAAGAGCTGTCAGACTGATAGCCCTTTGCCTATACTCTGTAAACATTTGACATCACCCAACCCTTCCATGATAAGATCTGACATTCCAATACATTACCATGTGTTGAGCTGTGCCAAGTAAGCCTCAATTTCCCTATCCCGTAATACCATAGGGAGAGAACAACCCACCAAGTCAACTTCATTTCCATATCGGTCAACGTTGACCAATCACAAGAGGACTTTCCAATCCATGACAAAGACTGCCTGTCAACAACATAGCCCTTTGCCTAGCCTCTATGACAATTTGACATTGCCACTATCCCATAATACCATAGGGAAAGAAAAATCCACCAATTCAACTTCATTTCCATATCAGTCAAAGTTGACCAATCACAAGAGGACTTTCCAATCCATGTCAAAGACTGCCTGTCAATAACATAGCCCTTTGCATAACCTCTACGACAATTTGACATTGCCGCTATCCCGTAATACTATAGGGAGAGAACAACTCACCAAGTCAACTTAATTTCCATATCAGGCAAAGTTGACCAATCACAAGAGGACTTTCCAATCCATGCCAAAAACTGCCTGTCAACAACATACCTCTTTGCCTATTATAAATTACCCCCTTCCATACAAAAGAATAAGAAGACCCACACCCATCTACCACAAGAGCTGTCAGACAGATAGCCCTTTACCTAAACTCTATAAAAATTTGACATCACCTAATCCCTTCCACGATAAGATCTGACTTTCCAACACATTACCATGTGCTGAGCTGTGCCAAGTAAGCCTCAATTTCACTATCCCGTAATACCATAGGGAGAGAACAACCCACCAAGTCAACTTCATTTCCATATCGTTCAAAGTTGACCAATCACAAAAGGACATTCCAATCCATGTCAAAGACTGCCTGTCAACAACATTGCCCTTTGCCTACTATAAATTACCCCCCTTCCATACAAAAGAATAGGAAGACCCACACACATCTATCACAAGAGCTGTCAGACACAAAGCCCTTTGCCTAGACTATATGAAAATTTGACATCACCCAATCCCTTCCATGATAAGATCTGACATTCCAACACATTACCATGTGTTGAGCTGTGCCAAGCCTCAACTTCCCTATCCCGTAATACTATAGGGAGAGAACAACCCACCAAGTCAACTTCATTTCCATATCGGTCAACGTTGACCAATCACAAGAGGACTTTCCAATCCATGACAAAGACTGCCTGTCAATAAAATAGCCCTTTGCATAACCTCTACGACAATTTGACATTGCCGCTATCCCGTAATACCATAGGGAAAGAAAAATCCACCAAATCAACTTCATTTCCATATCAGTCAAAGTTGACCAATCACAAGAGGACTTTCCAATCCATGTCAATGATAAGACCTGACATTCCAACACATTACCATATGTTGAGCTGTGCCAAGCAAGCCTCAATTTCCCTATCCCGTAATACCATAGGGAGAGAACAACCCACCACGTCAACTTCATTTCCATATGGATCAAAGTTGACCAATCACAAGAGGACATTCCAATCCATGTCAAAGACTGCCTGTCAACAACATAGCACTCTGCCTATTATAAATTACCCATAAATTACCCATGATAAGATCTGACATGCCAACACATTACCATGGGTTGAGCTGTGCCAAGTAAGCCTCAACTTCCCTATCCCGTAATACCATAGGGAGAGAACAACACACCCAATCAACTTCATTTCCATATTGGTCAAAGTTGACCAATCACAAGAGGACTTTCCAATCCATGTCAAAGACTGCCTGTCAACAACATAGCCCTTTGCTATGACAATTTGACATTGCCGCTATCCCGTAATACCATAGGGAGAGAACATCACACCAAGTCAACTTCATTTCCATATCGTTCAAAGTTGACCAATCACAAGAGGACATTCCAATCCATGTCAAAGACTGACTGTCAACAATATAGCCCTTTGCCTATCCTCTATGACAATTTGACATTGCCGCTATCCCGTAATACCATAGGGAGAGAATAACCCACCAAGTAAACTTCATTTCCATATCGGGCAAAATTAACAAATCACAAGAGGACTTTCCAATCCATGACTGCCTGTCAACAACATAGCCCTTTGCTATGACAATTTGATATTGCCGCTATCCCGTAATACCATAGGGAGAGAACATCCCACCAAGTCAACTTCATTTCCATATCGGTCAAAGTTGATTAACCTCAACAGAACTTTCCAATCCATGTCAAAGACTGCCTGTCAATAACATAGCCCTTTGCCTAACCTCTACGACAATTTGACATTGCCGCTGTCCCGTAATACCATAGGGAGAGAACAACCCACCAAGTCAACTTAATTTCCATATCAGGCAAAGTTGACCAATCACAAGAGGACTTTCCAATCCATGTCAAAGACTGCCTGTCAATAACATAGACTGATAACATAGACTGTATAGACTGCTTGTCAACAACATAGCCCTTTGCCTACTATAAATTACCCCCTTCCATACAAAAGAATATGAAGACCCACACCCATGTATCACAAGAGCTGTCAGACACAAAGGACTTTGCCTAGACTCTATGAAAATTAGACATCACTCAATCCCATCCATGATAAGATCTGACATTCCAACACATTACCATGTGTTGAGCTGTGCCAAGTAAGCCTCAACTTCCCTATCCCGTAATACCATAGGGAGAGAACAACCCACCTAATCAACTTCATTTTCATATTGGTCAAAGATGACCAATCACAAGAGAACTTTCCAATCCATGTCAAAGACTGCTTGTCAACAACACAGCCCTTTGGCTAGCCTCTATGACAATTTGACATCACCACTATCCCAGAATACCATAGGGAGAGAAAAGCCCACAAAGTCAACTTCATTTCCATATTAGTCAAAGTTGACCAATCACAAGAGGACTTTCCAATCCATGTCAAAGACTGCATGTCAATAACATAGCCCTTTGCCTAGCCTCTATGACAATTTGACATCCCCGCTATCCCGTAATACCATAGGGAGAGAAAAAACCACCAAGTGAACTTCATTTCCATATCAGTCAAAGATGACCAATCACAAGAGAAGTTTCCAATCCATGTCAAAGACTGCTTGTCAACAACATAGCCCTTTGACTAGCCTCTATGACAATTTGACATTGCCACTATCCCGTAATACCATAGGGAGAGAACAACCCACCAAGTCAACTTCATTTCCATAACTGGCCAAGTTCACCAATCACAAGAGGACTTTCCAATCCATATCAAAGACTGCCTGTCAACAACATAGCCCTTTGCCCAGCCTCTATGACAATTTGAAATCCCCGCTATCCCGTAAACCATAGTGAGAGAACTACCCACCAAGTCAACTTCATTTCCATATCAATCAAAGTTGACCAATCACAAGAGGACTTTTCAATCCATGTCAAAGACTGCTTGTCAACAACATAGCCCTTTGCCTAGCCTCTATGACAATTTGACATCGCCACTATCCCAGAATACCATAGGAAGAGAAAAACCCACTAAGTCAACTTCATTTCCATATCGGTCAAAATTGACCAATCACAAGAGGACTTTCCAATCCAATTCAATGACTGCCTGTCAATAACATAGCCCTTTGTCTAGCCTCTATGACAATTTGACATCGCCACTATCCCAGAATACCATAGGGAGAGGACAACCCCCCAAGTCAACTTCATTTCCATATCGTTCAAAGTTGACCAATCACAAGAGGACATTCCAATCCATGTCAAAGACTGACTTTCAACAACATAGCCCTTTGCCTAGCCTCTATGACAATTTGACATTGCCGCTATCCCGTAATACCATAGGGAGAGAACAACCCACCAAGTCAACTTCATTTCCATATCGGGCAGAATTAACCAATCACAAGAGGACTTTCCAATCCATGTCATAGACTGCCTGTCAACAACATAGCCCTTTGCTATGACAATTTGACATTGCCGCTATCCCGTAATACCATAGGGAGAGAACATCCCACCAAGTCAACTTCATTTCCATATCAGTCAAAGTTGACCAACCACAAGAGAACTTTCCAATCCATGTCAAAGACTGCCTGTCAATAACATAGCCCTTTGCATAACCTCTACGACAATTTGACATTGCCGCTATCCCGTAATACCATAGGGAGAGAACAACCCACCAAGTCAACTTAATTTCCATATCGGGCAAAGTTGACCAATCACAAGAGGACTTTCCAATCCATGTCAAAGACTGCCTTTCAACAACAGATCTCTTTGCCTATTATAAATTACCCCCTTGCATACAAAAGAATAAGACCCACAACCATCTATGACAAGAGCTGTCAGACAGATAGCCCTTTACCTAGACTCTATAAAAATTTGACATCACTTAATCCCTTCCATGATAAGATCTGACTTTCCAACACATTACCATGTGCTGAGCTGTGCCAAGGAAGCCTCAATTTCACTATCCCGTAATACCATAGGGAGAGAACAACCCACCAAGTCAACTTCCTTTCCATATCGGTCAAAGTTGACCAATCACAAGAGAACTTTCCAAACCATGTCAAAGACTGCCTGTCAACAACATAGCCCTTTGCCTAGCCTCTATGACAATTTGACATCGCCACTATCCCAGAATACCATAGGGAGAGAAAAACCCACTAAGTCAACTTCCTTACCATATCGCTCAAAGTTGACCAATCACAAGAGGACTTTCCAATCCATGTCAAAGACTGCCTGTCAATAACATAGCCCTTTGCCTAGGCTCTGTGACAATTTGACATTGCCGCTATCCCTTTATACCATAGGGAGAGAACAACCCACCAAGTCAACTTCTTTTCCATATCAGTCAAAGTTGATCAATCACAAGAGGACTTTCCAATCTATGTCAAAGACTGCCTGTCAACAACATAGCTCTCCGCCTATTATAAATTACCCATATTATCTTTCTTTAACTTTATTTACAGAAAAAACAAACAAAAAGAAACATTAAGAAACATTTTTTTTTTTCACAAAACTAACATATTCCAAGATGTAGGTCTCCATAGAAATTCAGCATTAGTCTTCCCTAAATGTTTTACATCTCTTAGAAAATACAAATACATTTTTGCTAGACATAATCCAATACATTGCTCTGGAGTTATGTTATCACGTTTAAGCAAAAGTATATTACGAACTTTCCACAGTGATTCCTTCATGCAGTTTACAGTATACCATGCACGTAGTTTTTTATCCTTATTATTGCATTCTAAGGTACCAAAAAATGCATCATTCATATCAAAGTTTTTTACATCAAAAACATTATACAATAAAACAAACAATTTTCCCCATACAATCTTAGCATAAACACAATCCCAAAAAACATGTTGAACAGTTTCTTCATATCTACACTTTTCTCTAGGACACACTTTGGTTGTATCCGAGCGCCTCATATACTGAAAAGACCTAGTGGGTAAACAATTATGCACAATTGACCATGCTAAGTCTTTTTGATGATTTTCCATTTGCTTTTCTGACACATTTCTCCAAATCCTTTTGCTTTGTTCAACAGAAGAATTGTCCACAATAATAACATCCTCTTTAGATTGGATCCATTTCGTTAATTTCTTTTGGTCAGATAAAAAGTCCTTAGGGGCATCACTTAAAACATATTTTTTAAAGATTTTTTCCAATAAAATGTATTGGGAGGAAACATTCATTAAAACTGGAATTGTTAAAGGGAAAGTACATAATTCATATTTTCTAAAGAAAGCTCCAACACAATAAGATATAAAACAAGATTGAATTTCAAATTTTTTAAGATTTTAATAAAACAAAAGAATTTAACATACAGGAATCTTTCAAAATCAGGAAAATTTTTTCCACCATTTTCTTTTGCTCTAATAACCTTTATTCGACTTAACTTTTCCATCTTAGAATTCCATAGGAAAATGAAACATAATCTAATTATTCTCTTCATATTTAGAGTAGAAGGTGGAAAAATCATTGCAATATACAACATCATTGGCAACAATACTGACTTAACAATTAAGGTTTTCCCTTCCATTGTCAGCCCTCTAAGTGACCAATACTGTAATTTTTTCTGCATTTTTCCTAGTAAAATATCCCAATTAGGTTGACCATCATTTTCTGCACCAAAAAGAATTCCTAAAATTTTTATTCCTTTGTCTTGTATTGTCACTTCACAATTAACATTTTCCCAATTACCTATCCCCAAACACTCACATTTATTTACATTTAGCTTAAAACCAGATGCTTGACAATAAAATTTTGTTAACAAAAGAGCTCTTTGAATTGCGGCCGGCTTTTCACAGAAAATGGTTACATCGTCCATGTATGACACAACTTTAATTTGAACACCGTTACCACCCGGTACCGGAACTCCTTTCACCATTTTATCTTTTCTCAAAGCACATAACAATGGTTCTAATGCACATATAAATAAGATAGGGGACAATGGACATCCCTGTTTAACACCACTCAAAAGGGGAATTTCACGTGTCCTATTACCATTTATTTGAATTTCACACACAGTTTGACGATAAAGTGCATGGATTTGATTTAACATAACATCCGGTAACCCCATTTTCTTTAACACTGATGGGAAACGCGATCATAAGCCTTTTCGAAATCTAAGGATAAAATTGCTAAATTTTGCTTACGGTCATTAGAATACCATATTATATCCCGGATTAGGGACAAATTATCCCAAATACACCTTCCGGGCACCCCACATACCTGATTATAATGAATTACTTTTTCAATTACCATCTTAAACCTGTTTGTTAATAATTTAGCAAAAAACTTATAATCAGAATTTAATAAAGAAATTGGGCGCCAATTTTTAATATCAGAAGTATCACCTTTTTTATGAATTAGAACCACAACACTTTTTCTCCAAGATGATGGTAAAACCTTCGCATAAAAACATTCACTAAAAAGACCCAGCAAATCCTCCTTTAACATTCCCCAAAATTTCATGTAAAATTCACTTGCAATACCATCCAAACCTGGGGTTTTTCCCCTAGTAGCACTTTTAATGACCTCTAAGATCTCCTTTTCAGTAAAAACCTTTGACAAAGTGTCACAATCAGAATCATCTAGAACACTTTCAATATTACTTATACAATAATTGAAAAACACCGGATCTACAACTTTTTCATTAAATAACTCTGAGTAAAAATCGGTGGCCACCTTAAGTATACCATCCATGGAGGTTTGACCATTTAAACATTCAATTTTTTTTCTCCCAGAATGCAATTTTTTGAAAAAGAATTGTGTGCATTTCTCATTTTCTTCCAGAGACTTAATTCGGCTATTAAAGATAATTTCCTTCCCCTTATGATCAAGATATTTGGTAATTTCCTTTTTAACCATGACAATATCATTTGAAACATCAATCCCAACCTCTTTTAATTTGTATAGAGTTTGGAGACGAGCATTCAAAACAGAATAATACCTTCTCCTTTCCTTAACTTTTTCTTTACCACAGGAGATAAAAAAATCTTTAATTTTTAACTTTATTTTCTCCCACCAACACATAAAGCTTTCTTGTGGTGATTTTTGTTTTCTCCACTGAGAATATTTATTTTTAAAATTCTCAATAACCACAGGGTCATCTAGTAAAGACACATTCATTTTCCAGTAATTTTTATTAACCTTTTGTGTTCCCAAGCATGACACCTTAACCAATAATAAATTATGATCAGAAAAAATATTTTGTACCAAAGTAGCACTAATAGGATCCAAATTCTGCGACACAAAGGCAAAATCGATCCTTGAACTTACATTCCCATTTGTCCAAGTGTAACCAGGTTGATTTTTATTGCACTTTGCCCACACATCAGTAAAACCTAGATCAGATACCATGTTTTTTAAATAATTAGCTGATTTATCCATTGTTCTGTTCACATCCCCCCCAGCCCTCTTCTCCCCGGGGAGAACACAATTAAAATAACCCAATAAAAACATTGGCTCAGAACCAGGTAAGAACAAATTCAAAGTAGCAAAAAGATCAGATCTTAATTCCTTTCCAGGTGATGCATACACATTCACAATTTGAAAACTTATACCATTAAAGGATACTTTTACCAAAACCACTCTCCCAGGTATAATATCATGAACTGCTTGAATTTTAAAATCATGACCTTTAAAAAGAATAACAACACCTGAAGATTTACCATCATTACCACCTGACCAAACCGATGGACCTAGACTCCATTCAGTTTTTAATAAATCATAGTTTGGCATAAAATTTAAATGACACTCTTGCAGACATAAAAAATGGAAATCAATTGTTTGTACTTAATCGAAAAAAGCAGCCCTCTTCTGAGGACTCTTTATGCTCCTGACATTTAAGGAGCCAGTTTTAAAGATAAGGGTCATAAAAGAAAAACATTTTACCCATTATCATGAAACTCAGATCCATCTGGTGGTTTAACCCCTGAACACTGCACACCAGATGACTCAGCTGAAACCTCCATCTCATCAGCAGATGATACGCCCTCCCCAGAGGAAGGAAACTGAATAATATCCTGTGTTGGGTTTTTAGCTTTTTTCTTTTCCTTTTTGGTTTGTCTACTTTTCTTGGCCTTAGGAACACCAGTTTCGGCCTCTGGAGGAAAATTAGACCTAGGCTTTTGTTTCACACTTTCCTCCTCAAACCTAGGACCTTCAGTGGTAGCAACAGAAACCCTTGCACTGCTGCGCTGAACCCTCACCTCCTCCACCTCAGGTTCTGCAGGTAAAACAGTGACCTCATTAGCATTTACCTGCCTGGCTGCTTTTGTCCTATTTGCATAAGACATTGGACAAACACGGTATACATGCCCACTTTTACCACACAATGTACAAAAAATTTCTGATACACAGCCAGCTGTAACATGATCTTTAGACCCACAATGACGACATATTTCTATGTACAATCTTCTTGAACATGCCCATAACATCGACATTTCCTACAAAATTTTGGTTGATCTCTGTAAAAAAGATAACCCTTATTAGGGCCAATCATGAAATTTGCAGGTGGGTGTGATTGGCCTCCAGGGCCGGTCTCGTCAGCTTTTAAGACGACCACAAATTTTCATTGAGCATTCCACACCCCCAACTCATTTATAGCCTTGCCAATATATTTCACTGACTCGCAGAATCTCAGCAGAAAAAGAGAAACTTCTTCATTTGGCACATGTGGGTTGTACATGTGTACAAACAAAAGCTTAGTATCTTGGGTGTATAACAAAGAAACTTTGATACCTTCCAGAAGAGGGTCATCTTTATGCTGAGAATAAACATGATGGAAATTCTGGCAGACGACTTGGCTTACGAAGGTAACGTCATAGAAACCAGCCTTTGGAAAATCCTGGATGCACAAAATATCCTCTTTCTTTAGACCACAAAGGCCAAAAAGAATCTTTTCTCCAATGAAGTGTAGACCTTTTTCTCCACGAAATTTCTCCTCCACTGCCAACTTAACAGTTTCTTTCATCCGCACCTCAGGGAAGGTCGGAACACGAACATCGGCATGGCTAGCCATAACGATCGTAGAAAGCAATCAGATCACAACCGACAAGTCATGGGTCAATTATCTGAGCCCAGCAAACTTCCACGATCTTGGAATGCCAGTCTCACGATAAGGTCTAACATTCCAGCACATTATCATGTGTTGAGCTGTGCAAAGTAAGCCTCAACTTCCCTATCCCGTAATACCATAGGGAGAGAACAACCCACCCATCAACTTCATTTCCATATTGGTCAAAGTTGTCCAATCACAAGAGAACTTTCCAATCCATGTCAAAGACTGCTTGTCAATAACATAGCCCTTTGCCTAGACTCTATGACAATTTGACATCGCCACTATCCCAGATTACCATAGGGAGAGAAAACCCCACAAAGTCAACTTCATTTCCATAACTGGCCAAGTTCACCAATCACAAGAGGACATTCCAATCCATATCAAAGACTGCCTGCCAACAACATAGCCCTTTGCCTAGCCTCTATGACAATTTGACATCCCCGCTATCCCTTAACCATAGGGAGAGAACAACCCACCAAGTCAACTTCATTTCCATATCTATCAAAGTTGACCAATCACAAGAGGACTTTCCAATCCATGTCAAAGACTGAATGTCAACAACATAGCTCTTTGCCTATTATAAATTAACCCCTTCCATACAAAAGAATAGGAAGACCCACACACATCTATCACAAGAGCTGTCAGACACAAAGCCCTTTGCCTAGACTCTGTGAAAATTTGACATCATCCAATCCCTTCCATGATAAGATCTGACATTCCAACACATTACCATGTGTTGAGCTGTGCCAAGTAAGCCTCAACTTCCCTATCCCGTAATACCTTTGGGAGAGAACAACCCACCAGGTCAACTTCATTTCCATATCGGTCAAAGTTGACCAATCACAAGAGGACTTTCCAATCCATGTCAAAGACTGCCTGTCAACAACATAGCCCTTTGCGAGCATCTATGACAATTTGACACTGCCGCTATCCCGTAATACCATAGGGAGTGAACAACCCACCAAGTCAACTTTATTTCCACATCAGGCAAAGTTGACCAATCACAAGAGGACTTTCCAATCAAGGTGAAAGACTGCCTGTCAACAACATAACCCTTTGCCTAGCCTCTATGGTAATTTGACATTGCAGCTATCCCGTAACACCATAGGGAGAGAACAACCCACCAAGACTCCTTCATTTCCATATCAGTCAAAGTTGACCAATCACAAGAGGACTTTCCAATCAAGGTCAAAGACTGCCTGTCAACAACAACATAGCCCTTTGCCTAGCCTCTATGACAATTTGACATTACCGCTATCCCGTAAAACCATAGGGAGAGAACAACCCACCAAGTCAACTTCATTTCCATATCGGTCAAAGTTGACCAATCACAAGAGGACTTTCAAATCCATATCAAAGAATGCCTGTCAACAACATAGCCCTTTGCCTACTATAAATTACCCCCTTCCATACAAAAGAATAGGAAGACCCACACCCATCTATCACAAGAGCTGTCAGACACAAAGGACTTTGCCTAGACTCTATGAAAATTTTACATCACACAATCCCTTCCATGAAAAGATCTGACACTCCAACACATTACCATGTGTTGAGCTGTGCCAAGTAAGCCTCAATTTCCCTATCCCATAATACCATAGGGAGAGAACAACCCACCAAGTCAACTTCTTTTCCATATCGGTCAAAATTGACCAATCACAAGAGAACTTTCCAATCCTTGTCAAAGACAGCCTGTCAACAACATAGCCCTTTGCTATGACAATTTGATATTTCCGTTATCCCATAATACCATAGGGAGAGAACATCCCACCAAGTCAACTTCATTTCCATATCGGTCAAAGTTGACCAATCACAAAAGGACATTCCAATCCATGTCAAAGACTGCCTGTCAACAACAAAGCCCTTTGCCTAGCCTCTATGACAATTTGACATTGCCGCTATCCCGTGATACCATAGGGAGAGAACAACCCACCAAGTCAACTTCATTTCCATATCGGTCAAAGTTGACCAATCACAAGAGAACTTTCAAATCCATATCAAAGACTGCCTGTCAACAACATAGCCCTTTGCCTACTATAAATTACCCCTTTCCATACAAAAGAATAGGAAGACCCACACCCATCTATCACAAGAGCTGTCAGACACAAAGCCCTTTGATTAGACTCTATAAAAATTTGACATCACACAACCCCTTCCATGATAAGATCTGACATTCCAACACATTACCATGTGCTGAGCTGTGCCAAGTAAGCCTCAACTTCCCTATCCCGTAATACCATAGGGAGAGAACAACCCACCAAGTCAACTTCTTTTCCATATCGGGCAAAGTTGACCAATCACAAGAGAACTTTCCAATCCATGTCAAAGACTGCCTGTCAATAACATAGCCCTTTGCATAACCTCTACGACAATTTGACATTGCCGCTATCCCGTAATACCATAGGGAGAGAACAACCCACCAAGTCAACTTAATTTCCATATCAGTCAAAGTTGACCAATCACAAGAGGACTTTCAAATCCATATCAAAGACTGCCTGTCAACAACATAGCCCTTTGCCTACTATAAATTACCCCCTTCCATACAAAAGAATAGGAAGACCCACACCCATCTATCACAAGAGCTGTCAGACACAAAGCCCTTTGATTAGACTCTATAAAAATTTGACATCACACAATCCCTTCCATGATAAGATCTGACATTCCAACACATTACCATGTGCTGAGCTGTGCCAAGTAAGCCTCAACTTCCCTATCCCGTAATACCATAGGGAGAGAACAACCCACCAAGTCAACTTCTTTTCCATATCGGGCAAAGTTGACCAATCACAAGAGAACTTTCCAATCCATGTCAAAGACTGCCTGTCAACAACATAGCCCTTTGCTTAGCCTCTATGACAATTTGACATCGCCACTATCCCAGAATACCATAGGGAGAGAAAAACCCACTAAGTCAACTTCATTTCCATATCGGTCAAAGTTGACCAATCACAAGAGGACTATCCAATCCATGTCAAAGACTGCCTGTCAATAACATAGCCCTTTGCCTAGCCTCTGTGACAATTTGACATTGCCGCTATCCCATAATACCATAGGGAGAGAACATCCCACCAAATCAACTTCATTTCCATATCGGTCAAAGTTTACCAATCACAAGAGAACTTTCCAATCCTTGTCAAAGACAGCCTGTCAACAACATAGCTCTTTGCTATGACAATTTGACATTACCGCTATCCTGTAATAACATAGGGAGAGAACATCCCACCAAGTCAACTTTATTTCCATATCGGTCAAAGTTGACCAATCACAAGAGGACTTTCAAATCCATGTCAAAGACTGCCTGTCAACAATGTAGCCCTTTGCAATAACAATTTGACATTGCCGCTATCCCGTAATACCATAGGGAGAGAACATCCCACCAAGTCAACTTCATTTCCATATCGGTCAAAGTTGACCAATCACAAGAGAACTTTCCAATCCTTGTCAAAGACAGCCTGTCAACAACATAGCCCTTTGCAATAACAATTTGACATTGCCGCTATCCCGTAATACCATAGGGAGAGAACATCCCACCAAGTCAACTACATTTCCATATCGGTCAAAGTTGACCAATCACAAGATGACTTTCCAATCCATGTCAAAGACTGCCTGTCAATAACATAGCTCTTTGCCTATTATAAATTACCCCCTTCCATACAAAAGAATAGGAAGACCCACACCCATTTATCACAAGAGCTGTCAGACAGATAGCCCTTTGCCTAGACTCTATAAAAAATTTAGCATCACCCAATGCCTTCCATGATTAGATCAGACATTCCAACACATTACCATGTGTTGAGCTGTGCCAAGTAAGCCTCAACTTTCCTATCCCGTAATACCATAGGGAGAGAACAACCCACCAAGACAATTTCAATAAAATTAGCTTTCCAAATATCTAAAAGACATGGCAAAGGAAGCTATATTGAATGCACAGCAGTAAGTTGGTATTTTGTACTACCCATTCTGTCCAAAACATATTGTAGGATATTTGTGTCAAAAGGGCCCAATATTGTGTGTATTTTACCAGCATTAGGCAGGTGAAGTATAAACTCCAGTATAAGTCTGTGTGGCTGCAGCAAGTAATGCTGTTTAATTCTATTCTGGCTTGGGAAAAGCTGGATAGTGGGTCCCTGGAGTGAATGGAAGAGAGCAGGGTGGGCTTCCATTCATTGATTCAGTAAGGGTTTTCAGCTGCCAAGTGTAGAGGCAGTTAACTAATTATGCTACAGGTGGGCTGTAGTTAAAAGGAGGTGTGGAGCAACACCTCAGGGCTTCTTCCTCTGGATATCCCCTGGAGCTGGAGGAGGGTGTTGCTGGGAAGGATGTTGCTGGGAAGGAGAGGGATTCCTTGCTGACCTGTGTTTGAGAGAGAGCTCTAAAGGACTTGAGAGGAAAAGAGAAAACCCTCCCAGGAGACAAATGTGTCTTGAGTGTGCCCAGAGAGGATTCTGGGATTTGTGGTCCACCAAAAGCCAGTGACGGCTAAGGAAACTGTGAGTTACAGTTAACACTTGTGAGGGTGTGAATTGGGACTGTTAATGCTTATCTGAAGCTAATGTTATCCCCAACGTGAAGCCAGTGGGCTGAAGATTTGTTTGTGCTAAATAAAAGTCAGCAAAGCTGCATTTAAACTTAAAGGCGGTGTCAGTCTCCATTCTCTGTGCTGAAAACTGTGCCGGGGCCTTGGGGTTTCGCTACCTGAAGCTCACTATATATTTAAACATGTTTTGATGAAAGGCACATTTTTGCAGCTGTGGTATTCTCTCTTTTTCAGACACATATCCCCATATAACAGGAATAATTAGTTACCTTTTAGTAAAGTGCAGTAGACATATAATACTACTACCACTTACCTCAAGTAAGTTCCAGTGTAAATAACATTATTAGGGAATAGAAGTGATTAGCTAGTCAGACTCCATTTATATTACCAAGAGAGTGAGACAATATATTTAGAGTATAAAGCGGGTAACTGTCAGCTAATTGGCATTCACAGCTGTTGTTCAAATTATACAAATGTTTACATCAAAACAAGATTACACCTCGGGACTTCCAGTTAATTAAAGATTTTATGAATCATCCCCTGAGGTTAATAAGAAAGGGTATTAGTTGATGAGTCACAGTATTTCAGAACACTAAAGGGTAATAAGAGGAAATGGTACCGAATTTATATTCAGTGTTTTATAATTATTTGCCAAAAATTACAAAACTAAGTGAAAACATTACATTTCCTGCGGCCCATAGTGTAATATACATAAATAGCCCAGAAAGACAGGGCTAAACCAATATATGTATATGGTAACAATAATAATCAGTGCTGCGAAATATGTTGGCGCTGTATAAATAAATGTAAAATAATAATAATAAGTGACCTGGTGTAGGACCACACATTGTATGTATGTGCACAGGGAACCTGTAATGATAATAGTAACAATTTTTTTAGGGGGTTGTCTGGTTCAAAACCTCAAGCCCAGTTTTCAGGGCTTGAAAACTGGACAACTCGCACTGAGCAGTGTGATGTCATAGCCCCGCCTGCCATTTCAACCCAAGATGTCACTGACCCAACATATGACATCACAACTCTGCCCTCAACAGTAACCAGAACCACTAAGTACCTGGTAATTATTATCACAGTTCTTCCATCAAGCGGGATATTTAATCCACCACTGTGACTATCATGTGAATATGTGAATATGTGAATAAGCGCATTATCTCAGCAAGTGTCTCTGCTCTGCCTCTGTGCAATGACAGATGTTGGCCATCAGGTGTATGACATTTGGGACTTACAAAGACTTAAAAGCTTGTATATAACATAATAGCTTCTGAGATTTGCCCATGGAAGGTACAGCATAGGTCATTTTAACATTCAATCTTCTAGGAACAGCACAATACAGCAATTTTTTGTGTTAAGGGGTTAAGCCTTTAAGAAGCTGTTTTAAAAGCTGCAAACAAATGGTAATGCGTTAATATCACAACAAAATAATGTTTCACATTGCGCATTTGAAGACACGTGACTTATTTTCTTATAAGTCAATGGTTTACAGGGCAATTTTGTTTGCCCACTACATTTTTGGGATCACACACTTGAAGGGCCTGAAATCACTCTACATTGTTTTCTTATGAATCTCCTGAAAGTACAAGCACCAATTCTCATTAGAAGATTCTCTCCTAAATATAAGCACTGCTGTCCACCATAACATGAACAAGTGATTGCGTTTTTCAGGTAATTCTAATAGAAGTCAATTCAGGGCAAATTTGAGGCATTTTTGACCTTGTGGGGCCCATTTACTTAGCTAGAGTGAAGGAATAGAGGAAAAAAACTTTGAATTTCAAATGTTTTTTTTGGCTGCTTCGACCTTCGACCCTCGACTTCAAATTGAAGGATTTGAACTAAAAATCATTCGACTATTCGACCATTCGAAGTACTGTCTCTTTAAGAAAAAATTTCGACCCCCTAGTTCGCCACCTAAAAGCTACCGAAGTCAATGTTAGCCTATGGGGAAGGTCCCCATAGGTTTATCAATCTTTTTTAGGTCGAACAAAAATCGTTCAATCGATGGATTAAAATCCTTAGAATCGAAGGATTTAATTGTTCGATCGAGCGATTTGTCGTTCGATCGAACGAATAGCGCTAAATCCTTTGACTTCAATATTCAAAGTCGAAGGATTTAACTTCGACAGTCGAATATCGAGGGTTAATTAACCCTCGAAATTCGACCTTAAGTAAATTTGCCCCTGTGTGTTTGGCCTACTTTAAAATTGTTGTATAAACAATGCCCGAAATATCCCTGTTGCCATTGCCCTTTGAGAATTATTAAATATGACAGGGCTATATGTATGTATTGTGAAAGTACTATTTTAAAAGGAAACTGCTCTTTCTCAACCTGAAAGCCAAACATTATGTAACTTTAGGGTGGACAATTCTTTGTATTCTTAAGATCTCTAGAAAATATATTACAGTACAGTGTAAATGTGAAAGTGGAAGTTGAGAGAAGATGCATGTCTATTCATGGCACTGCCTATAAAGAAGAGTAAAAACCTACTGACAAAACCCAGTCCTCCTGCACCAGTCTTCCTCTCTCCTCTTGAACCAAGAGGGTACTCAACAAACAACTACTATTGCATTGGTTTTGGTCCTCATCTCTTTGATCACCAACGTGGAACATGCTCATAAAGATCTGTTAGATCTGCTAACTGCTTTACCATAGTGTTGTGCAGTAACACATGTCAAACTTATATACACTGAACTTGAGCTTTACACTAGTGTTTTTTTAGATTTACATACAGCCAGGTTTCCCCTTTCCTAGGAGTCACTCATTTAGCAAGTTTCATTTAAACACCCCTAATAACCTCATCCCATGCCATTCCTTTCTATAAATTAATATGTACCATATGTATCCTTGCACCCTGATACTATTGCATGTGTGGAGGAAGGTTTTGAACAAGGTTTTGCAAAGTCTTCAAGTGATAAACCTAGCAAAAGCCCTTGACTTGTGAGAACACCATTGGGAAGAGCCCATCATGTCTGGTCCCCAACAACAATAAAGAATATTTATTTTGATGTTGTTTAATGATGATTTATCATTATCCTCTGTTCAGAGCTTGTCTTAATCATCTTCCAGACCACTGACTTACTTACTAGAGAAAGCAAGTAATTAAATAAAAATAAAGCAATTGCAAAAGGTCTTCAAACATCTCTACACTATGATAAAAGTTTATTTGAACTTTCGCTTTAAGACAATATTAAACAGTATAAATTATGTAAGTGCATTATAATATAATTTGCAACTACAATAATAAACAATATATAAGTCACCATTCATTTATTATTTAAGTATTACACCATCTTAATATATTTCCTCAAAGTTTCTCTTATCTCCTTATTCCTCAAGCTGTAAATGATGGGATTCATAAATGGAGCAATAACAACATACATAAGAGAGAGAAACTTTCTCATGTTAGTGGAATTTTCCCCAGCTGGACCCATATAAACTATAATCTGAGTCCCATAATATGTGCACACAACAGTTAGGTGTGAGCTGCAGGTGGAGAACGTCTTCTTTCTTCCAGTCTTGGAATTCATCTTGAAGATGGTTATGAAGATACAGACATAGGTCCCAATGATGAAAATAAATGGTACAGAAATTATTAAAACGGAATATATAAAATCCACCACTGTTAAAACAGATGTGTCTGAAGTAGAAAGTGCTACAAGTGGGCCAAAATCACAGAAAAAGTGGTCAATTTGGTTAAAGCCACAGAAATCCAATCGGTACACCAAAACAATTTCACTGGTTATTAAAACAAACACTAATAACCAACACAACACAACAAACAGGAGACAGACATCAAGGCTCATGATTGAAATATAATGAAGTGGGTAACAGATGGCAAGGTATCTATCATAGGACATTAGTGCAAGTAGGAAACATTGCACAGTAGAAAGACCATAAATATAAAGCTGGCATATGCACCCAACTAAAGCTGCAATCATTTCATCATTGAGTATGATGTGTAACATCATGGGAACAATGTTACTAGTAAGGAGAATATCTGCTAACCCTAAATGTTTCAGAAAGAAGAACATGGGGACCTGGAGATGTTCATTACATGACACCAAACATATAATTAGTACATTGCCACAAAGTATCACACTATAGAGTAACAAAAAAAATATGAAAAGTGGAGTTTTAGACTTGTTTAAATCATTGAAACCCAGCAATACAATATTGGTTACTTCAGTCTCATTGGCTTTACACATTGTCAGAGTAGTTAGAATCCCTTGATGGTCAAAGACAGGTTTCTCAAAGGCTTTGGCTGCAACATAAAGAGAAAAAAATTGTATCAAATACAAACTGCACACAAATGTATTAATGGCATGCTACAGCTTTAGTTGGTATACATTGTTTTATGCATATGAATGGGAATATTTATACTGCTATATATGTAAAATTTGCAATTTGCTATATTTGTATTGCTTTATATAATCATTTTAAGCTGCAACCAAGCCTCAGCATATGCTTAGATTTGTGTTTACCTCTCTGAGATGACTTTAATTATGCTTTGAAACTTAAATGATATGACTATATAAGTAAATGAATGAACCTCTACTGGAAAATACATTTAGGGGGTGATTTATCAATTTTCAAATTCCAATTTTTGTAACAATTAGAATTTTTTTGCACAAAAAATTCAAATTCTGTTTCCAAAAACTCAAATGTTTGGTATTTAATAAGCACCAAAGACTATGGGGCACATTTACTTAGCTCGAGTGAAGGATTAGAAGGAAAAATACTTTGAATTTCGAAGGATTTTTTTGGCTACTTCGACCATCGAATTGGCTACTTCGACCTTCGACTACGACTTCGACTTTGAATCGAACTAAAAATCGTTTGACTATTCGACCATTCAATAGTCGAAGTACTGTCTCTTTAAAAAAAACTTT
This sequence comes from Xenopus laevis, assembly GCF_017654675.1. Taxonomy (NCBI): domain Eukaryota; kingdom Metazoa; phylum Chordata; class Amphibia; order Anura; family Pipidae; genus Xenopus; species Xenopus laevis. The sequence continues at coordinate 157,686,062 of NC_054375.1, forward strand.
GACCACCTACTTTGCCACCTAAAACCTACCGAGCACCAATGATAGCCTATGGGGAAGGTCCCCATAGGCTTTTTAGGCAATTTGTGATCGAAGGAAAATCGTTCGATCGATGGATTAAAATCCTTCGAATCGTTCCTTCGACCATTTGATTGAACAAATTGTGGTAAATCCTTCGACTTTGATATTTGAAGTCGAAGGATTTAACTTCGATGGTCGTATATCAAGGGTTAATTAACCCATAGTTAATGTGCCCCTCGATGTAAAACTGACATCTAAAAGCGTGCACATTCAAATAGAATTCAGTGGAAGTTGTTCTGGGCAAAATTCAAGCCATTTATTTAATTCAAGATTTATTTTCTAGTTCAAGTTTTTTTTAGGCTGGTAAACTCACAAACTTGAGTTTTTTGATCTTGTAAACTCACAAATTCCAGGTATATTTTTCCACAATTGTATTCAGTCAAAGTGTATAGTTTCAGATGTTTTAATAAATGAGCAAACATTTGAGTTTTTTTTATATTGTGAGTTTATTTGAAGTAGAAAAAAACTAATGCGTCATAAATTTGATTCTTGATAAATAAGGCCATTGATATATAAATTGCTTGATTTTTTTAAAAAAAAATCATTTGAAGCATATTTAAGAGAAAATATCATACTGACATTTCTGTTTGTGGACAAAATCTTGATTGCCTCCTCAAAAAAATCACATTATTTCATTATTATTTTTTTTAAAATCCATTGTTGAATGTACACCACCCACTTCTATAGAAGCTCCCCAACATTTTTTCATTTAAATTTTTGGCTAAAACCTGAAAATTCAAGCTCAAATTCAAATTTTTAAATATTTGTGTTTATGTTTTTTCACATCAATTTTCACAAATTGTGATCATGTTCCATTAGAGATTGCAATAAAATAATAATAAGGTATAAGTCAACTGAGAACTAAACTCTCCACAAAATTGTTCCACTACTCCTTATTACGTGTGCTAGAGAACTCAAGGTTAAAAAAGGCTTACTAGCACCACTACAGTCATCTTGCTTTTATCTAATATTTTGCTATTGAAATTGTTGTGTACTTTTTGGCTTCATAATATTACACTTTAGTCAAATATAAGGAGAAAGAACACAATGCTGTTAAGTTGTCCTTAACAGCAGGACAAATGATTTCTTATTTAAGAAAAAACAAATGAAAAAAAAAATTGAATCAGAGAGTTTGGGGTAAGTAACCCAAAAACTGGAATTGATCAAGTTTTCAGCGGCAAAAAACTGTTTTCAAGAAAAAACCCTCCAAAAAAACCTCAGACATCATGAAGACTGTTAACATCTTCACATGTTTTAAGGGACCTCTGCCATTGACTCCTACATGACCTTGACAGATTTATAGGGGCAGATTTATCAAGGGTCGAAGTGAATTCAAGGGAATTTTCGAAGTAAAAAAATTCGAAATTCAAAGTAATTTTTTGGATACTTCGACCATCGATTAGTATACTATGACTTCGAATTTACTTAGAATTGGATTCAAAGTAAAATAGTTTGAATATTCAAATATTCGATAATCGAAGTACTGTTTCTTTAAAAAAACTTTCGACTACAATAGTTCGCCAAATTAAAGCTGCCAAAGTACTATGTTAGCCTATGGGGAAGGTCCCCATAGGCTTGGCTAACTTTTTTTGATCGAAGGATATTCCTTCGATCGTTGGATTAAAATCCTTAGAATCGTTTGATTCTAAGGATTTTATCGTTCGATCGAAGGAATAATCCTTCTATCGTTCGATCGCACTATTTGCGCTAAAATCCTTCGACTTCGATATTCGAAGACGAAGGATTTTAATTCCCAGTCGAATAACAAGGATTAATTAACACTCGATATTCGACCCTTTGTGAGTTTTTTTTAAAGAGTTTGTGGGTTTTTTTTAAAGAGAAAATAAAATAGAAGGCACTCCACTCTGCACTTGATAAAGGGGCCTATCCCAGAAACGTTTGCTTGGATCTCACCTAAATAAAAACAAGCTTTTGTTTCTTTTTTATTTGCTTATAAGAAGGCTTTTTGTTTTCTGCAGGGCCTATATCCCTTCATTATAAAGACATTTTTCTGATGTTAAAGATAGCAAGGAAGGAGTTACGTTTTTTTTTTTAAAACTGAAAATGTAAATTTTGTCCAAAAAAAATAGGCTAGAATTTTGGTGTAAAACACAACTTGATCCTGGATAAATAACCCCTTAAGTGATGCTCTTGTGTGCAATGTGATTATATTACACCATTAGTGACTAGTGATGGGCGAATTTATTTGGGAGGCACAAATTTGCGGCTAATATTCACGTTTTTCCACCAGTGAAAAAATTTGCGAATTTGCTGCGAAAATTCTCTGGCAAAAGTTTTTTTTTGACGCCGGTGATGGTCTTCTGGGAGCTTCTGTTGTCTTTGTTAACTTATTTGGTTTTGGGTAGTGGAGACCAAAGACTAGATATTGTCACAGCTTTGCAAAGGAGACTTATTATGCTTCCAATATCCCTTTTTATACAGGAGAACATATTGTATTGCTAGCCATCCCTGCTACTGACTGGTATTGCTTGGAACAGTCTATGAGTATTATCTAAAATTACTCTTTAGTTCTTCTCCATCAAGGATTCCCCAACCTGAGTCACATTTTTATAAATATGCAAATATGAAAGCCTGGGGTCCATTTGCCACATTTTTAACAGAGACCCATACAGCATTTAACAAATGTATCAAAATGTGAGTACAGATCTTAGTAAATAAAAACTCACCCAAGTTCTATTCATTCCTATGAGATTTCTAGAACCATATTTATCAAAGGCTGAGTTGTAACTTTTACCCATTGATAAATACAATTTTAAAAATCCCATAGGAATGAATAGAACTTATTTATTAAGTTCTAAACTCACATACTGTATGTAAACATATCTAGGATTTTTGTAAGTTACAAAGAAAATGAATACAAGTAAAATGGTATCATAATGTTACTTACAGTTTGTCTTTGACATCAGGAATGATGAGAAGACAGTCAGGCTCTATTTATATTACATGAGAATTACACAATATATTTAGATACAGTGCATAATGTATGTAACTGTCTGAGCCATCGGTTAATTGGCATTGCCAGCTGTGGTTCAAATTAAAGAGTGTTTGAATACAAATATAATCCATAGGGACTTCTGATTAATTGCATATTTTCATGATTATCCCCGAGGTTAATAAGAAAGGGTATGTCTAATCACTAATAAGAATATGTGAGAACTTGTAATTATTGGGTAGTATTGTGATGTATTTATTGCAAATGTTTTAAAAAAAATATTATTCTATTAAGGAGTTCAGGTGGAACTTAATTTCATAGCACTGTAACAAAGTTATGGTTTGTATTGACAATTAAGTATCCTTGTATCCTATTTTTAACATTGTCACTTGAGGTCACAAGTTCTTTTTTAGGGTAACAACTCATAGAGGCTTATTCATCAACATTCTCATTTTAGTGGTTTTGATGTTTTTGAAACCACGACTAAACTCACTTTCTTTAAAACCACAAATGAAATTTCTTAAAAGATGCAAATTTAAACGTTTAAATGGAAAAATAGCTGAAAAATGCACTAAAAAATAAGAACATCCTGAAAACCTTTTTTTTTTGACAATTCTTAGCAAAAAGAAATATCAAAAGCTCTATAAGTCTGAATTAATTGGAAATGGTCCAATAAGATCATCACAGCTCCCATTGACTTCTATAAGACCTTGACAACTTTAACTTGGTGAATGTTTATATTAGTGGTCTTTGTGGTTTTTACACTTAATACATTTAGAATTTTTACCGTTTTTCAGCACCCAAAATGAGCTGAAAAAGTCTACCTCAGCTTATACTCGAGTCAGCTGCTAGGGAAGAACTAAAAAGTATACTGATATGTTAAAGTTGCTGCTTACTTACTGATCTGAAGCATGCAGTGACTCATCCATGCTGCCCATACTTCTCCCCCCTTGTGGCTTGATTCTGCTTCCTTAGCCCTCAGGCTATATGTCCTAAAATGTATTTCTCACCCCTAGGCTTATACTCAAGTCAATACATTTTCCCAGTTTTCTTAGGTAAAATGAGGTACCTCGGCTTATACTCGGGTCGGCTTATACTCGAGTATATATGGTATGACTTTAGGCAGTCATGGGCTGAGGAACCAGTAACAATGTTTTCTCTTAAAGGATGCAAAGCTTTTAATTTAGTACATATCTAGTTGATTCTTCCTAATACACTCAAAGAGCCTGAGTGAACAGATATGTTTAGAGTCTACTTTGAAAACAACCAAAAAAGATTGTGTATGGATTGGCTTGAAGGTGCTGTGGGACAGAAAGCATGTTATTCAAAGAATTTCAGTGCTATTGTGGGTACCATGAGCTTGTCTGAGCCTGAAGAATGGAGAGGATGAAAGGAAATGAATCAGTAACAGGAATCAGAAGCTCTCCCGGTAAACAAGGGACTACATTAGAGATTTAAAAACAAGAAGGACAATTTTTAAGAGAATCCATCATTTAATTGGGAACCACTTTGGCGATTGTACAATTGTTAGTGTTGTTTGAGCCGAGCCCCACATTTTGTACCAACTGTAATTGTGCAATTCTTTTTCTGGGAGACCATAATACATGGCATTTCAATAAACCAGTCTTGAGGGTAAAAAAATGTGTATTCATTTTGGCATACCCTCCACTAGAATCAGATTTTTATTCTTGCAATGTTTCTTAGATTGAAGAATGTTGATCTCATAGTAGCTGACACCTTGGGGCCCATTTACTTAGTTCGAGTGAAGGAATAGAATAAAAAAAACTGGGTTTTTTTGGCTACTTCGACCATTGAATGGGCTACTTCGACCTTCGACTTCGAACGATTCAAACTAAAAATCGTTTGACTATTCGACCATTCGATAGTCGAAGTACTGTCTCTTTAAAAAAAACTTCGACCCCCTAGTTCGCCACCTAAAACCTACCGAAGTCAATGTTAGCCTATGGGGAAGCTCCCTATAGGCTTAGCAATCTTTTTTTGGTCTAAGAAAAATCGTTCGATCGATGGATTAAAATCCTTCGTATGGAACGATTCAAAGGATTGAATCGTTTGATCGAACGAATTGTGGTAAATCCTTCGACTTCGATATTCGTAGTCAAAGGATTTCCATTCGGCAGTCGAATATCGAGGGTTAATCAACCCTCGATATTCGACCATAAGTAAATTTGCCCACTGATGTGTAAGGCAGAGATTACCTATAAATCACATCCAGGCTGCATACTTGGTCTGAAAATTCTATACTTACACCCCTGAGCCTTAAATACACGGGATGTGCTCCATACCCTTGGTTTTCAGCCTCTGCCCTCCAATTAAGAGTTTATCTGTTTGGGGTTGTTTAAGCCAGTTTAGGTTCTTCCAGTAGCTAATCACCTATTGATTGTGGAAACTGTATCCCTATCATCTGGTTTAAAGGACAGGTACAGTTGAGTATCATCTGAATAGCAATGGTAACTAAGGTTACTGTGTTGGATCATATTTCCAAGTGGCAGTATATATAATGCAAATAATATTGGTTATAAGACTGAGCTCTATGGAACCCCATGCGGTAATGGATTGACTTTAATAAGTGTAGCCAACTGTGACCTACCTAAAAATTATTTGAGCACCATATAGTCTATACCACAGAACATGTTTAAATGTTCTATGAAGGTATTATGGTCTACAGGTTTAAATGCAGCAGAGAAATCAAGGTATATATGGATGGCACGCTATCTCTTGTCTCTAGTCATCAGCAACTCATTCATTATGCTAACCAGTGCAATTTCTCTACTATTGTTATTTCTTAATCCAGACTGGAATGTGTCATGGGTCTAGTTGTTTAAGAGCCTGGCCTCCAACCTGTGGGTGAAAGCCTTCTCTATTACCTTTCTGAGAAAAGGAAGCTTTGAGAATGTAGTTGGTCTGTAGGTGCCAATTCTCTTTAGGTCCAGAAAAGATTTTTTTTCAGTAAAGGAATGATAATGACTTCCTTAACTTTTATAGACTTCCTTAACTCTTTGGTTTTACTAAATGTTGTGTCTCCAAAATGTAGTATCTGAGTTTCTATTTGTAGAGGTTGAGAGAGTGTTCACTATGGGTGGAATTCAGGGATAGAATTCCAGAGGGAAGAAACAGCAAGATAAAAAGGTTTTAGAAGAGAGATGAAATTAGATGATGTGAAAGAACATAGAGTGGAGGAGTTGGCCAGGAATGTGTTCTAGTCTATGGGGTTATTTACTAAAATCCGTTTTTTTACTGTAAAATCTGAATTTTTAGTGGAAAAAAATAAATTTTTTGGTATTTATTATACACCAAGGATGGAAAAAGTCTGAATCGAAAATCCGGCATCTCAGACATGCCAAGGTTACGTGTAAGTCAATGGGAGAAGTCCCAAAGGTGTCTTGATCTGCGCTGGATTTCTTGCAATAATCAGAAGATTTTGTGGTTTTCGGGCAAAAATCTGAAAAAATTGAGTTTTCTGGTAGAAAATCTGAAAAATTTGTACAATTATGTTTTTTCTCGCATATAAACTTTTCGGGAAAATGTATTGATAAATAAGCGGAAAAAACTGGCGCGGCTTACATATAAGATCAATAAGGCAAGGCTCTTTTTTCTGTCTGATTACTTCACTTTTATTGCCCTGTATTTGTTTTCCTTGCTGTAAAACAATCCTTATAATGCTTACTGGTCTTTTGGGTCACTTTAAAGGTACCTGTCACCCACACATAAAAAGCTTTATAATAAAGGTCTTTTGTAAATCAAACATGAAATTAAAATAATTTTCTTATTAAAAAACATATAACAATTTGAGCTGTCAATCATATAATGCCTGCCATGCCTCTATGCCCATCCTGGGTCATAAACAAGATTTTGGGGAGATACAAAACATGCCTTAATAACAGGGTCCACAAAATGGCACCTGTCTGTTTGCTGTGATAGTGATGCCAAAACTACCGTATATACTCGAGTATAAGCCGACCCGAGTATAAGCCGAGGTACCTAATTTTACCTTCGAAAACTGGGAAAACTTATTGACTCTAGTATAAGCCTAGACACAACTACAGCCCTGTCTCCCAGCAGCGCACATTCTGCCAAAGTGACCGCCCCAGCGATCAACCGGACTTCTTTGCAAAGCTGATGGTGACAAAGAATTGCCAAACGGATTACTGTGTGCATTGTCCCACTGTCCCACTACCATGTACAGAGGGTGCTGTTTGATATTGCCATCACTGTTAATCTTTCATATAACCAACAGAGGGTGCTGTGTGATATTGCAGTCACTGTTATTCTTTCATATAACCAACAGAGGGCGCTGTGTGATATTGCAGTCACTGTTATTCTTTCATATAACCAACAGAGGGCGCTGTGTGATATTGCAGTCACTGTTATTCTTTCATATAACCAACAGAGGGCGCTGTGTGATATTGCAGTCACTGTTATTCTTTCATATAACCAACAGAGGGTGCTGTGTGATATTGCAGTCACTGTTAATCTTTCATATAACCAACAGAGGGCGCTGTGTGATATTGCAGTCACTGTTATTCTTTCATATAACCAACAGAGGGCACTGTGTGATATTGCAGTCACTGTTATTCTTTCATATAACCAACAGATGGCGCTGTGTGATATTGCAGTCACTGTTATTCTTTCATATAACCAACAGAGGGCGCTGTGTGATATTGCAGTCACTGTTAATCTTTCATATAACCAACAGAGGGCACTGTGTGATATTGCAGGCACTGTTATTCTTTCATATAACCAACAGAGGGCGCTGTGTGATATTGCAGTCACTGTTAATCTTTCATATAACCAACAGAGGGCACTGTGTGATATTGCAGGCACTGTTATTCTTCCATATAACCAACAGATGGCGCTGTGTGATATTGCAGTCACTGTTAATCTTTCATATAACCAACAGAGGGTGCACTGTTATTTTTTCATATAACCAACAGTGGGATATTGCAGTCTCTCCCCAAGTGAACTGTTGGTATAGGAATGATTAAAAGTGACTGCAATCTCAGCTACACGGGCCGCTGACCCGAGTATAAGCCGAGGTAGACTTTTTCAGCACATTTTGGATGCTGAAAAACTCGGCTTATACTCGGGTATATACGGTAAAAGAAAACAAGATTTAAATGATTCATATTGAAAGTGAAGTTTATTTTGCTCAATAAGCATGCTAGACATAGATTTGAAATTATTTCTTAGGGTGACAAGCATAGAAAACAGAAAAAATGGCAAATGCTCCTAATCATATACCTTTCATAGCATTTTTAGTTATAAAAAAAAACCTTAAGGTTTACGGTGGCACAAATACATTGTTAATGGAAGTAATAGGTCTCTTGGGTTTCTTGAGTAAATATAAACAGATCTTCTGCATCACAAGACACATTGTTCATGTTAGGAGACTGTCGGGCTCCATTTATTACTTTACATCATAAAAGACTGAATTAAGCCACTGTTGTGATATATAAGGTTTGTGCTGTCATAAGGGGTTTATGGTACTGAACTATTTTATTCTTCAAATCATTATACATTTTATTTTAAAGGAAATCTAATCGCTAAGAAACTTTTTAAAATGGTTTCTCCATTGACACATATTATAAGTAGTAACATTCAAAGACCCTGGAGAATATACAGTATGAACAGGTAACCAAATGTTTATTAGATGTTACAGTCTGAACCAATAACAGATGAAATCAGGCACCTCACAATGAGAAGAAACTTATAAAAGCTAATTTTACACTTTAATGTCGAAGTTAATTTTAGGGAGCAGGTTCATGCTTTGCAGCAGGAAAGAAAGTAGCAGAATAGAGTTAGGTAGTCATTATGGTGAGACCCACTATCAGAACATCCAAATTGACTTTCATCACTGTGCTCCATTTTCAAATTGAAAACCAGGAGGACTATCTATGTGAGAATGAAGCTTTAAGACGGGGTCCCCAACCTTTGTTACCCACAAGCTACAGTATATTCAAATTAAAAAAGAGTTGTGGAGCAACACAAGCATGAAAATAGTTCTAAGGGGTGCCAAAAAGGGCCGTCATTGGCTATTAGCACCTGCTTTGAGGCCACTGAGAGCAACAGCCAAGGGGTTGGTGAGAAATGTGTTACTCATGCGCCACTTGTTGGGGAATACTGCTTTAAGTTATACTTTTCAGATATTTCAATTCCATGTCTATGTAGTAAAGAGTACTATGCTGCAGATCTCATTTATTGGTATTGCAACCACTACAATATGCTCAATAAATGAGCTGTGCAGCAAATTGGGCAAAACCAGTGCAGATCACAATGGCAAGAAACATCTGCCATTGACTTCTACATGACCTTGACAGGTTTGAGATTTTTTGATTCTGATTTTTAGTAGCTTTGGGGTATAATAAATCTAGGTTTTTTTCCACTAAAAAGTTGAGGTATCCCCTTTAAAATCTCAACCTGAAAAGTTTGAGGTTTAATATAGCACTGTAATATTTTTAAATGTAATATTTTTCATTGGTTATCGCATTACAAATGAAAAAAGTGCATAAAACATGCACTTTATGGCGATAACTAATTCAGTAACAAGTAGTATTACATACAATGCACATTGCAGAAAGCTATAACATTAGGAAACCTTTTTCAATGAGATTGTTGCAAAAAGAAAAATTATTTGCACAAAAGAAAACATGTTTGCAATGTGCACAGTTTCCTGTAATTTTATATGATTTCCTCATACAGTATATTTTCACAACAGACCATAGCAAATATTACTATTTTTTCAATTAAAGTTAAAAAAATATTAATTTTTTTTTAAAATTATTAAAATATTTAAAAGATTTTTTTAAATCAATTTGTTTCTTTTCTCTTTGCTGGTTTAGCAGGCAGGCCTTCAACATCTAAGCAATACTACAATTAGCAGATATATGCTAATGCTCCTCTTTTAGAAATTTCCTGTACAGAATCAGATACCTTCATTCTTAAAATAGAAACACTTGCATCTTCGATTTTTGTTGTCATCCTTCCATTTCTGTTTGTTAGCTCAACTTATGGTCATATCATAATAAATCTAAAAATTCAAGTATTTTTAAAAATCTCAACCTGAAAAATTTGAGGTTTAAATATGGGCCATAGCATTTTGCAATTTAATATTTTTAACTTGAATATTTTTCATCATTTATCGCATTACAAATTTAAATGGTGCAAAGAACATGCACTTTATGGCAATGACTAATTCAGTAACAAGTAGTATTACATACAATGGACATTGCAGAAAGCTATAACATTAGGAAACCTTTTTCAATGAGATTGTTGCAAAAAGAAAAATTATTTGCACAAAAGAAAACATGTTTGCAATGTGCACAGTTTCCTGTAATTTTATATGATTTCCTCATACAGTATATTTTCACAACAGACCATAGCAAATATTACTATTTTTTCAATTAAGGTTCAAAAAATATTTAAATAATTTTTTTTTTAAATTATTAAAATATTTAAAATATTTTTTTAAATCAATTTGTTTCTTTTCTCTTTGCTTTAGCAGGCAGGCCTTCAACATCTAATCAATACTACAATTAGCAGATACATGCTAATGCTCCTCTTTTAGAAATTTCCTATACAGATGCCTTCATTCTTAAAATAGAAACACTTGCATCTTCGATTTTTGTTGTCATCCTTCCATTTCTGTTTGTTAGCTCAACTTATGTTCGTATCATAATACATCTAAAAATTCAAGTATTTTTAAAAATCTCAACCTGAAAAATTTGAGGTTTAAATATGGGCCATAGCATTTTGCAATGTAATATTTTTAACTTGAATATTTTTCATCATTTATCGCATTACAAATTTAAATGGTGCAAAGAACATGCACTTTATGGCAATGACTAATTCAGTTATAAGTAGTATTACATACAATGCACACTGCAGCAAGCTATAACATTAGGAAACTTTTTTCAATGATATTATCGCAAAAAGGAAAAATTGTTTGCACAAAAGAAAAAATGTTTGCAATGTGCATAGTTTCCTGTCATTTTATGTATTTCCCTCATATATCTTCACAATAGCGCATATTAATATATTTTTCAGTCAAGGTTAATATTTTTTATTAAATTATTTGATTTTTTAAAAATTTTAATTTTCTTTTCTCTTTGCTTGTTTGGCAGGCTGCAATACTACAATTTGCAGATACATGCTTGAATTGTTATACTGCATGCAAATGCCTTTAAGAGAAGCAAAAGGTTTGGATTTATCACACTCCACTCAGCAATTTATGATGAACACTTCTTTGGTCAAGGAATTCATTTTTCTTGGTTTTGGAGTGAATTATTACTTAAGAATTCTACTATTTTTCTTTTTTCTTGGAATATACATGTTAACAGTATTTGGAAATGTTCTCATCATTGCCTTAATTTTCTTAAACAAAAGTCTTAATTTACCAATGTATATTTTCCTTGGTAATCTCGCTTTATCGGACATTATATTTACTACAAATGTTGTTCCAAATATGCTTACTATTATATTGAGAAATGGAAGGCTCATATCCCTTAAAGAATGTGTCTACCAATTCTTTTTTTATGGAAGTCTAGGAAGCACTGAATGTTTTCTCCTTACAGTGATGTCATATGATAGGTACCTGGCCATATGTAAACCTCTGAATTATTATCTTGTAATGGGAAACAACTTACAAAAATGTCTAATAATTTTGTCTTGGGTGCCAAGTTTCATTGTAACCCTCATCCCAGCTACACTAATTCATCAACTAGAATTCTGTGACCAGAACATAATAGACCACTTCTTCTGTGATCTTGCTCCTCTTTTAGAAATTTCCTGTACAGATACCTTTGTTCTTAAAATAGAAGCACTTGCATCTTCGATTTTTGTTGTCATCCTTCCATTTCTGTTTGTTTGCTCAACTTATGTTTGTATCATACACACAATACTCAATATCTCAACCAGCCATGGTAGGCAGAAGGCTTTCTCTACCTGCAGCTCTCATTTGGTCATGGTGTGTATGTATTTTTTAACCATTATCACTGTTTATAGTATTCCATCAAAAGTGTATTCTTCAACTATCAGTAAAACAAGGTCATTGCTCTACATTGTGTTGACCCCACTGTTCAATCCAATTGTTTACAGCTTGAGAAACAAGGAGATTGAAGCAGCTCTTCACAAACTTCTTCATAACAGACAATTACGTAACACAATCAATTAAAAGAGAGGACATGAATGTAAAAATGTTCATAGGGCCTCCGTTAGAATGGCTACTTGATCTCTGAACCCAAAGACTGACCCCACAAAAAGTTGTTTTCAAGCAGCTAAAAGACACCAAAATATTAATGGAGAGTTCTTAAACCCACTGACCAAGTCTCCTATTTTTTTCCTGCTCTAAAAAATCCTATATGCAGACTAACTATATATTACCTAACTGACGACAAGTAATAAGGGCTAGACAAGTGATAATAGAAGAAATCTCATGGTCTGATAATTCTACGATAAGCAACAAATATCACTTGAGTAGGAGCCTTACAACTGTTCCTGGGGGCCAAAAGTTGAAATGTCTATCCCTGATCCATAATTTGGAAGACAGATAAAGTTGTAATAATGTTTGTCACAAATGTAAAAAGTGGTAAACAAAGATACATTAATGACAACTGACAAAAGTACAATATCAAAATTATTGGTAGGTTTTTACAAAAACATCTATAATAGGAAGAAAGTAGACAAGTCAGAAGGTACAATCCAAGTAACCCAAAGATTAATGAAGGTTTGCCGGTGTCGTTACAATATTATACAATTACACAGAAGAAAGTTGCTGCGTACAAGTAGAGGGGGCTGCTAGTTTAAAATGTTTTTTCATTGAAATGTATTCTCTTTGGTAGTGTGTATGCTTCTCTAGCTTCATTTTCTGTTTGCTCTCTAGGGTTGGATATACTACTTTTTTGAGATGCATGTACATAGTTAGCCATGTTGGAACTTAAATCAACCAGTTGTTTAAGCATTACCATATATAAATAATATAAGTACAAGTTACACACTAAATGTCAGTGTGTTGGGAGTTTCCTTAAATGAGAAGGATCTTGGGGTTTTTGTAGATAACAAGTTGTCTAATTCTGGGCAGTGTCATTCTGTAGCTACTAAAGCAAATAAAGTTCTTGTATAAAAAAGGGCATTAACTCAAGGGATGAAAACATAATTGTGTCTCTTTATAGGTCCCTGGTGAGGCCTCATCTGGAGTATGGGGGCAGTTTTGGACTCCAGTTCTTAAGAGGGATATAAATGAGCTGGAGAGAGTGCAGAGACTAAGTGCAACTAAACTGGTTAGAGGGAGGGAAGAGTTAAATTATGAGGGGAGACTGACAAGATTGGGGTTGTTTTCTCTGGAAAAAAAGGCGCTTGCAAGAGGACATGATTAGACGTTACAAGTGTAATGCTAACTTGGGCAATACAGGCCAAAAGGGGTAAATGTCCAGCTAGTGTTTAGAGCATAGGTTACATGTGACTCAAACACTTCAGGCTAGGGCCTTCACTAAGTGGAAGATTTCAAGTGTGGTGTAGTATAACTTACAGGAAAAGAAAGAGCGCCAGGAGGTTCTTGCAGTCAAACAGAATAAACTTGTATTTGTCAGAGACAAATGATTCACCGGGTACTTACAACAGTATAGAGGCATTTTCAGAATAGATATGCACACCCCGCTCACACAGAGCTATAGCGGTAGATGCAGAATATATATAGGCACACACACACAGCTCACACAGAGCTGGCAGGCTCACAAAGAGCTCATAGGTAGAGGCAGAATATATGTAGGCACACAACTCACACAGAGCTTAAGAGGTAGAGGCAGGTACATTTTCCTGAGGATGTAGTGAAGGCAGTACAGCACCTCCAGGCAGAAATACCTCACACATGGTCTGGTTCCCAACCAGTGGAGGGGTCAGGGAGGAGAACCTAAAGCCTGACACCCTATCCACTGTGTCCCTTTACTGTAGACAAATCTTACAGCCTGGGAAGCTCCTCCCTGCTACACCTCCTCGATGGAGCAAAAAGCTGCTCTTTCTCTCTTCACTCACTGTCTCACTCTCCTAGAGAGTCTATAACAATTATATTCCTGACACTCACTAGCCTCATTCACAGGGTCCCTGCTCTCCGACTTCCACACTAGAGGTTCAGGTCCCTCTAGGCAAAATATCTGTACTGGGCCTTGTTGTACACAGACTCCCTGGAAACATCCAGATGGGTCAGACACCAGGAGCCAAAGAGGAAGCTCCACCCCTTCTCACTCACTGCTAAAGGCACATTTTTCTCCAACAATGTTTGTCATTATACAGAGATTTCATTTCCACAAATGTAACCAAAAAAGAGATGAAACAATGTTTACCTATATTGCTGAATTAAGGTGCTTAGCAGAGCACTGCCAGTTTGGAGAGTTCCTAAATGATATGCTGCAAGACCGATAGTTGGTATTCAGAATGAGGCCCTGCATTGCCAGCTTCTCTCTGAGCCTTAACACTTGAAGCTGCTCAGGAAAAGGCCTTGGCAGCAGAAACATCACTTTTACACTCTAAGGAAATTCATTCCATAGCAACCAATGTTCAGACCATTGCCTCCAATCAGGGAGATGACATTCATTTGTTAAACAGCAAACCAAAAGACTATTTTGCCAAAGATGCATCATCATTTTCTCCTTGTATAAGGTGATGGTAAGCATAAAAGCTCTGCATTGCCTTTTAGGAATACTAACTGCCACTACTGCAACAAGAAAGACCATATTCAAGGTGCCAATATAACTGTCTGCACATAAAGGATATTTATCATGGGGAAGCAGAGTAGTCATTCTTGAAAGAGGATGCAAAACTGTCCTAGACATGCTACATGCAGCCCCACCAGGATTTGTGCACATGAAAGGAGTTATGCCTGGTGGTCTAGAATTGACACTCAGAAGAGACTGTAAATCTGTGTATCGCTTGCTAATAGGGATGGGTGAGTTTGACCAATTTTGCTTAGCCAATTTTAATCTATGGGTGACAAAAATATTTTTGACGTGCGTCATTTTTTTTTCTCCCATTGGAGTCTATGGGTGTCATTTCCGCAGGAAAACTCTGTGAAAAAATTAGCTCATCCCTACTTGCCAGAACTCTCACCACAGCCTCACTGCAGCACCTGTGTTTCCTTGGGAGATTAGTCTGGGTCTAGACTATGTGAAAAAGTTGTCATATTAAGACATACCCTTAAATCCATATACCTCCTCCTACCCTTTGGATAATACAGTACCGCCAGCACATGATTAAACAATTTAGGGGCCTCTAACAATAATTTTCAAATGCTAACAAACCCCCAGAACAGATACCAGGCTTATGTTTCACAGACAGAGCAGGGCACACATAGGAAGCATAGGGAAGGCAGAGTATGATACACGCAGGGAGCATGGGGCAGACAGAGTATGACACACAGGGAGCATAGGGCAGAACAGAGTAGGAGATAGGGAAACCTATTAGGACTAGTGATGGGTGATTTTTTTTTGCCAGGCGCGAAATTGCGGCAAATTTGTGCATTTCGCCGGTAGTAAATAAATTCACAAAATTGCCACCCGCTTCAATGGTTTTCTTGTTGGAATTGTTGGAATTGTTGTCTGCGTCAATTTTGACGCCGGTATCAAAATTCATGTTTTGCTTATTTTTCGACCGTTTAGCAAATTTTGGGGGAAATTTGCGAATTTCGTGGTGAAGCAAAACAGGACAAATTTGCCCATCACTAAAGTGCTGGTGCCCCATAAGCATTTTGAATAAGGTGTGAACAGGTGAACAATGTGGGCAGTTTCAGTCTGGGTCTCAGGTGTGAAAGGTACAGGGCTTTAGGGGTGTGAACAATAGAGGTGTCACATGTGTGAACAATACAGGGGGGGTTATATATGTGAAAAATAGTTGAAATTTAATTTACCGTAATTTCTCTTTCCTTTTCAGTCCAATTGTCAGCACACAAATGGGGGTTCCAGTCCCCTTCTCATCTGTAGGACAGCAGGAAAAATAATGCTTTAACCCTATAAGAACCCCACCCTTTCCTCCTCCCCTCATGCATAGTAACTTAATAGGGAGGGTATAATTTTTTTTGTGCTGACAATTGGACTGAAAAGGAAAGAAAAATTATGGTAAGTGAAATTTCAACTTTCCTAAGCGTCCAATTGCAGCACACAAATGGTGCATAGCAAGAAAGGGTGGGCTTCAAGAACTCTTCGTCACCATCTGTAGAATGGTTCTCCCAAAAGCTGCCTCCTGGGAAGCCTGAATGTCTAGTCTATAATTTTTGGAAAAGGTGTGAAGATTCGACCATGAAGCTGCTCTGCAAATCTGATCCATTGGAACCAGAAATTTCTCTGCCCTAGAGGTGGCCATAGCTCGAGTTGAATGTGCTCTGACAAATATGGGAGGAGAATGATTATCTGCAATGTAACATGTCTGGATGGTATCCTTGATCCATCTGGACAGAGATAATTTTGAAGCTGCCATCCCTTTGTTTTTCCCAAAAAAAGAAATGAACAAATTTTCAGATTTTCTAAACTCTTGTGTTCTTTCGATGTATTCCTTGAGAATTCTACCCACATCAAGAGAATGTAGCCGCACATCTTCAGGAGTATTAGGATCTAGGAAAAAAGTAGGAAGGCAAATCTCTTGTTTTATATTAGACCAGGATGCTACCTTTGGTCTGAAGTTATTCTTAGCAACACATAG
Source organism: Xenopus laevis (assembly GCF_017654675.1). NCBI lineage: Eukaryota > Metazoa > Chordata > Amphibia > Anura > Pipidae > Xenopus > Xenopus laevis. The sequence goes on from NC_054375.1 coordinate 157,702,791, forward strand.
CAACCTAATGTAAGGTTCTTTCATTGATAAAGCGTGAAGCTCACTAACCCTCTTGGCTGATGTAATTGCCGTAAGAAACAAAGCCTTGAAGGATAAATGCTTAATGTCTGAGTTACCCAAGGGTTCAAATGGACTTCCACACAATCCCTCCAAAACCACATTCAAGTCTCACTGTGGTATGGGTTGTACTTCTGTCAATCTGAGCTTTACTGCTGCTAATAAATCTTTTGATGAGAGGATTCTCTGAAAGCTTTATCCCCAGAAAAGCCGATAATGCAAATACTTGAACCTTTTTGAGTGTTGGGCTTAAGATCCTTCTCAAGACCTCTTTGTAGAAATTATAAAATGTGGCTTATACTAGTCTTGGATCCACAAAACTCTTGGGAACTACACCATCTTTAATAAGCCTTTATAATCCTGGAATAGACTTTCGATTGAAGGAGTGTATTCATCACCTCCTTTGATAACCCCAATTTTCTCAATAGGGGCCCATCAACCTCCAAGCTGTCAGTCTCCATCGCTGAAGATCCAGGTGAAACTGACAGCCTTGTTCCAGAAGGTCCTTCGTTAGTGGGAGAACCCAGTATTCCTCTTGACACATCTCCATCAGGCCAGAGAACCAACTCCTTTTTGGCCAAAAGGGTATTATGGCTATCACAGAAGCCTGTTCCCATCTGATCTTTTTTAGAACTCTGCCAATCAGGGGAATGGGAGGGAAGATACTGTATATGCCAGACTGAAGTCCCATTGTATGGAGAAACGAATCCAGGTCCCAAGGGTTGTCTTCTCTGTATAGGGAGAAAAACCAGGTGGTCTTTGCATTGTTGCAAGTTGCCATCAAATCTACCACTGGTACACCCCATCTGAGTATGATCTTCTGATACATTTTCTGGTTCAATGACCATTCTCCTGGACACACTTTTCCTCTGCTCAAACTGTCTGCCAGACCATTGATGTGTCCCCCTGATGTGGATCGCTTTAAGGTCCTGTAGATTGTTCTCTTTTGTTCTCTACAGAGAGACACCAGCCACGGGAGACCAATTCAGAACACCAAGCATGCCGGAGATTAAAAACGCCGCCTATGATTCCCAGCATGCATTCGGAACTGGCAATCAACACATTTGAAACCGGCAATAGGCACTTCCGCAAACAGTCTGAGAAACTACGAATACTCCGATTAAGGCAATTCACCTCTATACGGCTCGGTATTGAAGCTTTGAAGCTTTGGTCACGAAATTATCGGTATTTTCCACTCTATGCGGAAAGGACTTCCGCGATAAGCGTACAATAAAGATTCAATCTTGTAAGTAGATCCGATTTCATATACCATCCCTGAAAAAGTGTGATACACTATATAGCCTTTTTTTCCATCTAGGAACCTAGGAAACAGTATACTGGCAATCAGCACACTAAATACCTCTATCTGCAAATTTTAATCACCTTGTAATTAATTGATGAGGAAAATTTTTCACCAAGTTTTGCCATGTAAATGACGTCCATAGAATCCAATGGGTAAAAAAAATGTCACCAAAAAATATTGTCGCCTATTTACTTCAATGCATTTCGGTATTTCGAAATGGGTCAGATTCGCCCATCACTACCACTGTAAGAAATAATTCCCAAGTCTTTTCCATTGGGTTTATCAAATAAACTTTAAATACAATATATAAACTGTGTAAACCTTGTTTCCTTCAGTCTTGAAATTCACAATCACAGCAAGCAGGCAGGCACCATTTTTGGACACTGTTATTAAGGTAAGCTTTTGTATCATCCCAAAATCTTGTTTATGTGCTAGAATGGGGGGACCTGATGTCCATGCCCATGTATTGGCTACACATTTAGGGGCCAATTCACCAAGCTCGAGTGAAGGATTCAAAGTAAAAAAACGTAGAATTTCGAAGTGTTTTTTGGGCTACTTCGTCCATCGAATGGGCTACTTTGTCCTTCGACTACGACTTCAACTTCGAATCGAAGGATTCGAACTAAAAATCGTTTGACTATTCGACCATTCGATAGTCAAAGTACTGTCTCTTTAAGAAATAACTTTGACCCCCTAGTTCGCCATCTAAAACCTACTGAACCCAATGTTAGCCTATGGGGAGGTCCCATTTTTATTCAGCAGCTCTCCAGTTTACAATATCAGCATTCTAGTTGCTTGAGGCCAAATTCTCCTAGCAACCATGCACTGATTTGAATAAGAGACTGGAATATGAATAGAAGAGACCTGGGGGCCCATTTACTTAGCTTGAGTGAAGGAATAGAATAAATAAACTTTGAATTTCTAATGATTTTTTTGGCTACTTCGACCATCGGATGGGCTACTTCGACCTTCGACTTCGAATCGAACGATTCGAACTAAAAATCGTTTGACTATTCGATATTTGAAGTACCGTCTCTTTAAAAAAAAACTTTGACCCCCTAGTTCGCCACCTAAAACCTACCGAAGTCAATGTTAGCCTATGGGGGAGGTCCCCATAGGCTTAGCTATCTTTTTTTGGTCAAACAAAAATCGTTCGATCAAACGAATTGCGGTAAATCCTTCGACTTCGATATTCGAAGTCGAAGGATTTCCATTCCGCAGTCAAATATCGAGGGTTAATTAACCCTCGATATTCAAACTTCAGTAAATTTGCCCCTGATGTGTAGACTTCTGATTAAATCTATAATAGAGTAAGGCCTAGAAGTTTTCTCTATGTCTCTTCATACAATATGTTTCTTTCTTACATATACATTGTGCTCATTACAGAATGAGTCCCATGATTATTGGCTGCTAAAAAAAATGTATTCTCATGAGTTTAATTATTAGGCAAGTCTAAGTCTAGAAATATATATTGTAACATTCCTTCTCATTACTGTCAGAGATAATGTGAGGCTTAATTACAAGTCCCAGAGGCTTAATTTGCTTTTCCAATTAATTGCAATTCATTTTAAAAACAGTTGTCAACAGTAATAAACACAACCTTACAGACAATTAGAGGTCTATTCATCAAAGGTTGAATTTCGATTCATGTGAATTTTTTTTAATTCGAATATACTCACAATTTGACTGGGAGGTTAAGAAAAAAAATGTTATGTCTAATTCGTCAGGAAGGCTATTAACATCTCCAAATGGCTCAACTGACCTCTGCCATTGACTTGTACAAGAACTTGGCAGGTTTTAGGTGGCGAATATTCAAATTACCATGGTCGAGATGTGATAAATCTTACATTCGAATTTACATTTCAATATGGGGATTAAAATTCGAATGTATGAATTTTGACACTCGAAAAAATTTTCACATTTTTTTTCAATTTCCAAAACATGCAAAAAATGAAAAATCTCAAATGCAAGCTGATTGCTTAAAATGTGAACTCTCGCAGTGAAATAAAATTCCGCCCCTGATTTTGAATGAACCTGACTAATATGAATTCATTTTAATTTAATTTAAAAAAGCATAGGTTTGGATGGTTCCTGCAGTATGTGAGCTTTCCAGGTGTTTTGCAAGAAAACTCATTGTAATAAACATTGTTTAGGGACCATCTGTAACAGGCATTGGGTTTTTTAGACTTTTCAAACATTAGATACTGCAAATTTTTACCATATGTAGGCATGGAGAATATTTTCTTGAAAAGCATTTAGGGTCTGTCTCCTTTGAAAACATTTTGAAAATGTTTTTACTTTTTAGGATTATGATTTACAGAGATACTACATCCATAACACCACTCTAGTAATATTTTGTTCAGGTAATGCTTGAAATAGTGTTGCTGGGCTAATAGCAACTTTGCAAAAACACTTGGCACAGAGGGGCAAATTCACTAAGCGCCGAACGCTAGCGTTACTTCGCTAGCGTTTGGCATTTTCGTTACTGCGCAAATTCACTAACGAACGCTGGCGTAGTTTCGCTAGTGTTACTTCGTACCCTTATGCCTGGCGAAGTTTCGCTAGCGACGTAACTACACAAATTCACTAACGCGCGCAGTGTACTGAACGCTAACTTTTACGCAAGACTTCCTTCAGCACCTCAGACCAGGCGAAGCGCAATAGAGTAGATAGGGATTGCTTCAAAAAAAGTCAAAAATTTTTCTAAGTCCCAAAAAACGCTGGCGTGTTTTCTACATTATGGGTGATAGACTGAAAAAGATCGAAAAATTTTTTGGGGCTCCCCTCCTTCCCCCCTACATTTCCTGACTCATGGCAACTTACCTAGACAGTGGGCACATGTGTAGGGCAAAATAACATTTTTATTTGATGTTTTGAAGGTTTTCTAGACATTTGTAGTGCTGATACGTATTCCTCCATTGAAATTTGAATTTGGTGCCGTATGCAAATTAGCCTTCTCTAGCGTAACTTCGCTTTACTTAGCGAATCAACGCTAGCGCAACTTCGCAACCTTACGCTACCCCTGAGCGCAACTTCGGATTTTAGTGAATTTGCGAAGCGCTGGCGAAACTACGCCTGGCGAAGTGTGGCGAAGTGTGGCGAAGTTACGCCTGGTGCAACTACGAATCTTAGTGAATTTGCCCCAAAGTCTCTCCCAACTTTTTAACAGTCAAATATACATGGAAACTTTTGTAATCTCTGCTAATAAAATCCAGCCTCAAAGTATATGTGTGCCCCACTTCATTTTAAGTCAAGCATTAGTAATGTTTATTTATATAGCTGTCAAATTCTGCAGTCCCTATCCAAGGGGTGCTTACAACATAATGTCCCTATCACAGACTCGAAGATCAATTTTATCTGGAGCCTGAATGTATTTTGGAGTATGGGAGAGCCTAAAGGTGATGATTAGTGATGGGCGAATTTATTTGGCAGGCGCAAATTTGCCGCAAATTTACGAAATTTTTCGCGCAAATTCGCCCATCACTAGTGATGATACATAGGCACATTTTAGCTACCAATTTGGCTTCTTCACTCTGAGTTGGCAGCTTATCTGCCCATGTATGGTGCACACTGATGGACCTACCTGACTGACATCTGGGCAAAAAGCAGCCAGATATCTATCTGAAAGGTTTAAAAATTGGGGAGATGACTACATTGGCTTGTTGGTGTGTGTTCTTTGTCCCAATGCCCTGTATATGCATCATTGTGATCCAATCTTGGCCCATCACCCTGATATCTCCCACCTCAAGTAGGGTTATATCTAGGAAAGATCCGCTTGTTTGGTGACCTCACCACATAAGCGGATCTTTCAATGTACTGTATGTTTAAGTAATAGGATAAAATCAACAAGACATAATCAAACTCCTTGGAGATGACTGAAATTGTATCCAGGGTCCACAAATCAGTAATCCACTGAGCAACAAGACAAAAAAGTGACCTCTGTGAGGCACATATTTAAAAATGAATTTCTTGAAATACCATTGCACAATTACCATTTGTTCCATTATTAATCCCCAGATTGCTTAATTCCTTTGCCGCCTAGATACATTTATAGTGATGGGCGAATCTGTCCCGTTTAATTTGCGAAATGGCAAAAACATTTGCAAAATGGTGAAAAATTCATGAAACACATTTTTTGAATGCATTCAAGTCAAAGGGCGTCAAAATAATTTTGACGCACAACAATTTTGACGTGAGCAACAAATTTTATACAATTTTTCCAAGTGTATTAAAGTCAATGGGCATCCGATTAATTTTTACATGCGCAAATTTTAATGCGTGTTACAATTTTGAAGCGTAACAATCTATTTTGCCTGCAAATTTTTGCTGCAGTTTCGCAAAAACATTCGCCGGTGGCAAAACGCATAAATTTTACGCGAATCCATTCCTGGTGAAATTATTCGCCCCTTAACTATATATTTATTGATTTCCAACATATATATTGATTTAGCCCATAATCATTTGGTACCATTACTTCGTATTAGCCTTTAGTATTCTCACATATTCTAACTAGTGATTAGGCAATACCTTTTCTTATTAACCTCGGGGGAAAATTAAAGGAAATCTGTAATTAATCATAACTCCTTATGGATTAATCTTGTGTTGATGTAAACACTGTTTAATGCCAATTAACCAATGACTAGGCAAGTCACACACACATTATATCCAGTATATAAATATATTGTGCCATTCTCTTAGTATTATAAATAGAGACAGACTTTCTTCTCACCATTCCTGATGTCACAGATAAACTGTAAGTAGCATTAAGATGCCTAATCTCTTGTATTCCCTGATAATGTCATTTATGCCTACGCTCAAGATGACAGTTTCTAGAACACAGAACTACTTTGGGTGGTGGGGGGAGTAAATTGGCAAGATAAGAATTTCATCTGTCCTGTAATGAATCTAAGAGGTAACTATCTATTTATATTCTACTAAGATTATGTGAATGACTGATTCCTGGAGAATATACCATCCAGGAAAGTTTTTCCCATGTACATCGATTTATAGGATTCATACACAATGATAGAGTCACTCTATAAACTTTCTGTTAATTTAGCCTGTCAACCCAGGCACAGTGGGTTAACAGGCTAAATTTCTAATAAATGAAACTTCCTAAATGTGTGTACACTAAGGTGCTGATTTACTAAACCTCAAAAGTATCTTAAATTTTTTTCTGAAAACAAAGTCAATCTAACTCCCTTCGATGATTTTAACTAATTTATCTATAATTTTTCTTGAAAAAACCAAATGCACCAAAACGTCACAGCAAAAACGAGCGTCAATTCATATTGTATGATTCCCCCCCCCTGAAAACTCAATTTTATTGCGTTTTCACTGTGAAAACTCTACTTTTTCATATTATCGGAGAAAACCCTTGATTTTTTTTGATTGTCTAGCACAAATCACAATGTCAATGCCATTCTGTATGACCTTGTCAGCTTTGAAATACTGTATTTCCACATTCAGATATTTAGCAGCTTTGGGATATGATACATTTCTAAAGGTTTGAGGTTTTTTTCACGACAAATTTGAGTTTTCCTCCTAAAAACCTCGACCAGAAAAAATTGAGGTTTAATAAATGGGACCCGATATGTTATTTTGGTTGATGTGTTTCCTATAATAGATCTCTATAGAACAATGACAAGGGAAAGGGAAATTCAATGGGATTCAGTGAATATAATCTCTTATCTCAGACTCTGGGCCGGCACTCCTGTAAATTTGCAGTAGCCCAGTTTCCGCTACCCCATCATCTTGTGACGCCCCAGAGATCACTTTGTGTGTGACAGGAATAGCACCCTGGTTGATCTGAGGCTAGCAGCTACATCAGTAGTGTAACTACTCTCTGACATGCCCACTCGCTAAAAAGATAAACTTGAGCCCCCAACCCTCCGCATCTCTTGAGACAGAACTCTGGTTGTTCAACCAATCCTCCCCCTACCAGCACATGTGTGCACACCAAGATGCAATGGCTTTGTGGGAGTCAGCAATGGTGCCCTACAGCAGACCCAGAAAAAGGGTTTGGGTCTCATTTGTCCCTTGGGCCCACCCAGGTCTGTTGCATGGTAAGTATACCACTAAGTTATATTCATTTGAAGGTGCCCAACACATTGGCACTCACTAGTGATTCTACCCCCCCCCCCCTGTGAACTTCTCTTCCCTTGTTTTATTTCAATAAACTTAGCTGTACCAGGCAATGTGAATCAGTAGTAGGAAGGCCAGTAAGACACTGTCCTGTATTAAAAAGGACATAAATACAAAGCACTGGTATGGCCCCATCTAGAATATGTAGTACAGCTTTGCACTCCAGTCTAGAAAAAGCAAATAAGGTTATAAAGGTCATGGACAAGATGATCATGTATAAATATATAAGGGACAAAAAAAAAAGCTGAAAAGGGAATGAAAGATATGAAGAAAGGGTGGCAAAGTTGGGATTGTTTATTGGCACGTCAAAGGGAATAGGAACACTACCCATCATTTTATAGTGGACAGTAATGAAATAGATCATTTCCAAAAAAGAAAGACTAAGCCAATAAAGGGAATGAAATATTGTTATAAAGAAAGGCTAGATAAATTGGGACGGTATACTGGCAATCAAAAGGCATAGGAGCACTGTATAAATATGTAATGGGTAGTAATGAAATAGACAATGGCCTAAAAAGTTACTAAGCTGATAAAGGGAAAGAAAGATCTAAGTTTTGAAGAAATGGTGGCCAAGTTGGGAAAGCCTATGGTCACTTAAGGGGGATAGGAACACTATGTATAAATATATATGCATAACATACAATATGTTACCAAGTAACTAATTTAACAGTAAATCTTTCCAAAGGACACATAGGGCATCTTTGAAAAAAACATTAACTCATATTTCATATTGCAAAAAGTTTTTGTCCCCAATGAGAGCTGCACAATTTAAGCATTTGACACTTTGGGGCCGATTCACTAACTTCGAGTGAAGGATTCAAAGTAAAAAAACTTCGAATTTCGAAGTTTTTTGGGCTACTTCGACCATCGAATGGGCTACTTCGACCTTCGACTACGACTAAGACTTTGAATCGAAGGATTCGAAGTAAAAATCGTTCGAGTATTCGACCATTCGATAGTCGAAGTACTGTCTCTTTAAAAAAAACTTCGACCCCCTAGTTCGGCATCTAAAAGCTACCGAAGTCAATGTTGGCCTATGGGGAAGGTCCCCATAGTCTTGGCTAACTTTTTTTGATCGAAGGATATTCCTTTGATCGTTGGATTTAAATCCTTCGAGTCGTTCGATTCGAAGGATTTAATCGTTCGATCTAAGGAATAATCCTTCCATCGTTCGATCGAAGCAATAATCCTTCCATCGTTCGATTGTACTATCTGCGCTAAATCCTTCGACTTCGATATTCGAAGTCAAAGGATTTTAGTTCCTAGTCGAATATCGAGGGTTAATAAGAAAAGATTAGACTGGCACACTATATGCACATAAATAAATAAGGGGAACAGAAGAGTGACTTAGCTGATAAAGGGAATGGAAGATCTAATTTATGAAGCTACATTGAGATTGCTTGTTGTCTCTTCTCAACAACAGAAAAAATAACCTCAGTTTACAAGCAAAGAACTTTTAATCCACTAATTTTTCAGATAGAATCATGTAGGGAAGATTTTTGTCTTCTCAAAGTTATGTTTCCTCTGGATATGCCCATATTTCTTGGCTTTTGTTACCCCTTCAAGCTCCTGTATCATTTAGTTTAAACTATTTGTATAGGCCTGCTTTAATCAGTTTTTTCTTAGAAGTTTTTCAGTTAATGGATAACAGTTGTATCCCTTGACCTCTCATTGATATTGCCAAGACACAAACAGATCACATTTTATTATAGTTTCCAAATTGAAATACAAGTTTTATCAATTCAAAAAAAAAAAATCTAAATCTAAAAAATTTAAATGAAAACATTTGGCAGCTGGCCTTCCAAGTCAGTCAAAGGTACATATTATTATAAATTTTTTTGTTTTAACATTCATAAAATGAATAGAATAAGATTTTTTCCCTTTTTTCCAATTTTCTTGTTACTATGCTAGCAATTCACACAAATTGGGTTAAAAAAACTTGTTCATGTTTATTCAAGAGTTTCAGTAAAAAATTAGCCACACAGCAATGTAAGATGCAAAAATAGTCAGTCATACATACAAAGCTCTTTAATATTTCCCACACAATCTCTATATTTACTATCTTAAAACTCAACCTCTTGCTCGCTCAATACAAAGGGTACAATAAATCAAGTATTTATAAGCACATAGTCCTTGAAGTAACTTGTTTTCTAAGATGCTTTGGGATGAATGCAAAACAAAGATTTACATGATATAATAATTTCACTGTTAATGTTTACATTGCAGGTTCTACATTATCTTAGACCTTGGCAAACCCACCGTTGACCACAAAGAGCTTCTTCTGATTTGGCAATGTGTACAGACAACGAGACTGAAATAACAGATATCCTACTGCTGGGCTTCCATGATATAAACTATTATAAAACACCACTTTTTATTCTGTTTCTATCAGTTTACAGTGTAATACTATGTGGAAATATTCTCATTTTCTGTCTGGTGACATTTCATGAAAATCTCCAGATCCCCATGTTTTACTTTCTGAAGCACTTGGGGTTAGCAGATGTTCTGCTTACAACCAGTATCATTCCCATGATGTTACACATCATACTAAATGATGAAATGGTTTTAACTCTAGTTGGATGCATTTGCCAACTTTACATTTTTGGTCTTTCTGGATTCATTCAATGTTTTCTTCTTGCAGTAATGTCTTATGATAGATATCTTGCCATCTGTTACCCACTGCATTATATTTCAATAATGAGCCCTAATGTTTGCCTTCTGCTTGTTGTAGGGTGTTGGTTATTAGTATTTGTTTTTATAACCACTGATATTATTATGGTGTTCCAGTTACAGTTCTGTGGTCTTAATCAGATTGATCACTTTTTCTGTGATTTTGGCCCAGTTGTAGCACTTTCTACTTCAGACACATCGGTATTAACAATGTTTGATTTTATCATTTCAATCCCGATGATGTTTGTTCCATTTATATTCATCATTGGAACCTATGTCTGTATCTTCATAACCATCTTCAGGATGAATTCCATGGTTGGAAGAAGGAAAACATTCTCCACCTGCAGCTCACACCTAACTGTTGTGTGGACATATTATGGGACTCTGATCATAGTTTATATGGGACCATCTGCAGAATACTCTGTAAATATGAAAAAATTCCTATCTCTTTTGTACATTGTAATTGCTCCTTTTATGAATCCCATCATATACAGCTTGAGGAATAAGGAGATCAGAGAAACTCTGAGGAAATATATTAAGATGGCATAAGAACTTGAATGACCTGTATATCCAGCAATGACTTAAAATAAACTACCTAAATGGAAGTGGTTTTTATTTTTTTTTTCCCTGATATAAAAAAATCAGAGCAACATGCAAACAGGAGGGAGGGAGTGGAATTTCTCTGGAAAGTCCATTTAAGGAAACGAGTACTTGGCTTGAGAGTCATACATCAGGGAAGACCCAGGCTCATACCTATTAACCAAACAAGTACTACAATCAAAAATGCAGCCAAAACATCTATCCCCAATCATTAGCAGCTACTTCGATGTGAGACATGTAGGTAATTTCATTATACTTACATGTTTAAGGCTGATCTATGACCATATATACAGTTGTCAAAGGTAAATGCAGTCATACTGGAATTAGAAATACTCACAGATTGGGAGCACTCTCTGTTTCATCTACCACATCACTCTGTGCTACTATATGTTATACAGCCCCTGAAAACCATTGAGAAGAAAAATCTTATAGCATGGAGCACCAGCGTGACAATCAAATAGTTACTTTTTTTAATAAATTGAAATCATGGAGCATGCATATAGTCCAAGACCACACGCATGTTATGTATTAATAAAGTATTTATTTAACTTCCTGCTGGTGCTCCATGTCCAAAGAGGTTCCTTCTGGAATCAGACATTGGGTAGTCAATTTATGCATATAAGGAAATGATTGTGGAAATAACTATCTGGGATAGGATGATATTTTACTTTTGGGTTATCATGTATCTTTTCATTAACCACTCTAACAGGGCAATTGATACATGTATGTAATTCTTTGACAACTCTTAACAGCTTTTATCTTCATTTGCTAATAAATGGCTGTTATAATAGGATTTTGTAGGTTTATGAGTTGGATGTTAATGTTGTCAGATGTAAAACATTCTTTGGCACTTTGAGAGTAGATTTATAAAAGAAAAAAAAAAGAAAGGCAATCATGCAGAACGTTTTGGTTGATCTTCAATATAATATTGATTCAATTGAGCCAAATAGTTATTTAAGATTGTCCATGGCATTGTGAGATTTGGTATTTCAGACCCACAAAAGACTCCGTTGTAGCCTAAAGGTCATATTGACTTGATTTTTTTCAAGTGGAATATCAATATTGATTTGCCTACTTTTGTAGGATGTAAGACTGTTATACAGGTGTGGGATCTGTTATCCTATAGACTCCATTTTAACCAAATAATTCACATATTTAAAAAACTTCAAGTAACTTGTTCTTGAACTAAGATATAATTAATCATCATTAGAGGAAAACATTCCTCTTGGGTCTCAATGTTTAAATGTAGGTGTTTAAACAGTCAAACACAACGTTTTCCCAAACTCCACTGGGTTTATACTCAAAAGCAATCAAATTAGGTAGATGCAGTGCAGTAAAAAAAAAAAATAAAAGAGTGGAGCAATGTGTGGAGACAGTCTTTTAAGTTGTGACCATGTACAATAAAGGCTACCAGTTAATGGTCTCCTCCAGTATAAATATTTAGGGGGTAACTATTAAGCCTGAATCCCTATTCTAATAGTAAGTTGGAGCACTTGGCTGTTCTTGCTACCTAAACTGTCTAACTTATGTTTCTAGAATGACAGAGCTACCTTATTGCTATCTAACACTCATTGACAGGGTCTCTGTTTCAGAAATTCTCCAAATTAGGTTGGTCCTTTAGGGCAGAACTTTGTTGACACCAGGCTCTCCAAAAGACATCCAATCTGTACGGCAGGTGGAGGCCAAAGAGGAAGAGCCAGGATATAACAATCACTGTATCAAAGCTTAACAGGAAATGGTCATACACACACCCTTTACCAGTGGGGCATGAGAACTACAAGTCAAAATACTACAAATAATTTACTTAAAATGCGCTTTTCAACATTTGATCTCACTTTTAGACTATCATTTAAATGAACAAAACACTACAAATTATTTTCAGTGATAAATTTATTTATGAATTGAACACCATTAATAATTAGGAACTGTAATTTAAAATACATGTACTGACAACTATATACTGTAAGTTAGATCCTTTATCACTGAACTCATATTTTAAGTTCCTTTATTTTTACCCTTAACTCTCATTCGTACCAGTATGAACCAAGACTTCTGATCATGCCCAGATACAACCAATTATTTGTCTACCCCACTAACAACATGTTGAATTCTGACAACCAGTCTCCTCTCTCCCAATAGAGGGACTGGTTTCCTAGCTGCTAAATAAATTGAGTTTGCATTCCCATAATCATCACATAACCTGGCAAATCTGTTAGATTGCATAAACCCCAAATCAACCTTCTACAGTTAGAGGAGCAATCTGCAGCATTGAATCTCAAGTTCTGTGTTGCCAACATCTACCAGAGAAGCACCCTCAAACTCTTGTTCCATGTATGCATACATATGGCAAACAGTGTAATGAGTCAGATCATCAGTCTTACGACCACTCAATATCCCGGTTACATGAACACCTAGGGGCAGATGCATCGAATATCGAGGGTCGAATATCGAGGGTTAATTAACCCTCGATATTTGACTGGGAATGAAAATCCTTCGACTTTGAATATTGAAGTCGAAGGATTTTGCGCAAAAAAGTTCGATCGAAGGAATAATCCTTCGATCGAACGATTAAATCCTTCGAAACTAACGATTCGAAGGATTTTAATCCAACGATCGAAGGATTATCCTTGGACCAAAAAAATTTAGCCAAGCCTATGGGGACCTTCCCCATAGGCTAACATTGGTTTCGGTAGCTTTTAGGTGGCGAACTAGGGGGTCGAAGTTTTTTCTTAAAGAGACAGTACTTCTACTATTGAATGGTCGAATAGTCGAACAATTTTTAGTTCGAATCCTTCGATTCGTAGCATAGTCGAAGGTCGAAGTAGCCCATTCGATGGTCGAAGTAGCCCAAAAAACAGTTCGAAATTCAACGTTTTTTTTACTTTGAATCCTTCACTCGAAGTTAATGAATTGGCCCCCTAGTCTAAAAAAAAACAATTTAATGACCTTTAACAAAAGTGAAAAAAGTGCAGGAAAATTATATATACATAAGTCACGCCTAGTCAACACACACATCATATTAACTTACCCATTAAACAAATGTTAACAAACCAGGTAAACCTAACACTAGATGCCATACATGGCTCTCAATGATGACTGATAAAAACTATCCCAGTTTCAGCTAGAAAATGTACAGGATAATCAACAACTGTTTTCCAAAGCAACTCTTTCCAGAGTTAAAAGGACAAGAAATGTGTTGGAGATTGGACACTGCAAATGTGTACATGGATTTTTGGTGGTAGTTGCATCCCAATTTGTCATTTATTGATTCCATGATGGGAATTATGACCTTGATGTTGAAGATGTTTTACCAGTCAACCATTTGCCCTGCAGATGTTTTGCTGCTCAACCCTGGGCCATGATGTTTTTTTTAATTATTTGTCTTCATCTTCTGACTCTTTCCAGCTTTCAAATGAGGATCACTGACCCCATCTAAAAACAAATGCTCTGTAAGGCTACAAATGTATTGTTATTGCTATTTTTTATTGCTCATCTTTCTATTCAGGCCTCTCCTATTCATATTCCAGTCTTTTATTCAAATTAACACATGGTTGCTGGGCCCTAGCAACCAGATGGCTGAAATTACAAACTGGAGAGCTGCTGAATGAAAAGCTAAATAAGTAAAAAAAAACACAAATAATAAAAAACCAATTGCAAATTGTCTCAGAATATCTCTCTCTACATCATACTAACAGTTAATTTAAAGGTGAACAACCCCTTACTAACATAAGTATTCAATTACATTTGCACAATAAATCAGTAGCGATGGGCAAATAAATTCAGTAGGTGAATGTCCCTATTTTCTAATATATTTATTGATTCCATGATGGGAATTATAACCTTGATGTTGAAGATGTTTTACCAGTCAACCATTTGCCCTGCAGATGTTTTGCTGCTCAACCCTGTGCCATGATGTCTTATGTCCTGCAAAATACAAATTCAAGAACAGTAGTTAAAGGAGAAGGAAAGTCAAAAATCAACCTAAGCTTGTTGCCCAAGATGAGTATATATGTTTAACCCCAAGCATTCCCTCATTAGTTTTTCCCTTAATCTTTTTGCTGCAATAGTTTTTAAAAAAAGATTAAACATGTATGTAACAGCCTACCCTGTCTGATGTCCAGAAATCTGCCCAAATAGGGCACACGCATGCGCAGTCGTTACCAGCAGTGCCCTGAGCATGCGCACAAGAGTCTTTTGGCTTCCCTGCGCAGCAATGACGAATTGGTCACATGATGCAGCAGCCGTTCGTTATTGCTGACCTCTGTGCCCCAGCCTCATTCTTTCTCGATCCAGCAGCTTCCCCGTTGCTAGGATACATGGGGAAGCTTTGAAGCTCTTGCGCTCGCTCTGGTTTTAATTAACAGTTTGTCAGCGAGCGAGTGCAGGAGCTGAGGAGGGGGAGTGTTAAACAAGCCAGCCAGCGATCGGGTCTGTCTGACTGAGGTCTGTAGTAATTCATAAAGTAACAGTTACAGCTTGTTACTCCTTGCAGGTGTGGCTCCTTGTTTGCAGTTGAATGCGTTGAGCGCAGGGCGGAAATGATGCACCAATTCGAAAATTGCGGCGCCAAACTTTCAAAAGGGGTGAAACTTCTGAACGCTGGTGCACAGAGGCAGCAGCGATCTCAGCATTTTTACAGTGTTTCAGGAGTGGGCCTGGTGGAAAACATATTGAAGGTGGTTTCGTTTTTTTCGTTTCCTTCTCCTTTAAGATGGAACTTGTAATGCACACCGGGAGTCACAGAAACACTCTATGGATGCCATGTATTTATTACAAACATATGCCTTATTGTGACCTGTATTAAAAAAGGGTACATAGTCTATAAAAAGCATTTCTAGTTCCCCCACCATAACAAAAAGTTTGTCAGCCTGAGCTAATTTCACACATCTTTTCCCTAATCATTGGCTGAGACAGAGTAAGGGATCGTGTCTATCTGTGAGGCACTCTAAGTAAAGAGAGTAAGATTTTACATCTTAAACATTTAAGTCACACTTGTAAAGATCACAAAATATCCTTCATGTTCCTGATGATCAAAAGCATGATGAAGAATCTATAAAAGATTTTCTATATGACCATGTATGGCATACAATGCATTATAAAAAATGATTAAAAATATCTTCAGACAGTCTAGATATTAATCGGAAAGGTGGTATTTTTAACAATAGGGAATGTGAGGAACATCTGATCGATTGTCATGAAGAGCGAAGTTACTCCTGAAGTGTGTTTTCAGATGTTGCCCAAGGGCTTTTATACACAGCATTTTGTGTGCATTTACAAACATGTTACATGCATCTATTGGGTTTATATGCAACAAAGATAAGAAAAACAAATCTCAAATGAGAAAACAAAAAACACCTAAAGCACCATAAAGTTTGGTCAGAACACGATTCCTTAGTAAGGCATTATGTCCTGGACATCACTCAGGATTCTGTTGAGTTGACTTGAAGTGGAATAAATATTTTTTATTCCTTCAATTGTGCGAATCCTTCAATGACACATATGTGAAATATGTTGTGGTCTTATAGAGTTTCATTGCGCCAAGTACGTTGATTCATCATAATTAGTGATGGGCAAATTTATTTGGCAGGCGCAAATTTTCCACAAAAATTTGCTTGCAAAAATTCACCTGCGCTGAAAAAATTAACGCCGGAGTCAGTTTTTTCGTTGCCAGCGACTGTTCAGATGCCAGTGCCAATTTTGATGAATTGTTGCAGGCGTCAAATTCTCTGTTTCATAAATTTTCAGACAGTTTCGCGAATTTCACGGGAAAATCGTGGCGAAGTGAAACGGGACAAATTCGCCTATCACTAATCATAATGCGTTACAAAAAAACAATAAAAGGGATGAGGTTCAATAATGATTCCGTAGTATTTTCTGTAATCACTTGTGTCGACTTTTTGGGAATTTTGGTGAATAACCTAGTGCAGTTAAAAGGATTGTTATTTCCTTGGCTTGATGGGTGTTGGGTCACTTTCGCTCTTCCCATCCGGTGGAAGAGATTAACTATAGATCACAGTTCCTTGGCATCTTTTGCTGGTAAAATAAAATAATAGGTATATATCAACAAGGGCCAGATTTATATAGGCACCTACTGTGCTATGTGCCTAGGGTGGCAGCTTTATTATATAATAATTAATATAATAACTAACACTAGATGCCATACATGGCTCTCAATGATGACTGATGAAAACTATCCCAGTTTCAGCTAGAAAATGTACAGGATAATCAACAACTGTTTTCCAAAGCAACTCTTTCCAGAGTTAAAAGGACAAGAAATGTGTTGGAGATTGGACACTGCAAATGTGTACATGGATTTTTGGTGGTAGTTGCATCCCAATTTGTCATTTATTGATTCCATGATGGGAATTATGACCTTGATGTTGAAGATGTTTTACCAGTCAACCATTTGCCCTGCAGATGTTTTGCTGCTCAACCCTGGGCCATGATGTTTTTTTTAATTATTTGTCTTCATCTTCTGACTCTTTCCAGCTTTCAAATGGGGGTCACTGACCCCACCTAAAAACAAATGTTCTGTAAGGCTACAGAAGTATTGTTATTGCTACTTTTTATTCCTCATCTTTCTATTCAGGCCTCTCCTATTCAAATTCCAGTCTCTTATTCAAATTAACGCATGTTTGTTGGGGTAATATGGACTCTATTACTATATTAATATGGATCCTAGCAATCAGATGGCTGAAATTACAAACTGGAGAGCTGCTGAATAAAAAGCTAAATAACTCAAAAACCACAAATAATAAAAAATGAAAACCAATTGCAAATTGTCTCTCTCTACATCATACTAACAGTTCATTTAAAGGTGAACAACCTCTTACTAACACAAGTATTCAATTACATTTGCACAATAAATCAGTAGCGATGGGCAAATCAATTCGGCAGGTGAATTTCCCTATTTTGCTGCCTGCGAATGTTATTGAAACTGTGGAAAAAATCGTAACCCATCAAAATTATTCGGACTCCTATTGACCTTAATGCATTTGAACAAAATTTTCATGAGATGTTTTTCTTCACTTTCTGCCTTTGGTGGGTTGGTGATTCTCTACAGAATTAATTAAATTCACAGTATTCCTGCTGGATATTATACATTAATGATCTGCATTATATATATATATATATATATATATATATATATATATATATATATATATATATATATATAGTCCTTGCTCTGCGCTTCTGATCTTATAGCTATTGCTCAGAATGTGGATACATGTGGATATAGCCCACAGCTCAGAATGTGGAGAAATTGCTTAAGGTGAGTTATCGCACAATAGCAACTGACTATAATTACAAAAATGCAACAATCCCACATGAAGCCTTGGTGGTTGGCCTGATGTACCACATAATATGTCTGCAGCTCAATACATCTCTCAATGTAAGTAAAAGTAGTGTGATATACAGAGAATGTTACACTGCACTGCAGTCCTTTGGTTAAAGGGATTCTGTCATGATTTGTATGATGTATTTTTTATTTCTAAATGACACTGATACACTGCAAATAATTCACTGTACAATATAAAATGTCATTCCTGAAGCAGCAAGTGTATTTAGTTGTAATATTGGTGTGTAGGTGCATCGGTGCATCTCAGGTTTTTTTTTCTTGAAAAAGAGCCTTGAAGCTCGAAACATGTCGTGTGGTGATTAAAGGACACTTGAGCAGCAGATTTTCTGTGCTTCTTGGTATTATTACCCCTACAAAAATTCTTTTTCAGGTCATTTTGTCTGGTCATGTGCTTTCAGAAAGAGCCAGCACTTTAGGATGGAACTGCTTTCTGGCAGCCTGTTGTTTCTCCTACTCAATGTAACTGAATGTGTCTCAGTGGGACCTGGATTTTACTATTGAGTGTTGTTCTTAGATCTACCAGGCAGCTGTTATCTTGTGTTAGGGAGCTGCTATCTGGTTACCTTCCCATTGTTCTGTTGTTAGGCTGCTGGGGGGTGATATCATTCCAACTTGCAGTACAACAGTAAAGAGTGACTGAAGTTTATCAGAGCACAAGTCACTGGGGGCAGCTGTGAAAATGTCTAGTCCCATGTCATATTTCTAAATTAAATATAAAAAAATCTGTTTGCTCTTTTAAGAAACTGATTTCAGTGCAGATGCGTTTTGAAAAATTGACAGTATCCCTTTAAGGGCCACACCTACACAGTAGAGGTGAAAAGGCAACATTAGCAACATCATTCAGGTCACGTGATGTTCAGGTATATTCAAGGCCATTTCCTAGAGAAGCTTTCTGATCAGGGAACAAGTGGGAATCTCCTGCAGCTTTCTATGACTTTTTTTGCTCAATATGACATTTGCTTAGCTGCATGTCAAGCTCAAGCTAAGGGCACATGTGGCGGATCCTCCACTAAAATACAAATGAAAAAGCTTTTTTTGTTTGTGGGATTTCATGTACAGCTGAGAGACTGGGAAAAGGATTGGCAAGAGAAAACCTGACTGACCATTCTTTTCTTTTTTACATACTGTATATTTATGGTTTTATTGGATCATCCACTATGTGAAACATACAAGAGGAGGTACCACCAAGTTTGCCCTTAGCCTTAAAGTTAGTGAAGGCCTTTACTGTGGAGATTGTATTACTTACCATTAATAGTGTTCTTGTCCGTAGGGTACTGCCTCTCTTGTCTGCTATCCAGAACTCTAGTTTCTCTGGTTGCAGTTTATAATGTAGGCATTACATTAACTATCCAAATACTTTCCTGAAATGGTATTGGAAATCATTAAGCTCACTAGATTGACATCAATTCAGTGTAAGCACCATGTTCCAATGTTAGTTTCTCTGCCCTGTTTGGGAATTACATCTTCTATATATCTATATCATTTAGAAAGGGAATATAAAGGATGCCCAAAATGTGGTTTAAAATTGTAGTAAACTACAGCCATCTTTATGGCTCTGTCCGCTTTATCACAGTCAAGTGAAATAACAATAAACTGTGCTGCAACTTTAATAATACACTTTCATGGTTGTTCTTGTCAAAGCTGTTGGATATTACAGGGGAGTTATCATGAAACTCCGGTAAAAGACATTTAACTAAAAAAATAAAAATGATATAGAAATTATATAAAATAAGTGGCTGTAGTCTTTTCCCAATAACCACCCTTTTGACTTTAAAATCACACATTATCATCATGTCATCCTTTATTTAATGAAGTTTGCAACTGTATTTTATGTGTTATATATTTTTATATAGGGAACTTGAAAAAGATGAACAAGAATCCTAGAACAAAGCAAAGTAATCAGAGGGTCTTGTTCAAAAGTGTGTATGATATAATTATTTTTATGTCATATATAAAATGTAGGACCTTGTTGTCCATGCAGCACCATCTGGATGCCCAGTTCATCATTTTGTCTTTACCCATTACATAGTTTCTTCTTATATTGTGCATCCAATTTAGGCAATGATGGAATGAGGGAAAAAGGCCTGGACTGCTTATCTGTGGATTATGGATTACGGATAAATGCCATAGACAGTCACTATGTGTTGAGCTGGTGGGCCTCTGCGTACATGAAATGCCAGGGCCTATTTGGAATCTTTACTGTAGGAATGTTCCAAGAAATTGTAATCCAAAACATATTGCCTTAAAATAAAAACAAAATACCTTCACTTCCTAGGCTGGACAAAGGAGAATGGGATGCAAAGATAGCCCACCCTGTATTGGAATATTGGCTGTCCTATCCAATGATCACATGGCTCACAAATTAAAACAAAATTAAAAACAATTATTTGTATGCAGGCATAGAGGCACAATTATTCATTTTCAAATTCAAGATTTTTTTAAATTGATCTTTTTTAAACTTTACCAATCAGTAAAACGTAGTCCTGTTAATTTGTGGGTAATAGACATGACTGCAACAAAAATCACAAATCTAATCAGATAAGATCTAAACAGCAACCCTTCAAAGCAGGTCTATCTATGTCAGCAGTGGAAATTTAACTAATCTGTATTTCAGTCTCTTTTGGGAATGATTCCCAGATTAGAAGTCCTGAAAAATGTAAATTTGTTAATCGATATCTAATGCAACACAGTATTATTTAAGCATGCCTTACATTTCATATGTTTTATATTTAAACAGGTATGGCTTGATTTTATTTTACTTCCTATCCAGCTTTCTGGGGAGAGTTCGCATTAGAAAGTTATGTTACTTTGGATTTTTCCACTTTTTATTTTTCCCGACAGAATCTGGGGCACTTTGGGATTTTTGTTTTGAGAGATGAAAATGACAATAAATAATCAAACTGAAATTACAAACATCCTTCTTCTAGGGTTTCAGAACCTTCACAACCTGAGAAGTTTGCTCTTCATTGCCATCCTTATTATTTATATTATATCCATAACAGGAAACATTGTGATCATTTCATTGATATCAACTCATCGTCAATTACATACTCCAATGTACACTTTCCTTGGTCTCCTGTCTTCTTCTGAAATAATATCCACCACAAACATTGTTCCTAACATGCTCGTTGTCATAGCAGCTGATGGAAGCATGTTGCCTTTTACTGCATGTCTGAGCCAGTTTTACATTTTCTCTGCCTTAACCAACACTGAATGTTTTCTTCTTACTGTGATGTCCTATGACCGATACTTGGCCATCTGCCACCCACTGAGATACAATTCCATAATGAACTTTAAGCTCTGCCTGCACTTAATTATTTGGTCATGGGTCTTGGGTTTTATTATAACATTAATAATTCTGGTTAACTTAGTGAGTACAGTGAAGTTTTGTGGACCCAATACCATGAATCATTTCTTCTGTGACTTGGCTCCCATACTTAATCTTTCTTGCTCAGATACTTTCATTGTTGAAATACAAGCTTTGCTGTTCTCTGTTCCTGTCATCATCATGCCTTTTATTTTCATTATTGCCACCTACATATTTATTGCATTTACAATCATGAGAATCACTTCCACTACAGGCAGAAAAAAAACTTTTTCCACATGCAGCTCTCACCTGTCCACTGTCTGTACATATTATGGGACCTTGATTAGTGTTTATTTGGTTCCATCAAAGGAGAACTCACCAAATGTCAAAGTTGTCTCTCTTTTGTATGTTATTGTGACACCGTTGCTCAATCCTATCGTGTATAGCTTCAGAAATCAAGATATTAGGACTGCACTTACCAAATGTATCCATAAGAGCTAATAAGAGTAATGCCAATGAAGAATTACCTTTTACTGAACTTAAAATGCTAATTTTAAGCCAATATCTGAATTTGCTTCTGTCTGACATTTTTTATGTCCAACATCTAATAAAACTTTCAAGTGTTTGTAGCCTTTCCCCAGTATCACACCATGTGTCATTATCATCATCATTATCATCATCATCCTTTATTTAATTGCCTTTGCATCAATATTTTGTTGTGTGTATTTTGGTGTGTTTGATATAATTATTTAATGCCATAGATAAATGTGGGACCTTGTTGCCCCTGCAGCACTTTCAGGACACCCAGTTCCTCATTTTGTCAAAACTCTACTAATTGGCTTATTTGTTCAGAGTTTCTTCTTATATTGTGCACCCAACGAAGTCAATGATGAAAGGAGGAAAACAGGCCCGGACTGGCAATCTGTGAATTCTAGCAAATGCCAGAAGGGCTGCTGTAAGATGCCATAGACATTTACTATTTATTGGGGGGCTGTAGGCCTGTGGTCTTGAAATGCCAGCTCCTATTCTGAATCCCAGTCCCTGCATGGAGGGGAAATATTATTCAAACATTAGTGTCATGCATAGTGGATTACTGGCCAAGAATCAACCCCTACACTCTTGATGTACCTGCATTGCATTGGGCTGAGTGCAGGCACATGGAGAAGATTTCTGCACCAAAATGCATGCTCCAGCATGTCTACCTTGAAATCTGCTCCATGTGCCTGCTCCTAGCCCAATGCAATGGCTTCAGATGCTGGCACTTCAAGAAGCTCTGCTATGTGACACTAGTCTAACACAAAATGGCTCTATACTGAGTCAAATAAAACAAGCAGAGAATGCAAGAATGTGGGCTATAACAGTATAAATTAAAATCTATATATATGACTAGTGGTGCAGTACTTCCTAGGGATCATTTTTAGTGGCTGCTTGCTCTAGAACTGTGGCTCTTGCTCATTGGTATATAAAACTAATATTTCCAGGACAAGAATGTCCTGCCATAGTGTTGATTAATTAATTAATTTGGGGGGGAAAATGCCTTCCTGACTCCAAATTGGCAATGGGACCAGTCCCTGGATCAACTTGTGCTATGAGCTATCTCCTATAACCCTGTATTCCCTCACTTGCTAAACACCATCCAACCCCTTCTTATACCTATCTAATGTATCAGCCTGTACCCCTGATTCACTTCCCAGCTCTCCCTGTAACACCCCTTTCCCTCCTCTATTCTCATTGGCTCCCTCCTGTCTGCTGGGAGGAGCTACTGGTGAATAAAGCATCCGACCCTTCCTTATACCTATCTAATGTATCAGCCTGTACCAATGATTCACTTCCCAGCTCTCCCTGTAACACCCCTTTCCCTCCTCTAATCTCATTGGCTCCCTCCTGTCTGCTGGGAGGAGCTACTGGTGAATAAAGCATCCGACCCTTCCTTATACCTATCTAATGCATCAGCCTGTACCACTGATTCACTTCCCAGCTCACCCTGTAACACCCCTTTCCCTCCTCTAATCTCATTGGCTCCCTCCTGTCTGCTGGGAGGAGCTACTGGTGAATAAAGTATCCAACCCCTTCTTGTACCTATCTAATGTATCAGCCTGTACCACTGATTCAGGGAGAGAATTCCACATCTTCACAGCTCTCACTGTAACAAACCCCTTCCCAATATTTAGGCGGAACCTCTTTTCTTCTAATCAGAAT
This sequence comes from Xenopus laevis, assembly GCF_017654675.1. NCBI lineage: Eukaryota > Metazoa > Chordata > Amphibia > Anura > Pipidae > Xenopus > Xenopus laevis. Next base: position 157,726,431 of record NC_054375.1, read on the forward strand.
GGGTGACCTTGTGTCAGCTTTAAAGACCTACTGGTAAATAAATCATTAGAGAGATTATTATATGATCCCCTTATATATTTATACATAGTCATCATATCTCCCCTTAAGCGCCTCTTCTCCAGCGTGAACATCCCCAATTTGGCCAGTCTTTCCTCATAGCTAAGATTTTCCCTTTACCAGCTTAGTTGCCCTTCTCTGTCCCCTCTCTAATACAATAATGTCCTGTTTGAGTGATGGAGACCAAAACTGTAGGGCATATTCTAGATGGGGCCTTACCAGTGCTCTATACAGTGGGACCCCCTCCTCCCGTGACTCTCTGCCCCATTTAATACAAGTCAAGACCTTATTTGCCCTTGATGCTGCTGACTGGCATTGCTTGCTACAGACAAGTTTATTATCTACAAGGACTCCAAGCTCCGTCTCCATTATGGATTTGCCTAGTGCAGTCCCATTAAGGGTATAAGTGGATATTGTTACATCCCAGGTGCAGGACTTTACATTCATCAACATTGAATCTCATTTGCCACTTAGCTGGCCAGATTGCCAGTTTGTCAAGATCGTGTTTAGTGATGGGTGAATTTGTGCCGTTTTGCTTCGCAGAAAAATTCGCGAATTCCCCGCGAAATTCGCGAAACGGAGAAAAATACGCAAAACTTTTTTGACGCCGGCCAATTTTCGTCAGCAAATTTCGCGGGCATTTGGCGAATTTATTCGCTGGCAGCGAATCACACACATTCACTGTGAATTCGCGCCTGGCAAATAAATTCGCCCAATCACTAATCGTGTTGCAAGTGCCACATCCTGGATGGTATTAATTGGGCTGGATAGTTTTGTATCATCTGCAAACACTGATACATTACTTACAACACCCTCCCCTAAGTCATTAATGAACAAGTTAAATAAAAGTGGACCCAATACTGAGCCCTGAGGGACCCCACTAAGAACCTTACTCCAAGTAGAGAATGTACCATTAACAACCACCCTCTGTACCCGATCCTGTAGCCAGTTTCCTATCCATGTGCAAACGACTTCATTAAGCCCAACAGACCTTAGTTTAGAAAGCAATCGTTTGTGGGGCACAGTATCAAACGCTTTGGCAAAATCCAAATAGATCTACTGCCCCTCCACTGTCCAGAATCTTACTTACCTCATCATAAAAAGCAATCAAATTTGTCTGACATGACCTATCCTTCATAAAGCCATGCTGATTGTTGCTCATAATGCCATTCACTAGGACAGCATTTTGAATGTGATCCCTTAACAAGCCATCAAATAATTTGCCCACCACAGATGTCAAGCTTACTGGCCTATAATTGCCAGGCTGAGATTGTTATCCCCATTTAAATATTGGAACATCAGCTTTTTTCCAATCCATAGGCACCATACCAGATGAAAGCGAATCTGAGAAAATCAGAAATAGGGGCTGGTCTAAAACTGAACTAAGCTCTCTTAGAACCCGGGGGTGTATGCCATCAGGCCCTGGAGCCTTGTTTACATTAATTTTTATTAACCTTTTGCCTGCCAAGCACGTACGCTGTACGTTCTGGCAGGCAAGGGCTTTAACTGCCAAGCACGTACATTGTACGTTCTTGCAGTTTAACATGCTGTACTCTGCATCTGCGGCTTTAGCCGCCTCTGCAGAGACTTAGCAGTGCTGACATCCCCCTGGGCAATAAGGCTGGGGGGCTGTCATGTCGGTCCTGCAACAGGATTGTTGCAGGATCGACCTAAAATCGCAGAAAGAAGCAACTTACCAGCTCCTCCATCTTCCTTCTGCTCTCTGCTTCTCTGGCGACGCCCACGCACTTCCTGGCTGCAGTGACTCATCACACACGCTGCTGAAAGAGGATTAGACTCTCTCCCCTGCTCCAGCAAAGGTAAGTGGACTTTATTTGATAAATTACACACTACATACACACTACACTACATTGTATAGATCTGTACACAGTTACACAATCATTTTAGTAAAGATTTTTTTTTTTTTTTTTTTTGGAAAGTTATGTACACTTATTTGCACTTATTTCACACTTATATACACACTGTCACACCACTTTTAGAAGTGTATACACATGTATACACAAAAAACTCACAAAGAGGGATTTTTTTTTTTTACTTTTTCATTTTACTAATTTGTGTTTTTTTACCCCTAAAAACCATTTATTTTGGCAGCATGACTATTGGGTAATCGATTGTGGCCACTAATTATGCTGTTGGATCAGTAATTTTGTTATTTCATTGATTTACACAATTTTTGTGGTTTTATTGCAATTTTATCCCTGCATTATTTTTCCTTATATATCTTTAGTATAGTTTTGCTGTTTGGTGCTTTGGTATAGAATGATAGATTTTACTTTGTTTGATCCGTCAGAATATGTACTTTCCAAAAATGTATGCTGTTCTGGGGGCTTTTTACAGTTTGGGGGTCTTACAACACATAACGCAAAGTTGGGGTACTGTTTTCAGCAGCTTAGTTGGCTAGTGTGAAAATTCATATGCATGTTTTTCATTTGGGGTCTGTACACAACACATAGTTTGGTAAATCTATGCATATTGGGCATCAAGCTATTCATCAGACCTCTGACGTCCATATTTAGGGTGATTTTTCTTTGTATGTAAAACATTGTGTGCGAAAAATGCAGCAAACTGCAGCATTTTTAGGCAATTTTCAGAAATGTTGTAAAAACCTCTAAGTTTAGAAAAGCTTTGCAGTTTGGTAGTTTGGTGTAGAAAGACGTATTTATCTTTGTTGGATTCGTCAGAATGTGTACTTTCCAAAAACATATGGTTTTGGGGGTCTTTGCTGTAAGGAGGGTCTTGAGGCACATAATATGAAGTCAAGGGTCTATGTTCACAGAAGGCGAATCGGCAGCAAGGAAAACTCATATGCACTATTTTTATTTGGGGTCTGCACATGCCAGCTGCCTTGGTATATCTATGCATATTGGGAATCAAACTGTTCAGTAGTCCCTTGGCATCAATATTTATGTTATTTTACAATTGTATGCAAGAAATTGGGTGAGATAAATGCGGGCAATTGCAATATTTTTAGGCGATTTTCAAAAATGTAAAAACCGTTGCTTTTATCGCCAAATTTAGGAAAGACTTGCGACTTGGTACGTTGGAGTACAAGGACCTGTATACCCAATTTGGATTTGTGGGAATGTGTACTTTCCAAAAATATATGGTTTTCTGGGGTGAACTTACTTTTTTCTACATTTGCCCCCCTCAAAACAATGTAAATGTGTTGATTTTGCAGTATCTGAAATGACAGACTATATGGGGGTCTTCTTTTGGGGCCCCTATATGCCACATGCTTAGGTACACCTATACATATTGGGCATCAAACTGTTCAGAGGACCCTAGGCTTTCATATTTGGGGTGATTTATCTTGATACCTAAACGTATGTGGGTAATACGATGCTGCAGGGTAGATATTTTGAGGTGATTTTTGGAAATGTCGCCAAAATCACCAAATTTAGGAATGGTTTGCGGCTTGGTACTTTGGAGTACAAGGACATGCATACCCAATTTAGATTTGTGGGAATGTGTACTTTCCGAAAATATATGGTTTTCTGGGGTGAACTTACTTTTTTCTACTTTTGACCCCCCCAAAACGATGTAAATGTGTTGATTTTGCAGTATCTGAAATGACAGACCATATGGGGGTCTTCCTTTCGGGCCCCTATATGCCACGTGCTTGGGTACACCTATACATATTGGGCATCAAACTGTTCAGAGGAACCTAGGCTTTCATATTTGGGGCGATTTCTCTTGATACCTAAAAGTATGTGGGTAATACGATGCTGCAGGGTAGAAATTTTGAGGTGATTTTTGGAAATGTCGCCAAAATCACCATATTCAGGAATGGTTTGCTGCTTGTTATTGTGGAGTACAAAGACATGCATACCCAATTTAGATTTGTGGGAATGTGTACTTTCCGAAAATATATGGATTTCTGGGGTGAACTTACTTTTTTCTACTTTTGACCCCCCCAAAACGATGTAAATGTCTTGATTTTGCTGTACCTGAAATGACAGACCATATAGGGGTCTTCCTTTTGGGGCCCCTATATGCCACATGCTTAGGTACACCTATACATATTGGGCATCAAACTGTTCAGTGGACCCTAGGCTTTCATATTTGGGGTGATTTCTCTTGATACCTAAAAGTATGTGGGTAATACGATGCTGCAGGGTAGAAATTTTGAGGTGATTTTTGGAAATGTCACCGAAATCACCAGATTTAGGAATGATTTGCAGCTTGTTACTTTGTAGTACAAAGACATGCATACCCAATTTAGATTCGTGGGAATGTGTTCTTTCCGAAAATATATGGTTTTCTGGGGTGAACTTACTTTTTTCTATTTTTACCCCCCCCCCCAAAACGATGCAAATGTGTTGATTTTGCAGTATCTGGAATTACAGAACTGATAGCTCAAATGAGGTGTCTACATTTTAGGGCCCCTATATGCCACATGTTTGGGTACACCTATATATATTGGGCATCAAATTGTTCAGCGGACCCCAGGCTTTCATATTTGGGGTGTTTTACATTGATACCTAATGATTTGTGGGAGATATGATTCTGTAGATTGGAAGCTTTGAGGTAATTTTTCAAAAAATTCACCAATTTCTATAAAACATTATAACTTTAGGAAACAATTGCAACTTGGTAGTTTGGAGTACAACGATATATTTACCCATTTTTGATTCACTAGAATCTGTTCTTTCTAATAATGGGTAGTTTTCTAGGGTAAACTTACTGTTAGTGGAATGTTTGGCCTTGAAAGCAGAAGTATGCTGTTTGGGGAGCGGAGCTTTGGAAATTTGGTTGTGTACTGCTTGTAGATTTTGATCTATACAAGTGAGAAATCTCCATAAAACGATATATATTTGGTATTGCCGCATTCAGGAGACATAGACCTTTCCAAATAGGCTGTGTTCTCATACATAAAGTAAATGATGTTTCTGATATATGTGATTGTTCTTTGTGAAACATGATTTTTTTCATTTTATTGGACACTTAGAAGCCTATATTTTTTTACAGAAGTAGAATTACACCAAAATTCCTGCATATTTTGAAAGTTCAGGTTGTCCTGAAAAAAACAATATATTGTTTTGCTGGGTAAACTAAAAGACCGCCCCAGGAAAGCGCCTTAAAGTGAAAGAGTGCAAAATATCTAAAAACTGCTTGGCAGTAGATGTTCGCATCTAGGACAAAACGGCTGGCAGGGAAAGGGTTAAAGCATTTGAATCATATCTTGACTCTATTGTATACACCGAAGAAAAGAACTGATTTAGCACATTTGCCTTTTCTGTATCTGTTACAACCATACTGGTAGGAACTTGGATGAAGCAGCGCACACTCTCCTCACAGTTTGGTAGTTTGAGCCCGGTGCACAGTGTAGAGGGCACGGCAACCCCCAAGAATATGTACTAGACAAACGAAATCACTGGCACACGTGGCAATTCAGGTGCCGGGTTACCCCGTGCTCTTTATTGTGCGGACGTGCAATAAAGAGCACGGGGTAACCCGGCACCTGAATTGCCACGTGTGCCAGTGATTTCGTTTGTCTACAACCATACTGGTACCATTATTTAATGGAGCAACACTCTCAACCTGCATCTTTTTACTATTAATATACAGTATTTAAAAACTCTTTAGGGTTAGTTTTCACCTCCACCGCAATTAACTCTTCATTTCCTTTCTTTGCCTTCCGGATTGCTGATTTACAACATTTATTACAGTGTTTATATTCATTTAATGCAGCTTCTGTCCCAACAGATTTTTAGATTTTAAATGCCTTTCTCTTCTTTCCTTCTAATTAAGTGATTTTTAGAACTTCTACATTTACTCCTTAAGGGAATAAATTGAGAACAGTAATGATTTAATATCATTTTAAATGACAACCATTTCTGTTCTGTGTTTTTAGCTGAAAACCTAATGCCCCAATCAATGCTCTGTAGGGCAGCCTTCAAGGCACTAAAATTAGCTTTTCCAAAATTCATGGTTTTTGTTGCCCCAGTATTTATTTGTTTTTTGCACATTTACTAAGGGTCGAATATCGAGGGTTAATTAACCCTCGTTATTCGACCATCAAAGTAAAATCCTTCGACTTCAAATATCGAAGTTGAAGGATTTACCGCAAATACTTCGGTTGAACGATCGAAGGAAAAATCGTTTGAAAGAACGATTAAATCCTTCTAATCGAACGATTTGGAGGATTTTAATCCATCGATCGAAGGATTTTCCTTCGATCAAAAAAAGCTTAGAAAGCTTATGGGGAAGGTCCCCATAGGCTAACATTGGTGCTCGGTAGGTTTAAAGTGGCGAAGTAGGTAGTCAAAGTTTTTTTTAAAGAGACAGTACTTCGACTATCGAATGGTCAAATAGTTGAACTATTTTTAGTTTGAATCATTGGATTCGAATTCGAACTCATAGTCGAAGGTCGAAGTAGCCTATTTGATGGTCGAAGTACCCAAAAAAATACTTCAAAATTTGAAGTATTTTGTATTCGAATCCTTCACTCGAGCTTAGTAAATGTGCCCCAAAATGATATAACATTATGGTCACTATTACCCAGGGGTTCAATGACTTGCACATTTGCTATAAGTTCTGGGTCATTTGAGATCACTAAATCAAGAATAGCATTTTTTCTGGTAGGCTCCTCAACAACCTGTGCTAAAAAATTGTCGTGCAATAAGTTTATAAACTTGTTCCCATTAACTGATCTGGCAGTACTGTTGCTCCAGTCAATATCTGGCTAATTAAAATCCCCCATTATCATTACTTTACCTAAACTAGCAGCCTTTTCTATTTGCATCAGGAGCTTCGCCTCCTCCTCGTCACTTACATTAGGGGGTCTATAGCATACGCCTACAATTAATTTGCTGGAATCTTTACACCCACAAGACTTCTGCCCCCTCATTTTCTAACATTATCTCCTCCTTTATATGAGCTTTTAAATCCTGCCTAACATACAGACATACTGTACCCCTCCTCCTTTTCTATTGCCTCTGTCCTTTTAAAAAAGTAAAAAAAGCCACTGGTATAAACTGCCCAGTCATGTGACTCATTCAGCCATGTTTCGGCCACACATATTTTCCTTCCAACACCAGCAGCTCCAGCTCTCCCATTTTACCAGTCAGACTCGTTGCATTTGTAAATACATTTAATACTGGTCCCATATTGAACATATGACATGTGGTCCTCCCTCTCCTTAACAGTATCCCCAGCCAAATCTCCTTCCCCATTTTCTCTTTCGTTGCCCACTTGTGGGAGGGGCTTCCAGATATTAAAGGAGAAGTTAACCCCACTGTTCCTCATCTCACGAAACTTGATGTAAAAATTAAACAGGAGATTTTTTATTTCTCGCAGGACACAGAAGGTTCTTACAACAGGCACACTTTACACACTCCAGTACAGGCTTCTTTAAACACATTCAGTTACAATTTACTTCAGGGAATCAATTCGGAGAAGGCACACCTGCCTGAGGATCTGGGATCACACCTAACTGACTAGTGGTCCGGTATATACTCCACCCGTATCCCTCCACTCTCCAATAGTGGCCCATACCATTCTTATTCAATCTTTTCCTATCTCTCAATGACGTTTCCACTCACCGAACAGCTGATGTTTCTTCGGCTATGCCCTCCCATCAAGACCTTACCTTGGGCGGGGCACCTCCTTGTTTAGCCCTTCTGTGCTCTATAGTGGCCTCTAGTGTCTGGGGAAGAAATTACAACTAAACTAAATTACATCCAACATTTTTAAACACAAACACATTTTTGTCACTCACAAGATAACAACATTTTCACACACTTTTCATCTGGTTCACCCTCTTACACACTATCTCATCTAACCTGTTTTCCACTGAATCTTTTACTGAACCCTCCCCCCCCCACACCTAGTTTAAAATCTCCTCCAACTTCTAACAGTTATGTAGTTTGACAAATATGTTACAATCTGTAAGCCCCTGTGTGTTTGTGTCAAATTAATTATCATGTCATGGCTTATTGGGTTTGGTATTGCCCTGCATATTGGCTTTGCCATATGTTCCCTTTAGTTACACAAAGAAATTGCAATTGTGAAATCTGTATCTGTGATTTTGATTATATTCTAGGGCTTCTTGCTCTGACCTCAACACATTGTCAGCCTTTCTTATGATCTTTATAATTGTCAATAGAGGCATAAATCTGTATTGCCCATGCAATCATAAAGATAGGGTCTAACATCTGGAGACAAACAGCCTTCTCCACCTGACGGCCCCTCTTATCTGTGGTCTCCATAATTTATGGGAATCTAATTATCACTGATGTAGTTCTCAGTCAGGGAAAATAAATCAACATAAGCAAAGTTATATCTCTAATATACACTGTAGTTACTCTACATCTTTGAACAGTCCCTCTCTTTCTCATCCTCAGTACCTCTCATGTTAATAATACAGCCAAATCCTGACATTTCTTCCTCCGCAATATAGCCAAGATACGCCCATTTCTTTCACAAACAACAGCCAAAACACTAATCCATGCCCTTATCTTATCCCGTTTGGACTATTGCAATCTCCTCCTAACTGGTCTTCCTGACTCCCATCTTTCTCCCCTCCAATCAGTCTTAAGCTCTGCTACCAGGATCCTTCTGCTCTCTCCTAAGGGCTATTCCACACGGGGAGATTCGCCCGCGACAAGTCGCCGCGGTTAGAAAATCAAGAGTAGCGGCGACAAAACGCTTGTCTTGTCTTGCAATAGGCAAGACAGAGAAACGCAAGATACCTGCCACACCAGGCTACTAAAAAGCGCCAGTAGCCTGAAAACGCATGGAGACCCTTTTCGAAGCGACAAGACGCGGCAACAACGAAAAAAGCAAATGCATAGGAAAGCATACGAAAACGCGTGTAGCAAATAGACGAGGCTACTAACAGCGGCGATACATTACGACATGACGCATACGTAATTGCGTATGCGAGGACACGACCGTAGATGTCACGACCGTAGATGTCACGGCGACAAGACGTAGGCGTGAACGTATAAATCACGGCGTTAACACAGACCCGCGAATTTCAAACTTTGTTTGGTCGAGGGACATCGCGGTGCGACTTTTCTCCTGCGCCAACACATTTTGGAAAAATGTCTTTGACAAAGCTGTATGTTGATACAGACAAGCTGATTCAATTGGTGGAAAACCGACCTGCTCTCTATATGACAGAGCAACCGTTATATCACAACAAAATTGCTAGGAGACAATTGTGGGATGAGGTGGCGGTTGAACTGTTTGAAGGCTGGGAAGCTCTTTCGGATGTTGAAAAAAATTTGCGAGGTAAGTGATGGCCACAATTTTTAGTTGATATAAAGTTTAGGGTATGTCTGCCACTTTCTTTTTTTTAAAATTGTTATACCGATCGAACCTTATACTGTTATAAGCTTATGTAGGGGGTATGCATACAGCCTGTGGATGTGTTTTTTTTTTCTATATAGGTATGTGGTAATCGTTAGTATGGCTTTTTCTTTTTGTTTAGTACTAATATTTATTTTTTCTTTGTCCCAGTCAAAGAAATGCAAATGCGCTGGAAGCATGTTCGTGATTGCTTTCGTAGGGAAGTGGCTGCCCAGAAGACAGACACACGGAGTGGTGCATCGCCTTCCAAACGGAAGAAGTACATCTATGCAGAACATTTAACATTTTTACTACCTGCTTTTGCTAAGAGACAGTAAGTCAATAATCCTCCTTATTTTTGGGGGGTCAATAATCCTCCTTAATTTTGGGGGGGGGGTTGATCAATGCTACATCATCATTTTTGGTAGCTTATGAAAAGTTTGAAAGTATGTCTCCTTATCAAAACTGTTATAATTACTTATTTTCCTATTTCTTATCTCAAAATTGTTACAAAGTATGTTATTTGCACCTGTTAGCTGTTCTGAGCTCTCTGGCAAAATTAAGTTAGAAACCATTTTTTTTGGCTGTTCAGTGCGGAGAAAAGAGGGACTTTCCAGTACAAATGAGGGACTGCGGGTTGAGTTGTAAAAAAGTTGGGAGGTATGCATCATACTAATTTTGGACTGGGCCTATATAGAAAGAAGATAAATAATTGTTATTGGGATAACATTGTAGCCTTTGATTATATGAACTTCAGGTGGACTCAGTGAACTCCATTTGAATTTTACCTACCCTGGTATATATATGTATTACTGTATATGTATGTAACACTACAATGCAGAGGAATGCCAGAGTATACAAAATGTATGCATTTAAGGAAACAATGCCTTGTTGTAACAATTTTTTTTTTTTTCCATTAGAACTTCTAGCAATCTGGATGATGAGGTTCAAGAAACAGTGGATCCTGCAAACAATAACAGAACTGTTACACCAACTGGCACTCCTACAAGACCTAGCACTTCCAGTACCACTGTCACCTCACCTGGCACTTCCAGCAGTACTCGCACTCCACCTGGCACTTTAAGCAGCACTATCACCCCACCTTCACAATCATCTCAATCTGACATCACTCGGGCAGCAAAAAGAAAAAAATCAAACATTTCATATGGTGATGTACAAAATATGCTGTCCAAGTTATGTGATTCGGTCTCATCTTCCAGAGAGGCTTCCCAAGAATCTTCTGCTAAGAGGGCCTATGCCTTTGAGGATTCTCAAGAATTTGCCTTTTATACTGGTTTAATTCCAACCATTATGATGGTTCCTGAGGGGCATAGGCAAATGCTGAGAATGGACTTTTTGCAGTTGCTATATAAATATTTACCCCAAGGCAATAACGTACCAAACAGGCCTCTTATGCACCCACCGCAACCATTTCATCAACCCCCACAATCATTCAGTATGCCTCAAAGTAGTACCCCAAACCCTTATCCTTACCCTTTTCCATACCCTTCGACTTCACAAGCATGGGATCCTTCCCAAAATTCATTTACCGACCTTTAATATAATTACTGGTTTGGTATACCATTAACTGTTATGCAGTTTATTATGTTTATTAATGTATACTGTTTATTCAAACAGATTGCACTTTGCACTTTGTCTTTTTTAGTTATGTTTTTGCACTTTTTTTCCATTGTTTTCTAAATAAATGGTGAACTTGTTAAGCTCAATTCTTCCTTGTCTCCATATTTTTATAAAAATGACAGACAGATATCCATAAGGTGGAAAGCTTTTTACTTAAAAAACTATTTACAAAAAAAAAAAAAAAAAATACATAAGCTGGTTTTCCAGGTCCAGCACCCGATTTTTAAGCTGCCGCACTTCTGCCACCAGCCGTGCATGGTCCCAGTTTTCATCGTCTTCTATGAAAAAAAAAAAAATATAGAATTATTATAATAAACTCATGTTTAAGTATATCATAACATTTTTTTATGTGGGGGGTGTGATGTCATCTTGCAGCTACCTTCATCTGATGCACGAGCCTCCTGTTCTGCTACCTCCACTGGCAGCTCTGCTTCCATGAACTCCTCTGCAGCTTCCACATCGGACTGCTCAGCCTCCAGGAAATCTGCCTCCTCCTCAAGTGGAGGCACTTGCTCTGCAGCATCAGCAGCTCTGGCCTGTGGATGTCCCCCCTCCTCCATATCAGAAAGCTCTGCCTCCTGCTCAACAGCAGCTCTGGCCTGTGGATGTCCCCCTGATAGAAAATTATGTAATCAATTAATGGATATATTTAATATATGTATTGTTAAGGTTAGTTTAGAAATAGTAAATACTCACTGAGATGGTGCAGCTGCACTTGCATAACATAATCTGGGTCCCTCCGCTTTAAATCTGACCACAGTCGCTGCAATGTGTGGCGGTCCAGATTTACCCCATGGTGATGCCTCAACCTGCGCAGCAGGCTCTGCTTATGTGCCCTTTTGTTGGGCATCCACATAGGCAAGTTGTCATAGCTTTCCGCCTGCAGAAAGCTAGCAATTTCCCAAGTCTGTCCATCAGTAAGGGAGTTCAGACCCACCATTCTTGCGACTTTGCAAAAAACAATGACGCAGGCTCTAAAACGCACGACGTAACGCACGACGTAACGTATGACGCATGACGCGTACCGTCGTATACGGGCGTATTGTTGTGGCGTATTTTCTATATTCTTTGACGTCTGTGTGTTGTCTTTAGACAGTTCTGAGGGATAGTCCCTCTTTTAACCACTCAACCCTCTATCACATCCCTCTTTTGTACTGGAAAATCCCTCTTTTATCTGCACTGCCAGAACAACCAAACAGTTTCTAACTTAATTCTTAATTCTGCCAGAGAGCTCAGAACAGCTAACAGGTGCAAATAACATACTTTGGAACTAACTTAATTGGCTTTTGGAAGAGAGCTCAGAACAGCTAACAGGTGCAACTAAGGTACTTTGTAACAATTTTGACTCTGGTTGGTGCTGGTGGTGGTGAACTACTAGGAGGAGCAGCACACCAGTAGGGATGTAGCAAACTGTTCTGCGGCGAACTAGTTTGCGCAAACTTCAGCCGTTCACGTCATTTCAATCAAATGATTTTCATTCAATCGAACGCTAAAATCGTTCTAATTGAACGATCGAACGATTTTAGCGTTTGATTGAATGCAAATCATTCGATTGAATGCTTGCAATCGTTCGATTCGAACGATTTTTGCGGGTGTTCGAAGTTCGCGAACGTTAGCATTTTCTGTCGGTGTTCGCAAACGGCATTCGCGAACACATAATTGGCAGTTCGCTATATCTAGGTATGGGCGAATTTGACCCGTTTCGCTTCGCCAAAAATTCGCCGCCGGCGAAATGTCGCAGACGCCCATTAAAGTCTATGAGCGCCAAAAAAATTTTGTCGCGCGGCGAAACTGTTTTGTCGCGCGGCGAAACTGTTTTGACGCGCGTCTTTTTTTTGACGCACGCCGCCATACACGTCTATGGGCGTCATTTTTCCGGCGAAACTAGGCGAAAAAATTCGCCCATCCCTGGCTATATCCCTACACACCAGTCCCACTCCCCAACACAGCTAGACTAATAGCACTGGGCTCTTACAGTAGCAAAGTAAATTGTCATTTTAGTAACATTTCAGAAAAGACAACTGAGTACACCATAGATTGTGAAATAAACAGTTTTTTATTAATACAATGTAGACAATGAGTATTTTAATTATACGTATCTATGCAACTGTATACAACTGTATGCAGACTAAATTCGGTTCAGCTGCCATGGTATAGCTCCATCAGGAGACATGAAATAATTTGCAAACTGATCCCGAACTCTCATCCCTCCTGTTGGACCTCTAACAGGGGCCCAATCTATATCTGGGATATCATCAGTCAGGGTGTCTTGAAAGTGATAGCCATCCCTAAGGCGAACAAAATTGTGTAGGACACAACATGCTTTTATTATAATGTCCACAAACTGGGGTTCCAATTGTATACTTGTATGGAACACACGCCATTTGTTTGAGAGAATGCCGAAAGCACACTCTACCATACGTCGTGCTCTTGATAAACGGTAATTAAAAACACGTTTCTCTATTGCCCTTTGTGACCCTGGGTAAGGCCGCATTATATTTTCTGTGAGACCAAAGGCTTCATCTCCCACAAAAACATAAGGCAAGGAAGGTGCCGTGGTCCCAGGCAATGGTCTAGGAAGAGGTATACCAAGTGACCCTTCTGATAATCTGCGTCCCAATGCCGAATGCCGGAAAGCACTGGCATCACCAGTGCTTCCATAGGATCCCACATCAATGATAGTGAAGCAATAATTGGCATCAACACTAGCCAGAAGGACAACTGAAAAGTATTTTTGTAATTAAAGTACTTTGATCCACTTTTGAATGGCATTGTAACTCTGATGTGCTTTCCATCCAAGGCCCCCAAGCAATTAGGAAAATTGGTGTGTTTGTAAAAATCTTCAGCAATGGTACGCCAAGCATTTTCATTTGGGGGCGGCAGGACAATTCTTTGCAGCTCAATCCAAATAATCTGACATGTTTCTCTTACAATGATGCTTATAGTGCTTCGACCAATTAGGAATTGAAAGTACATAGAAGCAAATGACTGTCCAGTCGCTAAAAACCTGAAAGAAAAAGAAAAGATAAGCATTACTTCTCTGATAAAAAAAAATATATTATGATAGGGAGGACCTGTATTATTGCTAAAAGACACATATACCTTTCTCTATCTATCTATCTATCTATCTATCTATCTATCTATCTATCTATCTATCTATCTATCTCTATATATGTATACAGTATATCCAGCATATATATATACATACACACACACCAAATTGCCCATACCAGTCACCTAAAACCATATATATCACAAAGAAGCAGCAAAAAAAAAAAAGCATACCAACCTTAGTGTCACACACAGCCGCTCCTCTGGTGAGATTGAACCCCTCATCAAACTTTGGGCACGACACAGTCCTGGTTTTACAATGCTGAGAAGTTCATCAAAACTTGCAATCGACATTCTGAAATACTTGAAGAATTTATCAGGATAGTTCCGAAGTTCACCATATAAAACATGAAATTGTCCATTCCTTAGCCGCTGATCAGTTAAGGGATGAACCCAATATTTTCTAGCAGCAGCAGCCCTTTCCTGTTTATCTTTCTCTAGCAAATAGAAATATAAGTAAACCAAAAAAAAAACAGCAGCCAAATCTGCTTACATTTTCAAAAGACGCTGCGAAAACACGCCGAAGTAAACACGCCAGCAACAACAACACTGTACTGTTGGTACTTCCGTCCTTTACCCATAATACAGTTTGGGCGGAGGAAGTACTGGGATGCACCATGGGAAACATAGTCGCGCGTGAGCCAAATCGCTTCGTTTTTTATGCCTGTTTTTTTCATGCGCTTTGTCGCCGCTACTCTTGATTTTCTCACCGCGGCGACTTGTCGCGGGCGAATCTTCTCGTGTGGACCAGCCCTAAAAGGGAACCTGCTCATCCCCAACTAAAATCCTTAGCGTGGCTGCCTGTTAAGCAAAGGATAACATATAAAACCCTTTTACTAACATTCATGTCCCTCAATCCTCTGCTCCTCACTACATTTCTTCTCTTGTCTCACTATACATTCTATCTTGCTGCTCCTTACTTCTGGAATTCCATCCCTGAATTCTTTTCAAGAAAAAACTAAGAGTCTACCTTTTGGACCACTAGAACATTAGCCTAGTCCTGTCCCTACTGACTATGCCTTACCTTGTGCACTTTTTTATATCTAATTTGTACCTGTATGATATCCTCCCATCCACTTAGACTGTAAACTCTACGGGGCAGGGACCTCCTTCCCACTATGTCTCTTACCACATAGCACTTAAGCTCTTTGTCCTAAAATTCTGTATATATTTATTATGTGAATTGTCTCCCCCATGTATACTTTTATATTTATATATTTTTTATACTTTGATGCACTGTACAGCGCTGTGGCTCCTTAACAGCACTTTACAAATAAAGTTATACATACATACATACAAACATACTTCTTAATCCCATTATTTATAGTTTGAGGAATAAAGACATATCCTATATTTAAAACACTTGTATTAAAAAACTGAGGTTCTCCATAATTTGCAATATATTTTAGAAATAGAATAAACATGTTATCTAATTATCAAAATGTGTTTGTAGCTCACCAGATGGACACATTACAGCAGCTTTATCTGTTTTCTTCATTGAAATATAATAACAAATAAAGTAAGATACAAACTGCCATGTACTCTCACCTTACTGTAACCAGCAAATAAAGACTCTAAAGAACAGGCAGATGAACCACCAATCTTATCGGGGAAGTGGTCAATAAAAATTATATATAAACAAAAATACATCAAATACAATATTATTGAATATTCTCATTGTAGTATTCCTCCTAGACTGTAACTGTCCTCTCGAGTTCTTATGTTTTGTGCTGCTTGTACATAATTTGATTATAGAACCAAATGTATTGAAAGGTCCTCACCCACACCCCTTCCTCAACTCTTCCGTGGTGCTTTCTTTTCTCTGGGCGTTTGACTTTTATAAATCCTTTTTACAATATAATCATAAAACATCACAGGTGTTACACCAAGGGTGAGAGTGGTCAAATTGTCTGCCCATTGCATGATTCCTAATTGGAGTTATGTTCTATTGGTACATAATATTGTACTGTATAAATTGATCCCTGGTTGAGGGCTGCTGCCTCAGGGCCTGCCGTCAGGTAACCCTTCTCTCTCCCACGCATGTGCGCACTTGCGCATCAATGCACGCACTGTTTGGTCATTGTATTAAACTATGTGCGCTAATGGGCATGCTCGCTGACATGCGTGTGAGAGTGCACACTTGCGCACGCGAGCAGCAGTGAGGTTTCTGGAAGGGAGGCCCTGAGGCAGTAGCCCTTAGGGTCCAGAGGAGGGGCCCAGAGACAGAAGCCCCGAGAATCTAGGTTGCGGATCTGAGCCAGTCCAACCCAGCATTTCAATAGCTTCTATCTAGTGCTCTTGGATGATTTGAGGAATGCCAACAAGCCAACAGGTTTGTCTGGCTCATGGATTTGTGGTACAGTTGAGAGACTAAATTAGTTGTGCCTGGTGTGTGTAGGATATGTTCTACAGTGAGGGAAGTTAGGTTTGAGTGTGAAATACATGTTACAGTTGGAAGTATCTGTGTAGTTGTGGTTTGTCTGTTTGGAATTTCAAAGTTAATTGTTCAGACTTTGACCAGGTCAGAAAATTAAATCTTGGAGTTGGCAGAGATGTGGGAGAAGGGAGTTGCCCCATAGGGAAGTCTGAGAGATAGTAAAGGAAGCACTATGTGTGAAGTTTGTGGGTTGCTATCCATGTTTTGTGGAAGTCAAATCTGTAAAGTCACTTGTGTGGTCATAGGGAAAGTTTATGAGTTACTTTGGGTTATTCCCCATTGACCTGTCTGTCAGTCAAGTTAAATTCTGTGAGATTAACTACTCCACATATTGGTGCAAGCACACATTTTGGCACAAGTTTGCGCAGTAATATTGTTCCCCTGGATACACGTCACCTCCCTGCTTGGAGGAAGGTGTCAGGCTCTTTTGGAGATTCGATAGGAAGAGCAGTTAGAACTACTGTTAGTGTACAGCTTGCTGGACTTGACCCGAAGGAATAGATGCAAGCCAAAAGCGTGGTCGGAGAACAGGCAGAGAGTCGGTAGGCGGGCAGAGGTAAACGTAGTCAGGGACAGGCAGAGGTCGGAGGCAGGCAGAAGATATTCGTAAACGGGAATCAGGCAATAGGTCAGTAGGCAGGCAGAAATACTCGTAGTCAGGAACAGGCCGAGGTCGATGGCAGGCAGAAGGTAAACGAAGTCCAGGTCAGGCCAAGGTCGGTAACAAGAAAGACAAATCCAAAGAATAATCTGAGAACACAGAAACAAGCACAAGCAAGGAAATCACTAAGCACCGTTTGCTCTTGCTGACGTCTTTTTATAGGGACAAGTTTGGCGCCAAAAACGTAACGACGCAGCGTCAATGCGCCCGCGTCCACCGCGACGCGCGTGCGTCCGAATAAACGGACGCGCGCGTGCGCGACAGACGCCGGGAATCCTCAGGAACCTAAGCACCCCCGTGTCTGTGCCCCAGCTGCGGTTACAGGTACCTTACATTGCCCCCCCCTGAGGGGCGGCCTCAGGACGTCTTCAGCAGGTTTCTCAGGGTGACTCCTATGGAAAGCTGAAACCAACCTTGGAGCATGAACGTTTTCCACTGGTTCCCAAGAATTCTCTTCGTTAGGAAAACCTTTCCACTTGACAAGATACTGTAATCTCCTGCTTCGAAGCCTTGAATCCAGAATCTTCTCTACCTCAAATTCCGCATCGCCTTGACAAGAAACCACAGGAGGAGGAGGAAGGATACGACCATGAAAAGTATTTGGAACAACCTTCTTGAGCAGAGCAGAGTGGAAAACAGGATAAGCTTTCAAGGACTTTGGTAAATCAAGTTCAAAAGAGACAGGGTTAACAACTCTTTTAACAGAAAAGGGTCCCAGAAACTATGGAGCCAGCTTCTTGGAGGGGTTAGAAAGGCGTAGATTCAATGAAGACAGCCAAACTTTATCACCCACCTTGAATTCCGGATCCTCCCCTCGTCTTCGATCTGCAAAGATCTTAAAGTTTTGTTGAGCCTTGCTGATGTGTATCTTCAGAGTCTCAGAGTTTTGCTTCAAAAACTTCAAACGATCCTGGAGCGAAGGAAGGGTTATTTCAGGCAAGATATCTGGAAACATAATAGGATGGAATCCCACATTAGAGAAGAATGGTGTTTGACCTGTGGAAGAATGTATAGAGTTGTTATAACAGAACTCAGCACAGGGAAGAAGTGAAAACCAATTGTCCTGGAGATAAGAAGAAAAAGTACGAATATATTGTTCAAGAGTTTGATTGGTTCTCTCGGTTTGGCCATTAGTCTGTTGATGATAGGCAGAAGACCGGGATAATGAAATACCTAAAGCCTTACATAAAGCAGTCCAGAACTTAGAGGTAAATTGTGACCCTCGATCGGAGATAATTTCATTGGGTAAGCCATGTAGTCTCACAATTTCCTTAATAAATACCTCTGCAGTAACTGCTGCAGAAGGTAACCGAGGAAGCGGAATAAAGTGAGCCATTTTGTAAGACGATCTACTACCACAAAGATAGTGTTATATTTGTCAGAAGGGGGAAGTTCCACAATGAAATCCATCGAGATCGAACTCCATGGTCTCTCAGGTAAAGGTAAGGGGCGAAGTAACCCTACCGGTTTGTTACAGGATGGTTTAGACCTTGCACAGGATTCGCATGAACGTACAAAGAGACACATTCTTTTACTAACGAAGGCCACCAAAAGAATCTTCTAGCCAAATCCAACGATCTTCGAATCCCCGAATGTCCAGCTAAGGGATGATCATGAATAAGTTTAAGAGCCTCTAGACGAAGACTGGGAGGAACCACCAACTTGTTGTTTCGAAAAAGAAGGTTATCTTGAAGAGACAAATCATTAACCCCAGGATAATCCGTTAGTGACTGAGGGAAATTTCTTAAATTCTCGATAAAAGAAGATTGAAGAAGTAAGAAATGTCCAGGCTGAAGAATCGTGTCAGGTGCCACATCCTCCTTCTCTACAGGAAAAATTCTGGAAAGAGCATCCGCCTTCATATTCTTAGAACCAGGCTTGTATGTGATATGGAACTGAAAACGAGAGAAGAAAAGTGCCCATCTTGCTTGTCGAGGATTTAATCTTTTTGCTGTGCGTAAATATTCCAAATTTTTGTGGTCAGTAAAAATGATCATTGGATGTACAGCTCCCTCTAAAAGATGTCGCCATTCTTCTAAGGCTCCTTTAATAGCTAACAGTTCCCGATCTCCCACGTCATAATTTCTTTCGGTAGGGGATAATTTCTTAGAAAAGAAGGCTACTGGATGTAAAATGTCCTTAAGTCCTGTGCGTTGGGAAAGAATTGCTCCAATGGCCACCTCCGAGGCATCAACTTCAAGAATAAAGGGTTTGGATACATCAGCATGTACGAGAATAGGGGCAGAGACAAACAACTTCTTTAGACATTCAAAAGCTTGTTGAGCAGCCGGAGACCAGAAAAATTTAATTTTATGCTTGTAAGGTCGGTGAGAGGTTTGATAATAGAAGAGAAACCTTTGATGAACCTTCTGTAAAAGTTAGCAAACCCAACAAAACGCTGAATACCCTTACGATCCACAGGCAGGGGCCAGTTAACAACTGCCTCTACTTTCTTGGAGTCCATCTTGAAACCTTGATCGGAAACTAAAAAACCCAAAAATTCAATGCTGGATCTCTCAAACTTGCATTTGGAGGCCTTGGCATAAAGTTGGTGTTGCCTGAGGCAAAGTAACACCTCTCTTATATGAAGACGGTGTTCTTCCAAGGAATTAGAGAAAATTAGAATATCATCAAGATAAACAATGACGAATTGGTCCAACAGATCATGAAAGATGTCGTTGACAAAGTGCTGAAAAGTGGCAGGAGCGTTGCAAAGACCAAAAGGCATGACAGTATATTCGAAATGACCATAACGAGAACGAAAAGCAGTCTTCCACTCATCCCCCTCACGAATACGAACCAAATTATAGGCTCCTCTGAGATCAAACTTTGAAAAGATTTTAGCACGACAAAGTCTTTGAAAAAGATCAGGAATGAGGGGTAACGGATAACGATTCTTGATAGTTATTTTATTGAGTTCTCGGAAGTCGATGCAAGGTCTTAAAGAATGGTCTTTCTTTTCGACAAAGAAGATGCCTGCTCCAGCGGGAGAAGTAGAATGTTGGATAAAACCCTTAGCAAGGTTTTCATCGATGTAATCCTTTAAAGTAGCCAGTTCAGGTTCGGATAAAGGATAAATTCTTCCGAAAGGGATGGCTGCACCGGGAAGTAAATCGATAGGACAATCATAGCTTCTGTGTGGAGGAAGGGAGTCCGCTGCTTTCTTACTGAAGACATCCAAAAAATCGTGATACACCTGAGGGACCAATTGAAGAGTCTCATCATCCACAGTGGTGAGGCCTAAAACTTGTGAGGAAGAAAGACAATTCTTACGGCAGTAATTAGAATTAAAAACAAGTGTCCCAGACTGCCAATCAATACAGGGATTGTGACTTCTTAACCAAGGAATTCCAAGAATGACAGGGAAGAGAAGATTTTCCATCACATCAAATTTTAATAACTCAAAATGCCCCTGAACAGAAAAGGTCGGAATATGTGGGGTCTCCAGGGATACAGGTCCCGAAGCAACAAAATTTCCATCCGCCATCTTGACAGGAATGGGCTGGGTCTTGGGAATGAGCGGAATCAAATGAAGATCTGCAAAAGCCTGGTTAATAAAACATCCACAGGCTCCCGAATCCACCACGGCATCCACTTCAAACTTTCTTTGGTTCCACTGAAACGAGAGATGAAGTAGAATATAAGATTGTAGCGATGGGATGCAGGGCAACTTGTAAGTTTGAGATGAAGAAATTTTACCATCAGGTCTTGTGGGACAATTCTTAAGCAGGTGTCCAGCCAGGCCACAGTACAAACATAGATTTAGACGTCTACGTCGAAGTCTCTCCTCCACTGAAAGTGTCTTACGGACCACACCAAGTTGCATGGGTTCTGGGTCAGAGGAAGGAGAAATTGGGAAAACTGGAGGGGGAGCAGTAGGGAGCACCCAGTCCGGAGTAGATGAGGTGACACCTCTTTCTTGGCGCCTCTCCCTGAGTCTCTGGTCAATTTGAATAGCGAGAGAAATCACTTCCTCCAGGGAGGAAGGTAGACCAACCCTTGCCAATTCATCCCTTAGGGTGTCGGACAGTCCCATACGAAATTGATGTCGA
Source organism: Xenopus laevis (assembly GCF_017654675.1). Taxonomy (NCBI): domain Eukaryota; kingdom Metazoa; phylum Chordata; class Amphibia; order Anura; family Pipidae; genus Xenopus; species Xenopus laevis. Next base: position 157,747,705 of record NC_054375.1, read on the forward strand.
AGGGCTCTGTCATTCCAGAGGGTATCTGGAGCCCAGCAACGAAACTCAGCCACATACTCTTCTACTGGACGACGGAGCTGTCGAAGGTTTCGTAGAGCTGCCTCAGCTGTATCTACTTGATGAGGGTCTTCATAGATTTTAGACAGGGCCTGAATGAAGGAATCCGTCGTAGCCAAGAGAGGACTATTTTGCTCCAATAAACGGTGAGCCCACGCCTGAGGTTGCCCTTGAAGCAAAGAAATCATCACTCCCACCCGGATCTGATCGGTAGCATGAGACTGAGGTTTCAATGTAAACAGAAGACGGCAACTATTAATAAAGGTTCTAAAAGTCCTTCGATCCCCAGAAAATTTGTCAGGCATAGCTACCTTAGGTTCATGGAAAGAAGAAGTTGCTCCTCCGGCAGCAGCACCAGATTGTCCAGATGTGGGAGCGACTGGAGGAATCGCAGAAATCTGTAAATCTTGCAACTGTTCCTGCACATGCAAATAATCTCCCCGCAGTTCTCTCACTACCTGGGTGAGTGAAACGATTTGATGAGACAAGTCGACCATGGTAGGCAACTCTTCCGAATGCTCCATTTTGGCTTGGTGATTCTGTCAGGCTCTTTTGGAGATTCGATAGGAAGAGCAGTTAGAACTGCTGTTAGTGTACAGCTTGCTGGACTTGACCCGAAGGAATAGATGCAAGCCAAAAGCGTGGTCGGAGCACAGGCAGAGAGTCGGTAGGCGGGCAGAGGTAAACGTAGTCAGGGACAGGCAGAGGTCGGAGGCAGGCAGAAGATATTCGTAAACGGGAATCAGGCAATAGGTCAGTAGGCAGGCAGAAATACTCGTAGTCAGGAACAGGCCGAGGTCAATGGCAGGCAGAAGGTAAACGAAGTCCAGGTCAGGCCAAGGTCGGTAACAAGAAAGACAAATCCAAAGAATAATCTGAGAACACAGAAACAAGCACAAGCAAGGAAATCACCAAGCACTGTTTGCTCTTGCTGACGTCTTTTTATAGGGACAAGTTTGGCGCCAAAAACGTAACGACGCAGCGTCAATGCGCCCGCGTCCACCGCGACGCGCGAGCGTCCGAATAAACGGACGCGCGCCCGCGCGACAGACGCGCGCCCGCGCGACAGACGCCGGGAATCCTCAGGAACCTAAGCACCCCCGTGTCTGCGCCCCAGCTGCGGTTACAGGTACCTTACAGAAGGAAAGGGGATGGATGTAAGTGCTTGCTTCAGCCTATTTGCAGCCTGAGGACACAGTAGCTAAATTTGAAGGTCCAGTCTAAGTTTCTCCACAGTGGCCCCTATGGGTTTATCTGCA